>NC_133131.1:92751149-93951149 GCF_048418815.1 Hemitrygon akajei
GTACTGTATATGTTCCTATTTTTGTCAGGGAATCAATCATCTCCCCCACTACATTGTACATGGGTCTCATTCTGAAATACACATTAATTCATGTTCTCAAATCATTAGTAATAGGAAAAAAAGCAAGTATCCATTGATATAATTAGTTAACTTTGAGGTTGTTATGAAATCTACATTGTAACTCCATGTGCCATTCTATTAACAGCATGGGTACTGACTGAGACATGTTGTACTGTCATTAGATGTATCAGTAGCCTTGGCAGCATTGCTAAATCAGCACATACTGTATCTCTGAATCATGGATAAAGGAAGGACTACAGCTTTTGGGCTGGTAAGCAGAGCGATAGCAGTTTCAGCTGAAGAATGCTCACTTCACCCTGGGCAGGAATATCAGTCCAGAGCTTTCAATTCTCCAAAAAGGTTTGAATTATTGGTCGATTTTACAGCGGGAGAGATGGAGGGAGACACCAAAGTATGGGGTTAAATTGAACCTGTTCATGCTCATTTTTCTGGTAGGAAAACCAACGTACACTACAGATACTTGGAGTAGTTGATTCATTTACAATCTAAAGGAAGAGACTAATGGGTGCTTTAGGCTTTTTTTGCTCAGTGTATACCAGGCCTGCTTACCAGCCTCTCTCATGACCAATGCTATAGATGTATTTTTAAATTTTCAGTGCTTGTTGCTGTGCCCAACTGGTTGCTCCATGCCCCTCCTGGGTTGCTCCTTTGTGCTGTTGATATTGCTGGCCTCATACTACTTTCGTGAGTTAGGAGGATTACTTTAGACATGCAGCTCACCTGAATTATTGAAATGAGGCTAGAGATCCCATTTTGGATCTGTTGGGGTTACACTGGTCAAAGTTTAAAGTAAGTTTATAATCGAGTTACAGGCATGTCATCAGAAAGGTAGGGAACGGAAGAAGGCAGCAGTAATAGGGGACTATAGTTAGGGGGTCAGACAGGCGATTGTGTGGATGCAGGAAAGAAACATGGATGGTAGCTTGCCTCCTAGGTGCCAGAGTCTGCTGATTGCATCCCATGATATCCTGAAGTGGGAAGGTGAACAGCCAGATGTTGTGGTAAATATTGGTATCAATGACATAGGTAGGAACAGGGAGGAGGTCCTGAAAACAAACTACAGGGAGTTAGGAAGGAAGTTAAGAAGCAGGACCTCAAAGGTAGTAATCTCAAGATTACTGCCTGTGCCGTACGACAGTATCGGAATAGGATGAGGTGGAGGATAAATGCGTGGCTGAGGGATTGGAGCGGGGGCAGGGATTCAGATTTCTAGATGATTGGGACCTCTTTCGGGGCAGGCGTGACCTGTACAAAAAGGACGGGTTGCACTTGAATCCAAGGGGGATCAATATACTGGCAAGGAGGTTTGCTAAGGCTATTGGGGAGAGTTTAAACTAGAATTGCTGGGGGGTGGGAACCAAACACAAGAAACGGAGAAAGGGACAGTTGGCTCACAAATAGAGAAAGCTTGGAGACAGTGTGGGGGGGGGGGGGGCGGGGGGTGGATAGACAGGCGATAGAGAGGGGACGTGCTCAGACCAATGGTTTGAGATGTGTCTATTTTAATGCAATAAGCATCATGAACAAAGTGGATGAGCTTGGAGCGTAGATCAATACTTGGAGTTATGATGTTGCGGCCATGACAGAGACTTGGATGGCTCAGGGGCAGGAATGGCTACTTGGAGTGCCAGGTTAAAGATGTTTCAGAAAGGACAGGGAGGGAGGCAGAAGAGGTGGGGGTGTGGCATTGCTGATCAGAGATAGTGTCACAGCTGCAGAAAAGGAGGAAATCATAGAGGGATTGTCTACTGAGTCTCTGTGGGTGGAGGTTAGAAACAGGAGGGGGTCAATAACTGTATTGGGTGTTTTTTATAGACCATCCAATAGTAACAGGAGCATAGAGGAGCATATAGGGAGAAAGATTCTGGAAAGGTGTAATAATAACAGGATTGTCGTGGTGGGAGATTTTAATTTCCCATATATTGATTGGCATCTCCCTAGAGCAAGGGGTTTAGATGGGGTGGAGTTTGTTAGGTATGTTCAAGAAGGTTTCCTGGTGCAATATGTAGATAAGCTTACACGAGGACACACTGTACTTGATATGCTGTTGGGAATTGAACCTGGTCAGTTGTCAGATCTCTTTTGGAGAGCATTTTGGAGACAGTGATCACAATTCTATCTGCTTTACCATAGCATTGGAGAGAGATATGAACAGCCAAGTTAGGAAGGTGTTTAATTGGAGTAAGGGGAAATATGAGGCTACAAGGCAGGAACTTGGAAGCATAAATTGGGAACAGATGTTCTCAGGGAAATGTATGGCAGAAATGTGGCAAATGTTCAGGGGATATTTGCATGGCATTCTGCATAGATACATTCCATTGAGATGGAAAGGATGGTAGGGCACAGGAACCATGGCGTTCAAAGGCTGTTGAAAATCTAGTCATGAAGAAAAGAAAAACTTACGAAAGGTTCAAAAAACAAGGTAATGATAGAGATCAAGAAGATTATAAGGCTAGCAGGAAGGAGGCTGAGAAGGCCTTGGCCAAGTGTGACAGTGGAAAAGTGTGTATGGAACCAGAGGAGATATCAGAGATACTTAATGAATCCTTTGCTTCAGTATTCATTATGGAAAAAGATCTTGGCGACTGTAGGCATGACTTACAGCGGATTGAAAAGATTGAGCATATAGACATTAAGAAAGAGCAAATGCTGGAGCTTTTGGAAAGCATCAAGTTGGATAAGTCACCGGGAGCGGACGAGATGTATCCCAGGCTACTGTGGGAGGTGAGGGAGGAGATTGCTGAGTCTCTGGCGATGATCTTTGAATCATCAACGGGGATGGGAGAGGTTCCGGAGGATTGGAGAATTGCGAATGTTGTTCCTTTATTCAATAAAGGGAGTAGAGATAGGCCCAGGAAATTACAGACCAGTGAGTCTTACTTCAGTGGTTGGTAAGTTGACAGAGAAGATCTTGAGATGCAGTATTTATGAACATTTGGAGAGGTATAATATGATTAGGAATAGTCAGCATGACTTTGTCAAAGGTAGGTTATGCCTTATGAGCCTGATTCAATTTTTTGAGGATGTGACTAAACTCATTGAACGTAGAGCAGTAGATGTATATGGATTTCAGCAAAGCATTTGATAAGGTACCCCATGCAAGGCTTATTGAGAAAGTAAGGAGGCCAAAGGGACTTTGCTGTGTGGACCCAGAACTGGCTTGCCCACAGAAGGCAAAGAGTTGTTGAAGACAGGTCTTATTCTGCATGGAGGTCGGTGACCAGTGGTGTGCCTCAGGGATCTGTTCTGGGACCCCTTCTCTTCATGATTTTTATAAATGACCTGGATGAGGAAGTGGAGGGATGGGTTAGTAAATTTGTTGATGGCACAATGGTTGGAGGTGTTGTGGATAGTGTGGAGGGCTGTCAGAGGTTACGGCGGGACATCAATAGGATGCAAAACCTGGCTGAGAAGTGGCAGATGGAGTCCAACCCAGATAAGTGTAAGGTGGTTCATTTTGGTAGGTCAAAAATGATGGCAGAATATAATATTAATGGTAAAACTCTTGTCAGTGTGGAGGATCAGAGGGACCTTAGAGTCCGTGTTCATAGGAGACTCAAAGCTGCTGTGCAGGTTGACTCAGTAGTTAAGAATGCATATGGTGTATTGGCCTTCATCAACCATCATTCAAGAGCCGAGAGGTAATGTTGCAGCTATGTAGGACCCTGGTCAGGCCCCACTTGGAGTACTGTGCTCAGTTCTGGTCACCTCACTACAGGAAGGATGTGGAAACTATAGAAAGGGTGCAGAGGAGATTTACAAGGATGTTGCCTGGATTGGGGAGCATGGATTATAGTTTGAGTGAACTCGGCCTTTTCTCTTTGGAGCAGCGGAGGATGAGAGGTGACCTGAGAGAGGTGTATAAGATGAAGAGAGGCATTGATTGTGTGGATAGTGGGAGGTTTTTTCCCAGGGCAGGAATGGCTATCATGAGAGGGCACAGTTTTAAGGTGCTTGGAAGTAGGTACAGCGGAGATGTCAGGGGTAAGTTTTTTTTACGCAGAGAGTAGTGAGTGCGTAGAATGGGGCGACGTGGAATGGTGGAGGCAGATACGATAGGGTCTTTTAAGAGACTCCTGGATAGGTACATGGAGTTTAGAAAAATAGAGGGCTATGGGTAAGCCTAGTAATTTCTCCGGAGTACAGGTTCATCACAGCATTTGTGGACCGAAGGGCCTGTATTGTGCTGTAGGTTTTCTATGTTTCATTTTCTTGTGGGCATACTCAATAAATCCAATAACTATAATAGTATTAATGAAAGGGCCCCACCAACCGAGTGGACAACCAATGTGTGTTCAAAACAGTACAAGTACAAAAAGAAAAACAATTATAAATAAACGTGAACAGGCAGAGGCGAGGGTAGATTCCAGTAACTTTTGTTTTGTTCGTTTAGAGTAGAGAGAATGCCAGGCAGGATGTTGGAATGCTCCTCTTGCAGGATGTGGGAAGTCAGGGAGACCTCCGGTGTCCCTGACAATGGCACCTGCAAGAACCGCGTTAGGAAACTGGAGCAGGAGCTGGATGACCTCCGGATCATTCGGGAGAATGAGGAGTTTATAGATAGTAGTTTCAGGGAGGTAGCTACGCCAAAGGAGCAGTGCACAGGTAATTGGGTTGCCGTCAAGCAAGGGAAGGGGAAAGTGCAGGCAGAGCAGGGTTCCCCGGTGGCCATTCCCCTCAACAACAAGTATACCGATTTAGATACTGTTGGGAGGATGACTTACCTGGGACAAGCTGTGGCAGCTGGATCTCTGGCACTGAGTCTGGTTCGGCAGTGCAGAAGGGCGGGGGGAAGAAGAGGAGAACAGTAGTGATAGGGGACTCGATAGAGGTACAGACAGGAAGTTCTGTGGTTGTGACAGAGACTCCCGGATGGTTTTTTTGCCTCCCGGGTGCCAGGGTCAGGGATGTCTCTGATCGTGTGCACAGCATTCTGAACTGGGAGTGTGATCAACCAGATGTCATGGTACACATCGGTATCAATGACGTAGGAAGAAAGAGTGAGGAGGTCCTGAAGAGTGAGTGTAGAGAGCTTGGTAGGAAGTTAAAAAGCAGGACCTCGAGAGTGGTAATTTCAGGATTGCTGCCTGTGCCACGTGCCAGTGAGGGTAAGAATAGGATGCTCTGGAGGATGAACACGTGGCTGAGGAACTGGTGTAGGGGGCAGGGTTTCAGATCTCAGGATCATTGGGACCTGTTCTGGGGCAGGTGGGACCTGTACAAGAGAGAGAGGTTACACCTGAACAACAGGGGGACCCAATATCCTTGCAGGGAGATTTGTTAGTGCTATTGGGGAGAGTTTAAACTAGATTTGAAGGGGGATGGGAATCAGAGCAGATAGTGGAGCAGGGTTGAAAATAAATGATGTTAAAAGTTCATGCAAAGTCGCAAATAGAAGGTTTGTGTGTGGTGGTAATAATCTTCTGAAGTGTGTCTATTTCAATGTGAGGGGTATTGTGGGGAAGGCAGTCGAGCTGAGGGCATGGATTGACACGTGGAATTATGGAATTATAGCCATTAGTGAAACTTGGCTACAGGAGGGGCAGGACTGGCAGCTTAATGTTCCAGGGTTCCAATGTTTCAGACGTGATAGAGGCAGAGGGATGAAGGGTGGAGGGGTGGCATTGCTAGTCGGGGAAAATGTTACAGCAGTGCTCAGGCAGGACAGATTAGAGGGCTTGTCTACCGAGGCCATGTGGGTGGAGCTGAGAAACAGGAAAGGTATGACCACATTAATGGGGTTGTATTATAGACCACCCAATAGTCAGCGAGAATTGGAGTAGCAAATCTGCAGAGAGATAGGAGACAACTGCAGGAAACATAAAGTTGTGATAGTAGGGGATTTTAATTTTCCACATATTGATTGGGACTCCCATAGGTCTAGATGGGTTAGAGTTTGTAAAGCGTGTCCAGGAAAGTTTTCTAAATCAATATATAGAGGTACCAACTAGAGAGAATGCATTATTAGATCGCGTATTAGGAAACAAGTTAGAACAGGTGACGGAATTGTGTGTAGGGGAACACTTTGGTTCCAGCGATCATAACACCATTAGTTTCAACTTGATCATGGATAAAGATAGATCTGGTCCTCGGGTTGAGGTTCTAAACTGGAAAAAGGCCAGATTTGAAGAAATGAGAAAGGATCTAAAAGGCGTGGATTGGGACAGGTTGTTCTCTGGCAAGGATGTGATTGGTCTTCAAAGGAGAAATTCTGAGAGTACAGAGTTTGTATGTTCCTGTCAGGATTAAAGGCAAAATGAATAAGAATAAGGAACCTTGATTCTCGAGGGATATTGGAACTCTGATAAAGAAGAGAGAGAGATGTATAACATGTATAGGCAACAGGGATCAAATAAGGTGCTTGAGGAGTATAAAAAGTTGAAAAACAAGACCTAAGAAAGAAATCAGGAGGGCTAAAAGAAGACATGAGGTTGCTTTGGCAGTCAAAGTGAAGGATAATCCTAAGGGTTTCTACAGGTATCTTAAGAGCAAAAGGATAGTAAGGGATAAAATTGGTCCTCTTGAAGATCAGAGTGGTCGGCTATGTATGGAACCAAACGAAATGGGGGAGATCTTAAATGGGTTTTTTGCATCTGCATTTATTAAGGAAACTGGCATGGAGTCTATGGAAACAAGGCAAACAAGTAGTGAGGTCATGGAACCTATACAGATTGAGGAGGAGGAGGTGCTTGCTGTCTTGAGGCAAATCAGAGTAGTTAAATCCGCAGAACCTGACAGGGTATTCCCTCGGACCTTGAAGGAGACTAGTGTTGAAATTGCGGGGGCCCTGGCAGATATATCTAAAATGTCGGTAGCTACGGGTGAGGTGCCAGAGGATTGGATGATAGCTCATGTTGTTCCGTTGTTTAAAAAAGGCTCTAAAAGAAATCCAGGAAATTATAGGCCGGTAAATTTGATGTCAGTAGTAGGTAAATTATTGGAAGGAGTACTAAGAGATAGGATCTACTTATCCAGAGATAGGATAGACAGGGACTTATTAGGGAGAGTCAACATGGCTTTGTGTGTGGTAGGTCATGTTTAACCAATCTATTAGAGTTTTTTGAGGAGGTTACCAGGAAAGTGGATGAAGGGAAGGCAGTGGATGTTGTCTACATGGACTTCAGTAAGGCCTTTGACAAGGTCCTGCATGGGAGGTCAGTTAGGAAGATTCATTCGCTAGGTATACATGGAGAGGTAGTAAATTGGATTAGACATTGGCTGAATGGGAGAAGCCAGAGAGTGGTAGTGGAGGATTGTTTCTCTTGAGTGGAGGCCTGTGACTAGTGGTGTGCTCCATTGTTATTTGTCATCTATATCAATGATCTGGATGATAATGTGGTAAACTGGATCAGAAAATTTGCTGATGATACAAAGATTGGAGGTGTAGTGGACAGTGAGGAAGGTTTTCAAAGCTTGCAGAGGGATTTGGACCAGCTGGAAAAATCGACTGACAAATGGCAGATGGAGTTTTATGCAGACAAGTGTGGGGTATTGCACTTTGGAAGGACAAACGAAGGTAGAACATACAAGGTAAATGGTAGGACACTGAGGGGTGCAGTAGAACAGAGGGATCTGGGAATACAGATACATAATTCCCTAAAAGTGGCGTCACAGGTAGATAGGGTCGTAAAGAGAGCTTTTGGTACATTGGCCTTTATAAATCAAAGTATTGAGTATAAGAGTTGGAATGTTATGGTGAGGTTGTATAAGACATTGGTGTGGCTGAATTTGGAGGATTGTGTGCAGTTTTGGTCACCTAATTACAGGAAGGATATTAGTAAGATTGAAAGAGTGCAGAGAAGGTTTACTAGGATGTTGCCGGGGCTTGAGAAACTGAGTTACAGAGGAAGGTTGAATAGGTTAGGACTTTATTCCCTGGAGCGTAGAAGAATGAGGGGAGATTTGATAGAGGTATTTAAATTATTACAGGTATAGATAGAGTGAATGCAAGCAGGTTTTTTCTACTGAGGCTAGGGGAGAAAAAGCCAGAGGACATGGGTTAAGGGTGAAAGGGGAAAAGTTTAAAGGGAACATTGGGGGGGGCTTCTTCACACAGAGAGTGGTGGGAGTGTGGAATGAGCTGTCAGATGAAGTGGTAAATGTGGGCTCACTTTTAACATTTAAGAAAAACTTGGACAGGTACATGGATGAGAGGTGTATGGAGGGATGTGGTCCAGGTGCAGGTCAGTGGGACTAGGCAGAAAAATGGTTCAGCACAGCCAAGAAGGGCCAAAAGGCCTGTTTCTGTGCTGTAATGTTCTATGGCTCTTCTATAAAGAGTCCTTGAAAGTGTGTCCGTAGGTTGTGGGAATAGTTCAGTAATGGGTCATGGCATTGCTAGGTACAAAAAAGGGTAAAGTCATTTCTGCCCCAAAATATTGCAATTTAACTACGCCAATCTGTAAATATCAATACTAATTTGGTAAAATCTAAACCAAATTGAAGTAATTTCTAATTTACTGTATGTTAAATGAAAAAAGCTCTAAATCTTTCCCACATCATAGATTAATCCATCTGTAATACCAGTGTCTTTTTAAGAGCAAAGGTTATAAGACATTTGAGCAGCATTAGGCCATTTGGCCCATTGAGTGTGCTCCATCATTTCACCACAGCTGATTTATTATCCCTCTCAACCCCATTCTCCTGCCTTCTCCCCATAACTTTTGACACCTTTACTAATCAAGAAATTATCAACCTCCGCTTTAAATATACCCAATGACTTGGCCTCCACAGACATCTGTGGCAATGAATTCCACAGATTCACCACCTTCTAGCAAAAGAAATTATTACCCATCACTGTTTTAAAGGGACATGCTTGTCAGGCTTTCATAGATCATGTACGGTATTTCATAAGTATTCTCATCTGCAATTTGTACAAGTTAAAAATAACATCTTTAGTTATAACTAGCTTATCTTAATGAATTTTAACATGATTAGGCTAATGGCCATTAGTTGAATCCATTTTAGAGTTTTAAGTGGAATTCAAAATTTGGCTTGTATGTTTTCTTAAATGAAAAAAAACTATTGTAGTTCTTATTTTAGTGTGAAATATTAGTGATATTATCTGCCATTGCTATCACAGGGGATGTCTAAACCCAATTTATCTCCCATTCCAAGATTTGTACAGTGTTTCCGGGGAGTATAAGAGACTGCCATTCAGTTTCTTGTATTCATTCTTTCTTTTCCAACAGCTACCCACTTAGTCCATCTCTTTCTCCACTGCTCTACGGTTTTTAAAGTGTATATCCAGTCACTTTTTTTGTGTGATCCTATTGAATATTCTCCTGTAATGCTTTGATGTAGTGTTTTCCTGATCACAAGTGTGCTTTATAAGTCCTCACCATTCCTTAATTCCAAAATTATTTCAAGTTTGATGAGTCAGCTCCTTATTTATTTTGTGAAACAAAATCCATTTTACAAAATAAAATCATTAATTTTGAATATTTCTAATAATCAAACTCAAACTTTTGTCCTGAGGAAAATGATTGCAGCTTCACCCGGCAATTAACATTGAAGTCCAGCCTTCCTGATCAACATTCTAGCACATCTTCTCTGCATCTTCTAAAGCCCAAGCATCCTTCCTTCAGTATTCAGGAGTTCTAACTGCATAACATAATCTGACTGAGACATAATCACAACTTGTAAATGTTTAAATCTCTCGTTTGTACAATAATCCTTGGGAAAGACAATGATCCCTAAAGCAATTGTAACAGCTTTAATACATTACAGCACAGGAACAGGCCCTTTTTCCCCATTGTATTACGCTGAACTAATTAAACCAGCCACCAAGTGCCCAACTAAACTAGTCCCTTGTGCCTACACAATGTCCATATCTTCTTTCTTCCAAAACACCTCTATTGTATTTGCCTCCACTACCACCCCTGGCAGCACACTCCAGATACCCATCACTCGCTAAAAGAAATCTTGCCCTGTGAATCTCCTTTTAACTTGCCCTCCACCCCCACCTTAAATGGATGCTGCCTGGTATTAAACATTATAACCCTCAGAAAAAGTTCATTGTTTTCTATTCTATCTATGTCTCTCATAAACTTGTAAACTTCTATCAGGTTTCCTCTCAGCTTCCGCTGCTCCAGAGAAAGCAGTCCAAGTTTATCCGTCTTCACCTCGTAGCACATGCCCTCTAATCCAGGCAGCATCCTGGTGAGCCTCTTCTGCACCCTCTCCAAAGCCTCAACATCCTTCCTATAATGGGTCAATCAGAAATGAATCCAGTACTCTAGCAGTGGCCTAGCTAGAGTTTTATAAAGCTGTAAAATAACTTCCTTGCTCTTGAGCTGAATTTGTCAACTAATAAAGGCGAGCATGCTATTTCAGGGAACTATGGACTTGAACTCAGCAGCACTGTATTGAGTCTTGCCACTAACTGTGTACTGTTCCTTTA
The DNA here is from genome assembly GCF_048418815.1 of Hemitrygon akajei. Classification (NCBI taxonomy): domain Eukaryota; kingdom Metazoa; phylum Chordata; class Chondrichthyes; order Myliobatiformes; family Dasyatidae; genus Hemitrygon; species Hemitrygon akajei. Next base: position 92,761,633 of record NC_133131.1, read on the forward strand.
CATTTAATCTTCCAAAGTGCAACACTTCAAATTTGGCTGGGGTAAACTCCAGCTGCCAATTCTCCAACCATACCTGCAACTGATCCATGTTCCGCTGTATCCTTTGGCAGTCTTCTATGGTATCTGTAAAACCATCGGCAAGTTTACTAATCCACGGGACACATTTTCATCCAGGTGATTAGTGGAGGTCTCACTACAGATCCCCATTCAACAGTGTTAGTCACAGACCTCCAGCCAAGAATACGCCACATTGACCATTACCCTATGTCTTCTGTAACTTGTCTGATCCTGCACTTGCTTCAAAAGTATATCCTCTGATTTATATTGTCTCTCCTTAATCTTCCTGCATCATTTCATATTCTTTTGAGTGAACAGGTTCTACATTAAATGAGCTAACCATATGAATTCAGGACTCTCATCAAAATACATGAACGATGATAGAAAAAGCTCTGCATCCACACACAGCTGGTTTACACATCCCAAGAATGCGGTGTTGGACTGCCTGTCTCACCAGCACACAGTCCAGGTAAGTACCAGGAAAGGAATACAGCAAGAATTGGAAGCAAACGTAGCCAGCCCAGGCTGTCAGGAGGACTGCAGAGTTGCATCTAGAATTCAGAAGAAAAGCATAAACAGTTTTAACTGCAACCGCACTCAAAATACTGGAGGAACTCAGCAGGTCAGGCAGCATCTGTGGAAGTGAATAAACAATTGATGTTTCTGGACTGAGAAGGAAGGGTGAAGATGCCAGGAAGTTTTAACTGTCAGACTTTAAAATGCTTGATTTTTTTTTAAATGTAGGATTATGAACATCTTCAAATAATTACATTTACTTGTGACACAGTGCTTCTTTCATTGACTTTGTCCTCTGACAAAGAACCCTGGTAGTGGAAAATTTCAATCACAAGGTAGCACAGCTCAGGGACCTGGGTTTGATCCAGATCTTGGGGGCTGTCTGTGGTAGTATTAGTACATTTTCCTCGTGATGTTAATTAGTTAGGCCCATGAACCCTAACTGAAGCAATGGCTGCCGACAGCATCTCGCCAGAGTCCTCTGTCCTGGACCAGGCTATGAAGTTATCCTCAGGTGCAGCCCATTTTCTTGGTGTATCATTCCTCTCCCAGGGATGAAGTCTTTGGAGATTCTGTTGGTGTTGTTGTAACGCTGGGTTTTTACAGGATGCGGTTGATAGCCTCATGTCAACCCTCCCTTTGCAAACAGACTTGGGACCATGCATAGTGGAGTTAGCACAAAGATGTTCTGGTAGATTAACTGATTATTATGAATTGGGAAGGGAGTTGATAGAGAATAGATCAGAGAAATATTAGTGAGAATAGGAACGTCAATGGGGTGAACAGCAGCCTCTTGCCTTATAAAATATAAAAATATTTACACAACTGAGCTAGATAGACATTCACCACTGTAATCTCTGGTGAATGACTGGAAATGCTGATCTTTCCTTGCCAACCTTGAGGCACAAGCAAATTCTCTTAATGTTACTGTCAACCCAATTGTGATTGGCTCTCTGCATAGACCGGGAATCAAATGTGAGTGAGGTCTTGCTTGTCTGAATTCTTCACCACGCTTGCAAAGTACTGAATTTGATAGTTGTTAAATGCTACCAACTTAGGCTCCATTGACAACAGTATCATATTTTAGGCAAGCATTGGTGCATTTTACATTGTTTTATATATTTTCTGGATCTATTGCCATTAGCAAGGATTAAGAATTTGATTCAAGTGCTTTTTCTTTTTTGTTATCTCTCACACTGTTGTTTGCTTCAAAGGATCAAATGTTATAAACCGAGTGAAATTTTATTTTAAAGTTAAAATGATATAGATTACATTGCATTTTTTATTTGTTTCCACAAAAAAGTCAGCTTGTAAGATAGAACCAATTTTTTTTAAGCCTTTCCATTCACTATGTGATGTATTATTTATTTTCTGAATACATTTTCAAGATTGTGTGAAATAGCAATGTAACTTCAATTGGTTCTTTTATAAAATTCCAATAGTAAGATTATTCTAAATAATAAGCTACAGAGCCTATAAAAAGTATTAACCCCCCCCCCCCCCCTCTTTTTAGTTTTCATGTTTTATTGTTTTACAACACAAAATCACAGTGGATTTAATTTGGGGTTTTTTGGACACTGATCAACAGGAAAATACTTTTCATGCAAAACAGATCTCTGCAAAGTGATCTAAATTAATTTAAAACATAAAACACAAAATAATTGAGCACATAAGAATTCACCCTCTTCACACCAAACCATCACTGGTGCAGCCATTTGGTTTTAGAAGTTGTATAATTAGTTAATTGGAGATCATCATATGCAGTCAAGGTGTTTCAATTGGTTTTAATAAAATACGCCTGTGTCTGGAAGGTCCAGCGGCTGGTGAGTCAGTATCCTGGCAAAATATACACCATGAAGACAACAGAAAACTTCAAGCAACTCTGCGAAAAGGTTATTGACAAGCACATGTCAGGAGATGGATACAAGAAAATTTCCAAGGGAAAAAACATGGCACAGCTGTAAATCTGCCAAGAGCAAACAGTCCTCAAAAACTGAGTGATCGTGCAAGAAGGGCACGAGAGAGGGAGGCCACCAAGACACCAATGACAACTCTGGAGGAGTTACAAGCTTCAGTGGCTGAGATGGGAGAGACTGCACATATAACAACTGTTGCCCCGGTGCTTCACCAGGCACAGCTTTATTAGAGAATGGCAAAGGGAAAGCCACTGTTGAAAAAACTCATGAAATCTCAGCTAGAGTTTGCCAGAAGGCATGTGGGAGATTCTGAAGCCAGCTGGAAGAAGGCTCTATGGTCTGATGAAACCAAAATTGAGCTTTTTGGCTGTCAGATGAAATGCTATGTTTGGTGTAAGCCAAAACACTGCACATCATCAAAACCACACCAGATCTACTGTGAAGCATGGTGGTGGCTGCATCGTGCTGTGGGGATGCTTCACTGCAGCAGGCCCTGGAAGGCTTGTGAATGTAGAGGGTAAAATGAATGCAGCAAAATACATGGAAATCATGGAGGAAAACTGGATGCAATCTGCAAGAGAACTGTGACTTGGGAGAAGATTTGTTTCCCAGCAAGACAATGACCCCAAGCATAAAGCCAAAGCTACACAGGAATGGTTTAAAAACAACGAAGTGAATGTCCTGGAGTGGACAAGTCAGTGTCCAGACCTCAATCCAATTGGGAATTTGTGGCTGGACTTGAAAAAGGCTATTCATTCATGATCCCCATGCAAATTGACAGACCTTGAGCAGTTTTGTAAAGAAGAATGGAGAAAGATTAGTGTCTAGATGTGCAAAGCTGATAGAGACCTATTCAAAGGTACATCTACCAAATACTGACTTGAAGGGGGTGAATACTTGTGCAGTCATTTATTTTGTGTTTTATATATGTAATTAATTAGATCACTTTGTAGAGATCTGTTTTCACTTTGACATGAGTCTTTTGCTGTTGATCAGTATTGGGGAAAAAAACAAATTAAATCCACTGTGATTCAATGTTGTAAAACAATAAAACATGAAAACGTCCAGAGGTGGGGTGGTGAATACATTTTACAGTCACTATAAACTGTATGCCGTTACCAAGCTACATTTTTATATATAAAAAGCTTTCTAAGGCAATGCTTAATTTCACATATTCTTGGGGTCTTTGCTTGAAATTGAGTTTTTGTTTTGCAGTTGTGAAAATAAAATAATATTTACAATTACTTTTTTCTTCTTCATGTGTTATTTGTTTCATTAATTCCAAGATACAACTCTACAGCTGAGTGATCAGTTGTCAAGATATTAATTCCTCTCTCAAACCTTGTATTTCATCTCCATTGCACCCAATGCTGAAGTCAAAAACATCCTAAGCTTTCATGGTTCAATGTTGGGAAATCCTAAAGACAGACAGACAGACAAGTATTGGAAAAAAATACTTATTCTATAATTGTTTGTTTCTGATATGGACCCTTAGCCTCAAACTACATACCAACCATTTTTAGTTATACTCCTAATCACCCTACCTTTAAAATCACAACCATAGCATTTCTAGCAGTTTGGAAATAAAATGAAAGCATTACACAGGCGTCTTGGTGTAACAACGTCCTTTGCGCAGCAACTCAATCATGCAGCACCGATGCATGTCCTGGACTTGCCCAACTGATGACCTTAACTTGCTGCTTGAAGAACTCAAATGAGCTCACAAAATCTACTGAGCTGCTAGATTACTAATGCTTGTTCTTTCATGTGCCTCCCTGAACAAACTTAAATATTCCCAAAAAGTTTACTTGGCAATACGTTCAACATTTAGAAAAAAAAATTATACCTTGGGATTGCTTTGGTTGCCTTCCATCATTTTCCTCCACGTCACATCAAGCCACATATGATTGCTTCTGCAGTTGGCCAAAATTTAAGGGTCATTATCTGATGAGTGGGCTAATAAAATATCTAATATTTTTACATGCCACAAAGCTGTAACATGATTTGACCACTTATAGACAACAGCAATTTTCAATAAATAGAAATTTGATTGCAATAGTAAGCTGAACAACTATTTGGTCAAGATTTAAAACCTCGAAACTGCTTTAAAGTTAGTAAGGTTACAATTATGAAACATTAAAAATATAATAATTATTCAAGATTTATTGCTCAGATTTCTCAATTTGATAAGCATTAAATAAATCACAAAGACTTAATGATATATTTCTCGTATGTATTTAATGGCAATTTGAGTTTTCTCCAAGTTCAACACATGACCATTTTGCAGTTGTCTATGTTAGTTACATTTAACTTCCTCAATTCAGGTCAAGTCAAGTTTATTGTCATTTTGACCATAAACCGCTGATACAATACACAGTAAAAACAAATCAATGTTCCTCCAGCACCCTGGTGCTACATGAAAGAACACAAAACTACACTAGACTATGTGAGACAGCACAAGGCTACACTAGACTGTAAAACATTAAAAACTGCACTAGTAAAAATTTCAAAATTTCACGATATTTAAAAAATTATGAAGTCAGGATTTATTTTAAAGTAACCTAAATGGTGATTGCCTTGAAAACTCATTTTCATGCAGGATTGTGTGTAATTGCAAAAGGACTGCCATTGTGGTAATAGCACTGTCTTGCTGCTCAGAAAGCAAGTTATTTTGCAATATCACAGTTAGCTAATATTATCCATCATTAAGATGTTATATTTCAGAGATGTGTGACTAAATTATTAACGCAAATCTTTCCTCAGAGGATCTTACCTGGATATCTGCAGAACAGATCTTTAAAGAAGTGAATATATCAAAAGTGCCTCGTTGTTAATTGTAATTAATCAGATTAAAATAGACTGTTCCAACAAAGAATATTGTCTGGATTGTTTCAGTATCTTCAAGGTACATATTAACTAATTTCAGTTACATTCCTAATTCCCTTTTCCCTATTTTGCCAGGTAGATTGCTACATAGAGTCAAGAAAGTGAAATCAGATCTCTGAATAAGGTTGCTGAAGGCACTTGTTATGTAACACTATTGTTTCCCAAGTCATTGTCAGTTGCTGACCAAACAAATGCAACTACAGTAGATAGCAAAGCTATTTTATCTTTGTGAAATTACTGTCCTTGAAAACTCATCTTTACCCAATCTGGTCGATAGGTAACTTCAGATCCACACCCACAAATGGGACTCTTTAACTACCCTTTAAAAACTCTAGGGATTCCTTGTAACAGGCTAAAAATCAAACACAACCAACAATCTAATGAATCAGAATCAGGTTTATTATCACCGGCATGTAACATGAAATTTGTTAACTTATCAGCAGCAGTTCAATGCAATACATGATGTAGAAGAGAGAAAAAAAATAAACATAATAATAAATAAATAATGTATATTGAATAGATTTTAAAAACAGAAATACTGTTAATTAAAAGCTTCAATGTGCATTTAGGAATTGGATGGCAGAGGGGAAGAAACTGTTCCTGAATCGCTGAGTGTGTGCCTTCAGGCTTCTGTATCTCCTACTTGGTAACAGTGAGAAAAGAGCATGCCCTGGGTGCTGCAGGTCCTTAATAATTGACGCTGCCTTTCTGAGACACCGCTCCCAAAAGATGTCCTGGGTACTTTGTAGGCTAGTAACCAAGATGGAGCTGACTAGATTTACAACCTTCTGCAGCTTCTTTCAGGCCCTGTGCAGTAGCCCCTCCATACCAGACAGTGATGCAGCCTGTCAAAATGCTCTCCATGGTACAACTATGTAAGTTTTTGAGTGTATTTGTTGACATGCCAAATCTCTTCAAACTCCTAATGAAGTACAGTCGCTGTTTGCCTTCTTTATGACTACATCAATATATTGGGATCAGGTTAGATCCTCAGAGACTTTGACACTGAGGAACTTGAAGCTGCCCACTCTCTCCACTTCTGATCCCTCTAAGAGGATTGGTATGTGTTCCTTTGTCTTACCCTTGACATTGAGAAATCGCAGGCATTGGGGATTTGTGACTAAATTGTGAGAGCGGTTCCATGTCAGACAACAGCCTGACATGGTTGTATTCACTCGTCACAACCAATACTACAATTTCTGGCAGATCCACCAAAAGTGCTTGTACGATAAGTGACTCCACATGTCCTTAAGTCTGATGCCATTAGATGAAATGTGTTCAAGGAAACTCCTAGTTCAACAACTCAAATCTAGGATAAAGCAACCTGCTTGATTGGGATCAATCCACCAAACTAAATATTGACTTTGTCAATGGGCAGTAGGTATATGGTACACCAACACCTACAAGTTCCCCTTCCAGACACTGACCTTCCTAAGCAATTAATATATCAATGCCCTTAACGTGACTTGGTATAAATCCTCATTTCTTAGCAGAAACTTCGGAGTAGCTTCACCAGAAACACACCATCTGTTTGAGACGACTCAAAAGCACATTCTCAGGGTTAGTTATAAGTGAGTAATATATGATGGCCAAAACTATGACCGAGATAAGAAAATTCCAAGATTCTCACCTTCACCCTTCTGATGGTCCATCTCATTCCAAGCTCCACTACAAGTACCCCACACTGTCCAAATCTCTGCTCCTGGACTGCATACCACCCTGCATCCAGTTTCCTGGAATCTCTTCAAAATCACCCCTCTAGTTCCTAAACCTCTCCAAGTCATTGTTTCCTGCACAGTCTAGATGCTCAGAACTATTTTGAGTTATCTCCTGGTTACCTATTCCACCTGGCTTGGATTAGATGTCTTATTTGATATCACTCCTCTGAAGCCTGAGCACATTAGGCATGAAGGGACTACTCTTCAAATACAAGTTACTGTAAGGATATGCAGCAGTTTGCAGTGAAGAAAATTAACCAGTGAAGTAGGCAATTGAGGGCATGGAGAACAATGGAGGAAAAAATCAATATTTTTCTGTGCTGAGGATTTATGGGGAAGGAAGTTAATACACACTTAAATTTACCACTCGTTCATACAAAGGACCTAATGAGCTGACACCCCAAGAGTCAGAGTGTCTACGATTGGCAATCAGGCCCAGTAGTTGGATCCTGAGACAAGGCCCCAGACACCTTGACAGTCGCGCAGTCTTTTGAACCACTCTTAAATAGCTCCTAGGTAATCAAATAAAACCGAAATAAAATTTAAAACTTTTTTTAAAATGAACAGGTAATAATAAAATGAAGTAAAGTCATTCAAATATTTTCTTACTGTCAGTGACATCATTAAAATGCTGAAGGGCTGGATACAAAGAGCATCACCCCCTTTCCTCAGCGTGCTACTGGGCTTGTTAGTTGATGCAATGGCATAGCAGATGCCTATAAGCGCTGGCGTCTCCCCCCCTCCATGCCTCTTGGCTGACCCCATTGGCCAAATATGTGGACGTCTGACACATACTTTAGCTACAAATGGTGGACAGATGACCCACCAGCTGTCAGCCAGTCTATTCTGCATTAGCTTGAATTTAATTGGTTTGGTAATAGCTGTACACGTGGCTAAGTTAATATAAAGTGATAAATAATTAATAATAAAAGATAGCTTTTCTTAGAAAAATGCTGTGAGAAGTAACGGGGAAGAAATGCCACCAACCCAACAGTACTGGCTGTCTGTCCTGTCAGCTTAAATCCCAGGCATTTTTCCAGCACCTTGCATCGTGCACAAGAGCACAGAGCCTGTCAGTGTAAGTGGGTTTCCAGAATGAGTTCAGGAGAGCGCATCCCCCCACCCCGCACAATTTCCAAACTCATCTGCTATCACAGCTGCCCCTGTTATTTTTACCTATTTATTTCCTTTTTGGGGACTTGTGCATTGCACACAAGCCCAGTGTATATTACCCATGACTAAGTTGAGGAGGGGAGGGGTTTGCCCTTAAGAAGGTGGGACATTTGATTGATGCTGCATGGTGGTTCAGGGAGGGAACCTTGTAGTTAGTGGGCAGGGTGTCAGTCAAGCTGTCACACGTTTACTTTGATGTTAAGGGCAGACAGTTATCACCTCAACTTGGAAATTCAGCTCTTCTATCCATGTTTAGACTAAGGACGTCTCTGACTTACCTTTGACATTCACAAGCATTAAAAAATATCTTCAGACCTCCAAAAATAATTATGAATGAATTTAAGCAAGTTTAAAATGAAGGCTAAACTTAAACTAAAACATGCAAAAGCACAGCACAAAAGCAATTCAAACTGCCCTAATTACACCGCACAAAAGCTCTCTCTCATTCTCTCAGAAGCCAATTTCTTCCAGCCAGTGGTGACATCAGATCTAATGCAGCTCAGCTTCAGCAGGCAGGTTCCTGGCCAGACAGCTGGGAACTCTGTGCAAGCTGCTATCGTGCCAGTGGTGACATCAGGCCCACCGAGGCGGCAGAGCTGCCCCAACGTCAGCACTGTGCTGAGCACAAGGCTGCACCTCAGGCTGAGATCAACCGTAGCCTGGTAAATCCAAGCAATCTGGGAAAGAACACCCTATTAATTATGAAAACACTATAAAACACAATTCATCAGTCTTAGTTGGTGGGTGAGCTGCCATTTCATTCATATTTCATCAAAACCCTTTAATGAATCCTTATTTTGGCACACTTATCTGTGTAAAATATGAACTCACAATTTGTAAGTGAGCCATAGGAGACTTTATGAAGAGGACGAATTATTCCAACTCCCCTTCCTTTCATTTGATGCTATCGCATATTTTGAGGCAGTTGTGCTACTCTATATTCAGGTGAATTTTACATTAATTTTTTTTCCAGCTATCAAGATTGGATAGATCTTCTGTCCAAATGAAAGAATATCCCTGAGTAAAAATGCCAGTGACAATGGCTAGTGAACAGCGGTCATGGTTAGCTAGACAGTCTTCAGCAGCAAATTGAAATCCATCAAGTTCCATAAGAGGCAATGTGCACACGAGTGACTTGGAAATTAGCCAGTTGATGTAACAGACTACAAGTATCAATCACTGATACCATGTAAAGTAGCTTTGAGACCATCAGCTCTATCTTATGCCTTCTATAAATTACTGCATTCACTCCAATAAGGTGAGAATTTCTAATTGAAAATGAAATCAAAATTTGAATTAATGATGGGTTTCAAACTCACAAATTGGAATGAGAAGGGAGGATTACCGATTTATTGGATAAAAATTAGTTTGAAGGCTGTATGTTAATACAAGTATCTCCAGACTTGCTTCAGTTTAATATATCATAAAATTTTAATGTTCACACCATATATTAAGAAGTTTAGATAATAAAACAAATTTGCACCCAAATTTTGTACAAACTATTGTATTTCTGATAAAAATTCTCATTAGTATGCCAACCTAAAGGAAGTTGCAGTTCAAGAGAAGCACAGAATATATATTAAGGACTCTCAGCACCCAACATAGTTTTCAGATGAGCAATATGAATATGAAGTTGGCTCTACCACTTTCCTCTGGTCCTGCAACAACTATTTCCGTGCTCCCTAAGTTTGTCCTTTAAACTTTTGCAGTCTCTGCCAAGGTTGAGGGCAGGTATTTAAAATTGGCTTTTAGAGTTCTGAAAAGCACCAGAACTTCAAAGTTAATTTTACATCAAATTTCTGTAAGTTATATTGTCATTCAATTTTCCTCCAACAGCATAATCCATTCCAACAAACCAATTTTAAAAATCTGTTCTTGACCCTAAGTGACTATAAACAGCACATGACATTACAGCCTGTTGAAAATCAATTAGTCATTGAGAAACTTGCACTGCAAGTCCATGCCAAATTTTTACTTTGCTTAGTCCCATTGACCTGCACCTGGACTATAGACCTCCCTAAGCCTCCTATCCATGTACTTATCCAAACTCTCACCACCCCGACTGAAGAAGCTCCTCCTTGTGCTCCCCTTAAACATTTCACCTTTCACCCTTAACCCACACTTGCATTTGCCCTACCTATACCCTTCCTCTCATTCTCCTACGCTCCAGGGAATAAAGCCCTAATCTATTCAACCTTCTCAGTTCCTCAAGACCCATCAATATCCCTGTAAATTTTCTCTGTACTCTTAAAAGTTGAGAGGGTCCAGGTGTTAATCAATCTGATCCTGATTCTGAAATCTTATTGATATCTTTCCTGTAGGTAGGTGACCAGATCTGGATACAATTATCACATTAGGCCTCACCAACATCTTATATAACTTCAACATAACATCCCATCTCCTGTACTACATAGATTGATCAATGAAGGCCAATGTGCTAAAAAGCTTTCTTTACCACCCTATCTATCTGTGGTGCCACTTTCAAGGAATTATGGATCTGTATTCCCAGATCCCATTGACCTAGAACACTCCTCAGTACACTATTATTCACTGTGCAAGACGTACCCTGGTTTCTCTTCCTAAAATGCGACACCACACACTTGTCTGTATTAAATTGCATTTGCCATATTCACCCTATTTTACCAGCTGGCCCAGATTCTCACTGCAAGCTTTGATAGCCTTCGTCCCTGTCCAGTAGGCCCCACCCCAATCTTGATGTCGTCTGCAAATTTGCTAATCTAGTTTACCACATTATCATCCAGATCACTGATGTACAGAAGGTGACGAACAACAATGGACCCAGCACCAATCCCTATGGCACATCAATAATTAAAGGCCTCTAGTCAGAGAGGCAACCATCCACTACCACTTTCTGGCTTCTCCCACAAAGCCAATGTTGAATCCAAATTGGATCACATTCTGGTACAAACTGCCAAAGATAGAAAATGGAGTCTTCTATTCAATAATTATTAGAATAAAGATAAATGTGTAGCAGTGATGCCAATTCTTTGCAAGTTTGTGTTTCTGTGTAATTCAACCAGTAAAATGAATTTTTCACTTGAAAAGAAGGGTCCAATGGCATGGTATTTTTCAGCTGAAGTACAGGGCAGTACAAAGTAGGCAAGTCTACATTTTTGATAGTGTATCATGGTGTAGCCATTGGCCTTGCAACATACCTGTCTCTTGTTTCTATGTAAGAATTGGTTGGCTGGCTCAAACTATCATAACCCCTCCCAGAACACTCTGTACTAGAAGAGAGAAAAAATTAATGGAAAATTTACTTTCAATGTTGTTCAGAAACAGGGCTTGATCATTCACATCATAAACCGCAAGATTTAGTCATGATTTCACCATTACGAAACAATAGACCCCTTTTCAAACGTAACCATCATGAAGAAGACTGAAGATCAAGTCAGATTTTGCACATTTTGGAGTGACCTTTAACTATTAAAGACTTGGGATCCACAGAGTGTCAAGGCTAGCTCTACCAATTTTCTTTACAGATTTCTAGAGTTTGTGTAAGTAGCTACATAGCTTTTAATATATTGTACTAACACATTTCATTTCATTAAAAAATATTTAACCTATTCAGAAAATCAGATTAAAACTCATAATTGTTGCAGTCATATCATGATGGAAGGACGGTTGTCCTTCAAACACACTGCAAAGTGTGTGAGGAAGTGGGCTGGTTTCTGATTGGCAAGTTGCTCTCATAAATGACCTGCCTATACAAGGCACTTACAGTATGTAATGTCTTACTATGTTTTGTAGCACTCCGCATAGTGAACTGCTTTTGATTTCAATTGTTTCTTGTCAGTCATACAAGCGATTAATTCAGGATTTTTTTTGTACAGGTGCAAAGGTAGAGTCCCAAAAAAAGTGATGGGGGAACTAAATATTATCAAGGGGCATAAGAATTTGAGTAGGAGGAGTAGATCCTTTCTTCAGCCCCTCAAACCTGTTCCACTACACAAAATGGTGGATCTCCTACCTCAATGCTGTTTTCCTAACTATTTCTACAAATCTTGATTCTATTATACAAAAATATATGGATCTGAGTTTTGAATTAAATTAATGGCTGACCCTCCACAAGCCCCCTAAAGTAGAGTATTCTAAAGATTCTGGAGGCAACATGAAGGATGGAATGACCTTTTCCTGCTTTATTTCCTATAGGAGCAGATATTGCAGTGATTTATAATGTTAAAGGGAAGAAATGTTTGCAGGATAGAATGCTAGACCATGTAAAATTCATTCGATGGAATAATGTGAACCTGTTTAAGGAACTGAAAAGGAGAACGTGAACCTACACATAGGTTTGAAGTGTTGTGGTGTAGCACCTTTAACGTGGCTTGAAATACTTCATCAATAAAGGTTTCAATCTGAGGCCTTCTACTGATGCAGTCTGGAGTTATCCCCCAAATAAAACCACATAATTCAAATGTTATTAGAAAATTGTTAGTTTTTATTCATGCTCTTTGCTACAACCTTACTTTAAATAAGACAAAATCTATATACTGAAAAAATACAAAACAAAAGCCACACAATGTATTATTTAAAGTAACATTGCGTGGCAACTCATAAATACTGTTTAGCACAGTGGCTAGAAATAACAGCAAAACTATGTACAAAATTTCAAACAAGTTTTTAAACAATGCACTTGACAAACAAAATTTCTACATCTGGATGTAGGACACAGACCAATAAAATGTTTTTGATTTACATTTTTTTAAGTTCAGCTAATTTCAACCAATTTGGTTCAAAACCTTTATAAAGATCATAATCAGAACAGATTTGCAACAGTGTTTGATAAAAATTAATATCTAGTTTCTCAAGTGAAAAAAATAAGTTAGAAGGGGTTTTAGACACAGTGTTCCCCAGTAATGTTCTCTCTCTCTCTCTCTCTCTCTCTTTCACAGATAGGTAGCTCATCATTTTTACCAACTTACAGTGGTAAAAATCCAGTTTCAGGCGCAACTTTTATTTCTGGACTTGACTGAGTCCCAGGTTCTTGTTTTCTTCATCAGTTCCAGTGTAACACTTCTCAAAATACAGGAGTCATTCACTGAATTTAATACTAAAAGGATCATCTGCTATGCTGAACCTTAGTCCATCACATTCCTGTACCAAAGCACATTTTCTTAAATACTAGCTAAGTTTCCACTGTTTTAAAATACTCTATACGGGAAAAAGCTTCCTAACAGTAGTCTCAGGAAATTGTGCAAACGAGGGGTTTAACCTAAAAGGTGGGGTCAAGATGAGAAACTAAACATTAATTTTACTTCATCGTTGTAATAGCATTTTACTTTGTATATCTGCCAATTCTAAACTTAACAGATAGAAAAGGGAACTTTTCTAACACAAGAGCCCGGTTATGTGAATTAAACATTTGATCATCGAGAACTCTTCGCGACATGGAATGTTTCTTAGATACAGCCCAGTATACAACACCATACTGTATTCTTAAACAGCTTAACAGTCTTCAACACCTGAAACTTTATTTTCTTAAATTCCGAAATGTCATACAAAATGCTGATACTTTTCAAAACAATGGTTTATGCAATTTTTGACCAAACATTCACTGAAACAAGTGATGTCAGACATCACAGTAATGCTGGTTCTTTAACATTCACCCCCATCCAGGTCTGCCCCGGATTAGAATGCACTTCCGTTTAAAGAAAGTGGAATGTAATGAGAAAAGGTTAATGTACAAAAAAAAGGAAGGCAAGAGAGATGCTTACCTAGACTCCCCCTTAGCTTGTTCAGCCACAAATTCATTAAAATCCTATGCGGATATACATTCCAAATTACCTGAGTTTAGACTTCAACTGAAGTACCTGAAGCTAGGCCATTGGGTGGGCACTGTGCAACTGTTGTGGCCATTTTTTAACTTTTTTGCATTGTATGTGTTACAAGAATTTATAAACATAAATAACCTGGTTTGTTTGTAAACATAATATTTTTTTTCTCCATTAGACATAACGCAACACAACATCTATTTTTTTTCTATCTTTTAGACAGGCATTTTTTCTTTAATATATAGAGCTTATTCTTACTGTAGAAGATGGAACGGAATACACGACAACAGTACTAATCCATCCAAATGTACCATGTTATGCATAGTCTGCATTTAAACAACTTTTTTGAAAGCATGTGCTTTGCAAGCAACACTGCTTTTCACAAACATTCCCAAAAAGAGGAATTCTATCCCTGTCAAGAACAGTGTAAGATATGCTAAAATTCTAAGACCTTTGTTCAGAATGCAGGTGATACTCCATGCAGACAATCAGATATATAGACTACCCCTACACAAGGGCAGAGGCCTGCTCCACCTCAGGGGGCAGGGGGCTAGATTATCACAAAGCTCTGAGCAGAGGAGAGTTCTTCAGGTTGAGGCTCATGGAGCTGCTGCTGCTGATGTGACGGCTGCTGCACCAAGGCCTCAGTGTCCATTGTGCTGGTGTCATCTGACAAAGGTGAAAATGAGACCTGAGATGAAAACTGTTCAGCAATCACAGTGCTGGATGCTAGGCTGGGACCGAAGCCAGAGATTGATGAATTCTTCAGCATCAGGTCAGAGGTGGAAAATAAAGGTCGGCTGACAATACTCACAGGAAAGAAGGCTGTCCCTTTTGGGATGAAGTTCACTTTATTTCTGTCAGGGCAGGAGAATAAAGGGACTGAGCTCGGAGGACGAGACCTAGGAGACAGAAAAGTTATTAATGAACGCAGAAAAAGGTCAAAGACTCATTTTGGTGCCCCAGAATCAACCCTACTGTAATTTATAATATCCTAGAGGAGAAAAAGCATTGGGAATGAAATACTGCAAGGGGTTTTGTTCCCGGTTAGGAGGAGACAGATCTGACTGCAGACTGCAAGATTGGGCACTGGTGGCAGCAGTCACTGTGAGCTGGCAACTGGCAGTGGGACCTGCATTGGGATGGGATCACCACTGCTGTCTTTCTAAGAGGAAGAAGTAGATATGTGACCAGGAACATCTTCCATTGAGTCCCGATGCAGGGTTTCAACCAAAGCATCCCCATTCCTTGACCCTCAGCAATCCCAGTAACCTGCTGCAGTGTTTGAGGACTATGAGCCTCTGCAAACCCCACTGCAGTAGACTGCCACAACAGCCATTAGCGGTAGAGTTTGCATGGCTGGAGGCCGACCAAGCACATTGGAAATCTCAGGCTTCCGCTGTGACAGCCAGAAGCCTACACTTTGTAGTTGAGCACGGACCAACAAATCCTTGGGTCCATTTCTGTGTCCGTGCAGGGGGCCATCACTTTTGTATCAGAAAGGATGGTTTGTGCATGTTGTTCCCCAGGTTCATCCAAGCTCCTTCATGTTGAACATGGGCATGCTGGCAGGCTTCCTAATCCACAATACAAACCCATCTTCTGTACTCTGATCAATCGGGCATCTCAAATTAGATTAGCTGCTACTTGTAAGATCCTTGTCTTGGCTGCTGGCCATCTGCCCCTGCAGCCTCACTACTTCTACCACCATCCAGAGCATTAGTAACTGAACAATCCTCTACGGTGAGACCAACTGATGGGGTGCCTTTAGCAACACTGCCTTTTCACTCATCTTTCATCACGGTCAGCTTATATTTCTTGAGTACACAAGAGATTTTTAGATGCTGAAGGAACTCAGCGAGTCAGGCAGCATCTGTGGAGGGAAGTGGACAGATAACTCTATGGGTTTTGCCACTAAATGATGCCACTCCCTCTTCATTTTCCTATCATCCACCAAACCCCCACACAGATCCTCCTATCATCTGCCAGCTGGTACCCCATCAGCTCTCTCCACCTCTTTATACTGACCACCTCCTCTCTATCTTTCAGTCCAGTGATATGCCAACGGTCCATTTTCCTCCTCAGATGCTGCCTGACCTGCTGAGTTCAACCAGCATCTTGTTGTTGCTCTGCATGTTTTGGGCACCTGGCAGGAGAGCTGCACGAGGGCAAGGTTCTGGTACACTGAGGAGGAAGAGATGGGCACTGGCATCATCCACAACTTTAATGAGGAATCTAAGCTGAACCAAGTTAGCAAGAAAATCACGCAACAGCACACAAACATTTTTGATGGATTCAACCTCATCAGCATCTGTGGCCTCAAAAACGTGCAGGTAGGCCTGACCCCCTCCACTCTGCTCTACCACTTCTAATTCATTTCCACTTCCTCCTGAAACAGAGGGGAACTGTGTCAGTAATGGTCATGCAGTGTTTTGATGTGATTTACCTATCCTGGATGAATGGAGTGCATGAGTTACAAGGCTGTGACTCTGAGGTTTGCAGCTATGCTAAGAGTGTTGGGACACTCAGAATCTTTTGAATATTACCCACAAGGAAAATCTGTTGAGAGATAACTGATGAGTGCGTGGTGAATTTATTAGTGAGGATAATGTTAATTTTGAGTGCACATTCATTCATCGACATGCAACCATGCAACTTAGTGCAGGGCTGCATTCAAATTCTTACAGCATGTTTTTAGGCTTTGACCTCTACATCCAAATGGTTCACGGCCCTTTCAGGTGTCTGAGACTCTTGCAGTAACTTGTCACCCCTGACGTGGTACTTCCACTGGCAATCAACCCAAGTTTACTGTCCATCACCATCTTCAATCCAGATTCTACGGCCATCACCCTTGCATTTCATCGAACTAACGCTCAGTGGCCACTTTATTAGATACCTTCTGTACCTAATAAAGTGGCCACAGAGTGTGTGTTTGTGGTCTTCTGCTGCTGTAGCAGGTTCAATATGCGATATGTTGTGTTCAGATATGCTTCTCCTACATACCACTGTTGTAAGGCATGGTTACTTGAGTTATTGTCGCTATCCTGTCAGCTTGAATCAGTCTAGCCATTCTCCTTTGACCTCCCTCCAAGGTGTTTTCACTTACACAACTGCACACTTGTTGTTTTTTGCACCATTCTCTGTAAAGTCTAGAGATTATAGTGCATAAAAACCCCGAGAGATCACCAGTTTCTGAGAAAATCAAAACACTCCATCTGACACCAACAGCAAGTCACACAGATGAAATTTCTTTCCCCATTCTGATGTTTGGTCTGAACAACAACAGAACCACTTGACCATGTCTGCATGCTTTTATGCATTGAGTTGCTGCCACATGATTGGCTGATCAGATATTTGCATTAACGAGCAGGTGTACGGTGCAACTAATAAAATGGTCATTGAATGTATATGCACAATTAATACCATTTCATTTCAATGAACCAACTTGCTTCTGGCAAACTGAATGGTTCAGCAATCTCATTTTAACCAGCTGCACTTCAATCATATGAGAAAACTAATAACAAATTACAATTCTCATGTAGATTTATTCAAACATCACAGTGAAAGAGCTTGCCTCTACTTCCTTTCTATTCATATTCAGAGATAAAAGCTAAAGTAGCAGTGCATTTCAAAGACATCACAATCAGAGCTGCTATTAAAGAGGAATTGAGGTTTCTAAATTATTTCAATGAATCTGGATAAATTGTACACCTTGCAAAAGACTCAGAAACATCATAATAGGATTTGTTTTAATCTTGCATAAGCGCACTTAGCCAATAATAAGTTAGCTCAACAAGAATTGGATCATGTACATCAAAATAATTTGAGCACCATAACCAAGGTATGGTCACCTCAGCAATGGTATTATAACAGGAGTAATTATCCATTTTATATTAATCTAATGAATCTAGTAAATGTAAAATAATTATTTTGTTAAATGTATCTTAGACTAAAATTAACTTAGTGGCTTCATATTTTAGGAGTGTATGCATGGTGGTTCACTTCCACTATATCCCTGCTGGATCCAACAGTTTTCCTAAATTTAGATTTTCCAATTCATTGGAATAATCTACAGATGTCTGAGTGGAATTGCTCAAACTTTATCTACTATCAATCCTCCCACTTTATAATCCCATTTAATTTACTTAACTCCAACATGAATTTGTCAAATGTTCTTCTAGAAACATACTTGCAGGAGGCATTGTTTATGGAGTAACATTTAAAATATTCTGGCACGTAAACGCGCAAAGAGTTTCCTTCAGGTATACTGAGGGCCAGCAGAAATACTCATTTGGCATTTCAGTTAGTGAAACTGTAAACAGTAATTAATTTGAAAATCTGTTGACTCTATGATAAAGAAGGAGGGAAAACACACACCAGTCTACATTGGTGGATCAGTGCTCGAGAGGGTCTGCAGATTTTGGGTCCAGCACATAGATGCAATCACAAAGCAAGTGCCCCAGGATCTTTACTCTGTTAGGTTATGGAGATTCAGCATGCCAGCAAGCACTCTAACAAACTTCTACAGATGTACTGTTCAAAGCATCCTTCCTGCTTATATCATGGTCAACCTAATACATCATGGACAAGTCTTTCCCCACCATCAGTAATACCTACAGCCTCAAGGTGGCAACAATTATCATCAACGATACTGGGAGGACTGAATGCAGCATTTGACCCCCAGCAGGCTCACAGGTGAAGTGTCGCTTCACCTGGAAAGACTGCTCGGGGCCCCGAATGGTAGTGAGGGAGGTGGTGTAGGGGCAGGTGAAACACTTGTTCTGCTTGCAAGGATAAGTGCCAGGAGCGAGAACAGTGGGGAGGGACAAATGGACAAGGGAGTCACACAGGAAGTGATCCCTGCGGAAAGCAGAAAGTGGGGTGGGGGAGGATGATGTGTTTGGTGGTGGGATCCAGTTGGAGGTAGTGGAAGTTTCGGAGGATTACGTGCTGATAGCGTGACGGGAGGATGGGTTAATAGCAGACGTGCATGAAATGGAAGAGGTGCTGTTGAGGGCAGTGCTGATGGTTGAGAACAGGAAGCTCCTTCATTCTAGAATGAAAAGCCTCATCTTACTTCCTTGTTTTGAAATATTCATCTAATGTGCCCTTAAAAGATTCGATGCTCTTCCTTTGGTAAACCGCACTGGGATTGAAAGACTTTGGTATCACTGCACAGGAACATGACTATTTTGCAAGCTGCCCTTCATGTCAAACAAACACCAGGCTGACCAGGAAATATGCATCTTTCTCTCAAGGCTTTAGTTCAAAAACCAAGAACTCCTGAGCCACCAGCACTGCACGAATCCCTTCACAGTTCAATAAAGCCTTTGTTAGTATACACTAGCTCATGTGTGAAAGACAATTTGGGATGACCAATAAATGCAATCCCCACATCCCATGAATGAAAATAGTTTCTGCTCCAGCTTTTTCCATGGTAAAAAATTATATGCTCCAACACACACAGTGGGGGGAAATTAACATTAATGCTTATTGTGTGTTGTCCCATCCACAACTACTCTTCAGTTCTACTCTTCTACTCTTCAGTAGAAATATATCTCTTCTGATCGTGGCCTCTTCTCACTGCTCTTCCCCAGATTTCCACCCACTGAAGAACCTAATATATTCTATTGCCACAGTTCCCCCAATGTAACTACTGCTAGTAGGGATTGTTGGTGGGGAGGTAGGGTGGGTGAGCTGGCGAAGCATGGTGTGAAGAAGCAGAATTCTAAGCAGGATAGATCAGCTGGTTGAGAGGCGTTGCAGCAACAACCTTGCACTTAACATCAGTAAGACCAAAGAACTGTTTGTGGACTTCAGTAAAGGTAAGACGAGGGAACACACACCAGTCTCGTAGAGAGATCAGAAGTAGAAAGAGTGAGCGATTTCAAATTCCTGAGTGCCAACATCTCTGAGGATCCATCCTGGGCCCAACGTATCGATGTGGTTACAAGGAACGCATGACAGCAGCTATATTTCATTACGAGTTTGAGAAGAGTTGGTATGTCATCAACTACATTCGCAATTTTCCACAGATCTACCGTGGACAGCATCACTGTCTGGTATGGGTAGGGGCACTGCACAGGATCAAAATAATTTGCAGAAAATTATGAATTTAAGGTGGGGGGTTATATGGGAGGCAGGATTTGAGGGTCGGCACAACATTGTGGGCCGAAGGGCCTGTAATGTGCTGTACTATTCTATGTTCTATGAACTCAGTCAGCTCCATCATAGGCACTAGCCTCCCCAGCATCCAGAACATCTTCAAGGCGAAATACTTAAAATGGCGGCTTCTATCATTAAGGACCCCCATTACCCAGGATATCTCTTTTCATTGCTATCATCAGGGAGGAGATACAGGAGTTGAAGACACACACATAATGATTCAGGAACAGGTTCTTACCCTCTGCCATCCGATTTCTGAATGGACATTGAACCCATGAACACTATAGTAGTAGGCCTCCGTTAGTCTCGATAGACCATGGATTTGCACCTTGGAAAGCTTTATTATGGAAGACTGGCAGTTGCCCAAGTTGCAAGTCTCCCCTCTCCACGCCACCAATGTTGTCCAAGGGAAGGGCATTAGGACCCATACAACTTGGCACCGGTGTCGTCGCAGAGCAATGTGTGGTTAAGTGCCTTGCTCAAGGATACACACGCAAGCCTCAGCCAAGACTCGAACTAGCGACCTTCAGATCACTAGATGAACGCCTTAACCACTTGGCCACACGCCAACACCATGAACACTACCTCACTACTCTATACTTACTGTATTCACAATTTTTATTATGTATCACAATGTACTGCTACTGCAAAATGACAATTTTCGCAGCATATGCCAGTGATAATATTGTGATTCTGATTCTGATTCTTACGGCAAATACATCAAGATCTCTTTGACTCTAGGATTTTGTTGCCTTGTCCATGCCCACACCCACCCTGCCTCTCTGCAAGTATTTATTCAAACTATGACTGTATTTAGCCACTCATAATAATTGACAAAAAACCCCACGTGGAACATAACCTTTGATGATATCATACTTCAGTTAACTCTAGTTGATAATATTAAAAAGAACATTAACTTTCTCTCTAGCTTACGTATCAATATCAATCTTGTGCCTCAAATAATTCACAATCAAAAAAACTGTACATTATTTTTAATTGGACTACTGCAGTAGCTTGTTTTAATTTTAAGATGCACTTAGAGAATCTCTCATTAGCAATGGAGTTCTATCCCTTGACACAAAAGAATGTGTCTCACACGTTTCAAAATGTGATACCATCATACATCAAATACATTTTAAAGTCATCATGTTTAATAATGAAACTTCTTATTATATATTCAAATACAGAATCCAAACAACCATGGATGCTATGGTATTTGTTTCATTAATCTATTCATCTAATGTGCATTTCAGTCATTTCTCAATTTACTAATTTTTAAAGAAAATTATTCAAAAACACTTACGATATTTCCTCAAAGACTTTCACTTTCTCGCATCCCTCTGGGGGTTCTCGTTTGAACATGTAGCTGTTGTTTGGTTTGGGTGATGAAGCATATTTGGGGAGGGGTGAGTTACTCCCACTGTCTGCAAATGCAAAGGAAGAGGTCACTGAAAGATTTCAGATTGTAAAGGAAGAAATTAGTTCAACTAAAAAATTCAAAAATCAATTGTGTAATGGTATTCAATCACAGAATTAAGGGGTTTTTTCCCCAATAAAGTGTTATAAAACCCATTTTTTGCATAGGACATCTGCTCTGAACAGGTGAAGCTCAAAAGGGGTGTTAATGATGCACAAAACCACAAAGTTATCACAAGATTAACCTCCAAACTTGACAGACTGTAGAAAGTTATGGTTAACTGTCAAATATTTCAAGTGTAAATGTAAATGCTGCCAAGTTTAAGAACAAAAAACTGGATATGAAATCCACTTAAGAGTCATAAAGCTCTAGAGTACAAGAGCAGACCCTTCAGCCCATCTTGGCCATGCTGAACTGATATTCTGCCTAGTCCCACTGACCCGCACCTATACCTTATCCCTCCAGTACTCCTCCCATCCAAACATCTTAAATGTTGCAATTGATCCCACATCCACCACCCTCCACTGGTAGCTCATTCCACATTTGTAACATGCTCTGAGTAAAATATTTTCCCCTCAGGTTCCCTTTAAATATTTTACACCTTTCATCCTTAACCTATAACCCAACCTTATTGGAAAAAAACCTGCTTGCATTAATGCTATCTATAAACGTCATAATTTTGTATACCTCTACCAAATCTCCCCTATTCTCCTATGCTCTAGGACCTAAAGTCCTAACCTATTCACCCTTTTCTTTATCACTCAGGTCCTCAAGTCCTGGCAACATCCTTGTAAATTTTCTCTGGACTTTTTCAGTCTAATTGGTGTCTTTCCTGAGTGTGGACAACCAGAAATACATACAATACTCCAAATTTGGCCTCACCAACATCAACATAACAACTAAACTCCTGTACTTAATACTGTGATTTATGAAGGCTAATGTGCTAAAAGCCCTCTTCATGACTCTATCTACCTGTGACACCACTTTCAAGGAATTATGGATCTGTATTCCCAGATCCCTCTGCTCTTCCAAACTTCTCAGAGCCCTACCATTCACCGTGTTATATCCTACCCTGGTTTGTCCTCCCAGATCTTAAGCCACAATGGGGCTGCATGAGGAAACCCAAAGATGTGTCTAAAAGATTATTCATTCTGCCTTTTTATAAAGGATAAAAACATTGTTTCTGATTGAATAATTATTTTTGTTGACCAAGCAAAAAGGCAAAAATTTCAAGCAGTTCTTTTGAGTGAGTGCATAATACTTAGAGTATAAAAACCGCCTGTCAACAAATTTAATTAATAATTTAATTAATTAAGCCAACAGAGTAATATTCATTATTTCTCCAGAGACTTCTATTTGCTATCACACTAAACATCTTGTTTCACTACTTAACATGCATCTCTAGGGACCATAATACATAACGCTTCTTTCAACAATTTATAGCTATGGTTGCAATGCAATGCCTGAATGAGACTGAAAACTAATAGTCTGAAAAATGTATGCACATCAGAGGCAGCCGGAGCACACATGGGCCTTTTGAACCTCACTCTCTCTCTTACAGTCGGACAGTCAAAGACTCTTCCAACCCACACATGATCTGTATGCCAAGCTCCACCACTGCTGCATTGTCAACTGCAGTCTCTTTCACTGCAAACAACATAAATCAATACCATTTCATTCTTCATTGCTTTACTCATGACAATCAGGCTGATTACGCCTATCCACATTTACGGTCATAAAAAAATGCCAAATGAAGCAATGAATATTTAACACTGGAGAAATCAGTAAATATGCAGTACATTCTCAACATGCATATAAAAGTACAACTGGAACTACCAGATGATGGAATGCTGTAGACATTACTGTTTAATATAATTTTTCATATCCTTTATGAGGAAAGACCAGTCCAATTTGTGTGCACTCCTTGTCTGGTTTCTGAACAATTTACTATGTTAAAGGGCACCAGGTAAATACAAACTGTTGTTCTATGCATCTTGCTAACCTTCGAATATTTGTCCAATACGAGCTCCAGTCATTTGAAAGCAAGCATTCTGGAATGAAAAGTGAAACTGCTCTCAACAACATGTTCATTTCTTTTAGAAGTATGCTGCCAATTATGGTTGTTTTCTCACACTCCGTGTGCAAACGTGTTTTTGGTTACAGGTGTAGGCTCAGTTTTCTTTATTAATCAAGACATTTTAAATTCTGCGCACAGATTAAACCAGTACTGAATGCAAAATAAATCAATATTAGGCACTACAAATCAAATTGTCCAAAATGAAGTGCTCAATCTTAGAATCACAGAGTTTGTTACAAAGACTGTATGTTTTTCTGAAATCATAACCAATAACACAAATAGCTCATATGGTTATGTTCTGCACCTCAGCCTGGAGGGACCCTTTCATTTGTATAGTTCAATGATAATTAAACTGGAATTTGAGTTCATACCAGTCTTCAAGCACCCCATTCACAGTAACCTCTTTCTCCCCCATCCTCTCCACATTCCCACAACCCCCACAAGATTCTACTGTTCACCTACATTCTAGGGGCAATTTACCACCAACCTTTTTGTCTTTGAAGATAACAGGAAACTAGAGCACTCAGGAGAACCCACGCAGATACTCTACCCAGACTGCACTGGAGGTCAAGGTTGAACATGGCCACTGAAGCTGTGAACTATCAGCTCGACTTTTTGTACGACTGTGCTGCTCTTGAGAAATAAAATCAGGTCAGCACTGAATCAGAACAGTACACGTGAACCATGATGTTCCCATATTTCTTTATGACATATGGAAATATGGTCATAGTCATAGCATGACAAGGTCTCAAACTGCAATGTCACCTCTCTGTAGCCGCCCAGGAGAGAGCCGGAGTTGGTGCGCTCCACTAGAGACGGTTTGGTGTGGTGTCCATGCTGGAGTCAGTGCTGTCCTCCAGTATTCCCTTGGCAGATGACAAGACGTATGGTGTTCAACTGCAGACTGTTGCACTATTCATGGATCCAGGGACTTGGACTATTTTGTGTATGACAGCATTTTACTGCTGTCTTACGTGCGCTATGTGTGCCTTGAGCTGTGAAGAACTGTGGGTACTGTGTTTTGCATCTTGGCCCCTGAGTAACACTGTTTCGTTTGGCTGTATTCATGAATGGTTGAACAGCAATTAAACTTGAATTTGATCTTCACATAGAAGACAAAGGTGTCCATCATGTTAATGCAGTCTTCTATTTCCCCATTAATTTTCCCTAAAACTAATTCTAATCCTATTTACATAAAAATAATCTAGCATTCTCTATAGTTGTTAAATACAATGCAAGTAAAAGTACCACGCACAAAATGCTGGAGAAGCTCAGGAGGTCAGGCAGCATCTATGGAGAGGAATAAAGGGTCCCTCTTTCAGGCAGAAACCCTTCATCAGCACTGGAAAGGGGAAGAAGCCACATTAAGAAGGATGTTGGAGGTGAAGGTGTACTAGCTTTTGGATAGAGTATTTGGAGAGACACACACTGATTAGGAATAGTCAGCATGGCTTGGTGCATGGTAGGTCATGTCTAACCAAACTTATAGAGTTTTGAGGAAATTGATGAAAGCAAGGCAGTAGATGTTATGTACATGGACTTCAGCAAGGCAATTGACAAAGTCCTGCATGGGAGGTTGGTCAGGAAGGTTCAGTCGCTTGGCATTCAAGATGAGGTAATAAATTGGATGAGACATTGGTTTTGTAGGAGATGCCAGAGAGTGGTAGCAGATGGTTGCCTCTCTGACTGGAGGCCTGTGACTAGTGCAGTGCTGCTGGGATCGGTGCTGGGTCTTCTGTTTGTCATTTATTTCAATGATCTGGATGACAATGTAGATATCTGGATCAGCAAATTTGCAGATGACACCAAGACTGGGGGTGTAGTGGACAGCAAGGAAGACTATCAGAGCTTGCAGCAGGATGGAAACCAGCTGGAAAAATGGCAGATGGAATCTAATTCAGATAAGTGTGATGTGTTGCTCTTCAGTAAGACCAACCAGGGTAGTTGTTACAGAGTGAACAATAGGGCAATGAGGAGTGTGGTAGAACAAAGGGGCTTGGGAATACAGCGCCATGATTAATTGAAAGTGGCAGCACAGGTAGATAGGGTCGTTAAAAAAAGCTTTTAGTACATTGGCCTTCATAAATCAAACTACTGAGTACATACAGGATGTTATACTGAAGCTGAATAAGATGTTTGTGAAACCTAATTTTGAGTATCGTGTGCAATTTTGGTCACCTACTTACAGGACAGATGTAAATAAGATTGAAAGAGTACAGAAAAAATTTACAAGGATGTTTCTGGGACTGGAGGATCTGAGTTACAAGGAAAGATCGAACAGGTTAGGACCTTATTCCTTGGAGCATAGAAGACTGACGGGAGATTTGATAGAGGTATGCAAAATTATGAGGTTTATATATAGGGTAAATGCAAGCAGGCTATTTCTACTAAGGTTGGGTGGGACTACTGTGAGAGGTCATCGGCTAACGGTGAAAGGTGAGAAGTTTAAGGGGAACATGAGGGGAAACTTCTTCACTCAGAAGGTTGTGAGAGTGTGGAATGACCTGCTGGCCTAATTGGTGCACGTGAGCACAATTTCAACATTTAAGAGAAGTTTGGATATGTACATAGATAGTAGGGGCATGGAGGGCTATGGTCCAGGTGGAGGTTGATGCAAATAGGCTATTTAACTGGTTCAGCATGAATTAGATGGGCCAAAAGGCCTGTTTCTGTGCTGTACTTTTCTATGACTCTAAGCTAAAAGGTGATAGGTAGAGGAGAAGATTAGTGGATGGGGGAGGGGAGGTGAAGTGAGAAACTGGGAGGTGATAGGTGGAAAAGATAAAGGGATGAAAAAGAAGGAATTCCAATAGGTGAGGAGAGTGGACCATGGTAGAAAGGGAGGGAGGCAGCAGACCACAGGGAGGCGATGGGCAGGTGGAAAAGAGAAAGGCAAGAGGGAAGCCAAAATGGAGAATGGAAAAAATGGAGGGGGGTGGGGAAGTATTAGAAGAAAAAAGTACGCTGTAATCCTCGGAAAAAGAATAAACACTTTTATTCACCATTGACTGGAATTAAAAGAGCAGCTTTCACCCCACAGCAGAATGTGGTGCTCATCCTATTTACATAAAGGCAGGATTATTGAAATAGGCTTGCCGTGTACTTGATTTGAATTCAGCCTAATGCATCATCAGCTTTGGCTGTAAACTGGAGTGTAATACTATTGCAGAATACTATCATAACAGTCTGCAACAATCAAAAATGCACCTTACAAAATTACTTTAATGTAGTGTTAGCATTACGATTATGATCAATATCATATTGTATCAATATTGAGCAGTTTTTATTTTAAATAATTAAGCTTTGGTAATTACTTAAAAACATTCACCATCATTTCACTCAAGAGCATAGGAATGTGAGCTGCATACCTCAGGACAATTACAGTAACTATACAGGAAAAGAAGTCAATTGAAGGAAACACAATCAGAAAAAAATGAAAAACAACTTCATTGTTTTGACGAGATCAAATGGCAGAAAGTTTAGTGAGTGTATTTTGGTCTGGATACAAAGCAGCTGAAGGTAGAGACACAAACTTGGCAGAGTGTAGGCAGTGAGAATGGTGAATGCACAGAGTACCTCGAAATGGAGGAGCAGCAAAGTCTTGGAGGGTGGTAGTACTGGGGAAAGTCATGGTGGTGAAACAGAGGCCATATGGACACTTAAAAACAGTGACAAAATGGGAAAGATGGAGGGTGGGGGCGGGAGAGGGCAGAGTTGTAGGATCACTCAGCTGTGGTTTGGGAGTGATCCTGCACAGGCAGTTTAATGGAAAAACCTTATCAGATTCTCCCCAGAAAAGATCAGAGACCGGGTAAATACAATTAATGATTCATCTTCAATTTTCCCCAGGCCTTTCCACCATCTACACAGCACAACTCACAAGTGTAATGGAATACTCTCTCCTTACCTGGACAACTGCAACTCTGATACCAGTCAGGAGGTCAAGGCAGCCTGTTGACTGGCATCTGCCTCATACCCTAAAATTCGCTCCCTCGATCTCTAGCCCAGCAGTGTTTTAGTAAAACAGAAAAACATAGCCTTCAGAACCATTTAAAAGCTGTGTTCATCCCATCATTTCTGAATCAATGCAAAAAGGTTTAGAACGCACTTACAATGCGAAAGCAGTGGTATTATTCAGCAGGCTCCTCATCATAAAAGATGTCTCACAATTGTTGCCTTGCGGAGCACTGAAGACATTCAGGTCAAAACAGATGGTGAAATATCAGAAGATAATGAAAATCAAAATGTCAAAAAGTACAGAAAAGATTGGTAATGGAGAATGAATACAGGGAACATTTTCAATGGTTTTCCACACCACCGCACTCATTTCTCACAGATGAATGACAGGATTGCAAAGAACAGGTTTCAAAATGTGGCCTGTCTACATGGTTATGCTGTTTCTAATATATCATGCATCCAAAACTTGATGGGAAATATATGCTATGAGCAACAGTATGGGAATATATAATCAGAGGTTGCCTGCTCTCGATGTAACTCAAAACAAAGGTGTACAAGGAGGGATGGGGTGGTTGGTATCTTAACTAATGAGTCTTCAAGTTGAAAGCACAGAACTTACCTTAACTACCACTAGGCAGGGTATAAAACCAACAACTTTTTTTTGGTTGCTAGAATAAAATTAGTTCTAAAAATAAAATTCATACAATGATACAGTTGCAGTAATATAGAGTAATAAGAGTTAAGCAGGTTGGAATTTGTTGCTATCCTAATGCATGCATGCTTTGAAAATTAATGCTTACATAACAAAAAAAAAAGGAACGGAAATAATTCTATACACTACTCATGTTTTTGGCAATTCTACTTCCTTACTGACATGCTCCCTTATTTTGGCTTGTGGAGCTAAAGCATTATGAAGGAAAAAAACTAATAAAATCTACGTGTTGTATTAAATCTTCATTTCCCTGAGTATCCCATGGACAGATCCAAGTTACTTCAAAAGCTTCAAACATGTTATTGCAATGAGCTGTAAACACAAAAGTTTCTGAAGATGCTGGAAATCCAGAGCAACACACACAAAATGCTGAAGGAACTCAGCAGGTCATGCAGCGTCAATGGCTGAGGATGGATGAAGTAAGATGTGAGGTGATTAGTGAAAGAGGAAAAGGGCTAAAGAAGAAATCTGACAGAACAGGACAGTGGACTGTGTGACTGAAAAGAGGACAGATACCAGATAGAGATGATGAGCAGCTGAGAAGAGTGGAGTTAGAATGCGGAATAAAATATTAGAGCAGGGGGGCAAAAATACAGGAAGTTAGATAAATTGATGTTGTTTTGTATGTTTGCAATAAGTTTTAAATTTTTTGAAACTGTAAAGCTCCTCACTCACACAAATTATGTGTACGGCAAATGTAAGGTTGCATAATCCTCACACAGTGATTTCTTCACATATCAATGGAGTGAAAGCTTTAAGTTTCTATATGCAAATCAAAATACAGTAAAAAATAAACTGATATAAATCAAAGATATATTAAATATTTAATATTAATATATTTATCTGATTTTATTTTTACTTCTTTCGATTCATCTGGAAATGAGATTTAAAACTTTGTTTAGCAGTAATATCTAAGGGGTAACATTGAAATAAAAATAAGATAACTTTTTATATTAATAAAAGCAGCACAGGTATTGTGATTCATAATGTGAAACAAACCAATTTATTAGCTCAATAGAGACAACAGAATGCTAATTCATAACAGTATTCATACTTTAAGGTTAAAATTAGCACATTATACATTTCTTCATAAATTACTCTCCAATATATTACAAACATATGACATTACTGAACCATATTTACATTTTTTTCCAACAAAGCCACTTCCAGGATTAAATAGACATACAGTATGTAAAATTTCTAGTATATATCAAGAATCCATTGCTACTTCAATTTAATATTCAACAGCAGAACCCAAATGGCTGAGACACTAATCAATGAATATAAATATTTACTCATACATGTGCATTAAATGAAATATCCAGAATATCACTAAACAAAGGAAGACTTTGTGTCACAAGATGATGCAATGAGTAATAACTTCTTACCACGTAACGTTTGTGTCTAAGAGACTGGAAGACTAACACTAATGCATGCACAGTGAGTGACAGGACTGTGCATCCATCCCCATCAGCAAACATACCACCTACCAACATGAACGCATATCTCATCCAGTGTTGGTTGTATCCACTAATCTAACAGATTCTCAGAATGTGGGAATGGCATTTTACAGCTTCCCATTCTATTTCTGAACCATTTCGTGATTATTCCTTTCTTTCCCACTACCCCAAATTTTCTGAACATTTAAAGCTAAGCTGATGTGGCCCTTGTACAAGAAGCATTTTGTACCTTTATCCAGTATTTCCAGGGAAAAAAAGATCAACTCCTCTATTAAACTTTCCAATCATCAGCGAAGAGGGTTCGGTCATACAGTCCAATAATAACTTATGTCTTCCATGTAAATTTTCCAATTATAGAATTGGATTTTCTTAAATTACTGCCTTGTAAAAGTTACCAAAGTACTGCAGCTAAAAAAGGTAGTTATTCATTATTGCTTAGATTTATTTCAATTTTTAAGAAACTTTGCTAATATATGTTCACTATTTTAGCTTGACATATCTTACAATTGCCTGAACAGAAACAACAGTCTTGTTATTCTGTGTAATTATACTCTTAAAGGGCAACAATATTCCATTCATTGTAATGGCATTGGCAATACTATGCTGGGGTCATTTGGGACCTACTAATTCATTAATAACTCACAACAATTTACTGCTTCACATGGGAGCGGAGGAAGTGGGGATGGAGGGTAATTTTCAAATGTCAGCTGCTTTCTATCATTTGGAATACAGGAGAGAAGAGTGAACATCTACTGGGATACTTCAGCTTCTGCTTGTTTCACTGTCCCAACTTCCACCCAGACCTTCCGAAAAATGCAGTGCCAGCTGTGGAAATGCACTTGCAACCGTGATGGAGAAATTGGCAGGACATAGAAAATGCATTTTTCCAATTATTTTTCAGATGTTTTGCAATTAAGTCAATGGTCAAAGGTTCTGGATGCTACTCAGATCATTAATATTCCTGCTAGCTTCCCGATATCATTTCATGTGTTGCAGCTTTGGATGGTTTGTTATCTTGCCATGTTAACACAGCAAACCACTGCGGAGCATCTACTTCCTGCACTTAACTCTAGTGTAAGATTTAAATGTGGTTTAAATGTGTGAATGCTTCAAATGGCTGTTGGCAGCTGCCAGCAGCAACAATATCATGCTTCCTTCAGCTCAAACAGTGAAACCATTCTCCTGACACCACCTCTTTACAGATTACCCAACCAAATGCAGGAAATTCCTCAGTAAAAATTTGTCATTTCCCTTCCCTCCTTTTCTAGCTCGCTGATGGAACAGACATTCACCAAAACACTACCGACACACCAATTCTGATGATCATTTAGAAAAAACATGCCAGGTAACTTACTTTCAAAGTGCAATCCTGCAGTTGCCAAACAAGCCCAAAGTAGAAATACAATTCAGGAGGTTGCTACCCATTGTGGTTTGACAGAAACAGCGATGTCACTGAGGGGCAATTGCAGCCAAATGCGTAGCTGACAACAGATGGAGCAGCTTAATGGTGCTGATCCAGAATGTGGGCTTATGGGTAACTACACGAGTCAGATCCATACCTGTAGAGAAGCAGGCTCTGCAGCAATGTGCAACCACAGAGATGGGGTAGAGAGCAAGAATCTCCCCCCTGCAAAAGACGTTTTACAGAATTGCAACACCCAATACTCGAAATTAGAGATTCACTGTCTGAGAGGACGGTGAGACAGATACTTTCTAAACATATAAGCAGCTCCTGAACGCACACTGAGTCACTAAGGCAATGTGAGCAAAAGACCACGGGAAAATGGAATTAGTCTAAATAGGTAACTGATGATCAAAACAGACACGGTGAGCTAAAGGCCTTGCTTCGGTGCTATATGACATCATGACTCAATTTCATCTCCTTGAAACGCAGCTCCTTAATTTTGTGTAAACTTCTGAAGGGAGGAGTTTAACTAAAGGACATGGAATTGTCCCCCATGAAAAGTTCTGCTGCATATTTTCGGAATTGAAAATAAGGCAAATAGAAGCCTGATCTGAACCCAGGTTCATGGCTAGGTGACAGGTCAGGAGGAGGCACATGATAGATCTGTGTTCCAAGGCTCCATCAGGAGATATGGAGTGGAACTGGAGTTCTGGTCTAAGAGACTGGGTTGATCAGAAATACAAGCATGAGAGCATTGCAATCTTGTGCCTTAGGCTTTGGGATGAGCAGGAACGGGCTATGGTCAGGGGTTGCTGGGCAACAGGCAGCAGAGCCATGAACTTTGTGCCAGGAAGGAGTGTGGCTGAGCCCTGTGCTATGATAATATGGTTTTCATATTACAGATTCTACATATTAAATGTTTTGCAAAACATTTTGGTAACTAAATATTTCCATAGTTACAAAATTTGCTTTGGTCAGCAAGGATGTTATATAGCCAGACAGAACATTCACTTGAAATACACATATTAATATACCACCTGCAGCTCTTCCTCTAATAGATTAATGACTTGCAATAGCACTGGGCTATATAGTGTGATTGATGCAGCACTTATTATGTCACGTCTTCACAATCACTGTTGGGATTGAGTGGAAACCAACCCGAAGAACATCTAAATCAGTTAGGTTTCCCTTCTTTAGTCTAGCCGAGATGGAAGTGACTGTTCATAAAGTACATTTACTCTTCTAACACTCGAATCGTTTGGTTGCTTTTTAATTATGTCCCTCCAACAAATAATGTAAGTAAAAATTATCTAACTCAGATCCAGAAGAAATGCATTCAGAGTTCCTAGTAGGTGCTTGGTTGTTTGATGGGTTTAACATGTTGAATATATAATGGTTTTCCATGTTGAAATGGTATAAAAGACACAACTTGCATTCAAGTAGCACCTCAAAAAGTGGAAAAATATTTCATAGTGCTTCACAGAAATGCAGTTTCTCAAACACTAACAGTAAGACAAAGAAGGAAACAAAAGGAGGAAGGGGAGGTGGGTCTGCACAGGTGGTTTCTAGTGAAGGGAGTGAAAATAGACTATGTGCTAATAGCACACGATAACCAGGTAAGGCTTGACTTAAGACTAGTCCTTACTCATCTTGCATGACTGGTGTTGAAGCAATTTCTTGAACTATATTCCTTGCGCTGAATATACTCATACAATGCTGTTATGAGTGAGTTCCAGCATTTGAATCAGTGACAATATAGATGATATATTTCCAAGTAAGGACAGCATAAAACCTGGAGGGAAGTACGTAGGTGGTGTCATTTGCATGCACCTGCTATTCCTATCCATCTGAGAGGTGGGAGTTTGAGAAACTTCCCCAAAGCAGCTCAGGCTAGTTGCTGAAGTGGACATCATAGGCGACTCTCCACCCACCATGAGTCAATTGTGAAGGCAATGAGTGTTTAAGATGGTAAATGTGATGAATATTTACAGTACCAATCAAAGACAGAGTTAATCTTCTTGAATCACACTGGAGCTACATTTGTTCAGAGAAGTGGACAGCAGTTCATCACGCTTGAGACACAACCCAGAGTTGAGCCATTTGGCACAGAACACTGAGACAGTCATGGCAATCTGGCAGTGTAATAGGGACCTCTGACTATGACTATGCTGGAGATACTCTGCTGTTGGAAATTTACTTGCCTTTTATCAACTCAAGTCTGAATGTTGCCCAGCTCTTAAAGGTTGTGCACATTTAGCTTCATTACTTTGGTGGAATAAAATGGAATATCATGTAACATAAATCTCTGACATGGAGGAGAAAGTTCATCGAGAAAGTTCATCAAGAAATAAGCTGGAGGGAATTGGGTCCAAACATTGCACTGAATAACCCCTCAGCCAAGGCTTGTATCTTGAAGGACTGACTTCCAACAGTTCACTCTGTACTTGGCACAACTCCAGCTGGGGACTAGTTTTCCTTTAGATTCTTGTTGCCTTCGGCTTCAGTAAGGCTCTTTGATATCAAATGCTGCCTTACTAACAAAATAATTTACACTTACACATCTCAGGAATTCAGCTCTTTTTTCTGTGTTCAAAGCTGGGTCAAATTGTCCTGGCTAAATTGAAATTTAGTGAACATGTTACTGTAGCATATGTACCACTTAGCAGCACGGCTGGTGCAACCTTAGATCATTAAGGATTTGTGAGTATATTGATGAAACTGCAATAGTTTGGATTGGTCCAGTTATTGTGATCAAGACACAAGAAATTCTGTAGATGCTGTAAATTTAGAGTAACACACACAAAGTGCTGGGGGAACTCAGCAGGTCAGGCAGCATCTTTGGAGAAGAATAAAAGAATCAATATTTGGACTGAGACCCTTCATCAGGTCTTGAAAGGAATCCACTCTCACCTCTCTTTTAATCTTTATGTATCTGAAAAAACTTCCAGAATCTTCTTTTCTATAATTGCCTAGCTTACCTTCGTATTTCATTTTTTCTCTCCTCCTGGCTTATTAAGTTGCTTTCTGTTCATTTTCAAATGCTTCCCAATCCTCTAACTTCCCACTAATTTTTGCAATATTATATGCCCTCTCTCGTGCTTTTATGCTGTCTTTAATTTCCCGTCAGAGTAATTCTTCATCTTTGGATGTTTCTTTCCTGTGCCTTCTGAATTGCCCCCAGAAACTCCAACCATTGCTGTTTTGTCATCAACACTGAACGTGTTCCTTTCCAATCAGCTTGGCCAGCTCCACTCTCATGCCTCTGTAATTCCCTTTACTCCAATGTAATACTAATACATCTGACTTTATCTTCACCCTTTCAAACTGCATGGTGATTTCTATCATGTTATGATCACTGTCTCCTCAGAGTTCTATTACTTTAAGCTTCCTAATCAAATCAATATATTAGAGTTAGAGGAATTCTCAGAGGTTTTAGGATGGAACAGATTACAACATTACAGACATTCACAGTATGAAAGTATTTGAAAAACAAGGGTAACAACATTTACATGATCACATTAATTGGTTTGGAAACATAGGTCAGCAAGCATGGATTAATGGAAGAATGGGAATGAGGTAGAAAACTTTAGATCAACTCAAGCTCACAGAGGGTAAAAGATGACAAGTACATCAGGAAAGCATTAGAATAGAATATTAGAGGAAATGTTCTCCTCTGCTCTCACCTACTGAAATTGTTGTTTATACTGTCCGTATCTAAACTCTATCAAACTAACTGATCAGATACTCTCACATACAAATTGACTCTGTTACTTATTTTATTAAGAACATGTATAAGAAAGATACGGTAGCATTGCACCAAAGACTGTCACCATATTAAATCACAAAGCAGTAGTATATGGATCAGTACCCAATGTCCTCCACATGGGTAATTTTACCAGTCTTAGTCGTAATGTTGTAAAAAGCCATAAAGATCACGTTGGGAATTTATGCAATGCTTAGTTGCTCAGGTAGAAAAAGGATAAGAAAAGCTGGTGAACTGCATTATCTTAAACTAGGAACAGGGCAGACAAAGGTGACAAGGCAGAAAGGGAAACAAATTAATAAGGTGAGCGATTCATCCCGGACTGATCTCTTACACTTTCAAGCAGTCAGCTCAAGAGTAGCCTGGATGAGAGAAAAAAAACATTTCAAAGACTTAAAATACTGCAGCAACTCAACATTTTGAGAAAGGAACAACAAACTCCTCTTCCAAAAACTGATAACCTTCACTTAAACACAAGCCAGATTTATGATAATTATTTGGTCAATTAATAAAGTACATCAGTCCAAAATAGTCTCACTTCATAGATTTCAAAACCTCCTTTACAAGAATCATAATCAGACCTGAAATGTTATTCAGCTTTCTTGATAATTTTGCCTTATTTGAAAAGCGGAGAAGGATTATGTGAAACTTTACTTTACAAAAGCCAATTTCTATTATCAAACAGTGCCTTAGTTTAAAGAGTACTACAATCTGTACTTGTCTTTTAATTTTCTTTTTGAAAGACATCCAAAACATTTAATTTAATCTATAGAATTAGTGACAAATGCACAGGTTTCCTTTGAACTTAAAATCATTGATCATAGCATCTGTGCACACTGCATAAGCAGATTTTCTTTTATTACATATTCATGAATATTTGCTTAATCACAACTGTCAATGTTCTGGGCAACTACATCAAGTCAGTCAGGAAATTGTTTTTTTCTGTATATAACAATGTTTCCTGCTTTCAATTCACTTTAGGCAACTGGTTTAATCAGAAATATGCCAACATATAATGAAAACATGCATTACAAAATTTGATCCAAAGTTACCATGTCACCCACCCCCAAGGTAAAATTTCTTTCATAACAACTAACCATAATTAGTATTTCATGTAGGGATGGAAAATAAATCATTGAATAAAGATTTTGTTTTGAAAATAGATATTTTCCAAACCCTATTAGATGAAGTTGTATGTCAATGCCACAAATTTTTCTACAAAAGTGGTACAAGTGTCCTAATAAAATATATTTGATGTGAAAATTCAGATATACAATTCATCTAACATTGAATTCCTATTGCATCTGAAAGTGCACAACTTGTGCAAGACTGAAAATAACATGTTATTGCGTTGATCTATTGCACATGATCGAAGAACAGACATGAAGATGTCCATTATACAACACAGAAATGGGTACTTCAACCCATCTACACTGATCTGGGCAGACATTCAGCACATGAAAAGTAAGGATGACCATTGAGTTTGTCCCATCAAACAAGTGGAGTAATTTCATAGCCAGTGGCACTGCTAACTCCCAAGAGTAGTTAACACAAAAGGGCCTAGCTATTTAAGAAAAGCTCTTGGAAATTCTTCCCTCAGTAGAATCAAGCAAATTTCAGCTGGTTGTCATTGTCAGTAGAAAAACAGAATTTAATCTAACAAACTCTTCTCGGGCTTCTGACTTGTACAGGTAAAAATTATAACCAATGTTTCAATGACAAACTCTGCCATCTTCTTCAGGGATGTTGCCTGGGTATGTCTAGTCCAGTGGTACTAATATCCCCAAAGTCCGTCCCTCCTGACTGATTAGTCCTCGTCCAATCAGGTTTCCATCTCCCACCTTGCTTACAATTGAATTCCAGTTATTAAATCAAGTCCTTCAACTTGGTTAAAATTCTTTTCTTCTAGTTTTATTTCAAGGCTTCCTTTACCATGCGGTCCCATCCTGGCGATCCTTCCAGAAACCGTGGAAATATGGGGAAGACAGACGGTAGTGACAGGTTCCTCCTCGTTGTTAGGTTTCTTGATTTTTCTGTTAGTCCTCTTAAGGACCCAATCAATTTCCTTCACTTTGTAGCCATTCTATAGGAACGTTGTGTGTAATCATCTTATTTCATTGTGCAGACTCCCAGTGTCCGAAATAGCTTTTGCACGGTTAACCAAAGTAGAAAGGACCGTTCTACATTGGGAAGCATGGTGGTGGCTGTAATTGTTGAGGTACAAGTCTCTGTGAGTGGGCTTCCAATAAACACCATGTCCAAGGCTACCATCTGGTTTCCACTGGATTAGAATGTCTAGGAACAGGAGAAAACCATTCTTCTCCATCTCCATCGTAGATTGAATGTTTGGATGTATACTGTTCAGATGGTGGTGGAACTATTGGAAGTGCCTGGAGTCCATTAGGCCACACTAAGAAGATGCCATCGATGTATCTGAAGAAGCATTTGGGGTGATGAACTCAGAGCCTTCTCCTCAAACTCCTCCATGTAGAAATTAGCAATAACCGGCAACAAGGGCGATCCCATGGCCCCTCCATCATGATAAATCCTACATTTGTGTCCAATAATGAGTAGATATTTTTAAAAATTCTACTGAATGTACACAGCTTCTGTAAATAACAAGGAAATTAACATGACTACCTCTTAGGTAAGATGAACTTGAGCTATGAGGACCATCAGATGTCACCAACAACTCTAATAAATAGAAAAGATATTTGACTGCCCAGTGGTACAACATTGGAGATATTTCATAAGAATAAAAACAAACCAGAAAGCTACAAAAGAGAAAAGCCCATTAAGCTACATCTACATAAGTTCATTTAGAATTAGTTCTCTTCTTGTTTCATTGATGGGGTGCCTAAGTTATTGCCCATTAGTAATATCAAATACTTCTACAACCTTCAACATACTTCTATTCAGCTCCCTTCTGCAAAAGTGTCAAATAATTTTGAATCAACTATGGCTTACTTTAACACCAAATGAAACAAAATTGTGGATTCTACACATACCTTTCAATTTTATTTTTGTTGTACACATTTTTATGACTTTGTTATGATAAATTGAGACAACAGAGCATAAGTGTTCATATTCTCAAAGAGTGCAAGGAAAAATAAATCAGCTATAGGTATTTAATGAAAAGCCCTGTGTTGAAAGTTGCAACACGTTTGCCATTATAAGACTAAAGTCAAATTGTTTGTTTAACTCAACAATCCTATTCTGTGGGACAAATGATTGTCCAGCAAATAATCAGAAAAAAGAACCTGAACAAGCCAGAATATCACATGGGTTTATAATAATTATATAAAGCCTTCGCTTTGTATAAGTTTTCCAGTCAGAGGAAAAATGCTTTTGCAAACATTTATAAGAGTAGATGAACAGCTGATGGACAAAGAATATAGGAAAATCCTAAGAACTCACATGGCATGGCACAGAAAATGCTCTTCTATTCCAGTATGTCCTCATTGTGAAATGCTAAGTTAAGCTTTTCTTTCAGAAGATTTTCCTACCTGGACTAATAGGCCATAGACGGGGGGAAATTAGGCAAAAAAGAAAACCATCTCACTGTAAATGAGCACAAACAAACAGTATTAAAAATGTTCTTCTTTAACAAATCAGGGTGGAGGCTCCACTTCCTGAAGGAGCCTGCAACAACATCACAGTATTTGTGACTGTCAGCTTAACACAGCTATTGGACCTTTGTTAGGAAACATTCCAATCCCAGTATGCCACGATTTCTTTGGTACCACAATAAAGCAAATATACCAGGGCAAAAACAAAACAATGGAATACAGTTCAAGTTTTGTTTTAAGGTGTACAAAGTAAGATGGTAAAACAGTGATCACAAGTTTTTCTAACAGTTATGGGTCAGGTAATTTCTTCTAAAACTGTGACCACAAGTTCTTCTAATAGTTATGGGCAATTAACTACTCAAGGAGTTTTCATGAGGTCATGTCTCAATTTGAGTGAATAGTGAAGTACAAAGACAGGGCAAGAAAAAGTGAAAAATAAAATGCTGAAACCAAAGGTTTCAATGGGATGCTCATAAAATAAAAGAATTACATTGCAAGAATTTGATTTAATTTTTCCTCCTCACACATGCATTTTCTTCCAGGGACCAATGCTAAACTTGCCTCTGAGAAGAAAGAGTAACAAGATACCTATCGATATCTAGTAAAAGATTTTAAAATATATAAATTTAAGCCAGATTTGTGAACACAGAGAAGAACCAAGACCATAAGACTTAGGAGCAGAATTAGGCCATTCAGCTCATTGAGTCTGCTCCACCATCCCATTATGGCCGATCCTGGATCCCACTCAACCCCATGCACCTGCCTTCTCGCCATATTCCTTGATGCCCTGACCGATCAAGAAACTATCAACTTCCACCTTAGATATACCCACGGACTTGGCCTCCACTGCAGTCTGTGGCAAAGCATTCCACAGATTTACTACTCTCTGGCTGAAAAAAACTCCTCCTTACCCCTGTTCTAAAAGGTCGCCCCTCAATTTTGAGGCTGCACACTCTAGATTTAGATACCCCCACTATCAGAAACATCCTTTCCACATCCACCCTATCTAGTCCTTTCAATATTCGGAAGGTTTCAATCAAAAACCCCCACATTCTTCTAAATTCCAGTGAGTACAGGCCCAAAGTTGCCAAATGCTCCTCATATGTTAACCCCTTCATCCTTCATCAGAACTGGGAAGGAGAAAAGCAGCTTGTTAGGCTGCAGGGTGGGGCAGGGAATTGGTTCCAATGGGATAAATCGCGGTAACCATAAGGATAAGCTGTAAACAAGGTCATCTGGCCATGGAGTGAATGGGAACAGTTAGAGCAAGAACGTAGACCAAAGGATGTGGGAGCGTGAAATGCAGACATGCCTGACAGATCTGGCTGAGTATATCCTGCATTTTCAGAGTAAAAAAAAGGAAAACTAAAATAAACAAACTGAACCAATATCTCAGCTAGATGGATGATACAGACAGAAGTAAAGCTGCCTGAGATAGGATTCAATATTAAGTGGTATATCCACCTCCCCCATCTTTCCTGCAACTTAACAAGCTTCTTTTTATTTCTTCCATGTTCTGACAAAGGGTCTTTGCCTTGAGAAGTTAAATCCATTGCTTTCCCCATAAATGCAACCTGACCTGCTGAGTGTTTCCAGCATTTTCAGATTTCATTGTCCTTTTTCAGCATATGCAGTCTTTTTTTGGTAATATATAAACCTGGGTATATTTGTCACACACTCACAAAGTAAACATTCTACCTGATACCAAAATAACCTGTTAACGACAACATAGGAATATCTTCAAGGCAGGTAAAGTCTACTGGAGATATGTAAAGCGATATATTTTGGAAAGGAATGCGAGGACTGATACAATATAGGAATAAGGGATCAGGATGAATGGTGAAATAAAGATGCAAGTACATCTTTTCCAAACATGCAAGTTTTCACAGATAACATGAAGTACAGCAGTATTCTTTGGAATATGACTTTAGGGTAACAATCTGCTCCATTAGTCACAGACAATGAATGTGCAGTATAAATTCACCAGTATCATTCCAGGAACAAGAAACTTAGTCTTTTCTGTTCCAATGGAAATTGTGCAAGAAATAATTTAAGAAAAAAAAACTGATCTCTAATATTCAGAAAGGTAGAATAGGTACGAAAAGGAATTACAGTAAAAAGGGATTTACATTGTAAATCTGTATATGTTGTAAAGGAAAAAAAATAAAATCACTATTAAATGTCACAAAGAATTAAGGAAGCAGATTGGAAGAGAGCTTTCACATGCAATTATTAACATAGGAAAAAGAAGCATTAACCAGCATTGGCTTCACCAATCATGAGTAACTTTTTATTACCAACAGCTTAGCCCTTCATTCCCTTAATATCCAAAATTCCATCTGATCTGTCTTGAATATACTCAAATGACCAAACCTCCTTGTCAGAGAACTCCAAAGATTCAACACCCCTTAGGTAAAGACTTTTCTTCTCATCTCAATTCTGAATGGCTCAACTCTTATTTTGATATTGTGATCCTTATTATAGGCATCCCAGCCCGAGTAAACATCATCCCTCTGGCTATTTTGTCATGGTTCTTCAAAAACTTTCTTTGCTTCAATCAGATGATCACTGGGGCGTGGAATATTTCATCACAACAAATAGCTGAAGCAGAAACTCCATATACTTGAAGCAGCTGACATTTGAAGCATAAGATGACAAGAAGATGTGGAGTTACTTTCAGATTACTTTAGCTAAAAAAAAAGCAGACTCTAATCAAACAGTGGGTGGCCATCTTCCAGGTTGCAGATTTCTCAGGTCCATGAAAGTTTATATCAATTGACTGGGCGCCAAAACCTTGGATAAAGATAAGACAGTGGCTGAAGAAGGGGACATCAATATAAAAGATGTATTGGTATCTTGTAAGAGAAGCCTTATATAGATATCATGACCAGAGCCTGGATTATTGTAGTTTACTTTAAACACCATTAACACTATGTTGAGCTCTGGTCACTAAGTAACCATGAAAGTACAAATTAAGAAAGAACTACCAGACTCATCGCAAATTCAGAACAATATGTTAGTGGAAAACATTTGTCAGGAGGTAAATGAAAGGAAATCGAAAACAGGGCAAAATAGCAAGTGCTTATCTGAAGCATTGTATTAAATTAAACCAGGACTACAGAGCAAAGGGACCAAATTACAAATTAGTGGCAGGTAAATTAAGGACTGATGTCATAAGTACCTGTGTTTGGATTAGGACTGTGGAGGAGAAATATCTGGAGCAACTTACAAGGATAATTCATTGTTGTGGGATGTCTGCATAATGAAGAGCTAGATGAAATAAATATAGACTCCTTCATATTTCCTCCCCTTTCTGGAGTCATACATACCTATGGTAGACAAACCTTAACCTTCACGGGGAAAAGTAGGGACAAATATAATAACCATCAAAGACTAAATCAGAATTGCATTCAAAACTTAAGAAAATACTTGACAAATGGCAGGTTGAAAAAGGTTAATCAGTTAATGTATAATCAGTTTGTTAAGCACCAACATAATGATGACTGTCTTGAGAGGGAGACAGCGAAAGTAAAAAAAAGGGTAAAGCAACATTAATTAAGGGAAAATTGGTACTTATTGCAACTAGGTTTGTCTGATCTCAATTTTGAAATAATTAGGTACCTTTACCGTTCTGGGAACAAAGATATGATCCAGTGCCTTTGAAATTCTCTTACATAATGGATAATTTTGTGAACTTTGTGATTGCTTTTGAAGTCAGCACTGGGGAGAAAATGTGGTCAGCAACTCCATGCAGAATGCATGCAGGGAAATTGTAACACAGACCTTTAAGCGCATATTATCCTTGAGTTACCAACCCTTATGTCTCTGGATGTCTGCATTCCACTGGATAACACACAAACAACAGCAGTTCAAACTGCAGGCTTCTCAAAACACCAACAGGGTGGGTTGCTGTAATGCTTTCCCTAGTTCCACTGCTCAGCAGATTTCTCCAGTCACCCTATGGACATTAGAACTGCTATGATTACTCGCTACTTAAATTGTAAATACTTCTGCAAATCTGAGCAGTGGGAGCAGAAACATCACAAAATACGTTACTGTAAAGATGAGTCTGAAGAGTAATGATAGCTGAATCCATCAGACAGGTCCTCATCCTCAGCACCCACCTGTTGCAGAATCCTCACCTATCACAATTTCAGTGGGACAAAATCTGGCCAAGTTCGGTGTTCTGCCCAGCCCACTGTGGCACCAAGAAAACTGGCTGCCATGCTACCCGCCCCCCACCCTATTCTACACTTTTGCTAAGAAACCCCCACAGAATGAACTTGGCAGCTTCAGGTTCCTAAATGGTGATGCTCAATGGTGGTAATCATATGTTTTTAGTACATATCTGATATCTCAAG
The DNA here is from genome assembly GCF_048418815.1 of Hemitrygon akajei. NCBI lineage: Eukaryota > Metazoa > Chordata > Chondrichthyes > Myliobatiformes > Dasyatidae > Hemitrygon > Hemitrygon akajei. The sequence continues at coordinate 92,804,580 of NC_133131.1, forward strand.
CATTTTATGTTCAAAACTAAGTGCAGTAGTTTCTAACAGCACAATAAAGAACTTAAATCTTTTCTAAATACAGCAGCAATAATTCTTCCCATTGATTTTAGACCAATATTGTTCAATTTTGACAACAGAGCCTACCAAATTATCCTGAACAGAATCAGAATATTCATGCATGACTTACCTATTTGTCTACTGAATTGCACGGGTCATTACTTCTGCACACTTATAAAGGTTGGCAGCATTTTGCAATGAAGCCCATTTTACTGCGCCATCTGAATCTACATGCAGGTGATCAATGGAACCAAAGTCACAAATCCCTTTCAGACCCATTCTGAAGCCTATACTCTCACCTTTTTCCCTGTCATATTGAAGGTCTTCTCCTGAGCATGGGCTTCCCTCCTGAGATCCAGTGGGGTAGAAGGGAGAGACACATGGTGAATGGCTGCTACAGCTACTGCTGCGCTCTTGCACAGAGGGTGTCTGTGTGTCAATACTGCGAGTACTGCTGCTGCGATAGTGGGAAGGGAAAGGTGCTCGGTGGCCATCAGGAATCTCCAAGGGCTAGAATATAAACAAAAAGGGCGATATTATTGTAACAGCAGCAGAAAATGCGAATATTAATTTTCCATAAAATTCAATTCCATAAGCCTACTTGCAAGAACTCGGAGCTTGAAAACGCAGAGTATGCAATAAAAGCTGTGTACTGCCATGTGAGTTGTTAGGTTTCGGCAGATATATTTATTCAAAAAGTTATTGATATTTCACTATACTTTAACATTTTACGTACCAAAAAAGCAAACGCAGCACATTCTGGAGAAACAACTAGCGTCCATTAATTTTGGCTTTAATGGATATCAAAGTTGAAGGTAAATTGATTCTCAAAGAATGCATACATTCAGTGGCCACTTTATTAGGTACACCTGTACACCTTGTTAATGCAAATATCTAATCGTTCAATCATGCAATTCAAAGCATAACATGCAGACATGTTCAAAAGGGTCAGTTGTTGTTCAGACAAAACATCAGGATGGGGAAGAAATGTGAGCTAAGTGACTTTGACCGTGGGATGAATGTTGGTGTGAGTCAGGGTGGGGTGGTTTGTGTATCTCAGAAACTGCTGGGGTTTTAATGCACAACAGTCTTGAGTTTACAGAGAATAGTGCGAAAAACAAAAAACATCCAGTGAACGGCAGTTCTGCGGGCGAAAACACCTTATTAATAAGAAAGGTCAGAGGGGAATTGTCAGACTGGATCAAGCTGGCAGGAAAGTGACAGTAACTCAATTATCCTCCATATACAGCCGTGATATGCAGAAGAGCATCCCTGAACGCACAACACACCAAGCCTTGAAGTGGTTGGGCTAAAGAAGCAGAAAGCCATGAACATACACGCAGTGGCTACTTTATTAGATACAGGAGTTACCTAATAAAGTGGCCACTGAGCATGAGTCACCATATACTACTCTGAGATTCATTTTCTTGCAGCCACTAACAATCTATACAAAGAAACAAATCAGAATCAATGAAAAACTACTCAAGGACAGACCACAACCAACGTACAAACTGTGCAAACGCAATACAAACAATAATAGTGATAAATAAATAAATAATATCGAGGACAAGAATTGTAGAGTCCTTGAAAGTGCTTCCACAGGTTGTGGGATCGATTGAGTGAAGTTATCCATGCTGGTTCAGGAAGGGTAATAACTGCTCCCGAGTCTGAAGGTGGGGACCCTAAGACTCCTGTGCCTCCATGCCACCAGCAGCAGCAAGGAGAGAGGAGACTGGGATGGTGGGGGTCCCTGACGATGGCTGCACTCTCTGTAGATGTGCTCCGTGGTGGGGAGGGCTTTTCCTGTGATGGACTGGGTAGGTCACAGTTCTTTGTGTACGCTTTTCTGTTCTTGTCCTTGGTGTTTTCACACTAGCTGTGATGCAACCAGTCAGGATACTCTCTACTGTGCATCTATAGAAGTTTCTCAAAGTTTTCGATAACATGTTGAATCTGCACAAATCTCTAAGAAGCTTTGCCGTGTCTTCTTTGTAATGGCACTAAAGTGCAGGTCCTAGGACAGATCAGGACTGACGAAAGGTCTCGGCCTGAAACGTCGACAGTGCTTCTCCTTATAGATGCTGCCTGGCCTGCTGTGTTCCACCAGCATTTTGTGTGTGTTGTTATATAAAGTTACTGGCCCTTTCAACCTCCGATCTTCTAATAAGGAGTGGCTCAAGGACTTCTGCTTTCCTCTTCTTGCAGTCAATAATTAGCTCCTTAATTTTGCTGATCTTTAGTAAGAGGTTGTCATTGTAGCACCATTCAACAAGATGTTGAGTCTCCCTCCTTAATGCCCATTGGTCACCACATTTGATTTGGACAGCAACAGTGGCATCATTATCAAACTTAAATATGGCAGTGGAGCTGCACTTAGCCTCACAGTCACAACTATAAATTGAACCCCAATGGCTGGCACTACAGAGTGTTACGCTGACTGCTATGCCAGTATGCAGGATTGTAGTTTGGCACACTACATTGCTGAATTTGCTACAAAATTTGATTTGCAAATCATTAAAGCTGCAAAAGAATTCAAATCAATGTTCGTGATTCCATCCAATTCAGCTTACTGATTAGTGAGCTCATATACCACTGCACTTGGGATCAAAATATCTTCTTTCTGGAAATGTAGAGGGTAAATGTTGGAAGATAGTTTCACTGTCAAATGGGCAATGTATTGAATGTTACAACCTCAAATATTAAGTTCATTATTTGAAAACTCCCGTATATCTGTGAGGAATATTCAAATGCATAATGTAACTGAGCACCAATGATGTTTACATTTTATCCCATAGCTTTATAACTGCCATACTCATTTATAAATGAGAAAGGCTTTGAGCACCATTCTTTGGGGATAACAAAGATTATATCTGAACTCCACATAAACCAAGTGCCACATTAGAACATAGTCAAGTTCCATTCAATTAAGACAAGCAGATTGAAGTTTCACTAGCAATGCTGTCTATCAACCAAAACACAACAAAATCCATTAAATACAGAGGGAATCAAATCTTGCCTGAGATGTAACTGAGATGTCAAGTCAATTCAATTCAATTCAAACACTTACCTAATAAAAGGAGTGCCTCTACTTCCTTAGGAGTTTGAGAAGATTCAGCATGGCATCTAAAACTTTGTTGAACCTCTATAGATGTGTGGTAGAGAGTAGATTGACTGGCTGCATCACAGCCTACCAAAAGTTGAAGATACGGCCTAGTCCGTCACGGGTAAAACCAGCGTTCAGCCCACCCACATGAAGCTTTGTTGCAGGACAGCAGCATCCATTGTCAGGGACCCTTACCACCCAGGTCATGCATTGTTCTCGCTGCTGCCATCAGGAAGAAGGTACAGGAGCCTCCGGACTCACACCACCAGGATCCTGAACAGTTATTACCCCTCAACCTACAGGCTCTTAAACCAGAGGGGATAAATGTCACTCAACTTCACCTGCCCCATCACTGAACTGGACTCACATTCAAGGACCCTTCATCTCATAATCTCGATATTTATTACTTATTTCTTTATTATTATTTCCCTTTTGTATTTGCATAGTTTGTTGTCCTTTGCAAACTGATTGTCTGCCCCGTTAGATGCAATCTTTCATTGATTCTGCTTTGTTAATTGGATTTATTAAGTTATGTCCACAAGAAAATGAATCTCAGGGTTGTACATGGTGACAGATACAGTATGTCCTTTGATAATAACCGTAGATTCCGGATTTTAAGCCGCTACTTTTTTCCCACATTTTGAACTGCTTTGAACTTTGCGGCCTTTAATACAGAGCGGCTAATGTATTATTTTTTTTCATGCCGCCTCGTAAACATTTTGCCTCGTAACAGTAGACCAATAAAATTGATGAGTAGTTCACAGAGGTCCAATGAAATTGTACGATAAATCAAGCGCACTTTCACAATTAAATTATTGTAAATCAGTCATTTGTACTCACCCTCATCAACATGGAAAACACTCGAAGAAAAGCATTGTGCTGCCTTTATGGCAGTTATTTAGTTTATAATATTTTCGCTTAGTAATTCATTTTCTAGTTAAAGTTAGAAGAGTTTTAACTATATTTGTTTTCTGTACTACATCGCGGGATGCTATGACGTCACACCCGGTTTCGCCGCGTCTTGTGGGATACCGGTTTGCGATAAACGGGAAGGAGGGGGTCGAGCGGCGGAGCGAAAACGCTGCTTTTAAGTTAAAGGCGATCAATAACTTTTCCTGGTAGGCTGCAGTATATATATTTTTTACCAGTCGTTAGGAGATATTGGAATGTTGTTCAGTAAAGAAGTATACGCAACGTATATTTAAAAGTAGCCGCGTTACGGGCACGGTTCGTAAAAAAGCATTTGCAATATGTATTTGTTTTTGTTACCATATGGATTTAATTAAAAGTTAAAAAATCCTCACGTGTAATATCTTTCTGTGTAAATATCTCATATTACAACGTGGGACACCTGCGGCCGAAAATCCGGTGCGGCCTAAAATCCGATGCGGCCTTTACAAGTAAAAAATTGATTTTATTTCTAAAATTAGAGCCAGCGGCTTTTAATCAGGTGCGCTCTGTAGTCCGGAATCTACGGAAATTTACTTTGCACTTTATGTATGACCATTATTCTACAAACTCTCTGACCTCCAGTATGGCATCAATGCAAGCAGGTGGTACAAAGCCATGCAATGACATGTGGCGTAATTTCTAGCAAAAGCTGTGGGAGGCAGAAGAGATTTATTAGTTAAACATTAACCATGCTCATCAATGGTGTAAAATGCATGAAGCATGATACATGTATGATATTTATAGTCTCACTAAATCCTAAATATTAAGAGCACTACAGCTGCATATGCAGTGGATAACATGACCAATTGTACTGTACATCCACATGAATTTTTTTAATAATGCAGTTAATTAATGGGCTCTAAATGCATTTAAAATTTAATTTGACAAAGCAGACATTTTAAAATGGAGATAGTGTTAAAAGGCAAAACAACCACATCGTTCCAATTACAGCCTACATACTATATGCTCAGTCTTATTGATCCTTCGGGAACTGTAGTATTACCTCTCTCCGATGCTTTCCCTCAAGCCTCAGCCATCCCCTGACATTGAGCCAGGTATACTCTCCAAGATCAACTCGTTTAAAAATGATTTCCTGTTATAGAGTCAAAGACCTGTTCAAGCACATAAACAGGCCCCTAAGGTCCATACTGACCGCGATGCCTATCTGTGCTAATCTCATTTGCCCACGTTAAGCCCGTATTCCTAGACTACTTTATTATTCATGAACCTGTCCACATTTATCCTAAACGTTGTAACTGCGTCTGCCTCCAGAACCTCAATAGTAGCTCATCCCATATAATCACCACCTTGAGTGAGAAACAATGATCAGATCACCTTCAAAATTTCTCATCTTCAACTTCAACCTTACACACTGGCGTTTTAAAAAGACTAGAAAAGACCTTCTACCCTTGGAAAAGTACGATCTATCCAATCAATGCCTCTTATAAATTGATAAACTTCTTGAAGGTCGCCCCTCAGCTTGCCACATTCTATTGAGAATAAACCCAGCCAATGTAATTGTCCTTCATAACTCCAGCTCTTCATTCCTAGTGAATCTCTTCTGCACATTTCCTAATGCTGCCACGTTCTTCCTGTAGTGCGGTAACAATACTCTTAATATTTCTGGCAAATGTTTTACTCGACTGCAACTTGGATTCCCGATGAGAGAATGGTTGCAGCTATGACAGGCAATATATAGGAAGTCCCTTCTCTAGGGGCAGGTGTAGCACTTGTTCCGAATGCCAGGGTAAGTACCAGGAGGGAGATCAGTGGGGAGGGATGAATGGACAAGGGAGTCACATAGGGTAGTGGTCCCCAAACTCCGGGCTGCGAAGCATGCAGGGTACAACTGTAGGCGGAATGCACCAGCACATCTTTAAGAAAAAAGCTGAAATAAACAAGCTAATTAATTAGGTGCTGCCCAGCACGTAAATGTTGGCCCAGATTGGCAATCGCCTCTGATCTGGGCCGACATTTACATGCCGGGCGGCACCTAATTAATTTACTTGCTTATTTCGGCTTTTTTCTTAAAGATGTGTTGGGTGCATTCCGCCTACCGCTGCATGCTTTGCGGCCCAGAGGTTGGGGACCACTGACGTAGGGAGTGATTCCTGCATAAAGCAAGGAAGTGAGGGGAGGGAAAGATGTGCTTGGTGGTGCGATCCCATTGGAGACGTCATCTCCATTGCATTGTACTGCTGCAGCAAAGACGACAAATTCCATGACATATGCAGGTGATGGTAAACCTGATTCTGATAATTCTAAGAAGCAGCAGGCATTCCAAAACCAACCAAGTGTCCTGTTAGGCAAAATGTTAAGCCCTGAAAGAGATAGGACAATGCAGTCTTAGCAGGTTCAGCCAATCATTGTACAGATGCACCAATGTAGAGAACAGACTTCCTTTATATTGCCTGTCATAGCTGCAACCATACACTCGTTGGGATTCCAAGTACAAAACATTTGTCAGGCATACTGGGAGCATTGTTACAGGAAGAATGTAGAAAATGTGCAGAAGAGATTCACTAGGAATGAAGAGCAGGAGTCATAAGGTACAAATGAATGGGCTGGGTTTATTCTCAATGGAATGTAGCATCTTTCTTTCTCCAGTCCTGCCGAAGGGTCTCAGCACAAAAGGTCTCCACTGTGCTTTTTCTTCTATAGAATCTGAATGGCCTGCTGAGTTCCTCCAGCATTTTGTTTACGTATTAAATAAGTAGTGAGGTAGTGTTTATGGGCTCAATCTCCATTCAGAAACTGGATGGCAGAGCGGAAGAAGCTGTTCCTGAATCATTGAGTGTGCGCCTTCAGGCTCCTGTACCTCCTTCCGGGTGGTAGCAATGAGAACAGGGTACGTGCTGGGTTCTGAAGTTCCTTACTGATGGATGCCGCCTTTTTGAGGTATCACTCTTTGAAGATGTCCTGGATGACAATAGAGGATAGTGCCCATGATGGAGCTAAGTTTACAGCTCTCTGCAGCTTATTTCGATCCTGTGCAGTAGCCCCTCATCTCCCCTCACCCCAATACCAGACAGTGAGGCAGCCAGTTAGAATGCTCTCCATGGTACATCTGTAGAAGTTTGCGAGTGTCTTTGGTGACATACCAAATCTCCTCAAACACATTGATCCTAATTAGAAAATCACTTCCTCAACATAAGCGATAGTGGTTGAAATACAGAGGTCATGTCTTTAAGCACAAGGGAAAACTCTGAGTTGCTGAAACCTGGACAAACTGAAGTAACTGAGGACGTTTCTTGCTCTATCTAACCAGAGGTGTTTCTATTAAGAAGTTGGAAATTTGATTAAATTTGATGGGTAAAACAAATCAGTGCCAGCAAAAGCTGTAGCAAAAATATCTTATAGAAGATGTGAAAAAGAGGCTAGCCCTAACCATCCACATCAAGACAAGTGGTTGTGCAAGAATCCAGTGACATTAAACTATTTAGTTATACTACGTGACATAAGGAAACGTGCAAATACATGCAAATCTAAACACTAACTGAATACCACTGCAAATAAGATTACATAATGGGTTACAGGCATATAAAGGCTAAAAACGTGCTCATCGGAGTAGGAGAGCCACAATGGGAAATGGCAGCTCCCAATCAGAAGTAGTTCTTATTAAATCACTATCTTATCCTGAATTTTTTTGTTTGGCAGCAACCACACCGTGAAAATTATAATAATCACTATAAATTACAAAATAAATAGTGCAAATAAAGGAGCATTAAGATAGCGTCCATGGGTTCATTGACCATTTGATAACTGAGAGGAAGAACCTGAGTCACTGAGTGTGGGTTTTCAGGTTCCAATACTTCCTCCCTGATGGTAATGACGAGAAGGGGGCATGTTTTGGATGGTGAGGAGAACTGAGCCTGTATTGGAGCTGTTTGAGTCTACAACCCTCTGCAGCCTCTTGTGATCCTGTGCACTGGAGCCTCCACATCAGGCTGTGATACAGCCAGCTAGAATGCCCTCCACCATACATCTATAGAAGTCTGCAACAGTCTTTGATGACATGCGCAATCCTCTCAGATTCCTAAAAAGGTAGAGCCACTGGCAAGTCTACTTCATGATTGTATCAACATGCTGGGCCCAGGGCAAATCCTCACAGATGTTAACCTGTTTATCCTTCAACGGGTAAACAGTCAGGGTTATAACAGCCATGGAATTTTCTTTATCTCTTCGGCCTAGTCATTGCTCCAAAGGCGAACAGTGACATGTTACATAAAGTACAACAGCTATGACAGAAGAAAGACAGGGAAAATCAAACTCCTTGTGGCGTAGCTACACAATACCTTCAAGAAATCTAGAGGTCTAGTACCTGCAAAACCATGCGGATGTAACCTTTCCCTAACTAATCTAAACAGTCTGATGACAGCTAATGGCCTTTCTGGGGAGATGTTCTTTCAGCTCTCATTCAAATGGGTTATGTGGGCATGCTTGTCTGCATTTTCAATTCGGAGACATTATTTGTCCTTTTAAAAGCAGGTAATAATGATCTGTCCTAACTGTTCACCTTGAACAGCTACATTTCAACAACCTGTCATCTGTACAACCAATGGATGCTTAGGTTGTGTCCAATACAAACATCTCACTAAACAACAAACTACTAAAGCTGGCAACTAGCTGCCAATCTTAGAACATGGAGGGAGAAAACTGATAAAATAGATAATAATAAAACTCATGACCAATCAGGTATGAGAATCCCTTTGGAAGGACACAATGAACAGTTCTTCTCCTGTAAATCCAATCATCTGTAGGAACGACCATTTACATTTGAGCATTCACATTGGCCCCACTTATTCAGGATACAGTCCTGGTTTAAAACAGTGTCGGTGCTAAACCTTCACAGTTCAATGCCACTGAACAGGAAGCAAACAGAAATCTGAAATGGATGGAGCCCTATTTCTCGAAGAGAATACCATAAAAGTGAAATGAGAACTCAGCTTTTACTGTGGCTTAAACAAAAGAGATATGGTCAATTTGATTATTGCATCTATATTGAACAATTTTAATCTTGCATATATAGTGACTCTCTAATATGTAACATTTAAATGACTTTCAATTAGATTCTGAGTTTTCTTTAGAAAATTATCAATTCCTTTGCCTATCCAAAATAACTACTGAAATATACATAAAATTATCCAAGGGGCTGCTCGAGTTAGGAGAAGAAAACCATTCAGGTATCATCACAAATGAGAAAACCTGTAGAAGCCGGAAATCCAAAGCAAAACACACACACACACACACGCACGCATGCACGCAAACGCGCACACACACTGCTGGAGCAACTCAACGGGCCAGGTAGCATCTATGGAAAAGAGTAAACAATGGACGTTTTGGGCTAAGACCTTCATCAGGACTGGAAAAGGGAGAGGAGAAGTCGGGGGGGAGGAAGAAGTACAAGGTGGTAGGTGATATTCAAATTCGGAGAGGGAAAGGGGTGAAGTAAAGAGCTGGGATGTTGATTGGTGAAAGAGGTAAAGGGCTGGAGAAGGGGGAATCTGATAGGAGAGAACAGAAGACCATTGAAGAAAGGGAAGGGGAGGAGCACCAGAGGGAGGTGATGGGTAGGTAAGATGAGAGAAAACAGGAATGGGGACTGGTAGGGAGGGTGGGGCAACTACTGGAAGCTTGAGTTAAGGTGTTGCTCTATTCATGGCAGTAGAGGAAGCCATGTCTGAAATGGAATGGGAAATGGAGTTGAAATGGGTGGCCACCGGGAGATCCCGCTTTTTCTGCCAGAGTGTAGGTGCTCAGCAAAGTGGTCTCACCAATATATAGGAGGCCACACTGAGAGCGGAAGTTATGAAGAATTATATGCTGGATATAATTGGGGTGGTAAATGAAAACAAGAAAAATCCAATCCCTAGTGTGGCGGTGGGAGGTTGGGGAGAGGGCAGATGTGTGCGAAACGGAAGAGATTCGGTAAGGGCAGCGTTGATGGTGGAGGAAGAGAAGCCCCTTTCTTTGAAGAAGGAGCGCATCTCAGTAGATCTGGAACAAAAAGTCTCATCCTTAGAACAGATGTTGCAGAAGCAAAGGAACTGAGAGAAGGGGATGGCAATTTTTACAAGTGACAGGGTGAGAAGTGGTACAGTCCAGATAGCTGTGAGAGGCAGTGAGTTTATAAAAGATATCAGCAGACTGTCTCCAGAGATGGAGACACCCCCTCTCCAAGTTTCATCTATCACTTTGTGCTTCTTGCTCCCTTCCACCCCCCCCCCCCACCTTCTTACTCTGCCTTCTCTTCTCCCTTTCCAGTCCTGATGAAGGGTCACAACTCGAAATATTGACTGTTTACACTTTTCCAGAGATGCTGCCTGGCCTGCCGGGTTCCTCCAGCATTTAGTATGTGTTGCTCAAATATCATCACTACTGCTCCATCCCAGCAGTTGTATAGTAACACCTGGCTCCTCTTGTTACAGAAGGTCATCAATTGTCAAGAATACAACAAATCAGAAAGGACAAAGGCAAAAAAAACCCCCATTAAATTAACAAGTAACTGCAAGTTTGATCTTGGCCATATCTTGATTCAGCTAGTCACAATTCTCCTGTCAATTCCTTTTAAAGAATCAGTTTAAGGCTATTAATTTTAGTATTGTGAAGAAGAAAAATCGTTCATTAAATGCAGCGGGTTTTGATTAATTTTACAGACTTCAATGAGTCTTTGATCACCACAAAATTAACAGACGACTATACTGCCACTTTATCAGAAGGGATTTCAGATTCAATGAACAGGTAATGGAAATATTACAAGACAATTGGACACTGGAAGGAAGCAGGAAAGAAGAAAATTTCAACCCCGCTATGTTTCCTGGGGATCATCGCTCATCATGCAAATTAAAGGAGGCAGCACAACTCCAGTAATATAACAAAACATGTTCTCTTGAATGTTAGTGGCAATAAAATGTGTGTAGGAAGCCAATGCATAGAATTCCACACGTGTCCAAATGCACACATGGAATTTCTTTTGCTATTTTAGAGGATGCATCACCAATATTCCATCCTGTCTGCCTATCATGCAATGCACATTACAGACACTAGTCTGTGACCAAGAGCTATATTATGACTGTTACCTTAGTCAGATAATGTATATAAACAAAAAGCTATTCAGGAAGTGAAGGTTGCTAAATTAACAAACTAAATTCTTAAATTAAATTCCATACGCAGAATTTGTCAGTCTTAAAAACAGGCAGCAGTAAATTATCTCTCCTTAATTCTGAAATTATTATTTATTCCAGCTTGCAGTATTTGGAAACTAAGAGCTGCAAAATCAGACAAATGAGGCAAGACCAGAGATTGAAATGTTCACAAAACATCAGCTTTGTATTCAAAGCAAACTGGAAACCTTTCAACACAGGCTTTTTTTACAATGCCATTTTGTCACCAAAATAATATATATTGACTAATCAATAAAAGAACAATCATCACGTCTGTCAATGTTGTGTGAAAATAACAGATAGTAAATCAATAAAAAGTCATGTCACATTACAAATGACACAAAGGTAATTCACTCCAAAATTATTCAAAATCAAATAAAAGACATTTCCACTTTATTTTGTCTTTTCAATTATTATTAAAGCTCACAAATGCCTTTCATACTTTTAGTGATTAGACTACACTCTGTATTTACTGAAAACAAAACATTTATCACACAACGTAGAAAAGCAAGCCTATTTCAGTCAAAATGTTAATGAAGAGCACAGAATGAAAAAACAAATTGATTTGAAAAAAAGTTGTTACTTGAAAATGTAATGATTATAAAGACCAATATCCAGGATCACAATAAATCTTTAAGATAATATTTTACCAGAAGAATTAAACTCATAATAGCTGTGCTTTAAATAAGTGACATGGTGGCAAGGTTGAAATTTCTCCACAACACTCCCTGCAAATCCAGACTCTTTGCTCACTGCTCCTGGAAACACAAATGGTTATAAAAAAACAACGGTAGTTTGTTTTCGCCTCAAAGGAGAAAAAAGCAATGGCCTGCCTTCAGAAAGATAGGCAGATCAAAAGCAATTAGCTTTCAAACACAAATGAGCTTCAAGAGACCACCCACATCCCACTGTAGAACAAGGGACAACATCAAAATGGATAATTCAAGTCTAATCAGATTTTTTGAATGTTTGACAGGCTGCATCACTGTCTGGTATGGAGGGGCTACTGCACAGGACCAAAAGAAACTGCAGAAGGTTGTAAATCCAGTCAGCTCCATCTTGGGTACCAGCCTACAAAGTAGCCAGGACATCTTCAGGGTGCAGTGTCTCAGAAAGGCAGCGTCCATTATTAAGGACCTTCAGCACCCAAGGCATGCCCTTTTCTCACTGTTACCATCAGGTAGGAGGTACAGAAGCCTGAAGCCACACACTCAGCGATTCAGGAACAGCTTCTTCCCTTCTGCCATTCGATTCCTAAATGACAATGAATCTTTGGACACGACCTCACTTTTTTTAAACATACAGCAATTTCTGTTTTTGCACATTTTAAAAAATCTATTCAAGATACGTATACCGCAATTGATTTACTTACTTATTATTATTTTCTTAATTTTATTTTATTTTTTTCTCTCTGCTAGATTATGTATTGCAATGAACTGCTGCTGCTAAGTTAACAAATTTCATGTCACCTGCTGGTGATAATAAACCCGATTCTGATTCTAGAACAAGAAAGCAGATTTCTTCATGCGAGAGGGTGCTGCGTCTGTTGAACAAGCTGCCAGAAGGAGTGGTAGTTGCAGGGTCAACTGCAACATTTAAGTGAAGTTTAGATGGGTACATCGACAGAGAGCAGTATGGGCGACTATGGTCCAGGTGCTGGTAAATGGGATAAGGCAGAAGGCCAGATCAGCATGGACTAGGAATGCCGAAGGGTGTGTTTCTGTGCTACAGCACTCTAAAGTAGTCACATTGGGTCTATCTGAAGAGTATTACAGTGGATGTCCCCAAGGCCTGATGGGATCTATCCCAAGGGCAACAGAGGAGATTGCTGGGACCTTGTCGGAAATAAGAACATTCATGAAGGCACAGGCAAGGTCCCAGAGGCCTGGAGAATCGGCTACAGTGTGTTATTGCTCTGTTTGGAAGAGCACTGGAGACAAACTAGGAAGTTATAAGAGAGTGAGCCTTACATGACAGGTAGGGGAATTATTAGAGAACATTCCTGAGGACAGGATCTACTCACATTTGACAAAGCATAGACTACTTAAGGGCAGCCAGCATGGCTTTGTGTGAGGGAGATCACTATAAACTTGACTGAGTATTTTGAGGAGGTAATGATGATGATTGATAATGTGTAGGGTAGTGGATGTTGTATACATGGACTTCTGTAAAGCTTTTGAGATAGCCCCACATGGTCGGCTGCTGTAGAAGATTAAGACACGGGGATCCATGAAAACTTGGTAGATTGGATTCAAACCTGGCCAGGCCACAGAAGATAGTGGATAATGCTCGAGAGGTGTTATTCTGATTGGAGGACTATGACATGGTGGTCCATGAGGATCAGTGCTGGGCTATATCTATATGTTCTGTATCAAAGTATAGGCGAACTGAGATTGGAGATTGTCTACCAACTGGAAATCTGGGGATTGAAATGGCATATTAAATTTAATCTGGACAAATGTTCGGGGGTTGCTCTTTGGTAGGTCAAGTGTAAGAGAAGAGTGTATTGCAAGTGGCAGGAACCTGAGAGCAAATGATGTACAGGGAAGTTGGGGTGCAAGTGTATAGCTCTTGGAAAGTGGCAACACAAACATAAAGGGCAATACAGACAGCATATGACATGCACTAGTCATGATGTTTGTATAGAAGTCTAGAAGTCATGTAGTGTTGTGCAGTTCTAGACACCACATTCCAAGAAGGAAGTGGAGGTTTTGGAGAAGTTTATTAACTGATGAGAGATATGGACAGGGTAGATAGTAAGAATTCTTTTCCCAGGGTGAAAACATCAAATACAGGAGGGTACAGCTCTCAAGGCAAGTTCATTGTCATGTGCAGAAACATGATGAGATATAGGCACAGTGAAAAACTTCCTTGCAGCAGGTATATAGGTACAGACAACACACAGTACAAATCATACATAAAATTATTCCATACAATAAAAAGATTGTAAAAGCAAAATTTTAGTGGAATAAAAGACAGAATCAATAAGTCCATGGCAGTTTTCCACCGCTGAGTTAGGGTTTGATTGTGAAAGTAGATTCAAAAACTTAATATTTGCAGGAAGGTAGCCGTTCCTGAACCTGGTGGTGAACTTTAGGTTTCTGTAGCTCCTGCCTGATGGTAACCAAGAATTGAAGGCATGCCTTGTATGATGGGGGTCCTTGATGAGGCAGTGTCTTGTGTAGATGCTGTCAATGGTGGGGTGGGTTGTGCCCATAATGGATCACAACCAAGTTACTAAAAACACCAACAGTTTCATGATGTTGGCAGACCGTAAGTGGGTGGAAAAAAATGACTAACAAAGAATTGTTTTGACAGAGTTTACTGTTACTCCTGGCTTGCTCCAAATCCTATCAACCAAAAGGTGTTATTCATTTACAACAATCATTTGTTTCCTAATGGGATGTAATACCTGATCAGTGATGAGCACCATATTACAAAGGAAAATATGTATGCTTGGTTAGACTCCTAAAAGACAAAATATCAGGTCTTCTGTCTAATAACCTGATGTAGTAAACTGTACATTATTATTATTTAATAAAACATTGATTGACTCTTTGGAGGACATGCAAGTATCAATGTCTTAATTTTGGTTTTCTTTGTCTTTGATCACCTCTATATTTCTTTTACTTCCAAAACAAAACATCTCTTTAAGCAACTTGTCCCACGTAATTCCAGACTGGGAACAAGAAGAAAATAATCTACAACAACTTTTACTTGGTTTCCTCAGCGTTTTCTGGCAATATATTCAATGAGGAGTACAGCAAAATGCCTTAGAAAACAAAGGCCCTGCACATTGATGCAAGGATACCAATTGCTCTACTTCATTAGGAGTTTAAAAAGATCCGGTGTGTCAGAAAGACGCCTGCAAATTTCTCTAGGTGTACAGTGTAGAGAATTCTGGCTGGTTGCATCAACTCCTGTTGTGGAGGCTCCAATGTTCAGAAACAAAAGAGGATGCAGAGAGTTGTAGACTCAGCAAGATCCAGCACAGACACAACCCTCACTCCCACTGAGAACAAAGTCAAAGTCAACCTATTATCAAAGTACATCTTCAAGAGGTAGTTCTTCATGAAAGCAGCATCCATCATTCAGCACACTCAATCATCCAAGAAATGCCCTCTTCTCAATACTACCATTGGGGAGGTGGTGTAAGAGGCTGCAGACACACACTCAACATTTTAGGAACTTTTTTTTAAAACTCTGCCATCAGATTTATAAATGTTCTATTAACCCATGAACGCCAATATATTATCCCTCTTTTGGCAAAATATTCAATGAAAATATTTAATATTTATTTTTTGTAATTTATTGTAGTTATGTCTTGCACTGTACTGCAAAACAACAAATTTCACAACATACATCAGTGAAAATAAACCTGATTCTGATTCCACAAGACCATAAGAAATAGGTCCAGAATTAGGCCATTTGGCCCATCAAGACTGCTCCAGCATTTCATCGTGGGTGATCCATTTTCCCTCTGAGCCCCATATCTTTTCATGCCCTCATCATTGTTCTACAAAGATACACCTCTATCTTGAGGCCATGTCCTCTGTTCCTAGACTCCCCCACCATAACAAATATCCTCTCTATCTAGGCCTTTCAGTATTCACTAGGTTTCGATGAGGTCACTCCTCATTCTTCTGAATTCCAGTGAGTAGCGGCCCAGTGTCCTCAAACACCCTTCACATGACAAACATTTCAATCCTGGAAGCATTTTTGTGAACCTCCTTTCAGCCTTCTCCAATGTCAGCACATTCTTTCTAAGATATTGTGTACAGTTTTGGACACCAAATTACAGGAAGGATATTAATAAGGTTGAAAGAGTGCAGAGAAGGTTTACAAGGATGTTGCCAGGACTTGAGAAACTGAGTTACCGAGAAAGGTTGAATAGGTTAGGACTTTATTCCCTGGAGCGTAGAAGAATGAGGGGAGACTTGAAAGAGGTATATAAAATTATGATGGGTATAGATAGAGTGAATGCAAGCAGGTTTTTTCCACTGAGGCTAGGGAGAAATAAACCAGAGAACATGGGTTAAGGGTGTAGGGGGAAAAGTTTAAAGGGAATGTTGGAGGGGGGGCTTCTTCACACAGAGAGTGGTGGGAGTGTGGAATGAGCTGCCAGATGAAGTTGTAAATGTGGGTTCACTTTTAACATTTAAGAAAACCTTGGACAGGTACATGGATGAGAGGTGTATGGAGGGATATGGGCCAAGTGCAGGTCAGTGGGACTAGGCAGAAAAATGGTTCAGCACAGCCAAGAAGGGCCAAAAGGCCTGTTTCTCAGCTGTAATGTTCTATGGTTCTATTAGGGACCCAAAACTGCTCAAAATACTCCAAATGAGGCCTCACCAGTGCTTTATAAAGTCTCAACATTACATCCTTGCTTTTATATTCTCATCCACTTCAAATGAATGCTAACATTATGTTTGCCTTTCTCACTGCTAACTCAACCTGCATATTAACCTTTAGGGAGTCCTGCACGGGGACTCCCAAGTCCCTTTGCACCTCAGATTTTTGAATTTTCTGTCCGTTTAGAAAATAGTCAATCCTTTCATTTCTTCTACCAAAGTACATGGCCATAAACTTCCTGACACTATATTCTATTGGCCACTTCCCTGCCCATTCTCCTAATCTGTAGCTTCTCTACTTCCTTAAAACTACCTCCCCTCCACCTATCTTCATTTCATCTGCCAACTTAGCCACAAAGCCATCAATTCCATGTCATTAGTATATAACGTGAAAAAAAACAATCTCAATACACACCCCTGTGGAACACCACTAGTCACTGGCAGCCAACCGGAAAAGGCTCCTTTTCTTAGCACTTTTTGCCTCCTGCCAATCAGCCAATGCTCTTTCGATCCTTTGCTGTAATACCATGGGCTCAACTCGTTAAGCAGCCTCATGTGTGGCACTTTGTCAAAGGCCTTCTGAAAATCCAAGTACTCAACATCTACTGATTCTCCTTTTTCTATCCTGCTTATTATTTCTTCAAATAGTGCGTTTTTTTTTTGCTGATGAGGGGAAGGGGGGATCGTTGCTTACGCATGGGAGGGGAGAGCTGGGGGTGACTTTGGGGTTCTCACATTTAACTGTTATTCACTCTTTGGGACACTTCTCTGTTTTTGTGGATGTTTGCAAAGAAAAATCATTTCAGGATGTATATTTTATACATTTCTCTGACATTAAATTTGACCTTTGAAAGAATGCCAACAGATTTGTCAGGTAAGATTTTCCCTTGAAAAAACCACGCTGACTACAGCCTATTTTATCATGTGCCTTCAAGTACCCTGAACAATTAACTCCAACATCTTTTCATTTCTCTTTTACACTTTACATATCTGAAGAAACTTTTGGTATCCTCTTTAATATTATTGGCCATCTTACTTTCGTATTCCATCTTTACTTTTTTAATGACTTTTTAGTTGCCTTCACAATTCTCTAACTTCCTCTAATCTTGGCTCTATTACATGCCCTCTCTTTGGTTTTAATGTTGGCTTTGACTTCTCTTGTTAGCAACTGTTGTGTCATATTTTCCCCAGAATACTTCTTCCTCTTTGCGATGTATATATCCTGTTCCTTACGAATTGCTCCCAGAAATTCCAGCCATTGCTGTTCTGGCGTCATCTTTCTGCCAGTGATGTTTTCCAATCAATTTTGGCCAGCTCCTCTCTCATGCCTCCTTAATTCCTTTTACTTCACTGTAATACTGATACATATGACTTTAGTTTCCACTTCTCAAATTGCAGGGTGAATTCAATTATTATGATTACTTTCCCCTAAGGGCTCCAGTTCCTTTACCTTAAGCTCTCTCATCAATTCCAGTTCATTGCCCAACACCCAATCCAGAATAACTGATCCCCTACTGGGCTCATTTATGTTTTAATCATGAGCTTTGACTAACAAAGAATTTTAGCAGACTATTTGATTTCCATCAGCGTCGCAGCAAAATTCAAAACTACTCTCTCAGTTCTGCACTAGTGAACTACTGGCAATAGGAACTTGGAACCCTGTACAATTTTTCACCTCCCTGATATTAAACCACTGCAGCCTACAGCTGCAGAATCATTCCTAAACCAAGATTCGCTGACTCAACATTTGCCAATGATATACTTCTGCTGTCTGAACCCTGGAGTGGAGCTATATCCTGTCTTGGCAATTGGACCAATGAAGAAACCTATGTTTTGAAGTTTAATGTGGTGTGGAGGGGAAAAAAAGAAAACATTAGTGCTCTGTGATCCTCTGTGATCTCCACCTCTCACCTTCTTTATAGGGCCTGTGCCCCCTCCCTCTTCAGTCCTGATGAAGGGTCTCGGCCCGAAACATTGACCGCTGGTTTCCACGGATGCTGCCCGACCTGCTGAGTTCCTCCAGCGTGTTGTACGTGTTGCTTTGACCACAGCATCTGCAGTGTACTTTGTGTTTATGATTCGTCACTCCGCTGCAAAGTCTCTTCGAGGTATGCCTACCCAGAAAAAGTTCAAATCTTCCCTTTGACGGGAGTTCAGTGAGGCCCTTTCTCACTGCTCACCCTCCGTGATCTCCGCCTCTCACCTTCTTTATAGGGCCCCTGCCCCCTCCCTCTTCAGTCCTGACGAAGGGTCTCGGCCCAAAACGTTGACTGCTCGTTTCCACGGATGCTGACCGACCTGCTGAGTTCCACCAGCGTGTTGTACGCGTTGCTTTGACCACAGCATCTACAGTGTACTTTGTGTTAACATTAGTGCTGGATTGTCAAAGTTCAACTATTCATCCTTTCTTTCCTGAACCATCTTTCTCCCCTGAGGAAGTAAGAAACTTATTCTAAATTAAGCTGGTTATCCCTGCTCTCGAAAAGACTCTCATCATCAGGAGATGAGAACTCATAATGGCAGCACAGCCAATTTCAATTGTCACCCAAGGACTGAAGGAACTGAGATTACTGAGGTAAAGATAAAGCTTCCACTATTCTTATTTTCTTATTATGGAAATGTTGCACAAGTTTGCTTGAGATGTCGTAATAACATTTCCTGCATGTAAACTACAAACTACCAATAACGTGACAATTTCTTACATTTATGCAGTACATTTACATGCTAATATTTAAAATATAGTTAATGTAATAGTTTTGATTTTTTGCTCACAGCCTCAGGTGTCCAGGTTGAATCTTGACCTTGGGTGTTGCCTGTGACGATGGGTATTCTTCAAGTTTTCTGGTTGCTACTAAGTTGTTGGGTGGGTTGCTAGGTTAATTGGCTGCTACAAAATATCGCTTATAAGTTAAAGGGAAAAGAATCAGAAAGGAGAGACACACAAGAGAGAAGATATTACAGAGGCGGGTGGGAGGGCTGTTAAGATTAAATGGTTTATTCTGTTGGAGCAAGTATGGAACTGATGGGCTGAGCGGCTTCATTCTGTGCCATTCTGATAACAAGATTAGTATGTGTGTGCAGGTTTATAAACTAATTTTTTTTTGTCTCCTTAAATAAAAAGATTTATTACTGCAATAATGCAAGGTATCCGATATGTTTAGAGCAAAACAGTTCAAATATTGTTCTCGATAAAGCAGAAAAACATCCTTTCAATGGAATCTGTTGATTGCATTGATTCTTAATAAACCGGTGAGAAAACTAATAAGGGTATGTGAAGAAACAATTCCAATAAAAAGAATTAAGTCACTGAAAAATTTGTCTTGCCATGTTACTTTGCTAGCAGTTCAAAGATGTATTTCAAGTGTCCGGAGCAAAATGAATTAATTAAATGTCAATTATTCCATAACATGAAATTGTTCACATTCTATAAGAAATTAAGTCAATGGGTTTTACTTATCTTTCTCAGTAGTTTTATTCCTTTCTTGATGTGTATTCATCAGCAGCAGTGAACCACATCATATTTTCAGGCCTCAAAAACAAAGTGCTGATACTGCACTAGATCATCAAGAAAATGTTCTGAATGACTTTGGAAGCCTAGCCTCCAGTTGTCTGCTTTAAACCTTCCTATGATCCTATCAGGAATAAAGGTTCTCTCACTTGTCAAGCCTTAGTCAAGGGGCACAGAGATAGATAGATAGATAGATAGATAGATAGATAGATAGATAGATAGATAGATAGATAGATAGATAGATAGATAGATAGATAGATAGATAGATAGATAGATAGATAGATAGATAGATAGATAGATAGATAGATAGATAGATAGATAGATAGATAGATAGATAGATAGATAGATAGATAGATAGATAGATAGATAGATAGATAGATAGATAGATAGATAGATAGATAGATAGATAGATAGATAGATAGATAGTTTATTCATCCCCATGGGGAAATTCAACTTTTTTTCCAATGTCCCATACACTTGTTGTAGCAAAACTAATTACATACAATACTTAACTCAGTAAAAAAATATGATATGCATCTAAATCACTATCTCAAAAAGCATTAATAATAGCTTTTAAAAAGTTCTTAAGTCCTGGCGGTAGAATTGTAAAGCCGAATGGCATTGGGGAGTATTGACCTCTTCATCCTGTCTGAGGAGCATTGCATCGATAGTAACCTGTCACTGAAACTGCTTCTCTGTCTCTGGATGGTGCTATGTAGAGGATGTTCAGAGTTATCCATAATTGACCGTAGCCTACTCAGCGCCCTTCGCTCAGCTACCGATGTTAAACTCTCCAGTACTTTGCCCACGACAGAGCCCGCCTTCCTTACCAGCTTATTAAGACGTGAGGCGTCCCTCTTCTTAATGCTTCCTCCCCAACACGCCACCACAAAGAAGAGGGCGCTCTCCACAACTGACCTATAGAACATCTTCAGCATCTCACTACAGACATTGAATGACGCCAACCTTCTAAGGAAGTACAGTCGACTCTGTGCCTTCCTGCACAAGGCATCTGTGTTGGCAGTCCAGTCTAGCTTCTCGTCTAATTGTACTCCCAGATACTTGTAGGTCTTAACCTGCTCCACACATTCTCCATTAATGATCACTATAATGATCACTCCATTAATGATATTCTATACTAGCACACTTGTTCCCTGAAACACCAGTTGAAGATTCCTGGTTTAACCAACTGTCTCAGCAGGGGGATGAAAGGTCTCAACCCAAAACATTGATTGCTCATTTCCTTCTGTAGATGCTGCCAGACATGGTGAGTAACACCAGTACTTTGTGCATTTTCACAGTGGACAGCCTTTATTCAAGCCCCTATTCTACCAAGTGGTATCCATGCGCAAAACTGAGAAGGGCATCTTGCAGCTGAACATATCCTGAAACAAATCTTTTTATTTGGCTGCAGCTATACTGATTGACAGCAAGAAAAGTGTTCATAGAGGGAATGTACCGACAAGATACATCAGTACAATGTAGGAGCAGGCCCTGCTGCCCATAACGTCTGTGCTGAATATGATCCTAAATCCCATCGACCTGCACGCGATCCATGTTCTTCCATTTGTTGCCTATTCATATGCCTCGTAAAAGCTGGTACTTCATCTGTTTCCACTACCACCCATGGCTGCACATCAGTTACCAACTACTCCTTGGTTAAAAAAGAATTAAAATTGCCTCGTAGATCTCATTTAAATGTTCTCCCTTTCCCCTTAAAGCTGCACCCTCTGGTATTTGGCACTTCCACCGTGAGGAAAAGAAAACACACAAACTTCCTACCTTATCTGTACTTCTATATTACTTACAGTAGGTCACCTCCCAGCCACTAATACTCTGTAGAAAACAGTCCAAGTTTGTCCACCCTCTCTACTACTCTCAACTAATACAAACAATCCAGGCAACATCCTGGTGAACCTGTCCATAGCCTCCACATTTTCCCTGTAAAGTGGTAACCAGAACTTCACACAATACTCCAAATGCAGTCAAACTGAAGCTTAATAGAGCTGCAATATGACTTCTTGACTTTTATACTCAGTACTCCAATCAATGAATGCAAGCAAGCCTTTTGTTTTTTTTTACAATAACCAGTTCTGTGGCCATCCTCAGGGTGCTATGGACTTGCGCCCCATTCACTTATACTTTTCTCTTACATTTAACCTCCCAAAGTGCAATATATCATACTTATCTGGATTAAATTCTGCTTGCCATTTCTCCACCCACATTTCCAACCGATCCAAATACTGCCACATCCTTTGACAAACTGCTTCACTATTCACAACCCTGCCACTTTTGTCTTGTCTGCAAACTTAACAATCCACCTACCTACCCTTTCGTCCAGATCGCTTACATATAGTCAGAAACAGCAGTCCAATCACTGATCACAAAACTGGCTGCAGAATTCCAGTCAGAATAACACCCATCAATGGCCATGCTGATTTAAAATCCAATCTACCAAGTCTTCAGTCTTCATGGATCACATATACCATGAGGGATCTTTACTAATGTCCATGGACACAGCATTCTCAGCTCGACCCTCATCAATCATTTTTGTCCCCTCTTCAAAAAGGTCCCAGGTTTGTAAAACATGACTGCTCCACCACAAAAGCATGCTCACTATCCCAAATCAGAGGAAATCCCATCTCCAAGAATATTCTCTAATAATTTGACAACCGTTGATGAAAAGGTCATGGACCTATCATTTGCTGATATGCCCCTTCTGTCCTTCTTAAACAAAGAAACAATAATGGCTCCTTTCCAATTCTCTGGGACCTCACCTTGTGGCTAAAGAGGTTATGAAGATATCTGTCAAGACTCCCGAAATCTCTTCTGCCTCCCTCAGTAACTTGAGATACATCATATCAGGCCCTTTGGACTTTTCCACCTTCAAGACGCCCAACATCTCCTCCTCCTTGATATCAACATGCTTTAGATTATCAGCATATCCCTCCCTGATCTCAGTACCCTTCCTTCCCTTCCCCTTGGTAGATACTATTGTGCAGTACTCATTTAGCACTTTGCCCACTTCATCTGACTCCAGGCATAAATCTTCTGCTTTGCCTTTGACTGGTCCTGCCCTCTCCCTCGCTACCCTCTTGTTTTTAATGTATATATAAAATGTCTTGGGATTTTCCTTAATCCTTCTGGCCTACAACATTTCATAACTGCTATTAACCCTCCTGATTCCCTGTTTTCTTTACATTTCTCAAGGGCCCTGTCTGATATCAGCTTCTTAAGTCTTGCATACCTCTTTTTCTCTTTTTGACTAAACTTACAATATCTCTCATCATTCATGGAAAGCATCATCAGTTTTGCGAACTTGAGTTCAACTATTACCATTCATATGCAAGTGACACAGTGGTGCTATTTATTGAATGGGATAGTCCACCTTTGTGCATTTAAAAAATTAGTCAGCATGGAACTGAAGTAAGAAAAAAAAAAGTGAGGACTAAATGATTATTTTGAATTTTTACATAAAACATACATTTTAAATGAAAAAATATGAAATGTAAAATTCAAATATGAAGAATAATAGATTGATTTTATTACATTATCTTTCTCCTGGAAAAATCTTGTATTTTCAGTTTTCATTAAAATCCTAATACCTGAGGTGAAATTTCATGACCATTCTAATTTCTAGATTCATGTCTTCACTGGCTAAATATTTAACTGACCACCTCCAGTTTGAGTGGAAAATAATGATGCCAAATTTATGTGCAAAGAAAAACTTTCAATGTAAATCATTAATTAACTTCATTACCCAGAAGTCTTTTAAATAACATGTCATGTTAACCCAAGCTGATTAAACAAATGGCTAATCATGACATCAAGGCAATAACAAACACCTGAAAAACATTCACACTAATTAAAAAACAGAAGGTGAATGATGTAATTAAATGAATGATGTAACCACTGGGATTTAATAGCCTTTAAGGTTCCAGTAGAATTTGGCTACTTGCAGAAAACAAGAGTCCCAGCAGCGACTGAATTCATCTGTGCAAAAGACCAGTACAAATCTCTGTCCGCTGCACAACTAATTATACAAGAATTTAACCTCATGGTATAGCATTCTTCTTCAACTCGCTCAGTTAGCAATGCCACATCAACAAACTTCTCAGGGAATTGTGGACAACGCCAAACCAATACATACCTACAGGCAAAATTTGTTATCCATTTGGTCCCATTGAGATAATTCAAATGGAGGAAAGACAATCTTCCGCATCTTTATTAAAAAAACAGAAGATGTTTTGCATCCAATGAAAACACAAGGTGGGTCACATGCAGCTGTACTGAAGAATTCCCTTTGAAGCATGACTAAATCTTTCCTCATCTGATGCTGAGAACTTCGTGTTTTTCCAATATGTTATTGCATTTCCAGGATTTACACTTTTGCCCTTTATAATCATAATCAGATTTATTTTTTCCTGAAATATGTTCTAACCAAACATACTTTAAGTAAAAAGGCAGAAATTGCTCTCACCCTCGCTAGTTCCTCCTTTTCTCCATTGTCTTTAATAAACATTCTTTCTATCTCTTGATTGATGCCTTCAACACTGTTCTGAACCCGTGAAATTGACGATTTTGTGACTGTTATGTTTGACGGTGGACCTGTGATGAATCGTACTGCAGAAGCCTAGGAAGAAAACAATTTCAGAAAAATTAAGAGCATTACTGTTAGTGTTCAACCCCAGAAGTGGGGAGTTTCTACTAAATATAAAATTTGTGCTGTGCAAACCATAAACAATAATTCAATAAGACATTTCAAATTAATACATTTTTTCACAAGTACCAACAGCAGGCGTTTTCAAATAAAAGTTCTTATGCGTAAAGATATGCCACCCAAACTTTCGCCTGTACCAGAGCTTAATAAATTGAAGATTTTTTTTTCCCCAAATAATATATGTGCTCCCTAGCTTTGCTTTTATAACACAGGAAACAAGAGTGAAAGGAGAGGCATCATTAAGCTGATGATCCAGAGAACACATAATCATAAGTTTGTATCACTTTAACTTTTTATAACCAGGCTTGAAAGTTGTGTGATGAAAATTTCAAGAAATAAAAATTGCATCTTATCCAAGCTAACTCAGGACGTTGTAATGCATGGAAAATTACATGTGGAGAGGCAAAGGAGGAATCAGGAGGGGAACAACTAATAGCAAACTATTGAGCATCTTGACCCTTGCCCAGAATAATAATTGCACTCTGCAATAAAATGTAATATTTTGAATTTTCAATGTTATATGAACATAATCACCAAGTTTGCATTTAAATAGTACTGGATTATTCTCTACAGTGCAATTATCGTCTAACAAGGATGCTACCAACTATCAATGAACAAGTACATATATAATATTAGTATTGATGTAGGTTATCTATTTAAAATCTGTTCTTAGCTATAAACTTTAAATTTGCCACAGATGAAAGTATCTGGAACATCAACAGGCATTTTCACCAACATCTCTGAGCATTTAATTAGGTCCCCAGAGTTACCCCTTAACAGCAAATGTCAAATTGCTCCGCCATCTCTGTGGTAAAAGTACAAATCACACAGAGAATAAAATCACCATACAGCTTTTACACTTCTTCAGAGCAAAGACAGAGGCAGATTTAAACAACCGATAACAAAAAAAACACCCAACTACATTTCACCTGCTAAAGATAGATAATGAACCAGATCAAATATGAGTAAAAAGAGAAAATACATGCCATTCTAATAATATGTCACATTCAAAATGTAGCCTGGATTTTTATTTCAGATAATCCTGAGGCCAATTGCTTGTGAATGTAGAATAATGGGCAATACGTTTCCTGTCTACTTTTTAAATAAAAGTTTACATTACATAAATGAAAAGAGCATACTGTATTTTGGAGTAAAGGTCACAACAGTTTTACTGGAATGCTTAATGCTGATGATAAAATGTGACTGAAGTTTGCAGAGCAGCTGATGCTTTTAGAAATAATGCTGACCAAAGCCAGTGTTTTGGATATGACTGGGGACCTCGGAGGACTCAGAGCAACAAAGCACAACAGACTGCAGTAATGGAACATCCACTACAAATAAGATGATGAAGAAACAGATGGAAAAAGTGATGTGAAAGAACATTTTCCATCATGTGCAAAAAACAATCACACTTCGTGCAACCTTTAAATGTACTGCTAAAATGATGAAATGGATATAATGTCTCTTCTTACTTCATCAGATTTGAAGTGGTTGTTTGAAGGAAATGAACTTGCTCCACTAAACTACTAACCCAAGTTTTATTCCACACGTGTGAAAAATGCTTCTTCTTGTGTTTAGCACAGTTCTCCAATCTGCCTTGTAATGAAATATTGTTTTATATAGTTAATTGAATGCAAGAGATACGTGGTGATCACAAATAAATCCAAGTGACATTACCCCTTCCCCCTTTTTCCAAAAGATGAATGTTCTTCAAACCTTACAAGATGAAAGCCACATGGCCAAAGTTCTGAATTAACTGCATGATTAACATACGATTTATTTTGCTATATGTAAATGTAACAGCAATATTTTCTGAAAGGACTGCTACTATTTTCCTTTGAGTTGTCATTTGTCATTGGCTCATTCGGACAAAGGACAATCTGAGAGCGAGTCAATGTTAGAAAGTCAATCACTAAGTTTGAAAGCCTGTTCTTTTGTTATTATAGGGCCACTGAAAATGTTGTGGGAACTCAAATCTAATGAATCTGTCATCAGTGCAAAGGACAAACTAGTATTAACAAAAATTCTATTCAAATTAGCTTTCACAATATTAAAATAATCCTGTCATTTTTTTCAGTGCTCTGAACACCAAGATTCTGACTCTGTGTAGTTTGTATTTGATCACGTAAGCAGTAGTTGAAGAGAAACAAGAGGACACCTGCTTTTCAAGACTATGTAACCAGACCCACATAAGCAAGCAAAACTGTTCAAAATTTTGATGGATAACCACTAATTGTATTGATATGCCACATTTCTACTGGAAAACTAGATGGGATTAATTCCTTCAGTTTCCAGACTGATGTAGCAATTCTTGAAGATGTTTTTAATTGACATGTTTAACGAAGATTAAAGATGTGGTATGATCATGAGAAATTAAAATGCAGGACCTCAAGGGTAGTGATGAGCTGCATGCTAGTATGTTAGTATGTCCAGGATAGAAAGATAGGCCAGATAAATTTGTGGCTGAAGTGCGGGGAGCAGAGGCTCAGTTTCATGGATAATTGGGAGTTTTGCTGGGATAGGGGTGACCTGTACAGTAGGAGCAGATTCCACTTGAAGGGGGGGGGGGGGCGATATCCTGGTGGGAAAATTTGCTTTTGCCCCCAAAGGAAGAGGTTCAACTAGATTGGCATGGGGTGGGATTCAAGAAAACAAAATCAATGGGAAGACAGAAGTACATGCAGCAACCAAAGAGTGTAACCCTAGCAGTTAAGACAGTCATGTTTACGGTGAAAGGATATAGGAGCACTGCTTTAAACTGCAACTATTTCAATGAATGTAGCTTAGTATGCAGGGTGGACAGACTGAGGACGTGGATTGCCTCCGGCGATGGGATATTGTGGCCATAACAGAAACGTGGCTGAGAGAACGCAGCTCAAAATTCCAGGACAGTAATTCTTTAGGCGTGACAGAGGAACAAGTAGAAGTGGAGGGAGTGTTGCCATTTTGATACAAAAGGACACTGCAGCAGTGCCTAGAGAGAATGTTCCTGGAAATCATCAAACAAAGCATAAGGGTAGAACTTATTATAAGAATGCGATTGTCACTTTGGCAGAACACCCCCCCCCCCCCAATAGTCAGCCAAAACTTGAGCAGCAGATGTTCTGAGAAATTGCACACCACTATGAGAATAACAGGGTTGTGTTAGTAGGAGATTTCAAATTTCTCAGCTTCCACTTGGCCACCCCTAGTTCAAAGGGCCTGGATGAGGCAGAAATGTGCGGTGTCCAAGGCACTTTGCTCATGCAATATATACTGGAAGACCCAATCTGGGAAGGAGCAATACAGGACCTCTTCTTAGTGAATGAGAGTTTGCCATGTTAACACTGGACAACAAATTTTATTTAAAGTGTTGCTTCCTCAGAAATGTTCTGTGGTTATGATAGGCCATGGAAGGCCGAACATTTGTATGATGTATGAATTTAGAGAAACAAGAAATTAACTTTTATTGACTATGAGGTGTTTAATTACATAACGATGCTGACGCTTTGCAATAGTTCAACTATGCTAAAAATATTCTGTTGATTTTATTTGTATTCAGTCTCTGAGGCTTCTGGCTTAAGTGTCCAACAAAAATCAGCCAGCATTGATAGATTCCAGTTGCTCTGATACCATTTCTCCATGACTGCATTGTCCTGCTGAAACCTTTCACCATGCTCATCATGGCAACGTCACTATTTGCGGGGAAGAAGACTAAATGGGAATGCAACAAGCTGTGAGGAGCCCAATCTTTCACTTGGATGCCAATTTTATACAAAGTAGAGCTCATGGGCTTTCTCAGTAAGAGGAGTTATGCTCCGTCTTTTGAGATTTAATCATATGCTTGCCACAAATATAACAGAAAGTATCACAGCTGCTGCAACACTGGTGAGACATTTTGCTATCATAAATACTCCTGAAAGTACAATTACTTTATATTAATAAAAGCACACAATACGCTATGCACGTAAAGCATGCACATCAACGTGATCGCAAACTGATATACATGTAAACGCAACGCGTAGAATGGTGTAAGAGTGATGCTTTTATAGTCTTTCTAAAACCTGTCCTGTCATGCAGCATCCACCTTACTTAAGCATGCCTGGACAAGATAGAAATCTTCTCAGCTTACATTGTGGGCAACATTTTAATTGACTTGAATTATGAATTGAAATAACAAATATAGGCAATTACGAAAAAATTGTGCATCATGGTAATTTTCATGATCAGCAGCCCAAAGTCCATAAGGTACACCCAAAAGTAGTCAGGAAGCAAAATCTTTGTTGTCCCGTCGTCATTGAAGTGGCAATTGGGGAGCAGTTTTCCCAGCCAGGCAGCATTCTATTAGTTTTAAAGTAGTTAACAGAAAAAAGATAAAAGAAGCCCATAAGTTATATTCCTGAAGTGGTGCACAAACAGCTTTGAAAATATTAAGCAAGATCGGCAGGGTAGTGTAGCAGTTAGAATAACGCTATTACAGCGCCAGCGACCCGGGTTCAATTCCTGCCGCTATCTATAGGGAGTTTGTATGTTCTCCCATGACCGCATGGATTTCCTTCCACATTCCAAAGACCAACAGGTTAATAGGTTACAATGGGTGTAATTGGGCGGTGTGGGCTAGTTGAGCCAGAAGGGCCTGTTACTGTGCTGTATCTCTAAATAAAGATATCTAGCAGAGGTCAGCAAGATAACTGTATTTAAAGGCACAGAAGAGTTGGAAAGTGGGAAGCTCTTAAATGGATCATATCTAGAGACTGGGGGCAGCATGTTCCTGTTAGGGTGTGTTAGAGTGAATTTTTGGGTTTAGGTCATTCACACTTAGCAAATGGCTTGGCCAAAAGTCTTCTGTTTGACAAAATACTGTGGATTGAGTTCATAACAATGCTGTTCCTAAAAGCTGTGAATACCAGATGCTGCTGACACTGTAGTTTGACCAGATGCTGTAGTTTGGAAGACAGTATTATCTATACTTTATAAATATGAATTGTCCTCTATGTTAGCATGTAAAATACCAAATAAATGTATTGTGGATTTAACTTGCATTCATAAAGGCTGTGAATACCAACCCAGATATGTGAGCGTCAGGAGGAAAGGGTGAAGTCAGAAGGTGTGATGTTTTGTATGTAGCTTCAAAAGAAAGTATTGTCTATACTTTGTAAATAGGGATTGCCCTTTGTGTTTAGCAAATAAATATCGAGCCCACATTGGGCTAGCAGACCTTTTCCACCAAAGGGTCTCCGTACGATGCTTGCTGTACCTTGGTGTGTCGAATAAAGAAGCTGCTTTGTATCTACCAGTAACTATCTCCGGTGATTTCATTCATGCTACAAGGGTGAAGGCTAGGGTGAAATCTTTTGGAGTCTTTCAAAGAGGTACCCTAAGGGATAGATGAAGGTAGGACAGTGAAAGTTGTTTCTATGGACTTTAAGGCCTTTGACTAGGTCCCCCATGTCAGGCTGATCAGGGGTAGCTTTTGAGATAGATTCAGAAATTGCTTGATGATAGGAAGCAGATGATGGTTGAAAGGTGATTCTCCATCTGGAGGCTTGTGACTAGTGGGCTGCCTCAGGGTCAGTGTTGGGATCTCTGTTTCTTAATATTTTTATAAAATTATATGAATATGAACGTACACATCATGATTAGCAAGTCTGCAGACGATACTAAATTAGAGAATCTTGTTGACAATGTAACAGGGCGCAATGAATCACAAAGAGATTTTGATCAGTGAGGGAACTGGACTGAGGAATGCCAAATGGAGTGAGTGTGAAATGATGCTTTCTGGACATTCAAATCAGGGTTGGACCTAGACAGTGAACGGCAGAATGTAAGAGTTGGACTTGTGAGTACAAATGCAGATTGCTGAGCAGCCGTACAAGTTTACAAGGTCGTGAATAAGGTGTTGCCCTTCATGAGTCAGAGAGTCAAGGTCAGAAGTAGGGACATTATGTTGTAGCTATACAAGTTACTGGCAAGGCCACACTTGCAGTACACTGTATAGTTTTGGTAACCCTATTATAGGATAGACATTGTCAAGCAGAAAAGGGTGCGAAAAAGATTTACAATGATACTGCCTGGACTAGAGGGCCTGAGCCATGAAGACATTGGCCATGTTGGATTTTTATTCCTTGGAGCACAAGAGAAAGAGGCGTGACCTCAGAGAGGTTTATGGGGTATGGAGAAGGTGGAGGGTCATAGTCTTTTCCCCAGGGTTCGAGAGTCCAAAACTAGAGGGCACGGATACAGGACAAGAGGTGAGATATTTAAAAGGGGCCTGCTAGGCAACTTCTTAATGTAGAAGGTAGTGAGTACCTGGAATGAGCTGCCAGAGAGTGGCTGAGGTGGGCACAACTGCAACATTTAAGAGGGCATTCGGAGAGGTACGGGGGGGGGGGGGGGGAGCAGATTAGACACAGGCAACTAGGCCCAGCAGGGAGAATGCCATCATCAGCATGGACCAGTTGGGCTGAATGGCCTGTTTCCATGCTATTTGATGGGTTGAATTTATCCATTCAGCTTTAATAGAAATCAAGACCTAGCCAAGGTAAAATCAAGAGAGACTCAAGTGGCTGGATCTCAGCAGGTTGAGCAGATAGTCAATGTCTCAGATCAAGGCCCTCTGACAGAACTGAGTGTGAGAAAAGAAAATAGCCAGTTTAAAGAAGCAAAAGAGGAGATAAAGGACACAAGGTGGAATAAGATAAGCGTAAGATGATAACAGAGGGGAAGGATGATGAGCTCGATGGTGATGGGGGTGGCTGGGGGGTGGAAGGATGGAAAAGATTAACAAAAATACAGGCGCCCTGGGAGCACTGGTGAGAGGGGGAAGAGAGAGTAGTTAGCTGAAATTAGAAAATTTAGTGGTGAAACCATTGGCCTGCAGGCAACCCAAACAGAAAATAAGGTGCTGTTCATCTAGTTGACATTTAACCTTCCCCCAGCTGTGGTAATGGGAAGGGGAGGTGAAAGGATGTGCAACCAACAGTTTAGGATGTTCAGAGTGTGGGTACTCTGCAAAATAGTCACCTAATTGAGGTTTGGTCTCAGAGTGTGGGAGGTCACATTATGAACACCTAACACAGAATACCAGATTGAAGAAGATACACTTGAACCTCTACCTTACCTGGAAGAGATAATTTGGTCCCTAGAGGGTGGTGAAGGAGATAGTGGAGGGACAGTTCAGAAATAATTAGCCATAATTTATAATATGATCATGAAAATACAGCCAGCAGTATCAGGAAAAATTAAGAAGGAATGGGGAAAAGAACTTCACTGTCTTATACCCACAGAGCAGTGGGAGAAAATTTTACAATTAGTCAATTCTTCTTCTATTCGTGCTAAACATGCCCTAATACAATTTAAGGTTGTACATAGGGCTCACATGTCCAAGGACAAACTTGCTCGATTTTATTCTTATGTTAATCCAACCTGTGACAGATGTCATTCTGAAGTCGCTTCATTGACCCACATGTTCTGGTCTTGCCCCTAGTTGCAAAATTATTGGAAAGATATTTTCAGTATTATTTCAACAGTTCTGAATATCAAATTGCAACCGCATTCTATTACTGCAATTTTCAGTTTACCAGTGGTGGATAATAGTTGTTTATCCCCCTCAGCCCAGCGGATGATTGCATTTGTTACATTAATGGCTAGAAGATCTATCCTATTGAACTGGAAAGAAATTAATCCTCCAACTATATTTCAGTGGTTTTCTCAAACTATTTCTTGTTTGAGTTTAGAAAAAATTAGAAGTGTTGTCTTTGACCCTTCAGTTACATTTGAAGAAACTTGGAGACCATTTATTCAACATTTTCATATGAGCTAAACTGACTTTTCCTAAACCTTACTCTTATCATCCTTAATTATTTGGATGGAGGTGCGGAGTTACTGACGCTACTGTGTATATTTGATATAATGCAATGGCCCATGTTGGTTAGTTTTTTTTTCATTTTTGACGTGGGGGGGTGTTTCTTATTTTCTCCATTTTTTGTAACCACTATGAGTTTGGGAGGTTATTATATATGGATTATCATCTATTTGTATTTATACCTTAACCTATTAATTATGTACTTTCAAGCTCTTTGTACTCAATGTTTCATTTATGTTTGTTTAAAATCAATAAAAAGATTTAAAAAGAAAAATAAAAGAAATAATTAATTGTCAAATCAGGTAGTTCAAAGTAAAATTTATTATCAGAGTACATACAGTACATGGCATCACATACAACCCTGAGGTTCTTTCTCCTGCAGGCATACTTAGCAAATCTATAGAACAATAACTGTAAGCAGGATCAGTGAACAACAAACTGTGCAAATGCAAACATAAATACACAGCCTATAAAAAGTATTCACCAGCCTCCACCTTGGAAGTTTTCATGTTTTATTGTTTTACAACATTGAATCACAGTGGATTTAATTTCACTTTTTTGACATTGATCAACAAAACAGATTTTTTTGTTTCAAACTGAAAACAAATTTCTACAAATTGGTCAAAATGTATTTCAATTATTAAACACAAAATAATTGATTGCATACTTGCTCAACCCCTGCAAGTCAGTATTTAATAGATGCACCTTTGGCAGCAATTACAGCCTTGAGTCTGTGCAGATAGGTCTAATCAGTTTTACACATCTAGACACAGCAATTTTTCCCCCATTCTTCTTTAACAAAACTGCTCGAGGTCTGTCAAGTTTGCATGGGGATCATGAGTAAACAGCCTTTTTTAAGTCCAGCCACAAATTCTCAATTGGATTGAGGTCTGGACACTGACTTGGCCATTACAGGGACATTCACTTCATTGTTTTTAAGCCATTCCTGTGTAGCTTTGGCTTTATGCTTGGGGTCATTGTCTTCCTGGAAAACAACT
The DNA here is from genome assembly GCF_048418815.1 of Hemitrygon akajei. Taxonomy (NCBI): domain Eukaryota; kingdom Metazoa; phylum Chordata; class Chondrichthyes; order Myliobatiformes; family Dasyatidae; genus Hemitrygon; species Hemitrygon akajei. Next base: position 92,838,265 of record NC_133131.1, read on the forward strand.
ATTTTCCTAAATCGCAGTTCTCTTCCTGAATGCATCAGGGTTTCCTCCAGGATTTCCCTGTATTTTTCTGTATTTTTCTGCATTTTACCCTCTACCTTCACAAGCCTTCCAGGACCTGCTGCAGTGAAGCATCCCCACAGCATGATGTAGCCACCACCATGCTTCATGGTAGAGATAGTGTGTTTTTGATGATGTACAGTGTTTGGCTTGCACCAAACAAAGCCTTTAGTTTGATGGCCAAACAGCTCAATTTTGGTTGCATCAGACCATAGAACCTTCTTCCAGCTGACTTCAGAGTCTCCCACATGCCTTCTGGAAAACTCTAGCTGAGACTTCATGCAATTTTTTTTTCAACAGTGGTTTTTTCTTTGCCGCTCTCCCATAAAGCTGCAACTGGTGAAGCGTCTGGGCAACAATTGTATGTACAGTCTCTCCCATCTCAGCCACTGAAGCTTGCAACTCCTCCAGAGCTGACATAGGTCTTGGCCTCCCTGACTAGCCCCCTTCTTTCACAGAGTTGCTTTGTCATAGTGTAGTTTTTACCAGGACACTGACTCACCAGCAGTTGGACCTTCCAGATACAGGTGTATTTTTACTCCAATTAATTGAAACACCTTGACTGCATACAGGTGATCTCCATGTAACTAATTATGTGACTTCTAAAGCCAATTGGATGCACCAGTGGTGATTCAGTATGTCATAGTAAAGGGGGTGAATTCTTAAGCAATCAGTTATTTTGTGTTTTATATTTGTAATTAATTCTGATCACTTTGTAGGAATCTGATCTTGCTCAAGAGTCTTTTTCTGTTGATCAGTGACAAAAAAGCCAAATTAAATCCACTGTGATTCAATGTTGTAAAACAATAAAACATGAAAACTTCCAAGAGGGTTGAATACTTTTTATAGGCAATGTAAATAGCAATAAATAACAAGAAAAAGAGTCCCTAAAGTGAGACCATCGGTTGTGGGAACACCAGAAGTAGAATGAGGGTAGTTATCCCCTTTTGTTCAAGAGGCTGATGGTTGAGGGGTAGTAACTGTTCTTGAACTTGGTAGTGCGAGTCCTGAGGCACTTGTACCTTTTACCTAATGGCAGCAGTGAGAAAAAAGCATGGCCTGGGTAGTGATGGATGCTGCTTTTCTAAGGCAATGTTTCATGCAGATGTGCTCAATGTTTGGGAGGGCTTTATCCGTGATGTACTGGGCCAAATCCACTATTTTTATAGGATTTTCTGCTCAAAGGCATTGATGTTCCCCTACCAGGTTGTAATACAGCTATAGCATTTCACACCTTCCACCACACATCCACAGATGTTTGCCAAGGTTTTTGATGACATGCCGAATCTCCGCTGACTCCTGAGGAAGTAGAGGTGTTGTTGTGCTTTCTTTGCAATTACGTTCATTTGATGGGTCCAGGACTAGTCTTCTGAGCTGGTGATAACAAAGGAATTTAAAGCTACTGACCCTCTCCACCTCTGATCTTCCAATGAGAACTGGCTCATGGACCTCTGGTTTCCCTCTCCTGAAGTCCACAATCAGTTCCTTGGTCTTGCTGACGTTGACTGAGAGAGGTTGTTATTACCCCACTCAGTCAAATATTCTAACTCCCTCCTGTATGCTGTTTCATCACCACCTTTGCTATGGCCCACAATAGCGGTGTCATCAGCTAACTGTATATAGAGTGCTGGTGCTATACTTAGCCACTCAGTCATAGGTGTAAAGCAGGGGGCTAAGCGTACACCCCTGTGGTGCTCCTGTGCTGATGGAGATTGTGGAGCAGATATTTTGCCAACCCAATCTGACTGGGGTCTGCAAGTGAAGAAATCAGGATCCAATTGCACAAGGGAGTACAGAGGCCCAAGTCTTGGAGTTTACTGATTAGTTTTGAGGGGATGATGGTATTAAATACTGAGCTGTAACCAATAAAAGATCACTCTGATGTACACATCTTTATAAAGGTTATAAAGGTCTATGGAAAACAAATGCAATTTAATTTAACATCAAATCAGTGTTTAACATTTAGATAAAACAAACTATATATTCTGTATTATATTTCATAATGACAGGGGAGGCAGTCATTCAAGCTATCAAACCTATTCCAGCTCTCAGCACTCCTATCAATCCTCTTCCCACACTATTTCCCTGCAATCTGCATTTCTCTCACGTAACGATCAACTCCATCCCAATTCTCCTGCTATCCATAAGACTATAAAGATAAGAGCAGAACTAGGCTACTCAACCCATTGGGTCTGCTCCACCATTCCATCATGGCTGATTTATTATCCCTCTCAACTCCATTCTCCTGCCTTGTCCCTGTAACCTTAGACACCCTCACTAACCAAGAACCTAACAACATGCACTTTAAATATAATCAATGACTTGACCTCCACATCTGTCAATGACAACTAATTCCACAAATTCATCACCCCCTGAATGAAGTATTTCCTTCTCATTTCTGTTCTAAATGGATGGCCCTCTATTGTGAGGCTGTGGCCTCTGGTACTAGACTCACCTACTATAGGAAACATCCTTCCCACATCCACTCTGTCTAAGCCTTTCAATATCCAGAGATTTTCATTCTTCTAAACTCCTGTGAGTACAGGTCCAGAGCCATCAAATGCTCCTCATATGTTAACCCTTTCATTCTTGGGATCATTCTCGTGAACCTCCTTTGAACTCTCCAACGTTAGCACATCTTTTCTTCGATAAGGAGCCCAGAACTGCTCACAATACTTATCAATGCCTTATAAAGATTCAGCATCTCATCCTTGCTTTTGTCCCTTTGCACCTTTGATATTTGAATTTTCTTCCTGTTTATAAAATAGTCTACACCTTTACCCAAGTGCATGGCCATACACTTCTTTACACTATATTCCATCTGCCACCTCTTTGCACATTCTCTTAATCAGTCCAAATCCTTCTACAGACTCCCTGCTTCCTCAACACTACCTGCCCCTCCACCTATCTTTATATCATCTGCAAACTTGGCCACAAAGCCACTAATTCTATTATCCAAATCATTGGGTAGTAGGGATCCTCAACAATTCTTCGGGCCCTTTGTACAAAATGCTCACAGTAAATGTCACAAATGGGGAGAGGGAGACCCCGTTGGTCCTCTTGGTGGGTTTTACTGTCCTCTGTAGGGTCTTGCAGCCTGATGCCTTGCAGCTTCCATACCACACAATGATGCAGCCAGCAGAACACTCTCGATGGTGTTAGAATAGGGGCACTGAGCCTTGCATGTCCCAATCTCCCCAGAAGGTGTAGATGTTGCTGTCCCTTCTTGATTAATGTGGTGTTGAGAGTCCAGGTTAGATCGTTGTGTGCACACCAAGGAACTTTGCTCTTCACACTCTCCACAACAAAGCCACTGTTGTGCCCGGAGAATGGTCAACCTGCACCTTCCTGAAATCCACTATCACATCTGTTGTCTTGTCCACATTGAGACTCAAGTCTCACCATTGAACAAGCCTCTCTACCTCCTCTCTGTATGCCAACTCATTGCTTTTGTCAATGAGGCTGACCACTCTTGTATCATCAGCAAACTTGAGCCAGATCTGGCAGCGCATTTGTGAGTCAGCAACAGGAACAACAACAGGCTGAGTAAACAGCCCGGGGGTGTGGGGGGTGCCAGTGCTCAGCCTGATGGAACTGGAGATGTTGCTGCCAATTCAGACCCGATTGGGATCTATAGAGAAGGGTGATGAGTCCCAACAAGGGCAGTTTACCCACCAGCCTCTGAGGAATGATTGTGTTAAACACTGAGCTGAAGTCGATGAACAACAACCTGGCGTACGAGGCATCATTTTCTAAGTGGGCTAACTGGAAAGGGTCCAATGTAGCTGGAAGGTGGGATTTTATATGATCCGTTTCTAGTCGTCAGTGCCACTGGGCAGTAATTGCTTAGGCCAGTTTCCAACATCCTCTTGGGCACCAGAATGATGGTGGCTGACTTGAAGCCTGCAGGGACAGTGGACTGTTTCAAAGAAATATTAAGATGCTCGTTAAGGCCTCACTTAGCTGGACCACACAGTCCCTCAGCATCCAACCAGGTACCCTGTCCAACTCTGCAGTTTTGCTTGTGTTCACCCTGGCTAGGATCCTCCTCATGTCATCTGCGGCCAGACAGAGTGTCTATTACTTTGGAGGAAGACGGGGCGTTCCTTGATGTCACAGCATTCACTACATCAAATTGCGCATAGAAGGCATTCAGCCTATCAGGAAGGGAGCCACCATTTGTTGATGTGCAGGGTGGACTTGTAATCTTATTGTGGTTTGTATATTTTGCCACGTGGGACATATGTCTCTGGTGTCACAAAGGGGTCTGTGGTATTTCTGTGAATAGTCTTGCTTTGTGGTTCTGATGGCATGTGGGAGCACAGCTCTTGCTGAACTTAGAGCTGTCCTGAACTCCGATCTGAAGGCAGCATCCCGATCGCTCAGCAGTACAAACTCCTATGGTCAACCACGGTTTCTGATTTGCCCTGGCAATGTGGTGTTTAATCACAGTAACATCCTCAATGCATTTTCTCAAATGGAAAACAGAACTTTGCAGAATTGTTTTTAAGTTGGCATGATTGAGGTAACCAGCAACAATGAGGAAACCATCTATGTCCAATGGTTTCGAGGTCGCAGGTGGCATCGTAGAGCTCCTGCAGCGCTTCCCCAGCACTAGCACTCAGCTGGAGGGCAGCAACAATCACAGTGACAGTAAACTCCCTCACTTAGGGCCTGCACTTCACCATTAAAAACTCTACCTGCAGTCAGCAGTTAGCTGATACTACCAAGGCGTTCATACACCAGTCCTTATTGACATAGACACCCAGACTTCCTCCATGCGTTGCAGCATTTCTCTCTGCCCAAAAGGATATTTGGCCATCTAGCTGGATGGCTGAGCCTGGAGTGGCGTCCACAAGCTATGTTTCTGTCATAACGAGTGTGCAGCTGTCCTCACATCCTGCTGGTTCAAATATCCAGCTTATTTTCTAGTGATTGGACATTAGCAAGCAGAATCGTCAGGATTTCAGGCCAGCAGGGATCCACTTTAAATCTAGCTCAATTTCCTCGCACTTACTGCGTTATATTTGTGCGCCACTTTCGACATCTGCTTCCCCAAGTAGCCGTAGCAGACTGTATCCTAGAGTGAGGGCCTGCTCCATTCGTTAGGTTGTAACTGCACAGCACCTTCGTTACCTCGCTCACTAGAGAGGGAGACTTGCAGATTTAAGTGTTCCTGATTATCAGCATAGTTCAATACTATTTCGATAATAGTAAAGATGAACAGGACAAGAGATTTCTCCACGGATTGGAGTTGGAGAGGCTGCTATAACCATGCATACTACCATCTTGTGCTCCAGTGACAAACTCATCCATGTTCCGGTGCTCTCAATCCCAACCAAGGCACGCTTTACGCTCAAACTCTGGACTAATTAGTATGAATATATCTGAACTCCAGAAATCCAGGATATTGAATCTTGCTGATTAAACAAAGCTAGAAGGCAGTGATAGCTATAAGGAGGATGCTGAGAGGCTACACGGAGATATAAACAGGGTAAATGACTGGGCAGGGATGATGTGGAGATATGAAAGGAGCAACACCATGCATTCTTTCTGGGAATGAGGAGCAACACCTTGTACTCTGTCTGAGAATGAGGAGCAACGCCTTGTACTCTGTCTGGGAATGAGGAGCAACGCCTTGTATTCTGTCTGGGAATGAGAAGCAACGCCTTGTACTCTGTCTGGGAATGAGGAGCAACGCCTCGTATTCTGTCTGGGAATGAGGAGCAACGCCTCGTATTCTGTCTGGGAATGAGGAGCAACGCCTTGTATTCTGTCTGGGAATGAGGAGCAACGCCTTGTATTCTGTCTGGGAATGAGGAGCAACACGTTGTACTCTGTCTGGGATGAAGGAACAACACCTTGTATTCTGTCTGGGAATGAGAAGCAACACCTTGTACTCTGTCTGGGAATGAGAAGCAACGCCTTGTATTCTGTCTGGGAATGAGGAGCAACGCCTTGTATTCTGTCTGGGAATGAGGAGCAACACCTTGTACTCTGTCTGGAAATGAGGAGCAACACCTTGTATTCTGTCTGGGAATGAGGAGCAACGCCTTGTACTCTGTCTGGAAATGAGGAGCAACACCTTGTACTCTGTCTGGGAATGAGAAGCAACACCTTGTATTCTGTCTGGGAATGAGGAGCAACACCTTGTACTCTGTCTGGGAATGAGGAGCAACACCTTGTATTCTGTCTGGGAATGAGGAGCAACACCTTGTATTCTGTCTGGGAATGAGGAGCAACGCCTTGTACTCTGTCTGGGAATGAGGAGCAACACCTTGTATTCTGTCTGGGAATGAGAAGCAACACCTTGTATTCTGTCTGGGAATGAGGAGCAACGCCTTGTATTCTGTCTGGGAATGAGGAGCAACGCCTTGTATTCTGTCTGGGAATGAGGAGCAACGCCTTGTACTCTGTCTGGGAATGAGGAGCAACACCTTGTATTCTGTCTGGGAATGAGGAGCAACACCTCGTATTCTGTCTGGGAATGAGGAGCAACGCCTTGTATTCTGTCTGGGAATGAGGAGCAACGCCTTGTATTCTGTCTGGGAATGAGAAGCAACACGTTGTACTCTGTCTGGGATGAAGGAACAACACCTTGTATTCTGTCTGGGAATGAGAAGCAACACCTTGTACTCTGTCTGGGATGAAGGAACAACACCTTGTATTCTGTCTGGGAATGAGGAGCAACACCTTGTACTCTGTCTGGGAATGAGAAGCAACGCCTTGTATTCTGTCTGGGAATGAGGAGCAACGCCTTGTATTCTGTCTGGGAATGAGGAGCAACACCTTGTACTCTGTCTGGAAATGAGGAGCAACACCTTGTACTCTGTCTGGGAATGAGAAGCAACACCTTGTATTCTGTCTGGGAATGAGGAGCAACGCCTTGTACTCTGTCTGGAAATGAGGAGCAACACCTTGTACTCTGTCTGGGAATGAGAAGCAACACCTTGTATTCTGTCTGGGAATGAGGAGCAACACCTTGTACTCTGTCTGGGAATGAGGAGCAACACCTTGTATTCTGTCTGGGAATGAGGAGCAACACCTTGTATTCTGTCTGGGAATGAGGAGCAACGCCTTGTACTCTGTCTGGGAATGAGGAGCAACACCTTGTATTCTGTCTGGGAATGAGAAGCAACACCTTGTATTCTGTCTGGGAATTAGGAGCAACGCCTTGTATTCTGTCTGGGAATGAGGAGCAACACCTTGTATTCTGTCTGGGAATGAGGAGCAACGCCTTGTACTCTGTCTGGGAATGAGGAGCAACACCTTGTATTCTGTCTGGGAATGAGGAGCAACACCTTGTATTCTGTCTGGGAATGAGGAGCAACACCTTGTATTCTGTCTGGGAATGAGGAGCAACGCCTTGTATTCTGTCTGGGAATGAGGAGCAACGCCTTGTATTCTGTCTGGGAATGAGGAGCAACGCCTTGTACTCTGTCTGGAAATGAGGAGCAACACCTTGTACTCTGTCTGGGAATGAGGAGCAACGCCTTGTATTCTGTCTGGGAATGAGGAGCAACACCTTGTACTCTGTCTGGGAATGAGGAGCAACACCTTGTATTCTGTCTGGGAATGAGGAGCAACACCTTGTATTCTGTCTGGGAATGAGGAGCAACGCCTTGTATTCTGTTTGGGAATGAGGAGCAACGCCTTGTATTCTGTCTGGGAATGAGAAGCAACACCTTGTATTCTGTCTGGTAATGAGGAGCAACGCCTTGTATTCTGTCTGGGAATGAGGAGCAACACGTTGTACTCTGTCTGGGATGAAGGAACAACACCTTGTATTCTGTCTGGGAATGAGAAGCAACACGTTGTATTCTGTCTGGGAATGAGGAGCAACACGTTGTACTCTGTCTGGGATGAAGGAACAACACCTTGTATTCTGTCTGGGAATGAGGAGCAACACCTTGTATTCTGTCTGGGAATGAGGAGCAACACCTTGTATTCTGTCTGGGAATGAGGAGCAATGCCTTGTACTCTGTCTGGGAATGAGGAGCAACACCTTGTATTCTGTCTGGGAATGAGAAGCAACGCCTTGTATTCTGTCTGGGAATGAGGAGCAACACCTTGTACTCTGTCTGGGAATGAGGAGCAACACCTTGTACTCTGTCTGGGACGGAGAAGCAACACCTTGTATTCTGTCTGGGAATGAGAAGCAACGCCTTGTATTCTGTCTGGGAATGAGGAGCAACACCTTGTATTCTGTCTGGGAATGAGGAGCAACACCTTGTATTCTGTCTGGGAATGAGGAGCAACGCCTTGTACTCTGTCTGGGAATGAGGAGCAACGCCTTGTACTCTGTCTGGGAATGAGGAGCAACACGTTGTATTCTGTCTGGGAATGAGGAGCAACACCTTGTATTCTGTCTGGGAATGAGGAGCAACGCCTTGTATTCTGTCTGGGAATGAGGAGCAACACGTTGTATTCTGTCTGGGAATGAGGAGCAACACCTTGTATTCTGTCTGGGAATGAGGAGCAACGCCTTGTATTCTGTCTGGGAATGAGGAGCAACGCCTTGTACTCTGTCTGGGAATGAGAAGCAACACGTTGTATTCTGTCTGGGAATGAGGAGCAACGCCTTGTACTCTGTCTGGGAATGAGAAGCAACACGTTGTATTCTGTCTGGGAATGAGGAGCAACGCCTTGTATTCTGTCTGGGAATGAGGAGCAATGCCTTGTATTCTGTCTGGGAATGAGAAACAACACTTTTTATTCTGTCTGGGAATGAGGAGCAACACGTTGTACTCTGTCTGGGATGAAGGAACAACACCTTGTATTCTGTCTGGAAATGAGAAGCAACACGTTGTACTCTGTCTGGGATGAAGGAACAACACCTTGTACTCTGTCTGGGAATGAGGAGCAACACGTTGTATTCTGTCTGGGAATGAGGAGCAACACCTTGTATTCTGTCTGGGAATGAGGAGCAACGCCTTGTATTCTGTCTGGGAATGAGGAGCAATGCCTTGTATTCTGTCTGGGAATGAGAAACAACACTTTTTATTCTGTCTGGGAATGAGGAGCAACACGTTGTACTCTGTCTGGGATGAAGGAACAACACCTTGTATTCTGTCTGGAAATGAGAAGCAACACGTTGTACTCTGTCTGGGATGAAGGAACAACACCTTGTACTCTGTCTGGGAATGAGGAGCAACACGTTGTATTCTGTCTGGGAATGAGGAGCAACGCCTTGTATTCTGTCTGGGAATGAGGAGCAACGCCTTGTACTCTGTCTGGGAATGAGAAGCAACACGTTGTATTCTGTCTGGGAATGAGGAGCAACGCCTTGTACTCTGTCTGGGAATGAGAAGCAACACGTTGTATTCTGTCTGGGAATGAGGAGCAACGCCTTGTATTCTGTCTGGGAATGAGGAGCAATGCCTTGTATTCTGTCTGGGAATGAGAAACAACACTTTTTATTCTGTCTGGGAATGAGGAGCAACCCCTTGTATTCTGTCTGGGACGGAGAAGCAACACCTTGTATTCTGTCTGGGAATGAGGAGCAACGCCTTGTTCTCTGTCTGGGAATGAGAAACAACACTTTTTATTCTGTCTGGGAATGAGGAGCAACGCCTTGTACTCTGTCTGGGAATGAGAAACAACACTTTTTATTCTGTCTGGGAATGAGGAGCAACGCCTTGTATTCTGTCTGGGAATGAGAAACAACACTTTTTATTCTGTCTGGGAATGAGGAGCAACACTTTATACTCCGTCTAGGTAGCCTCCAACCTGATGGCAACAGCATCAATTTTTCGGTTTTCCAGTAATGCCCCTGCCCCATTCCCCAACCCCTTTTCCCTCTCCCACCTCATCTCCTTTCCTGCCCATCACCTCCCTCTGGCACTCCTCCCCCTTTTCTTTCTTCCATGGCCTTCTGTCCTCTCCTATCATATTCCCCCTTTTCCAGCCCTGCCACTTTTTCACCAATTAACTTCCCATCTCTTTACTTCAATCCTCCCTCTCTCCTGGTTTCACCTATCACCTTGTGTTTCTTCCTTCCCTTCCCCCCCACCACCTACTAACGATGACTCCAGCTCTTTCCTCCAGTCCTGATGGAGGGGCTCGGCCCAAAATGTCAACTGTACTCTTTTCCATGCCTGCTGAGTTCCTCCAACATTTTGTGTGTGTTGCTTAAATAAAAGGTCATTCACTTTGATACAGAAAAGAGAAAGAGGAAGTGTTTTAAAAAAGTATGAGATTTAAAGGTATTCAAAGAGACCTGGTTTTGTACACAAACCACTGAAAGCTAACCATCAGGATCAGCAAGCATTTAGGAAGGGTAACAGCATCTTAGCCTTTAATTCAAGTAGATCTGGATAAAAGAATAGACATCGTTCTCAGTTACATACAGACTTGGTGATACTGTGACAGCAAAGTGTGCTGACCTGATCTATTGAAGGGGCATTTGCCACAGAGGGAGTACCATGAAGATTCACCAAACTGATTTGTGCAATGGCGGGTTTATTCACAAGGAGAAACTGTGCAGATTGGGTTTATATTCTTCATAAATATAACCCTGTCTAAAACCAGGGGTCTCTGTCTCAGGATATGATGTCAGCTTTTCAGGACAGATGTAGCGAATCTCTGTAATTCTTTAACCAGAAGGGCGAAAGTAGTACCAAGGTTAAAGGCCACCCATGATCCTATCAAATGTTGGAACAGACTTAATGGACCAAATGGCTTCCACCTGCTTCTGTTTCCCATGTTCTTATGTTCCAATGGTTGATGAAAGCATTGTCTTCGTCACTCTGAGGTGGAAGAGGCAACTGGAACATCAAGATCACAAGCAGCTTGCGATGGGAGTTGGCAGCAATGTTACAAAGGCTGCAGTGAGACCGAAGACAAGGACTGCAATCTTCAAAACTTTTACCTGGCAAAGACTGAGGATTGCTGGAGACAAATTATAGTCAAATATCTTGCCAACAATGAAAATCTTAAGGCTTCAAATGGAGTAGTAGAGACAATAAGTTCCATTCAGAATCTTCTTTTTGAATATATTCGATCCTCTTTCAAATGTTAATGTCAACAGCCACTACTGGTGAAGGAATTCATGCTCATATACATTTATATTATGTTCAGCTTTCATATTTTAACCATGATCTTCAAGCACATCTCTGAAACAAACTTATTGGACCATCCAGTAGATGTTATCTGCTCAAAGTTATCTCCTGGGTTTCTCTCAATTTGCTTTATATCCCATTGAAAACAGAATAGTGTTCAAGCCCTTTTCCCTATAGCCTAGAACTGATGGTAGTAACAGCATTCAGCACTGAGTTACTGAGTAAAACTGACACAACTCAGTGTCTACAAATACACAGTAAAATTGGAGAAATCTAGAAGCTACCACCAGGGAAGCCCCACTTTTCCATAGGCTTCAACTCTGATGTATTTGACTAACAGAATCCAAAGAGAAAAGTACTTTCAGAACAAACACCTGACATTTTCTATTTAAATTCCTCCCTTTGCCCCATTTATATTTTGCATTGTGAACTACAATTCAATGTGAACTCTATCCACTAGTTTTTTGCTCCTGCTTTACTCTCTAATCAACCTGCTTGCTCCCTGTCATAGATCCTCTACAAACAGCAGCTGATTCCAAAGTCCCATTTGAGGAAAAGTAGAAATTCACACTCCGGAATCTCTGAAAGGCTCTTGGTCAGCTTTGTTCCAAAATAGGGAACACCATTCCTTTAGCACTGACCCCGAAATGCAGCGTATTATTCAAATTAATCATTACTGATTCCTTAATTCTCCCTAACTTCAATATTCTACCTGTAATTATAATCACAGGATTGTACACAGTTCAACTATTCCAGTATCTACACCTTTAAGTTCCAAGAGCTAACACCATTCTCCAAACAGGTCAGAAGATAAATTACCCTGTTTTTTTTTTTAGCCAATATTCTTTGTTGTGAAGCATACACACATTTATTGAGATGGTTGTAGCTGCTGAATAATTTGAGTCTTCACTCTCCAGTGATCTGCACAGAACCACGTGTAACCCTGAGGTTAGGCTAGCATACATTTGTCTAGGGGAAGACAGCCTCTGGCCCAGCCAATCTGAGAAATCTCGTTTGTGTGGATGCTGCGTGATGTGTTGCCTGGTTACAAATCCGAACTATAAAATATCAGACAGTATACCATATCCAATTAAATGACTGAACTTTATAAATCTTAATCTGATTATAGGGTTAGTAAAGAAAATAAAAAGAAAAAGGGGCCCATTTTAACAAAACAGTCTAAAGCGCAAGTTAGAGCTCATGGAATCATCCATTTGACCCCCATCGACCTCCTCCAAGCGTCGCTGACTGTCAGACCCTCACTCCAAATCCACTCCGTCTAGCGGTCTACCAGCTCTCTCCACTCATGTTTTCTCTCTTCATCTCTTGCCGATGAAAGACTGCGAAATCTCTGCTCCCAGAGCCACAGGAAAGAACAACCATTATCTCTAGTCATAACCCAAACATTGCTGCTACAGAGAAGCCATTACCTTAGCAGTGAAACATTACAGAGAGGCCCTTACATTAGCAGTGAAACCTTACAGAGCGTTATACAGGCAAATGGATGGAGATTGCTGGCCGAGGCATGCTGAAATAGATAGTTAACTTGCCTTCATGAAAGCATTTTGTGAAATTTAATAACTCCCTTTCTATAAATTACATTAAAAGTTCAAGGAGATGCAAAGCATTGTTTCATTAAATAGTTCTGGATAACTAAAAGTAGCATAATAAGTATTCACCCTACTTTTAAAAGATACGGGAGAGATTCAGCAGTTTACGGACTCCTGGCCCTCCTGCCAATGTATACTCTACAAGACTATAAATCAAAAAGAACTACCATAATTAGAAAATTAAAGATTTAAAAGGCTTCGGTCCTGAAAATGTCTTGGGCTTGTTTGCCACTGAAGATATGCACATTTCTTGTTGTGGCAGGGCAACGGAAATCTAATCTGTGGAATGCAACTGATCAAGTTTAAATTGAATTGATTGCGAGTTTGAACAAAAGCTCTAGGATTGAAACTCAGTATTTTTGAACGGCACAGCGAAATTTCAAAAACTATGATCTTTGAAGATTTAAACCATGCTTATTCACTTCTTTTCATTTAGCAAGGGGTACAGAGAGTTGTGAAAGAAACAGTAACAGATGATGTTTTATTTACTGTGATGTGGAAATCTTCCTGTACAACCACAATTATTACAGAGAACTTAAGGTTAGGCCTTTCATAAAGGCAGCTGAGAAATTAAAGAGAGAATATTTCAGATATCTTTACGATTCTAAATGGTTATTTATCAAAATGAAAAGGAACAGAAAACAACTTCCAAATAAAATTTGCCACTTTCTGCCATCAGTGTTTCCCAGGACTCCTTCACAACTGACCCAATATCACTCCTGTAAAAGACCTCTGGCCAGACTGTACAACACAAGATCCCAACAATCAACTGCTTTTGTTATCAATCTGCAAAATAATATTGTGTAGGATGCAAGAACTTCCCCCTCTTCTCCTTGAAGAATAACAAGGGAGTTTCCATGTTCACCAAGTGGACAGATTAGGCCTATACAGAGACAAGAGAAACCACAGCCTGTAAATTGTAATCGTCACACTAATGTGGTGTGATCTTGATGCACCATCAGTAACTCTCTGAGACGTGAAGGCGAGATATCGGCTTTTATTGACTGGAAGAAAGAATAAGCAGTAGTTGACCACCATGCTACATCCTGGAGACTGAGGGCCGGGCTCAGGCCTCAATCGCCCTTATACCGGGGTCTGTGGGAGAAGCCACGGTCAGTGGGAGGAGCCACAGGAGCAGTCAGCAGGGGGCGTGTCCAGACAGGTATATGTAGTTCACCACATTCACCCCCCTTTGTTTTAAAAGAGAGTCCCCATGGGGCGAAGTTTCTTACAAGTATATTTACAGGTTAAGTCTATCAGGTGGTCGAATCTGTCGCTGCGATCTACGTAGCACTGGCTGTGATTGCACAGGTGCCGGTGGTGATTGCACCGGAGACGGTGGTTGTGCTGGTTCCGGCCTAACTGGAGGTGTCAGCCCACTAGGCGTCAGTGATCCCTCATGTGTCTGCGAGGCGCCTGGTATATGCGTGTACGAGACGCCCGGTATAGGAGTGTCGTGAGGAGTCTGTGTAGGGCTCGGTGTGTGCGGTGTCACCTCGGGTACAGGGTTCATAGTTACCGTGGAGTGTTCGGGGTAGTGGTCTGCTGCTCCTGTGGGCGCCAGGTCGCGGACGGAGACCGTGTCCTCCCACCCATCAGGTAAGACCACGTAAGCATACTGGGGGTTCGCATGTAGAAGGTGAACCCTCTCGACCAGCGAGGAGTATTTATTGCTCCTCACATGTTTCCGGAGCAGCACTGGCCCTGGGGATGTCAGCCAAGCTGGTAGGGTGGTCCCAGTGGCAGACTTCCTGGGAAAAGTGAATAGGTGCTCGTGAGGGGTGGCATTGGTGGACGTACATAACAGGGAGCGGATAGAGTGGAGTGCCTCGGGGAGGACCTCCTGCCATCGAGAGACCGGCAACCCTTTTGACTTAAGGGCTAAAAGTGTGGCCTTCCACACTGTGGCATTCTCCCTCTCCACCTGTCCATTTCCCTGGGAATTATAACTCGTGGTCCGACTAGTAGCAATGCCCCTAGCCAGCAGGTACTGGCGCAGCTCATCACTCATAAAGGAGGACCCTCTATCACTGTGGATATAGCAGGGATATCCGAACAGAGTGAAGAGCTGGCGCAGGGCTTTTATGACGGACGTGGTAGTGGTGTCGGGGCAGGGGATGGCAAAGGGGAACCGCGAGTACTCGTCGATAATGTTGAGAAAGTAGACATTGCGGTCGGTGGAGGGAAGGGGGCCCTTAAAGTCAACACTCAGTCGCTCAAAGGGGTGGGTGGCCTTGGTAAGTTGCAGCTTTTCAGGACGGTAGAAGTGCGGTTTGCACTCAGCGCAGACTTGGCAGTCCCTGGTCATCGTCCTGATGTCCTCAAGGGAGTACGGCAGGTTCCGGGCTTTCACGAAATGGTAAAATCGGGTGACCCCCGGGTGGCAAAGATCTGCATGGAGGGCGTATAGCTGGTCGAGCTGTGCGCTGGCACACACTCCCCGGGATAGGGCATCAGGGGGCTCATTGAGCCTTTCAGGCCGGTACAGGATATCATAATTGTAGGTGGAGAGTTCTATTCTCCACCGCAAAATTTTATCATTTTTGATTTTGCCCCGCTGTTGGTTGCTGAACATGAACGCAACTGAGCGCTGGTTGGTCAGCAAGGTGAACCTTTTGCCGGCGAGATAGTGACTCCAGTGCCTAATAGCTTCCACCATGGCCTGGGCTTCTTTCTCCACCGCGGAGTGCCGAATTTCAGAGCTTTGAAGGGTACGAGAAAAGAATGCTACTGGCCTGCCTGCCTGATTGAGGGTAGCAGCAAGCGCAAAATCGGAGGCGTCACTCTCTACTTGGAAGGGAATGGTCTCGTCCACCGCATGCATCGTTGCTTTGGCAATGTCCCCTTTAATGCAGCTGAAGGCCGCGCAGGCCTCGGCAGAGAGGGGAAATGTGGTAGACTTGACCAGGGGGCGGGCCTTGTCTGCGTAATGGGGGACCCATTGGGCGTAATAGGAAAAGAAGCCCAGGCACCATCTGAGGGCTTTGAGGGTGGTGGGAAGAGGGAGTTCTAACAGGGGGCGCATACAGTCGGGATCAGGGCCAATGACCCCGTTTTCCACGACATACCCAAGGATAGCGAGTCGGGTGGTTCCGAACACACACTTGTCCCTATTATAAGTAAGGTTCAGGGCTTTGGCCACTTGGAAAAATTGTTGGAGGTTAGCGTTGTGATCCGGCCAGTCATGACCACAGATGGTGATGTTATCCAGATAGGGAAATGTGGCCTTCAGTTGGCACTGGTCCACCATCCGGTCCATTTCCCTCTGGAAGACAGAGACACCATTTGTGACACCAAATGGGACGCGCAGGAAGTGATAGAGCCTGCTGCCCGCCTCGAAGGCGGTGTAGGGGTAGTCCTCTGGGTGGATGGGGAGCTGGTGATAAGCGGATTTCAGATCTATTGTTGAGTACACCTTGTACTGAGCTATCTGGTTGACCATATCTGCGATGCGGGGTAGAGGGTACGCGTCAAGCTGCGTGAACCTATTGATGGTCTGGCTATAGTCCACGACCATCCTATTTTTCTGCCCGGTCTGAACAACAACCACCTGGGCCCTCCAAGGGCTTGTGCTTGGCTCAACGATCCCCTCCCTGAGCAGCCACTGCACCTCTGACTGAATGAAGGCCCTGTCCCCCGCGCTGTACCTCCTGCTTTTAGTTGCCACAGGTTTACAGTCGGGGGTCAGGTTGGCGAACAGCGGTGGGGGAGGGATCTTGAGGGTGGAGAGGCTGCAAGTGGTGTCAGTAGCGCAGCTGTCGGTATGGTACTGGGTGGGATGTGCGGGTCGGTGTGTGTGTGTGGTCAGTAGCGGGGTATATGACGAAGTCCCACAAAACTGAGGATTCCTGACAGTGAGTGGTGGGAGGGACCCGTCATATGCCATAGTCACACTTTCGAGGTGGCTCTGGAAGTCCAGCCCCAATAGCACAGGCGCGCACAGTTGAGGCATGACCAGTAGCGCAAAGTTCCGATATTCTGTGCCCTGCACCACCAATGTCGCTACACAACCCACCCAGATGTCTGTGGAATACGACCCAGAAGCCAAGGTAACCCTCTGGCTTACCGGCCATGTCACGAGTCCGCAGCGTTGCACTGTGTCCGGGTCAATAAAACTCTCAGTGCTGCCCGTGTCAAACAGGCAGCTAGTCCTGTGCCCCTCCACCAGGATGTCCATCATTGACCTTGCAAGCTGGTGTGGGGCGCTTTGGTCGAGGGTTACGGTGGCCAGAGTTGAACTGCCGTCTTGGTGCCCGGTAAGCACCGGTGGGTAGGGGGCGGGGCATGTTGGCGCCGACAAAGATGGCCGCCCCCATCCAAGCATGCAAGATGGCGGCCCCCATGCCTCGCACGCAGCGCTGCCCGACCCCACTCGTGGTTTAGACTTACAGACCTTGGCGAAATGGCCCTTCTTCCCGCAGCTGGAGCAGGTCGCTTCTCGGGCCGGGCAGCGTTTTCGGGGGTGCTTTTCGAGTCCACAGAAGGAACACTACGCGGGCTTGCGACTGGCAGCAGCTGTGGTCGGGTTCGGGGAGTTCGTGGACTCGCGACTGGCAGCGGCGTTGGCAAATTCGCTCGCGGGAACCGGCGGCGGCGGAGTCTGAGGTATCCACGGAACCGGCGGGGAATCGTGCGGCTGGACAGCGTCAGCGTTGTGCAGAGCAGCCTCCAGCATGTCAGCCATCTCAATCGCCGAGCGTAAGGTAAGATCGGCATTTTCCAGCAGCCACTGGTGCACGTACACTGACCTGATCCCTGTAACAAAGGCATCTCGTACGAGGAGCTCCGCATGCTGTTCCGCCGTGAGAGTTTTGCAGTCGCAAGTTCGCACGAGTGTCTGTAGGGCTCGGAGAAACTCGGCGCTCGACTCTGCAGGCCGCTGTCGTCGCGTTGCTAAGCGATGTCTTGCATAGACGGTGTTCACCGGCCACAGGTACTGTCTTTTGAGGGCGTCCGGTGCCCCTTGGTAGGTCGACAGGTCCCTGATAAGTGAGTAAACTTTCAGGGTGACCCTCGAGAGGAGAATTCTGTGCATAACAGCGGGTTCAGTTGCACTAACCTCCTCCAAGTATGATTGGAAGCATGCAAGCCAGAGTTCAAAGGCAAGAGCTGCTCCAGGGGCTTGAGGGTCCAAATCCAATTTTTCTGGACGTAAAATGCTTTCCATGTTTTAAAACTTCCAGTCAATAAAATTGATGCACCATCAATAACTCTCTCTGAGACGTGAAGGTGAGATATCGGCTTTTATTGACTGGAAGAAAGAACAAGCAGTAGTTGACCACCATACTACATCCTGGAGACTGAGGGCCGGGCTCAGGCCTCAATCGCCTTTATACCGGGGTCTGTGGGAGGAGCCACAGGAGCAGTCAGCAGGGGGCGTGACCAGACAGGTATATGTAGTTCACCACAGATCTTAATGTATGTAAAGGACAGGATTTAAACTGCAGAGTTGGCATTACAACTTGGAATGCTCTTTAGCAAATGTCACTGAAGAAGCGAGGCAAACATTCTTCCTGAAGGAAGTGTGATAATTATTTTAAAACATATTAATAGCATTGTCAGCAAGCACACAATGTATTTGGAATTTAAAGAAGACGTACATGGAGAATAATAATGAGTCTGGGTACACAGTATTATAACCATTCTGCAACTTTCTAAAGCCATTGGATTTCATTAATTTCTTTATGGTTTCAAAAAATGTAAGCAATGAATGTTGGAAATTTCAGCGACTTAGGCCACCTCTGTGGGAACAGAAACTGAGTCAATATTTCAGTTTGGAGAACCTTTTGAGGTTCTGCATTCCAGAATTTTCTATTTTTGCATTACGTTCCCAGCATCTGCAACTTATTTTTCAGATGTTTGCTTTCTATAGTTTTGATATGAATAAAGCCAACCAGAATCTTAGCTCACCAAAAAAGTTCAATCAACACTTAAATAAAGAATTTGTAGAATGGAGCAAAAGTAAGATATTACAACATTGGAATCCACTAGGGATTGTATCTGTTTGCACATAAGTTGGACTGAATTAACAAATTCAATAAATTCTATCATGTGCTTTCTCTCAAAATGTGATTAATTTCCAAACCCCCCCCCCCCCAGCTTGTACAACTATAGCCATATTTATTCTGGTGACCAAATATGCACTTTATAAGTAGGAAGTTTCTAGGAGATTAAACTGACTTTTCTGTATCATGAAAAGAATACCTGTTCCCAAAGGGAAAGGTTTTTTCAGTAAGCTAGGGACAAATCTTTATGTGCAATAGTAAACTGCATTTTAGAGGTTTACTATGTTATAGAAACCTTTCATAAACAAAGGAAGTCTGAATCTAAGTTTCCTGTTTTTATTTCTTTACATTAATTAATGTTTACCTGAAAAGAAGTTATAAGTGTCAACGTAAAAACAATGAGGAAATACAGCACGTTTTCCATCCCTATCTGTGTCAAGACTTGTGTTAAGCGCTCCCACAAAAGGTTTATCACAGAGATCCCATTACTACAGCAGGGTAGTATCTCTATATCATATCAACCAGCTTCTCATGAGCAGTCATTTGGTGCAATTTTATGCTGTTGGTTATACTGGTTGAACAAATAAAGCATTAAAAGAGGACAAATGTTCATCAGTTCCTATATGCCCACCTGAGATGAACCCAAGTCTCAGAGCTGAAAGTGAGCGTTCCAACTTCGTTATTCTATTGCTTCCATCATTGTTAATGAACATCTACACCACAATAACGCCTACTTTTAGGAAAAGAGTCCCAGACTATAATCTTTCTCTTTCAGTACAAGAGGCCTTAAACTCAATAGCAAAACTTACACATGTTAATATATTTCAATTAGTCATGACTGAAATGTGCTAATATTTATGCAATTAATGCTTCATAGTTAACGAACAACCCTGCGGTTTTTAAACTTCTGCTTCTTTAACTTCACCTTATGCTTTTCTGCAAGTAAACACATACTACCTAAAATGGGCAAACACTACATCATTTTCTCCACAAATCTTGAAGAAGAGACACATAGAACATAGTACACGTAACACAGACCAGTACAGCACATGACCAGTTCCCTTGGCCCATGATGTGGTGCTGAACTACTGAACTGGTAGCTAAATGCCTGTCTCCACTAATCCTTTTTGCCTAGACATTGCTTACATCTCTCCATTCTTTGCACAGTCTTAAACATCTGTTACATTTACCTCTACTAACACTCCTGGTGGTACATTTCAGCCACCCTCAAAATCTCTGTGTAAAAAGAAACTTGCTCCACACATCACCTTTGAACTCTCCCACCACATTAAATGCATGCTCTCTAATATTAGACATATAGACCCTGAGGAAAAAATATCAGTTGTCTATCATTGCCGTCTATGACACTCATAATTTTATATCCCTCTGGTCTCTCTTCATTCTCCACAGCTCTGAAAGAAAGAAGCCAATTTTGTCTAATCTCTTTCTAGCACATGATTATCCCCACTTCCTTTCTTAAATAACAGAACAGTAGCTACTCAGTAGTAGATATTTGGTAAGTAACAATCTGCATTAAGTATAAAGAACAATATTGAGTAATCTAATGCGTGGCCCATCCTAATAAAGTGGATTCACATTGTTCATGTGAATATGCTGCAGACAAAGTTCACAAAACTGGCAACTCAGAATGCACCACCATGTGAATCATAACCTTCTTGAACATTACATTAAAACTTGTTTCCCAAACCAGTATTTAAATCCTATTAATATTTCACTAGCTTTTGTTGGAGTTAAAACAATTATATTCATTTATATGGAAATTTACTCCCTAGCATGGGACCTAGAACTTACCACTCCCATCCTCTGCAAAACAACAAATTTCCCGACATATGCCAGTGATATTAGAACAAGCTCTTCTTCACAACCCTGCCACCAAACTGTTAAACTATGTACGACCAGGTGAATGCTGCCAGTTATAGGTTTGCTAGTTCCTGCTTCAGTCTAGTATTAGTGTACTCCACCGTAATATAGAAAATTAATCCAGAGAAAGATCTAATTAAGGGTATATCTAATTAATCACAGAGGAAATTCACAATGCATAAGAGCTAAATGACAATGAAGTATATTGCTTAGAAATAAATCTTAATCTACACATTGGCACTGTATGATAAAAATACAGTGACATTTCACCTTAAAAACAACCATGGAATAGCATATTTTTACTAAAGAAAGCCAAGCAGTCAAAAGCTTTAACTAACAATATTTAAATATCTAACTTGAATGATATACCTTTAGAGTGCTTGTGTACCAAACAGATCACATTTTAATACATAATTTAATAGTAATTAATTTTCAACAATAATGGATTTTCCAACAATTTTTTTCACTCAACTTATTTAAAACTTAAGCAACAATTTTTGTTGACGTGCATCTCTTCAGAATTATCGGTAAGTTCATAGAAAAGAAATTCCCGTTGATAAATGGATTATTTAAGTTTGCATAAGTATTGGCTTTTGTGGTCAATGAACTGGTACCAGGTTGTCCATGTGAATATTCTGCAGACACAGTTCGCAAAACTAATTACTCAGAATGAACCACCATCTGAATCATAAACATGAACACTATATCAAAATTTGTTTCCCAAACCAGTACTTAAATCCATTAATATGCAAACATAGCCTTAGGCTAACGATACTCTCTTAAAAGACAGAAAAAATGTTACAAGCCCATGTGCTTCAATGTTCTATGATGCCACATTAAAACACCATTTCAGCAACGACTTCTGACACAGTGGATCATTTTGTTGTGCTCTCTGAGGAGAAGACACCTCTCTTTTCATAGGCTTCAAAGCATCAAAACATTCGAAGAAATAGTCATTTCTCAGTTGATCATTGCTCTTGTGACAGATCCTTTCCCAGTAATAGCTATAGTCTACAATGCACAATTTTCGGTTTTGGAGAAACAGGTGAATAAGAGTTTGTCCATTTTCTTCTGGGAAGAGGGCATGGGTCTTCAACCCTTTTGCTTTGCCCTGACCAAAATGGCTTTGAAATTGAAAGGCAATTATGATTCAATGCTTAAGCACTCAGTACTCTTACCTTCACCTTTAAAAAATGCATATCTACATCATAGTTAATAACAAATATAAAGAACCAATCAGATGTGGCATCTTACAGGATATCTAGTTGTGAGCTTGAAAAATAAGACTGTTAACAAATCCAACAAGATCTGTTGAACAGTGTTGTCAGAACTATTCATCAAAATTGCTGATAACTCCCACTCTACAGATTAACACAGGATTCAACAAGCTGCTGATTAATCTATGATGTGCTTATAACATATTTTGTTTTGAACATCTCTTCATTTGAACAAGTTGCCGTACACAAAACACGCCAACGGGTACAGAAGTTGTCTCATGAAGCGACTGCACAAACAAAAGAAGAATGCAATTAATTGCATCTATTTTTGTCTACGTACAGCTTACCTGAGACTGATTGATAGCAGTGTGATTGCCATGCAGTGGAGACTGACGCTCTTTGTCCTTATTGTGCCGGCTGCTTTGTTTACTGCGTTGGAGCTGCTGCCTTAGTTTGGCAATCTGCTGTAATGAATACAAAGCAAAAGCACAAAATAAAAATCTCTGAAAACACTCCATTATCACAAATATCGACAATAAGATAAAATGTGGAGAGCATACAGCATATACGAGGAAGATTATTCTCTTTTGCACACTGGTTGAGCGCCCAAGTTGGAGCGGTCTTTCATTGATTCTGTTATGGTTATTATTTTATTCTGGATTTATTGTGTATGCCAAAAAGGAAGTGAATCTCAGGGTTGTATATGATGATATTTATTTCGAACTTTGAAATCACTGACCCTGTGGACATGTTTGTCGCTATAAACTAGGTATAAGCCTCTACTAGGCAGATACCCGAGGCATATGCAAGTGCAATATGTTAATAGTATTAACATCAAGCCACTGAAAAATCATCACTACCTAAGGATTTGACCAGAATGGATCAGAACCCTCTCTTTAACAGAATTATCCCACTTACCTGAATGGGCTCAGCTGGATTCCCCAGATTCAGTGTCACAGAGAGAGGTACAGAATAGAAACAGGCCATTCAGCCCATCGAATCCAAACTGACTACCAACCACCTACCCACCCCATTTTACTTTGTCAAATTCCCTCTCGGATTCTACCATGTGCCTGTGTGAGTTACAATAACCAATTAACCTACCAACTTGCACATCTTTGGGATTTAACAGGATACTGGAGAACCTAGAGGATGCAATCACAGAGAGAAAACACTATCTCCATACAGATGTCTGAACTCAATCTGGGCCGCTAGCTCAGCGAGAAACCCCTCAACTAGCTGTATTATCGTGTTGCCCAAATCCCAAGTGCATGCAAGGTAACCTGTGAATAATCTGATTCTTTATTACTTTTTCCATTATTATGCTCTATTCGCCAGAAGTTTGCCCACTCACACCTAGTTATATGCCTTTCTGGTCTCCTTGTGTCTCTTCACAACTGACTTACATCATAAGTGAATTGAGCAATACACCACTGGTGCATTTCTCCACATTGTTAACATACTGAAACTTGTAAAAGATTGAGGTCTCAGCATCAAACCCTGTGGCAACCTCCCACTATTACATTTTATCATCCAGTTTATACCCACTTTCTGCATTTTGTTAACCAACCAATCTACAATCCAACAAGTGATCTACACATCATGAGATTTTATTTTTGCAACAACTTTTGATGTGTGCTTCATTAAAATGCCTTCTCGAAATCCATTTATAGTATATCAACCAATACACTTGTATCCATAACACATGCTACATCTGCAAAGAACGCCAATAAATTGGTCAATACTATTGCCAGCCAATTTTGCTGATTTTAGAATCTTCAGTTGCTAAGTATCAGGTTTACTGGACATAAACTACTTAAGCTAATTCCTCCTACAAGATCTTCAGCAATGTTCTGAGCCCAGAAGGGAAAATTTCCTGCCCATTTACGATAATCAGGATCGAGACAGTTTACTGAACCATCTTTTAACTTCAACCACAACCTTTTATAAATTTCCTTCACAGCTTCAGGTGGCTGAGTGAAGGCCCTTTTTTCTGAGACTCCCAAATTATGAAGGCTCTGTTTGAATATTTCAAGAATTCCACAAACAATGTGATGAAATTTGCATTGATTTCAGACAGTAAAGACTAGTACACTTCAGTCTCTATGTCCCTGATCATACTATGTCCTGTCTGAAGTTGCTGTCTGGAAGATCCCTGGTGACTGAATTAACAGTAAGGCCATTTGTGGATCAATGTTTATTGGTTTACCATTAAGCCTAGCCTTAGCTCATGTACTCAGCTCCTACAATAGTCAGACTGTCCTTTTTTGTTTAGTCTTCTGATAGAACACCGAACACTCACTAAACAGTTCATTATGCATAAAGAATGCAATTCCCTGGTGCGCAGGCCTCACTTGGATGTGGAAATAACTGACAATTGCACAATGTATAATTAGTTTATACAGCAAGGTACAGTAGATGAATTATCTACAAAATAAAATAAGGTAACTTTTAAATAAAAATGGAATTTGCTTTAATTACTCAGCAGATCAGGTAGCATGTGTGGAGAGAGAGGAAAACAGCTAGAGTTTCAGGCCAATATCCTAAAAATAAAGACAGATGTAAAAGGTTTTAAATTGCGGGGAGGTGCAGTAAGAACTAAAGGGAAGAGCTGTGGTAAAACAGAGGGGAAGATGGATTTAATGTCTCAAATAGCAGTGGAGAAAGTTGAAAAAAAAGATCAGTCAGTGCCAAAGAATAACCAAGTTGATGTCAGCAGCAAGCCTAAAAGGGGGAACCAAATAGAAGTTCCTAAGATGAGAGAAAAATCATGCAATATGTTTGCTTTCTCCAAAACATGGGTGACCACATCCTGCACACCAAATGCAGTACAATAAACTGGAACTAAATTGTTGCATCATCTGGAGGAAATTGGTGCCTGTATGCAGAGAGAAAGTAAAGGGGGCTGATGATGGACCTTCTGCAGTTGGATGGGAAGGTGCTGTGAGAAGGGGAGTGGTGTTGGTGGAAAGGCAAAAGGACCAGAGTGTCAGAACAGTTCTTTTAGAATGCCTAAAGTAAAAGGGGAGGAAAGATGCATTGGGCACCTAAAATTACAGAGAATGAATTGTTAAACACAGAGGTTGCAGAGGTAGAAGATGAAGACAAATGGAATTTTCTCGTTGCTGTATGAAGGAGTGGAGAAATTAACAGCAGAAGTGCAGGAAATGAACTTGCACTGTTGAGCAGCCTGTCTGCCACGGTGGCAAGGAAAGCACAATTATCAAGCAAGATGTTTGAAATTCTGGCTCAGGAGATTTTGCTATAGAACAAGATGGTGAAGAAGGAGAAACTGTGAGATTGGAACAGAGGTCTTTCAGGATAGGAGGCCTGACTGGTGCTGCTTCCTGATGTCATGCAGAACACTCATGTTTCCTCACTTCTGTTGCCAATTTCCAGCCAGCTTTCAATTTCAAATGGTCCATCTCTCACCCCTTGCTCGAGTTTTCTCCATTTCAAGGGCTAGTTTAGTGATCAGTATCCACTGTGAGCTCAGAGACTGTCACTGCTCACCGCATTATACTTCACAGTCAAACACATTTCACTTTGTATTCATCAACATTAGAACTGTTTTAGTTTACAGCAGAGGGAGCCATTTGGACCTGCATCTCTACCTGCTATTAGTTATCTGGTTCCACTGTGAACAATCTATGAATCCACCATTAAAGAAAAATGACACTGAGCTACTGGTCTTAGCAGGAAGAGGACATGCTGGGATGGACTGGACGAATTCATACTGTGAGAAACCATATCACAGACACAAATTGAACTCATATTTCAGGAGAAATAAGCCACCAAGAAGAGTGTCTCAAAAGACCACAGATGCTGGAATCTGGAGCAACAAAATCTGCTGGAAGAACTCAGTGGAAAAAAATCAGCACCTGTGAGAGGAAAGGATTGGGTCAAAAGGTTGACAATTTTTTTTCCCACTATAGAAAGGGCTTGGCCAGCTGAGTTCTTGCAGCAGATTGTTTTTTTGCTCAAGACAACTACCATATTATTAAGTCTTAGCTTTCTACTCCTCCCAAACTTTATAGCAAATAAATGTATGGCTGGAGGTCAGGCACCCATGCATCTATCAGGCTCCAGCAATAAAGGCAGGTAATATTAGTATCACTAATCCTTTATCCACACTTTCAGAGAAGTGCTTGGTTTCTACTCTACAACCACTCACATCAGAATAGTTGAAATGACAGACTGGTGTTTAAGGAAGTCAAAAGAATATGGTGACTGAAATTGCTATGACACAATTTAGCATTAGGTCATTAATGCCTGAATGGGTACAGAGAAAATAGCTCACAAGCAAAATTTAGACTAATTTTCAAGGGACTTGGTGTAATTATTGCTCCAAGTCTGTAAGTAACTCTTAACAATATTTAATGTAAACTACTGCTGTATGGCTTGCAGAAAGGAGAAGAATAGATTACCTATAAGATACAGAAGTAGCCAACTATAATGCATCTAATTTAATCACCAGGATTCAAAATACAACATCCATGCCCCAATGGACACTCAATTGTTTCAATTTAATCAAAATTTAATGAGATATTTTTGAGCAGATGCCACTTCAGAACCACCACAAAGAAATTAAAAATACATTTTGGTGGGATGCAGTGGTATTGTGGGGACAGAGAGTGAGGTGGGGGTGGGGTTAGTTGCATGAGTTGAGACAGCACAGTCACAGTCAAGCATCAACACAGAATTCCAGCAGCATTTGGGAATTCAAATCACTATCTTAATGATCTGTCAAATGCTAAACCCATCCTGACGGCATGAATGTCGATTTCTCTAACTTCCAGTAATTTCTCCTCCTTCCCCCTTCTCTCTTTTGCTATTCCCCTTTCTGGTTCCTTTCTTATCCTTTGCCTTCTCCTCACCTTCCTTTGATGCCCCTCCTCCTTACCTTTCTTCCTTGGTCCACTGTGCTCTCCTATCAGATTTCTTCTTAAGACCTTACCCCTTCTATCTATCACCTCCCAGCTTCTTACTTCATCCCACCTCCCCCACCTACCCATGCTCCCTCCCACCTGGTTTCACCTATCACCTGCCAGCTTGTACTCCTTCCCCAACACCTTCATCCCCCTTGCTGATGAAGGGTCTCAGCCCAAAATGTTGATTGCTTATTCCTCTCCACAGCTGCTGCCTGACTTGCTGAGTTCCTCTATTACTGTGTGTGTTGCTTAAGATTTCCAGCATCTGCAGAATATCTTGTGCTTACAAAATGCTGAGTGCCTGAGTTTACAAGATCAAGGTCACATGAGCATTAGTGTGTGGATGCCCCAAACAGCACCTGGCAAGAAACAAAAGTTTACTTGGATTCTGATCCTCATCTACCTTAACCGTCTCCAGTGAATGAGAAAGATCATTTTCTACTGATGATGCAGATGTGGGAAACAAATTTGCCCACATCCTTTGTGCCATAGGCAAGTAGTGCAAACCACTGGAAAGAATAGGAACTCTCTCATCTGATCAGCTGGGAGGAGATGGGACCCAAGAAAACCTAGACTTCTGAGCATCTAGGTTTACAACTTCAACCAATTCCTGGAAGAATTCTATAAACTGATCGACAAATCAGCACTAGGTTGCACATCAATTTCACTGTAATGGAAGTGATTTAAAGACATGAGTTTGATGGTATTACTCTGCAGCAGGAAATAAGACAGTCCAAGTGATACAGAACAGAAGTGGTCCTTTCAATCCACCATGTCCACACCTACCTTTTTGCCCATGTTATGATGGGTCAAAAGCAACCAATGCCTATTGGTCAGCTCTCAACCAATCCCGGCTGAGATTTCTCTGATTGGTGATTGTCCCTGACAACGTCTCAGATGTTTTTTCATGACATTTAAATAGTTGTGCTCTGATTGCACTGTTGATTCTGGCTGTGTGGTTTGATGAATAAAGGTTTATTACATGTTCCGGCTTTGTTCTATCTCCAGGCTCAAGGTCTCATTCAGCAGTTATTGCTGAGCAAGCATAACAATTGGTGACAACATGACTTTATCTGGGCACTGATGAACTACACTGTAAAACCATACTAATCCCTGTGGCAAAGCAGGGAGTGAGATTGATTGCTATGCAAATGCAGTATCATGAAGCAAAAACAAGAAACATTGAAAATGTTCAGTAAGTTCAGTAAAACATCCTTGAATCTTTCCTAAATAAAGAACATAGAACATAACAACAAGGTTTCCCTTCCTCCATCTGCCTTTCGGGGTAAAGATGGCTCCTTCAATTTTCCAACAGTTTTTGGCACTGTGCTGAATAGTATTAATGGTGTTGTGCTTACCTCAACAACACCACTGTGATGGGCACAGATCAGACCAAACTATGCCAACACCTGGACCTTGTCTGAAATAACTACAAGACTTTGGATTGCAACTTTAGGCAGAAAAATGCAGCCTCCTGATGTATTCCATCAAGTATCTGGGATTCATTATAGATGAGCACGGTCGTAGCCTAGATCCTAAAAGCATCACCATTCTCTTAAAGATACCTCCACCATCAGATGTCAGCACTTTACCATCATCTTTGGGCGTGATCAGTCAGCATTCCTCCCAGCAATCCACCAGCTAAAGGAGGCACTGAATGCTCTGCTAAATAATCATGCCATGTGGAAATGGTCCAAACAATGCCAAGAGGCTGCTGATTAGGTAAAGAAAATGCTGTCATCTGACCTACTCTTGTCACATTTCAACACAGAGCTGCCAATCATTGTCACAAAGGATACGTCCAGCTACAAGGTGGGTGCTGCCACGTCCCATATCTTCCCTGATGGTTCCGAAAAAGCTGTCATGCATGAGGTCAGATCACTGACTGTAGCAGAAAGAAACTATGGGCAAGTGGAGGAGGAGGGCTTGGGAATCATCTCTGCTGTGTTGTGAAGAAATTCCACAAGATGTTTCCTGGCAGCTGCTTCACTCTCTTTACTGACCACAAACCATTGTCGTCCATCTTCGGGTCTAAGAGAGGCATCCAGGTGTATACAGCTTACCATCTACAAAACAGTGTTATTAGCCTGTGACTTTGAAATTAAGTACATGTCAACCCATGACCTTGGTCAGGCATATAACCCTCTGCAGACTTATGAATCAGCAGTTTACAGAAGTCAAAGCTGCGATTTCAGTTGATTGCGAATTCCACCGGGTTGTATTGCACATTGTTGAAGGTCTTCCAGTCATGGTCGATAAGGCCATAACAAAAAGAGCAGCAGATCCTCTTCTTCAGTGTTATCTCCAGAACCTCACTGATTAATGGCCAGTCCAAGTTGAGGGAGATGCTGTACCCTTCTCCGACATCATACATCGTTCTCAACTGTGAACTCCTGTCGAGTTTTTGGAGAGAGAATAGTCATTCTGCAAACACTTCAACCAGAAATACTGAAACAATTCCACCGTGGTCACACAGGGATCAATCCAATGAAAGCCCTGGCGAGAAGCATTGTGTTCTGGCTGGGCATAGACAAAGATATCACACCCGTATATATGCAAGCAGTGTACTCAGTGCTCTATGGCAGCAAAGAATCCAAATAAAGTCAATTCACAACCATGGCCTCAGGGTATCAGACCTTGGAATCGGGTACATATTGTCTTGGCTGGCCCAATCAACAGGTGCACTACGTTGTACTGGTTGACGCCTATCCCAAATAGCCAGAACTATTATCTAAGAAGTCAATATCGACTGAAGCTACCATTGAACAGCTGCTACAAATCTTTAGCCACTTGGGGATACCAGAAATGCTCAATTCTGACAACAGCACACAGTTCAGTGGACAGCAATTTGCTGCAATCTACCAGATCCACATCTGCTCACCCCTCGTCATCCACAGTCCAACAACCAAGCAGAGAGGTTTGTGGATGCCTTCAAGTGGTCACTTATGAAACCAAAAGGGGAAGGAGCATCAGTCAAGGCTCTATAAGGAAAGAGTTAATTATGATTCCTTCTTGGTACACGCCAAAATAAAATGAAAATTCGAAGACGAAATGGTGTCAATTTGTAATGTTGTAATGGGCTGGAAATATGCATGAGTGCACATCCTCTAGGTTAGATAATGAATTATGTTTTCCTCCTTACGGACCTATAGTCTCTGTTTTCCTAAATTATGTGTCTGGGCTGAAGGTCGTATGAGATAAAGGGGTGCAGCTGGTAACACCAACGGATAGAAAAGTACTGGGGTGTATTTGTGTTAAGCTTTGAAGGAACCTTGAAGGGTTTTAAAAGAAAAAAAAGAGGGGGCACTTTCTTTGGTAGAGTTTTGGTCTTAGGCCTAGGTCAAACCAGTACGAATGCTAAGAAGATGGGGACAATTAAGACCATAAGAAGTCAGAGCAGAATTAGGTCATTCAGCTCATCATGGATGATTAATTATCCCTCTCAATCCCATTCACCTGCCTTCTTCCCATAACGATTGAAGCCCTGACTCATCAGAAACCTATCAACCTCTACTTTAAATATAGTAAGACCATAAATACATTCAGAGAGAGTTAGGGACAGATAGAAAGACAGAGAGAGACACATGAATTTTGTTGTATCTGTGGCTCCCCTCCAACATTGCAGAGATCAGCTTGTTTACTGGGTGATAACTCAAGAGGGGCAGAGTGAAGTTATGTTGGCACTAAATGGCAACTCCTTTGGTTGCATCTTCAGAAACAGCTCCATTTCTATCCTTGGTATCTTCTTTTCCTTTTCAAAGTTCTTTTGAAGACCCTGACCTGGAGTTACACTCTGACTTCAGTTCTTTATAGGAATGGGACCTGCTCTCAGGGCATCATGATCGGACACTCTTCGATATGCCAAGGATGCCGCCTGGAAGACAAGCGTGCCTTCAGGATTCTGGATTTTTGTGGCTCTGGAGACGTGCTGATTCTAGGCTGGTGCCCCTGATTGAGGTGTTACGGGAGAACACGGAATATCAGGAGCAGTGGTATGTACAACAAGCTGGAGGAACTCAGCAGGTCGGGCAGCATCCGTGGAAACGAGCAGTCAACCTTTCGGGCTGAGACCCTTCATCAGGACTGAAGAGGGAGGTGGCAGGGGCCCTATAAAGAAGGTGGGGGGAGGGTGGGAGGGAGAAGGCTGGTAGGTGCCAGGTGAAAAACCATTAAGGGGAAAGATCAAGGGGTGGGGGAGGGGAAGCAGGGAGGGGATAGGCAGGAAAGGTGAAGAAGGAATGTAAGGGGAAGGCACTGTGTAGAAGAAGGCAGAATCATGAGAGAGGTGACAGGCAGCTGAAAGAGGAGGCAGAGTGAAACTGGGATGGGGGAAGGGAGAGGGGGGAAATTACCAGAAGTTGGAAAATTCAATGTTCATGCCAAGGGGCTGTAGACTACCCAGGTGGTATATGAGGTGTTGCTCCTCCAACCTGAGTTTAGCCTCATCATGGCAGTAGAGGAGGCCATGTATGGACATATCCGAATGGAAATGTGAAGCAGAGTTGAAGTGGGTGGCAACCGGGAGAACCTGTCTGTTGTGGCGGACGGAGCGTAGGTGCTCAACGAAGTGGTCCCCCAATCTGCGTCGGGTCTCGCCGATGTAGAGGAGGCTGCACTGGAAGCACCGGATGCAGTAGATGACCCGAACAGACTCACAAGTGTTGCCTCACTTGGAAGGACTGTTTGAGGCCCTGAATGGTGGTAAGAGAGGAGGCATAGGGACAGGTCTGGCACTTACGCTTGCAAGGATAAGTACCAGGTGGGAGATCTGTGTGGATGGACGTGTGGACCAGGCAGACGCAGAGAGAACGATCCCTGTGAAAAGTAGAGAGGGATAGAGAGGGAAAGATTGCTTAGTGGTGGGGTCCTGTTGAAGGTGGCGGAAGTTGCAGAGGATAATATGCTGAATCTGAAGGCTGGTGGGGTGGTAGGTGAGAAGGACAAGGGGAACACGGTCCCTGTTGTGGTGATGGGAGGATGGGGTGAGGGCCGAGGTGCAGGAAATGGATGAGATGCGTGTGAGGGTATCATTGATGACGGAAGAAGGGGAACCACGATCCTTAAAGAAAGAGGACATTTGAGATGTCTTGGAACGGGAAGCCTCATCCTGGGAGCAGATATGGTGGAGACGGAGGAACTGGGAATAGGGAATAGCATTTTTGCATTTAGCAGGGTGGGAAAAGGTATAGTCAAGGTAGTTATGAGAGTCAGTGGGTTTATAGAAGATGTTAGTGGCCAGCCTGTCTCCAGAGATGGAGACCGAGAGATCAAGAAAGGGGAGAGAAGTGTCTGAGATGGACCAGGTGAATTTGAGGGCTGGGTGAAAGTTAGAGGCAAAGTTGATGAAATTGACGAGCTCAGCATGGGTGCAGGACGCAGCACCAATGTAGTCATCAATGTAGCGAAGGAAAAGTTGGGGAGAAGTACCAGTACAGATTTGGAGCATAGACTGTTCCACATAACCCACGAAGAGGCAGGCATAGCTGGGGCCCATGCAAGTCAACTTCCACCACCTTCAACAGGACCCCACCACTAAGGACATCCTTCCCTCTCTATCCCTCTCCGCTTTTCGCAGGGATCGTTCCCTCCGCGACTGCCTGGTCCACACGTCCCTCCCCACAGATCTCCCACCTGGTACTTATCCCTGCAAGCGTAAGTGCTACACCTGTCCCTACACCTCCTCTCTTACCACCATTCAGGGCCCCAAACAGTCCTTCCAGGTGAGGCAACACTTCACTTGTGAGTCTGTTGGGGTCATCTATTGCATCCGGTGTGGCCTCCTCTACATCGGCGAGACCCGACGCAGATTGGGGGAGCGCTTCGTCAAGCACCTACGCTCCGTCCGCCACAACAGACAGGATCTCCCAGCTGCCACTCACTTCAATTCTGCTTCACATTCCCATTCAGATATGTCCATACATGGCCTCCTCTACTGCCATGATGAGGCCAAACTCAGGTTGGAGGAGCAACACTTCATATACCGTCTGGGTAGTCTCCAGCCCCTTGGCATGAACATCGAATTCTCCAACTTTTGGAAATTCCCTCCCTCTCCCTTCCACCATCCCACTTTCAATCTGCCTCCTCTTCCAGCTGCCTATCACCTCTCTCATGATTCTGCCTTCTTCTACTACACAGTGCCTTCCCCTTACATTCCTTCTTCACCTTTCTTGCCTATCCCCTCCTTGCTTCCCCTCCCCCAGCCCTTGACCTTTCCTCTGATTGGTTTTTCACCTGACACCTACCAGCCTTCTCCCTCCCACCCTCCCCCACCTTCATCATAGGGCCCCTGCCACCTCCCTCTTCAGTCCTGAAGAAGGGTCTCAGCCTGAAACATTGACTGCTCATTTCTACGGATGCTGCCCGACCTGCTGAGTTCCTCCAGCTTGTTGTACGAGTTGCTTTGACCACACCATCTGCAGTGTACTTTGTGTTTACAGAAGCAGTGGGTTAGCTGTGTGTCCAGAGAGCTGCACCTTTCTGGTGCTGACTCTCTGAGCACAGAGCTCGGAAAAAGTAACGCAACAGACTTTTAACATTGTAAATCAGCAAGTTGTGTGTTATGTCTCCCCTCTCGCTGTTAAATGGGGACACCTCGTTTTCATGTGCAGCCGACCGGCTGGCTGGCTGGCTACCTCGAGTTTCCAGGTGAACTATTAGTCTTTGGGTACTGCAAGTCTGTGTCTTTATTGATGCTTGCTGCACACAAGTGCTTGGTGGAAGGTGCGGGTGCTTTTTGCTGGTGGGGTGTGCATGGGTGGGTGGGGGGGGGAGGCTGGGTGGAGAGCTCTGGGGCTCCAACATTTAACTGTCATTCATTCTTTGGGATACTCCTCTGTTTTCGTGGATGTTTGCGAAGAAAATGAATTTCAGGATGTATACTGTATACATCTCTTTGACATTAAATGTAGCTATTGACCTATTAATTAAGTATTACTTTGATTTCTGTACTGCTCAAATGCAAACTTTTGCTTTTCTTTCTGTATTGCATTTGTACATTTTAATAAAGTTTCCTGTGACTATGAACATGTGTCATCTCCTTTGTTTGTGAATGCAAATGTGAGTACCCTGAGCAGAATGAGGAAAGAACACTAAATGAATCGTAAAATAATTTCCGTTACAACTGACATAGTCGGCAGGATTCAGCATAACAGATGTGTTGCAAACAACAGGATGAACCTGAGGATAAGACTGAGATTAAAGTACCAGGGTGGATGGACAACACCTTTGGTTTTGTGGTAGTGGCCAACATATTGTCTGATGTTGCCCTCCTTTATGTTGGAGAGCTGAGATGAAGAGCAGTAGAGGTGATGTCCTGGGCAAGTAGCCATGACGCTAATCAAGGTAAGGTTTCCTAACAGGAGAAAAGTAAGGGATGGCCTGTTGGATTATGGTGTATGCTTTGAAAACTGTATTTGACATGTATAGGGTAGCAGAGCAAAGATTTTCTTCCACTAGTAACAGGATGGTAATCCTAGAGTAGCAAAATATTACCTTAGCTGAATCGGTTAAGTCAGTCTATGAACGAGCTGACAAAGCCAAAACCCAGCAAACCACTCTGGCATGTAAATTGCTTAGAACACATTAGGCACATTGGACAAAGCTGAGTGATCAACGTCCAAAATGAGGGCATTAATGGCCAAGGGTCAGGATCCCAATAGCTCAGATGGCAATATCTTCTAGGACAGTGATACTCTGTGTGGTAACCATCCTGAGGATCTCTCACTGAGATCCGAGCAGAACATTACACGTGAGAACCCCACAGTACAGACTCGCCTGGTAATGGTGCAGTCTTAAGACTACAAGGACACCAGGGGATGGTTAGATGACACAAGAGGAAACCTAATCAGACAGTCAGCAAGATATTCTCTGCTCCTCTGCACATACTTGATTGTCCTCTTTTTCCTGTCTTCCAATCCCTAATCTGAGGAAAAGGGGATCATTTGAGATAAATATGTGCAGAGAAGCAGAGAATGTCTTGCTGTCTGGTTATTTCGACTGTGGAACACGGGTGCAGACATGGTGCACTTGGCCATGGGGGAGGCTAATCACTTGTTCACTCTCTCTCTCTATACAAAGAGATAGTAAAAATCTAATGCAGATTTGTTCTTGAGAGTCCAATGCATGGTATTAAGGATTTATCCCTCTGCAGTACCTTGGAGATGGCAGGGTACACCTTGGCACAATGTAAACAAGTGAACTGTCAGGCTTCAAGCTATAGTTACACAATACAGGTATTTACTGCAAAAAGCAGTGAGATGGCCCAGATGAGGAGATAAAACAATCAGCGGCATCTGATCAAGATGGCTCACTACACACCCACACATTTGAGGGGAGATATGGTGTGCCTCTTGGCAAGTGGGACACCCCATAAACGAGGCACTAGAGAGGGTGCAGATATTACAGCAGGTTGACAAGGGGAAAACAAATTTTAAGGCTTTGAAGTTGAAAGAAAGCATGGGAAGATTTAAAATAACGCAGGCAGTAGTCCCCAGCTATCTCTCAGGGAGATGTCTCATGCCCTGTTAAAGGTAAGAGTGGATAAAGCAAGGATTGATAATATTCGTACAGCAGCCAAGTATGCCTTATGGAAGCATCATTGTGATAATAAGAGGATTAAACCTAGTGCCTGGCCCTTGGAAGGAGAATTCATCATTCGGCTTGAAGTGCAAAAAATGACAGAAACAACGACGGATATCAGGGGCACGAGGGTCAATTTAGAGCAGCCCAATCCCGCCCCACCCCCAAACTCTCACATAAGAGAGGAGGCAGGTCTCTGAGCAATCAGAAGAATGAAGCCTCTCCATCTGGGGACCCGAGACCTTGCATAACTATTAATTTGTAGTGGGGAGGTGGGAAGAAACAAAGGGTTAATGCTTTATTGGACATGGGTGCCAAACATTTCCCTGCTGTCC
Organism: Hemitrygon akajei; assembly: GCF_048418815.1. Taxonomy (NCBI): domain Eukaryota; kingdom Metazoa; phylum Chordata; class Chondrichthyes; order Myliobatiformes; family Dasyatidae; genus Hemitrygon; species Hemitrygon akajei. The sequence continues at coordinate 92,873,938 of NC_133131.1, forward strand.
CAGACAGAGTGGAAAGAATGTCACAGGGAGACAAGAAATGGTATGCTGTAATAGATCTGACCAATGCATTCTTTTCCATTTATCCGGTTGCCTCAGGAGTATGTGAATAGCCCTACCCTGTGTCACTGTCCTCGATGCCTATACTCTTTCACCTAATATACAGGTAGTCTACTGTACTGATGACATCATGCTTACAGGAGCCACCGAGAAGTGGATAGCTGAAGCCCTGGATGTGCTGGTAACTCACATGAGGGTCAGAGGATGGTGGTGTAGGCCCTCTATTGATCAGGGTTGATTGTGGATATTGTGTCCTAGCTATCTATGCAAGCCAGTACACATACCAGGGTAGTACGATATGGACAGGAAGCTGCTGCCCATGTAGCAGGCTCCCCCTCTCCATGCAACTGATGAATCTAAAGGAATGGCAGAGGCCGATACAGTTTGGCACCAGTGGCGACGCACAGGATGCCAGTCAGCACTGACTTAATGCACCACAACCTTAGGGACGCCAGCTCTGGATTTTTTTCCCCCCTCGGAGTTTACTCCTAAAGCCCTCCCCATGAGTGGGTGTAGCCACAAGGCAGCTGAGGTTTGAGATCGGAGCTTTCCTTCTCCTACAGGAGGCAGTGCACATGACACCCATATAAGAAGTAACTAGGAAGAAAGCAACTTTTGAGTGGGGTTCAGAGCAACGACAGGCATTCAAGGCTGCTAAGGAAGCAGTGGCTAAGGAACTGCCTCTGGCTCTTCATTTACCTGACTGCTCTTTGAGCTACAGGTATCCGTGCATCAGAATACTGCTGTATGGAGATTATGCAGACAGAATGGGGTGAATACTTCCCTGGGGTTCTGGTACTGCACCCTGCCAGATGCAGCTGAGCGATAGACAGCACACCCTTTGAAAGATTACCACTAGCCTGCTGCTTGGTGTTGGTGGAGACGGAAGCCTCCACTGTGTTTAAAAAAAATACCCCCATCATGCAAAAAGGTTTCTGACTATCTACCTTATTAATCCATCCCTGTTTTTCCTGCATTCCAGGGGAAACAACCCAAAGCTATCCAGTCTCTCCCTAAAACTAAAGTTTTCCAATTCAGACAACCTCCTGGTAAATCTCTGCACTCTCTCCAGTATGATCACATCCTTCCTAGAACCGCACTCAGTATTCCAAATGCAATCTAAGCAGTGTTTTGTAAAGTTGTAGCATAACTTTCCAACTTCTACTTACTATGTGATAACCTGTGATACAACTTGCAGGGCTCCAACCTAACTATCTCTTTGCCTCCACAGATTCTGCTTGATCAGAGTTCTTTCTAGCAATTTGTTTTGTTTTCACCCTAAGTTTATCCAAACTTTCCTCATGGCTAATACTCTCTAATCTAGGCAACATCCTGGTGAACCTCTTCTGTACCCTCTACAAAGCCTCTACACTGTTCTAGTAATGCCAACAGCCAGAATTGCACAAATTGTTTACACAACTGTGATATGATTTCCCAACTCATTGCCCAGGCTGATAAAGGTAAGAAAGCTCAGCAGCTCCTTTTCCCACCCAATCAACTTGCTTCCTTCACATTCTCTCCATCTGCCTCCCTTGTGTTGGCTTCGTTTTTATTCTAATTTTGTTCAGTTCTGTTGATGGATCATTGACCCAAAACGCTGATTCTATCTCCAAGCCGTGAGGCTGGCTGGCCTGCTGGGTGTTGCATTTTGCTTCATTCGGTAATGAATGAAGCCTGCGTGACAGGCACACTGCACTGTGATGGATTAATACACTCCTGCAGGTGCTGAGGAACTTTTAAGCAATATTATTTTCAAGAGCACCCTAATTTCAATCTAAGAGTTTCAAATTAAGATAATCTGAAACAAATACAAAAAACAAGTTGCAGAAAAAGGATGATGGGAGGGAACCACAACAAAGCAGAAATGAAACCTGTCCAAGAATATAATGCATGCCACTGACGGGCAGCATTTTGGAAATATAGACTGAAAGACATGGGGAGACTAAAGGTGGCAGAGCATGTTCTATCTCATTTCCCCAATTTAGTCAGTATTTCTACTTGTGCTTATCTATTTACAATGATTTTCAATTAGATGTTTGAAACTAACAACTGTGAAAAAAAAAGTGACATTGACTAAGATCTTTGCTCTTGCGTTCAAAACACCTCAAAGCCTTACCTTAATTTGCATTTTGTACAGGTAGCAGTTAATTTCTGAGAGACAGATAATTTTTTTCTGTAATCTTTCTGTGGTCACTCCCAGCAACATATCTTCCAAAATTCTCTCCAAGCATTGTTTTGCCTTTACAACTTTTCCATTTGCATTTTCCTTCAACTGGCAACCCCTGTTTTTCACCCCTTCAAAACTGCTTGCTAGGTATCCCTTTCAAAGATGTTGAAGGAAAATTTAATTGAAAAACATATTTCTACTTGACTTCCAAAGACCAGGGTCAGACAATAGAAACGTTCTACATCATTTAGTTCTGTTCCAGGCCAGTGAACACACAGTAAATATTATATATTAAAAACAATTATCCAGGTGCACTCTAAAAAAAACGGCTGTAGCCTTAGCGCTGTTATTCAACTCTATTGGAGGGAATCTGAATTTGATCAACACTTAACAATTTAATAACTAAACCCGACAACTTAGAAACTTAGCTCTTTCCTGCTTTTCTCTCCACCAAGTGCTGCAGGGCCCAGAGAACTTGCACCAATTCTCACGAGCAGACAAAGGGCCACAGTCCTACTCTTGCTTTAATTGATTAAGTAATTAGCTTTCCCCTTGCTTCTGCAAATATTACTCTTGAAGTGTTTAGGCCTCTAATATTTTTCTTCCCATCGATGATAGGAGTTTGTAAACTAAGAGGCCTGGATAGGGTAGATGGTCAGTCCTTTTTCGAGGAAATAAAAGTTAAATGCCAGAGGACATAAGTTGAAGGTGAAAGGGGCTATTTAAAGCAGATTTGCAACGCCTGGAATGCACGGGAGGGGAAGGGATTGAAGCAGATAATGACAGCAACCTTTAAGAAGCATTTAAACAAACACACAAACAGGCAGGAAATAGAAGAATTTGGACCGATTTAAGATGACGCTGGTGAAGCACAGCAACAACTTGCTGGCAGCAAACAAAAATTCTCATTACTTTATTATTCACACTTTTTCTTGAAAACCTTCACTGCAAATAATAGCTTGCAACTTCTCTTTCAAAGTTGAAGTTTGAACTGCTTGTATAAATTGACATTTTTGTGGTGTGAACTGAAGTCTAGAGGTGTAGGATGATCGTGTTGTGACGTGGAGGCGGCAGGGTCTGGGCACGAAAGTGGGGGAACAAGCCAATGTTTGGCCGCTGGAGCGCACTTGAGGTGATTCAAAGCAACAGACTGAGGTGAGGCTGAGTTGAGGCAGCGGGTCCTGAGCCCGAGAGTGAGGAACAAGCCAGTGTTTGATTCATCTAAGCACTGGACCAGAGTGAAAAGGTATTGAAGCTGGAGGTGAGGGGCGGGCTGGTGTTCACCTCACTGCTCGGTGAGGTTTACTCATATCTCCACTGAACTGAGCCTGTGGCTTGCAACTAAAGGGCTCCTGGATTGGTTGTGACTGGCTTTGTGGCTGTGGACTCACTTTAGTGAATTTCAATTCTGTATGTTATTTGCTTGCTTTTATTCTTTGTACAATTTGTTTTTTTGTGCACATTGGGTAAATGACAGTCTTTTTTAATGGGTTCTATTGGGTTACTTTGTGTTTTGTAGCTGCCTGCAAGGAGATGAATCTCAAGGTTGCACCTAGTATACATACTTTGATAATAAATGTACTGATGCACCATCAATAACTCTCTCTGAGACGTGAAGGCGAGATATCGGCTTTTATTGACTGGAAGAAAGAACAAGCAGTAGTTGACCACCATACTACATCCTGGAGACTGAGGGCCGGGCTCAGGCCTCAATCGCCTTTATACAGGGGTCTGTGGGAGGAGCCACAGTCAGTGGGAGGGGCCACAGGAGCAGTCAGCAGGGGGCGTGTCCAGACAGGTATATGTAGTTCACCACATGTACTTTGAACTTTGAGCCATGTGCAGACTGATTGGATCACGTTAAATTGGAATCATACTTGGTACAGACATTGTGGACAATAGGGCCTGTTCCTGAGCTGCACTGTTCCATGCTCATTTGGGTACACCTGATCTCTTCTGAGCCAGTGGCAACATCTACAAAGAAGTCTGTCAGACAAAAAAGGTGGAGAGAGGTGGCAATATGCAAGGACAGTGGGATAAACAATGAACATTTTGTGGAGGTAATAATGACTGCAGAGTTGAAAATGGAACGAAGGCCTGAGAAACAAAAACAATTCTGAAATCAGAGGAAATAAGTTCATGAGATGAACAGCACATAAACAGGAGATGAGTTTCCTAGATAAGCTTAACTTCACAAAAGGTGATGCTGAGGCTTTATAAGGCACTGGTGAGGCCACATCTTGAGTATTGTGAACAGTTCTGGGCTCCTCATCTAAGAAAAGATGCACAGGACAGGGTTCAGGAGGATCACAAGGATGATTCTGGGAATTAAAGGGTTGTCACACAAGGAGCGTTTGATAGCTCTGGGTCTGTATAGGCATCTGTTAGTCTTGAGAGACTATGGCATCCATTACCATGGATTTGCACCATGGAAAGTTTCCACGGCGCTGTCCTGGGCATGGTTGTATGGGAGACCTGCAGTTGCCCATTTTGCAAGTCTCCCCTCTCCACGCCACCAATGTTGTCCAAGGGAAGGACTAGGGCCGATACAGCTTGGCACCAGTGTCATCGAACAGCAATGTGTGGTTAAACACGCTGTCTTAGCTGAGGCACAAACTAGCGACCTTCAGATCACTAGACCAATGCCTTAACCACTTGGCCAACACATCTGGGTCTGTACTTGCTGGAATTTAGAAGGATGGGGGGGAATCTCATTGAAATATTTTGAATGTTGAAAGGCCTAGACAGTAGATGTGGAAAGGATATTTCCCATGGTATCCTGAGGCTGTGCCCTCTTGTCCTAGACTCCCCCACCATGGGCAAGACCAAGGAGATGATTATTGACTTCAGGCAGATGGAATCCATGAGCCACTCCTGATTGGGGATCGAAGGTGGAGAGGGTCAGCAACTCTAAATTCCTCAAAGTAATCATTTCAGGGGATCTGTCCTGAATCCATCACGTAAGTGCCGTTATGAAACAAGCACGGCAGTGCCTCTACTTTTTTAAGAAGTTTGTAAAGATTCAGCATGTCATCTAAAACTTCGGCAAACTTGTATAGATGGTTGAAAATCCAAGTTGGTGATTCTATTATTTTTATTATTCTATTATGGATTTATTGAGTATGCCCAGAAGAAAACAAGTCTCAGGGTTGTATATGGTGACATATATGTACTTTGATAATAAATTTACTTTAAACTTTAGTCTGACATTGGTGGTGGGGAAAATGCTAGAGTCGGTTATCAAAGATGTGATAACAGCACATTTGGAAAGAGGTGAAATCATCGGACAAAGTCAGCATGGATTTGTGAAAGGAAAATCATGTCTGACGAATCTTATAGAATTTTTTGAAGATGTAACTAGTAAAGTGGATAGGGGAGAGCCAGTGGACGTGGTATATTTAGATTTTCAAAAGGCTTCTGACAAGGTCCCACACAGGAGATTATTGTGCAAACTTAAAGCACACGGTATTGGGGGTATGGTATTGATGTGGATAGAGAATTGGTTGGCAGACAGGAAGCAAAGAGTGGGAGTAAACGGGACCTTTTCAGAATGGCAGGCAGTGACTAGTGGTGTACCACAAGGCTCAGTGCTGGGATCCCAGTTGTTTACAATATATATTAATGATTTAGACGAGGGAATTAAATGCAGCATCTCCAAGTTTGCGGATGACACAAAGCTGGGCGGCAGTGTTAGCTGTGAGGAGGATACTAAGAGGATGCAGGGTGACTTGGATAGGTTAGGTGAGTGGGCAAATTCATGGCAGATGCAATTTAATGTGGATAAATGTGAGGTTATCCACTTTGGTTGCAAGAACAGGAAAACAGATTATTATCTGAACGGTGGCCGATTAGGAAAAGGGGAGATGCAACGAGACCTGGGTGTCATTGGACAATCATTGAAGGTGGGCATGCAGGTACAGCAGGCGGTGAAAAAGGCAAATGGTATGTTGGCATTCATAGCAAAAGGATTTGAGTACAGGAGCAGGGAGGTTCTACTGCAGTTGTACAAGGTCTTGGTGAGACCGCACCTAGAATATTGTGTGCAGTTTTGGTCCCCTAATCTGAGGAAAGACATTCTTGCCATAGAGGGAGTACAGAGAAAGTTCACCAGATTGATTCCCGGGATGGCAGGACTTTCATATGAAGAAAGACTGGATCGACTAGGCTTGTACGCACTGGAATTTAGAAGATTCAGGGGGGATCTTATTGAAACGTATAAAATTCTAAAGGGATTGGACAGGCTAGATGCAGGAAGATTGTTTCCGCTGTTGGGGGAGTCCAGAACGAGGGGTCACAGTTTAAGGATAAAGGGGAAGCCTTTTAGGACCGAGATGAGGAAAAACTTCTTCACACAGAGAGTGGTGAATCTGTGGAATTCTCTGCCACAGGAAACAGTTGAGGCCGGTTCATTGGCTATATTTAAGAGGAAGTTAGATATGGCCCATGTGGCTAAAGGGATCGGGGGTATGGAGAGAAAGCAGGTACAGGATTCTGAGTTGGATGATCAGCCATGATCATACTGAATGGCGGTGCAGGCTCGAAGGGCCGAATGGCCTACTCCTGCACCTATTTTCTATGTTTCTATGTACCGTGGAAAATATATTGACTGGTTGCATCACTGCTTGGGTTGGAAACACGAATGTCCTTGTACGGAAAAGCCTACAAAAAGTAGCATATATAGCTCAGTCCATCAGGGATAAAGCCCTCCCCATCACTGAGCACGTAGGACACCACGATAGCATAGCAGGTAGCGTGACACTATCATGGTGTCACTATCATGGTGAAGATCAGGGTTTAATTTCGACGTCATCTGTAAGGGGTCTGTAAGTCCTCCCTATGGAATATGTGGGTTTTCTTCAGTTCCTCCCACAGTTCAAAGACGTACTGATTAGTAGGTTTATTACTCATTGTAAACTGTCCCATGATTAGGCTAGGGTTGCCGGGCAGCGTGGCTTGAAGGGCTGAAAGAGGCAATGTATCTCAATAAAATAAAATCTATTCAGAGAGATGTCACAGGAAGGTACAGGGGCCTCAAGACTCACACCACCAGATTCAGGGACAGTTAGTACCTCTCAGCTATTGAGCTCTTAAACCAGAGGGGATAATTTTACTCGCCCCATCACTAAACTGTTCCCACAACCGATGGACTCACCTTACAGGATTCTTAATCTCATTTTCTCAATATGTATTTATTTATTATTTCTTTCTTTTATAACTTAATTTAATTGTTTCTTATATTGGTTGGTGTCTGCCCTGTTGGGTGCAGTCTTTCATTGATTCTGTTGTGTTTCATGATTGCCTGCAGAAAAAGAATCTCTTGTATTTGGTAACATATATGTACTTTGATAATAAATTTATCTTGAACTTTAAAACCATTTTTCTGTCAAAGCCATTCAAATCCATGTCCCTACAATTAGGGAAGTGAAGACAAAGTATTTATATAAGAATAACTTTAGATGACAGGTCTACCTGAGAACGACCAAGGCAAAAATGCATTTACATTAAAAAAAATTAGAACAGGTATTTAATATGTCAGTAGTATTTGAGTAATATTGTAAATATGATGTTTGGTTAAGTATTCTTGTTTGTTTAAATAATTTATTATGGGCTATACGTAAAAATAAGTGAACTTCATACGTCATGATGCTACCATGTGATACTTGTGCGCCTCGCTTAAAGTAAACACGGTTAGACTCGCATTCCCAACTCCCTTGCTTTTCTTCCAATTAGCTTAATGTTTTGGAGTTACAAAACATTACACAGGACTGAAAACATATTTGGAAGTGTGATTAGCAGATCAGAACAGGGCTTCAAAGGTATCTTAGAGAATGTGATTCAGATCAGTAGCTATAAAAACATGAGGAATAATAGTTAAAAATTTAAAAAAACAGTAGATGCTGGGTATCTAAGGTCCAAAAGAAACAAACATCATAGAGATAATCAGATCACGCATCAAAGTGCAGAGAGAAAAACAGTTGTTTCAGATTAACGTCCTTGAACTAAAGTAGTGAGAAATCAACTCTGTTTTAGATTACAGAGGGGGAAGAGTTGGAGCAGGTGAGTGAAATGTCTGCGATACATGTCTTGACTAGAAGGCATAGTTATAGGGTGAGGTTAGAGATTTAGAGAGAACTGAGAGAATTTTTTCATCTAGACTGTGGTTGCAATCTGAAAAGCACTATTCAAGGAGGTGGCAGAGGCAAGTACTGTCATAATACTTAACAGCATCTGGACAAGCACTTGAATCCGCAAGACATCCATGAATACGGAATGAGTGCTGGTAACAGATTAGTCCAGGTAGGTGCTTGGTCAGCACTGACAGTGGGATGAAGGGCCCAGTTCTACACTGTGTATTCCTGGAATGGAGTTGAAGTTGTCCAGGCAACTCACACGTTCTTCAGGCCCTCTCAGAGATTGCATCTGATTCTAAGCGAGGAATGCAAACAGATGGAGAGGAATGCCAGCAATAGTGAGAAAACGAAAACAATGCTGAAACTGTGAGATACGGTTACTGGAAACCTCCATTTAAAAAAAATGGCTGGAAATGCTCAGCAGATCGGGTTGTGTATGTAGAGAGTGAAAACGTCATCACAACATTGCATAAGGATCTTCAACAATTTCCAATAACCAGCATTCCTGTTTGAGTGAGAATCGGCTGTTCTGATGCAAAATCAATTTTTCACAATCAGAATTCGGTTTATTATCACTGACATATCTCATGAAATTTGTAGTTTAGAGGCAGCAGTGACATTGCAATACATTAAGATATTACTAGAAGTTACAATAAAAAATAAAAAAGTAGAGCAAAAAGAGAGTAAAAGGTGATATAGTGTTCATGGTGTGTGTAGAAATCTGATGGTGGAGGGGAAGAAGCTGTTCCTAAAACCTGAGTGTGTGCCTTCAGGCTCCTGTACCTTCTTGCTGATGGTAGTGATGAGAAGAGGACATGTCCCAGATGGTGAGAATCTTCAATGATGGATACCAGCTTCTTGGGGCACTGTCTCTCTTGAAGACGTTCTCTATGGTGGGGAGGATTGTAACCATGATAGAGATGGCTGAATCTATAATCCTCATGCACGCCCTGGCAATCCAGTGCAGTGGCCTCTCCATACCAGGTTGTGATAGAGCCAGGCAGAAAACTCTGTACATCTACAGACATACCAAGCCTCCTCAAACTCCTAATGAACTGGAGCAGCTCGCATGCCTTCTTAGTGATTGCATCAATGTATTGGGCCCAAGATAAATCCTCAGAGATGTTAACATCCACGCCTTAAAACAGCTCATTCTTTCCCTTGATGACTCTGCAGCGAGGACTGGCATCTGTTCTCTTGAGTTCCCCTTCCTGAAATCCACAATCAATTCCTTAATCTGGGATACATTAAGTGATAGATTGTTGTTGCAACACCACTCAACCAGCTGATCTATCTCACTCCTATACGCCTCCTTGTTGCCAGGAGTGAGACAGACTGGCTGGGCTAAACATGAGCTCTGGGGAGCTTAAAGGGAGCAGTAACCAACCTTGCTGAAATTTAAAAAGTTACTTTTCTATTACTTACAGATTATAACTATAACTTTTGAATCCAGCAGATTAAATCACATAAGAAATTGATTAATTTCTCCAGCTGTCAGTCATTAAATCAGAGGATTCTATTCTAACTGTCCTTTCATGCTTGCTAGCGAGACCCAACTCTAAACATGATCAATGAGGCAGCCTGGGATTGTGGACTATGTGCTTAAGTAACACTCCCATATACCTTGTTCTCAAAGGATAAATTCATCAGAGAACGTGGTGGAGGGGAGGGTGGGGTGGGGTGAGGGTTGTGAATCAATTACTGATAGCATAGCAGTCAGCCTGCTCACCAGAGTCGACTGACGGTATGAAAACAATCCCAAACATGAAAAGATAAAAAAGACTATGGTATCAGTGTTAATTCAATGCAGATTCAAACTTCCCATTTTGAATTCTGATTACATTACTGCTTCTGAATAGTCCCATGTATTGCCAGTGCGATGCTTTTTCGTAATTATTTCCCCCCCTAAATGACCAGTTTATATAACCAGTGCAAATTAAATTTAGGAAATGCTCATTGATACAGCATGTAAAGGTCCACGTTTGGTGTTCCAAAATGTTGTATTTCTTTAGCTCTAGTCCCTCTCCATTTCAAAAATACTCTTACTATTCTTTTTAAAGAGAACCACATTCCAGTTGTGAAACAACTCAATTTTTTTCACAACAACTAAGCTTTGAGTAGGTATTTATTTATCTTTTACAACAGTCTGCAATCAGTTGCCTAGCTGCTTCCATGCACATAAGCCTCGTTCCTACTCGTGTGTGAGTGTGCGTATATATATATATATCTCCCTGATCATCACTGTGGATAGCCACAAACATCCATTTCAATCCTACAGATATATAGCAAACTTGACTGGACTACCTCTCATCTTCATTCCTCCAAGCACTCCATTTCATTCTTCCAGTTCATCTGTCTCCTCCACAGTTGCTCCAATGATGAAACTTTCCACACAGATACCTATGAAATGCCTTTCCTTTTCCTGAATATTCGCCTCTTCTCCACCATGCCCTCAGCTTCATCTATTTTCCATCCCTCTGTTCTCAGTCCCCTCCCTTCCTGAACAGAGCCCTCTACTCCTCTCTTTGCAATACAACTCCAAGATCCAACCATCATACCTACTGTATCTCTCCCTCCACTGCCCTTTAGGGGATTATTTCCATCACAATCCCATAGTTTATCTTTCCAACCCATTATTATAACACTGTTGAATGGTCATGGCCTTGACCCTTAGTGCCTGCCTGCACTGCACTTTCTCTGTAACTGTAACACTTTGTTCTGCAATCTGTTCTTGTTTTTTTTTTCCCTTTATGCTACCTCAATGTGATGAAATGATCTGTATGGACAATGTGCAAAACTAAGTTTTTCCCTCTACCTCAGTACATGTGAGAATAAAAAAAACCAATTTACAATCCCCACCAAACACCCAGCCCCCTTATGGCATTCTCCCATGCAGCTACAGGAAATGTAAAACCAGTTCTTTATCCTCTTCCCTTCCCAATCAGTCTGTTCACGTGAAACTACCACTGCCTTCAATCTAGTATACTGCATTCAGTGTTCACAATGTGGTCCCCTCTACACTGGAGAAGCAATTTACAAATCATTTGTAAGTATTCCTAACATTTTCTTTTTTTCCTCTTTCAGATTTCCAACACCTGCAGTTTTTATTTTAATTTTTTTTCTTTCAAATCATGGTCAAAGAGTGCAGCAGTGAAATACCACACGGTTACCAACATGCACCTCCTCCTCGTACCTTGAAAGTCATCATCTCAACTATTCAGTTATATAGATTAGGGGTTCTTTTGAACCAAGTACAACAGAAATAAAGCAATCAGTGCTAACATCTTAAAATAAATTATAAATGAACTCAAAAGCATTTTCCACACAATAGAATGAAAGACTTGCCCAGAGGGCTTGATTAGAGAGCTTGGAACAGTGAAACAAAATATTCATAGCTACAAATTCCATCAGAATTTTTTTTAAGGGAGAGGATAGAGAGAAGGAAGTAGGAATAACAGGAAATGACACGTTGATAGTAAAGCTAATCTTAATTAGCAAAATATTAGAAAAAAATAATTATTATTTTGTGAAGGCTACAAACAACCTTCACAGAATTCTTTATACTTCAAGCATAAGAAATAAAAATAGTACTCTAAGGAACTCAGATTACACAATTTGAAATCTTATAAAAATTGTCATGAGCCTACCACTATTTGGAAGTCACATAACTTGAGGGCCCCATTAAAATTAGCGGTTTAGTGATCTAACTGTCTAGTAATGGAAATTTGATTTCATAAGTGAAGTGATTTTTAAAATGTCATGAACAGCTAATTGAAAAATCTGTTAATGTTAAGAGCTGTACAGAAATGAAAGGGAAATGGTTTAACGTATATGAACACTTTTTCATTGTAGAATGTTTGCAGTTTGTACAATAACTGTTAAACTTCTCACCATAAAGAAAGAACTGCTTCACAGAGAAATAGCAATATCTGATGAAATGCTTAGATTGTCCTTCAACTCGTGATAAGAAGAAAATTAACACATTCTTCAGTAATTCTTGGAAATGTAATTCTTGGATTTGAAGGTGGAGAAAGAAAAGTGAGGATGGGAAAAAAGAAGGAAAAGTTTAAGAATTAAATATCAAAGCTTTAGCACAGTAGATGCTGAGTATTTAATATTTCAGTAATATTTGAGTAATATTGTAAATATATAATTTGATTAAGCATTCCTTGTTTGCTTACATAATTAATTACTGGATATATGTAAAAGTACGTGAATGGCAAATGTCACTTTGCCACCATGTCATATGTGCGTGCCTCACTAAAGTAAAAACTAAATGTACCTGAGTTATCGGTGGCTCTGTGATTTTCTTTCAATTAGTTTTGTGTTTTGGAGTTACAAAACATCACAGAAGCTGAAAGCTAATCCCCTATCGGCACAGGGATTAAATCTGGAGATGAAGAAGAGCCTAGTGTTTAAGTAACACAAGTATCTTGGCAGTTAATGAGCCAAAAGTAAGAAACATAGAAAACCTACAGCACAATACAGGCTCTTTAGCCCACAATGCTGTGCCGAACATGTACTTACTTTAGAAATTACCTAGGGTTACCCATAGCCCTCTGTTTTTCCAAGGTAAGGTTAAAAAAGTAAGGTTTAAGAAAAAAAAGCACAGAAATGAGCAAGATTAGGCGTCACTAGATCAGGACCAGCAGAATCTTGTTTGATCTCAAGCATAGGGAGAGCAGAACAAAGGCAGAAGTGCTAGAATAACTATTGAATAGAAACAAAACCACAATGAGCAGATGAGGCAAAGTAAGAACAGAATCAGATGTTGTACTAATGGAAACAAGCATGTAGTCCAGCTCATGTTCAAGTTAGAAATCAAAAGATTTTTTGAGATTAAGGGAATCGAGGATTATTAAAACAAATATTAACACCACACCTACCATCCCACTCATGCCCTATGGCTGGACTGATCCAATCAGCCCACGTCATAATTGGGCAAAACCACTGCAAGGAGTCTGATAGAATGATACTGTGATCTCTGCCAGTGATGTGCGTGAAGCACACAACATTAAACCTAGCATTTCTAGACAAGAACTTGCTGATTCATATAGAAACATAGAAAATAGGTGCAGGAGTAGACCATATCTCTTTGCCAACATGTGGTGGTGGTGTGGGCTGGTGGTGGGATTCTCCTTTTTTGGCAGAGTTGGCCAATGAGACCAAGAGCATATAAAGTCGGCTCCAGAGTGACATTCCAAGTGGACCTGGTGCACCACAGCTCCAAGACCCAGATTCGATTGGGAACTCTGGGTGCTCGGGTCTCCTTCCAAATCAAGAATATGGATCAGTGGGTTAATTAGCCACTGTGAATTGGAGACAGAGTCAGAGAGAAGTGAAACTCACACCTTACCCACTACCACCCCAACTTAACTGTTAATGCAATAAAATACAGACATACATGTAAAGATTACTTTGATAAATGGAGTTACTGCAGGATAAGGAGATCATCAGTGTATCCTTACTGAGGCCAAGAGCCTGTTTCTGTGCTGTATGACTTAAAGGCTACATAAAAGACCATGAACACTCAAAGACTGCACATCCACAGCCCCTGTTGGTAGAGGACCCCAAAGCTTCTCTACACTCTGGGTGAAGAAGTTTCCTCTCCTTAGTTGTGAAAAGTCAAGCCCTTATCTTGAGACCTTAACTTCCAGCTTGGCACGTCCCAGTCAGGAATTCATTATCACTTCCAAGCCCCAAAAATCTTTGTATACTTCAATGAGGCTTTCTCTTCTTGTTTTAAACTGTTGGTGTGTAGGGACTCTCTGCTTCAATTCTCCTTTCAGGACAATCCTGGTATTCTAATAGTTACACTTGGTGAATATTCTGATACTTGGTGAATACTCTGATTTCTTTTTTTTTTAATTTTTACTCTGTTCATTTCTTCCTTTCCTCTGATTTACTCTGATTGTACCTTCCTTCACTGTATTTGATTTGCTCTGATTGCCCTCAATCAGCTGGTCAGCATCCACTGGGCAATTCAGTCCGGCGCTACGGTAGTGTAGCGGTTAGCACAATGCCATTACAGCTCGGGGTGCAACTCAGAGGTCAATCATGGCACCGTCTGTAAAGAGTTTGTACATACTCCCTGTGACCATGCAAGTATCCTCTGGGTGTTCCAGTTTCTTCCCACCGTGCTTAGACATACCGACCGGTTAGTAGGTTAATTGGTCATTGTAAATTGCCGTGATTATGCTAGGGTTAAATTGGTGGATTGCTGGGCGGTGTGGCTCATTGGACCGGAAGGGCCCTTTCCATGCTGTATCTCTAATTAATTAATTATCAGTAAACTTGGTTATATCGTACTCTATTTCCCTCATCAAAATTTGTAACGCAGCTAAAGAATATAGTATTTAATGCTTTCAAAGTAGCTTAAATGCACATACACTTAAAACATTCAAAGTGATCCAAAGTCTAGTGCCACTGCACCATCCACTGAGTATCGTTTTCAATCATATTTATCACACATCAGAGCAAATCCAGATTCCCACCAGCAGATGTGAACCAAGCTGCTACCCTGATAGGGCTCTCTTATCTCACTATAAAGTGATGATCATGACAGATCTTGCAAGATTGTAAAGCACTTCAATGTTGATGCACAATTGTCTGAAAACTGCAAGCAACAGTCAGAAGCAAACGACATCAATGACTGACGCACTGACTGCACCAGTAAGAAAACCTGTGAATGCAGTTATCAAGATCGTATTGTGGAGGAGACTGTCAACAGTGTAAAAGCAAACAATTCCAGGCCTTCGGGTCCACACAAATCTCGTGGAGAGGTCCTGCCAGAGTATCTGGCAGCACATTCTGGCTCTGTATTCAACAAGGAGCCCCAGGTGGAGCACCAGTGTGCTGATATTTCCCACTTGGAGCACAATTCAAGTCCAACTACTGCAACCTTTCATTCTAAATGTAAACCCCTTTCTAAATAATTGATAGCTGCAAAATGAGCCTTCGTCAATGCAAAAAGTTAACATAAATTCAGATACCCAACAGAACTCATGTAAATCTATTTGCATCTGTGTTTTATTACTACCAAAGATTATGGCACTAGTCAGTCTGAAATACTTAAAGAAAGTGCATGTCACATATCCGTGTAACTGGCCCATAAGTCAACTGAGTTGCTTACATTGCAGAGTGCTGTACAAATCCTGAACAATAGTGGGTAATGTTTGTTAGAGGAAACATGTTCAACTTCAGCAAAAGGAATTAATTTAAAATAGGATGCTACACTGCAGCTGCACATAGATGCAATAACAAGAAAGGCATGCCAACATCTGTACTTTTTTTAAAAAAAAGGTTAAGGAGGTTTAGCATGTCCCCAAAGAGTAACAGAATTCTCTAGATGTACTGCTGTAATTATCCAGACTGCATTATGGTCTGATACTGCAAATTGAATGCGCAAGAGCAGAAGAAGCTACAGACAGTAGTGGACTAATTCTGCTCCTGTATCTCATGGACTCAGCTTAATACTCATGGGCACCAAAAGGAAAAACCTATTATTGAACAATCTCACCATCTCGCAGCCGCCATCAGGTGGGGGGTACAGGACCAGCACATACCTAATCAGTATAGCAGCACTACAATTACTTGCACTACAATGGACTGTTTTTGTTCTATTCTTTCTTCTTAGTATTCTTTCTTGCAAAAATTGTATCTATGTTCAATTTATGTTTTTCCTGTAAGTTGTGTATCTGATGCTACATACCCGTGACACTGCTGCAAAAACTTTTGATTGTACTTGTGCATAGGACAATATCCTCAACTTTGACTTTGATTTGCATGTTTCACTGATTACAGAAGTGTTGGAGTCAGAGAAAGCCTACTTAATTGACAATTCCAAATAAATTCAACTTGCAATCTAAAGTAATTTGGATTTAAAACCTTATCAAACTCTGCTGTTAGAATAACTGTTTCTGTTACATTTGGATTTTAGTTATAGACTTCCAGCATCTACACTGTACAGTATTGCTTTTGAAAAACTGTGAATAGCCCCAATTAGGAAGCACTTTGAGGAATGTGGCCTAGGTATGGAGCTGAATCTAGTTTAAAGAGTGTAAATGGATCTGGTATCACAAGCAGCAGTTTCATTGAAGTCATTTTTGTCAATTTTGAGCACAAATTTAAGATTAGCAACTAGCTCCTCTGAATAATGTTGATTTTTCCTCCTTCACCACAGCTTTAAAGAGTTTGTGAAATTAATTACCAGAATCGTCAGGTCCTTAATCAAGACACGAAAAAATTCAAGGCCATTGCTTAGACATGCTCAGGCATGCAGTGTTTCTATCAATTAATCAGTTTGGGGAATTTAAAAAAAACAGCGGTACAGCTTTGTACAAACAATATTAAATTGCCTCTTAGAATTCAGCAAATGTGTTGATAGTTTCAGCTGATATTGACCTTAGCTTAAGATATCAAAAAACAAATGATTAACTTTGCCTACAAAGAACAAGAGTGTCTTTCTGCCTTGATATTTAACATGAAGTTTCTAATTTTAATAGTTTGGCTTTTAAAACAAAGCTTCAGTCTTCTAGAGCAAGGAGAGCTTTGCACATAAGAGATATGGGCCAATTAGACTGGAAAATTCCTCTCAACCACCTGCAGGCAATTGAAACTAGTTTGAGATCTCAGCATATGTGAAATATGTTACAGGGTGCCAAGCTCTTGGAAGAAATTATCTCTGCCCCAGCAGAAACAGGTCCATTACTAATGAAGGAAACCAGATAGTCATTTAACCTGGCTCTTATATACCATATAGCCACCTTGGAAAAGTAGCGCAAGGCAAATGGATCCAGGCAGCTAATGGTCTACACGCAAACACTGTAGAGATCTGATGGGCACTACAAGGCAAAATCCTCGGGTTGCAGTGGTTAAGAATAAAGACTTGCCAATAGACCGGCAAGAGCCAAAAGAGGCCATATTATGCATAATAATTTAACTTTAAGGGTTTCTTTTGACCTGGAAAACCAGGGTCACAACCATACACAATTTAATCCCCTAAGCCTGTGATCATTCTGATGAATCTTAACTCTCACCCTTTCAAAAGCTAATTTATCCTCCCAAAAGGTGGGAGTTCAAAACATTAATAAAATATAAGAACAACCACACTCCCATTATACTGCCAACATTTTCACACCAAAAAAAATTGACCTGGTTAGTCAGTCAGGGCCTACAAATCACTGATGCAGGGCTTCAATCAGAAACATTAACTATTTCTCTTTCTACAGGTGCTGGCTGACCTGTTGAGTGATTCATGGATTTTCTATTTCGACTTCAGATTTCCAGTATTTGGAGCTCTTTTTTGATTTTCACCTACCAACCCAAATCTGTGATCCTTAATAAGGTCAATATAATGCTGAAAACAGATCAGCATCACAATATTGCACAGAGAAAAATCAACTTTCTGAAATATTTTGTGGGCCACAACATATGTTGGAGTCATAGTTCAGCAGTTTCTTGGCTTATCTTCTTTTTTCAAGTGAAGGGGTGACATTTGCAATCATCATATTCAAAGAGTGACAGCTTCTAATTTTAGAGATCTTTGAATAGTGCTGTAAATGGTAGTGGTATTGCCTCAGAGCTCCAATAACCGAGGAGCGATCCCCAATCCCTGGTGACCTGTGTCGGGATTATGAGTGTTCTCCGTAACCACACGATCATTCTTCCCCATGAAGATCTAGCTTTCTCCCACATTCCAAAGACCACTCAGATAGGCAAGTGGTAGGAGAATCAGAGGTAGTTATGGATATGGGAAAAATAATTGGACAGTGAGAAATAAGATGGGGAATGGAACTGGATAAACCACCTAAAAGCAATGCACCAAATGATCTTCTGTGTTGATAGGAGATAACATGAAATATATAAAATATTACGATTAATGAATCTGCAACTTCCTCACCTGCTTTAGTTCCTGAAAATGTTAATTTTTTATTAGTTTTTAAAAATTAGATCAAAAGCAATACAATCATACCCTTGACAATCTTCAGTACTCACAAACCTATAAAATGTAATCCTCTTCCTCAACTCTGAGAATAAAAACATTCATTTAACAAATCTGCCATTGCTTAACACAGTATTTTAGAAACTATCTTTAATGGATAATCATTTGGCATTATCATTGTCTATTTATAAAATGTTTCTGTCAACTTCAATATCAAGTACAACTCCCTTCTATTCACTCAAGGTAATTGGATTCTGCAACTCCCCCAGCCAGGCTACTCAGAAATTGAACCAATCAGGACTGATCAACTTAAATGATAAATCGTAGTATATTGGCTTCAGGAAAGAAAGGTCTAATGAGCAAGAATTATCTCACAGCCAAAACAAACTTTATAGAGAAAAACAACCAAATTCCAAGGGGTCTTGAAAAATAAATCTTAAGTACATTTTTAGAGAAAGCTAGAAATCCATTTTGGCCGCCTAAAGCTAAGCTTGTCTTCCTAGAGTTTTCCAGTTTAGTTAGGTATGCTGCCTCTTGTGAGTAAGTGAACTCCAAGGTACTTTGAAGCACTGAGGATGATGCTGTACTCCGCTGCAAAAGTAATAGGGTTGTAACATGACAGGAAGTAAAAGTGAGGTTTGATGAACCATAAAGTAGGAAGATCCAGATTTGGATGAGATTTAAGCTGGGATACAGCAGTTAGAAGCTTAGAGGGGGATGGAAGATTTATGCTTGTAGTGAGAAATGCAGTCCATGGAGAACCCAGAGCTGGACAAACGATTTTCAGAGTTTGAAGCTATTTCCAAAAGGCCAAACGCAAAAGTGGGTCACGGAATGACAGTTCTTCATATTCCCTCTATCACTAAACATACTTCCTTAGCAGTGGTCACCAGATTCTGAGGAAGTTGTTGAAGCAAAACAAAATTTCTTTTTTTAAAGCAAATTCAAAACACCCTCAATATTAAGGAACAGTCAGAAGCATCTACTTCAGAACTTCACAAAGCACCAGTAGAGAAACCTGCGAGTCTCTGTGCATGTGAGGCTACTACAAAAATTCTAGACCAACCAAAGAGAGCTCAAGGAAACTACTTAAAAGTGAAAATGGTGCTTATTTCTGCAGAACATTTTTTTTTATTATCGGGGTGCTACTTCTAAATGTTACAGAGGGATCAGAATCAGATTTAATCTCACACAGATATATATACACACACACACACACACACACACACACATTAGTAAGTAGTGCAAAAATAAAAAAAATTAAAAAGTAGTGAGGTACTTTCATGGTAGTGTTCATGGGTTTAATGTCCATACAGAATTCAGATGGCAGAGGGGAAGAAACTGTTCCTGAATTGTTAAGTATGTGCTTTCAGGTTCTTGTACTTCCTTCCTGATGGTAGCAATGAGAACATGGTATGTCCTGGGTGATGTGTTTCCTTAATGGTGGATGCTGCCTGTTGTGTATGTGGCCTGGCTACACAACAAAGCTATTAATAAAAACATTGGAGACGGGAGCTAAGTTTCATGGCTCTTTACTGGCAGAATCCGACCTTGGCACACACACGTACAGATCAATACACACCTAATAGCGCATGCTCAATATGCGCCTAATAGCGCATTCAGAGGCTTGTCACTAAAACATAAAGTAGTCCCTTATTATACTGTAGCTATAAGGTACACTGCCTTTTGGAGGCATTGCTCCTTGAAGATGTTCTGGATATTTATGGAGGCTAGTGCCCATGATGGAGCTGGCTAAGTTTACACGTCTCTGCAGCTTATTTCGATCCTCTGTAGTAGCACACCTCCCACACCCTCTCCCCAATACCAGACAGTGATGCAACCAGTTAGAATGCTCTCCACAGTACGTCTGTAGAAATTTGGAGTTTCTTTGGTGACATACCAAATCTCCTCAAACTCCTCAAAAAATATAGCACTGTCTTCTTTGTAGCTGCATCGATGTGTTGGGGCCAGGTTAGATCCTCAGAGATACTGACACCCAGGAAATTGAAATTGCTCACGTTTTCCACTTCTGATCCCTCCACAAGGACTGATGTATGTTCTCTCATCTTACCCTTTCTGAAGTTATCTATTTTGTCAGCATTAATGTGCATTTTGTAGATTCTTAATTTTCACAAGATATGCCATTCAATTCACTCCACAGGATTAAGCAATTAAAGATATACAATGGCAATAGAGCACAACTAGAATGTGGAACTCACCTCTCTATGTTTCTCATGTTAGTTAAGATGTCATGTAATAGAATAAATGTCATCCATCTCAATTATTAACCACATACAGCTTACACAGAAATTCAACTCAAATTTACATAGACAGTATTTATCAGCTCAAACATTTTCCATAAAATGCATTTCCACAGCGTCCTTAACTTAAGGCTGCACTTCGCAGAGATGAAAGGAAACCAAAGTAAGCTGAAATGCAAAGTCTAATTATATGGCAACCATAATGCACTAAATGATGCTCATAAACACTACCATTCAAAGATATAGCTACCAAACTGATCTCCTTTTAACTACAAGTATTATACAAGAGGTTATAAGGCAGAAGACAAGGTGCTTAGTGCACATAGCAACAAAAACTAACAGCCACCAAACAGTACAAAGGAAACATGCTGTCAATTTGAAAACTTTAGTATCCGGGTAAGAAAGTTTTCACAAGGTTACTACAACTGCAGCAAGGACAAATAAATGGCAAACAAAAAACATAGCAAGAGTCAAATAGAAACAATTTCACCAATTTTAAATATTTTTAAAATTATCACAATATCTTACCCTAATACATTTTTTAAGAAGTTCCCTAATTGCAACATTCCCAGATCTTCCTTGTGTAATGATGTGGTGTCAGTTTCGGCATGGGCCTTGCAAGTTCTGAATTTATCTACACATGCGGCAAACTTGGGGGAAAACTGCAAGTGGCTCTCTTCCCGTCACTGACCAATGATGTATTTTCAAGGATGGAATACTCAGTGACAGAAGTAATAAGGAAATTTGCTCGGGGTGGTCTGAACAAGCTGCAGAAACTCTGGTTCACAGGAAAGTCAAACTCTGAGCATGGATAAGTTTCCCTGGTTACCTATGGTTCACTTCTACAGCAGAAGTGTTAGGGCAGGACACATTCCCATTGGATAGACAGTACATTCCAAGAGCAAAGAAGTCCTTGCAAAAATGTGTTTGAATGCTGGCCCTTTGAGTAGCACCATTTCAGGGAGAGCTACACAAGATTTGGTTGTGGTCTAAGTGAACAGTATATTTATCAGCTAATGAGATTGAAAATCATGCCAGAGACACTATTTGTAGTGATGCACTATTGTTGATGTAATTTGGGGTAATTTTTTTAAGAGATCATATAATTATATAATACAGATACAGGCCACAATGGCCCACTTTGTCCATTTCAGCTGTGATGCCTAGCTACACCAACCCATTTGCTCTCTATCCCTTTCCAACCCAAGAACTTGCCCCATTATTATTTGGACATCGTGTTAGTATCTACTTTCATCCCTCTTTTAGTGGCTCCTTCGAAACATTCATCATCCTGTGTGTGAAAAACTTTCTGCTCTGATCTCCTTTGAATTTCTTCTCTCTGACCTTAAAACTGTGTTCCCCAGAATGCTCTACCTTGCGAAAAATATTGCCTGCCCTTCCTCTTTATCCTCCTAATAGCTCTGTACACTTCTTCCCTCTTCCTTCTTGGCCCTGAAGGGTCTCAGCTTGAAAGATCGACTGTTTGATGATGCCTTACCTGCTGAGCTCCTTCAGTATTTTGTGTGTTGTTCTACAAAGTCACTTTTCCACCTCATACATTCCAGTCCATCAAATCTCTGATAATTAACACGTTTTCCTTCCAGTCAACATCCCATTGAATCTCTCTGAATTCTCTCTGCACACACTCAGTTGTTACCACATCCCTCCTGAAGTGTGGTGACCAAAAATATACAGTCTAATCAATATCGTGCACAATTACACCATGACTCCTTACCTTTTATACTCAATGCCTTGACCTGTGAAGGCATATTACATACCTTATCCATCTGTATCACCACTTCCAGGGATCTGTGGACTTGATATACACCCTAAGATCTCTTTGTAGATCAATGCTCTCAAGGTTCCTGGCATTTACTTTACGTTCTAAATGAAGACTTTTATCTTCCAAAGTGTATTACTTCACACTTATCTGGATTAAATTCCATCTACCGCTGTTGCATCCAGCTTTCCAACTGATCTTTGTCCCACTGTATCTTTAAGTAACTTTCTTTGCCATCAAAAACTCCACTAGTTTTTAAGACATCTTGAAACATCACCTATCACCTACAGCCTAACCTATTACACTACAAAGGTACTAGCAATGTTCCTCACAGGTCATCATTTCTCTCCAAATTCCAGTCAGAAAAACTTCTTTCCACCACTACCCTCTACCTGCTATCACCCAGTCAATTTTGGATCCAGTTCACCAATGCCTCTCAAATCCCTTATGCCATAATCTTCTGCAACAGCCTACTAGGTAAATCTTGTCAAAAACACTACAAAGGTCTATAGACAACATCTACCACCCTGCCTTTATCAATGTCCTTCGGTACCTCTGAAAACAGTCTATTAGATTTGCAAGATGTGCACAAAACCACTTAGACATGTCTTAACCATTATCTGCCTTTTCAAGTGAACACAAATCCTGTCCCATATTTTAGCACTAAAATGCTTCTAACTGAAGTTCGCGGGCTGCATATCTGCCGAACTGCTAAAGAGGCATAGAAAGCAGTGCAGTCTATACTGTTCAGAGTTACACCTATTTGTAACAAGATTTAATTAATGAATTTTCTAGGTCTGTCTTCAGCAGACAATGGGAAAATTTTCAAATCCCTAATATGGAAGAAACCTAGATCTTGGGGAGTTGAAAATGGGAACTCTGGCCTCCCAACCAGTTACAACCGCTACAATTTTAAACCAGTAGGGTTTTACTTTAAACATGGACCAAGTGCTGACCAGCTAAGTGGAGGAGAGCTGCTACCTTCCCAAGTTGTGAAAGGATCACTTGGCACTTTGGTATTTCATTTTGCACTACAGATTGCACTACAATCTCTCAACTATTTTGCTGTTTTAAGCTCACCATGAATACTGTTTTCTCTACAAGCATCATGCCAACAGGGAATTTTACTGTACCCTGTGTTTATGATAATAAATGGAGGCTTCCCCAGCAGAGTCTTCACACATTGGCCCATACTTCCCAATCTACTAACCTCTTGACTAGCTTCAGTTTCATACCTTTACAAGGCAGGCCAGTGGTCTGCAGGACGTATTGGCCACCTTCACTACGTTCCTGACTTCTTCGTTCCACACGTTAATGAAGTCCGCCTGTTAAAAATCAGCTAATCCACTTCAACACAGCCACTTGCTAGGATGCTTTACCAAATAGCAAAAATCCTTTAAAAAGCAGTGCTCAAATTCCAGCATGCCTGGAGTCTGGGAATTCACAGTCCCCTTTTATTTTGAGCTGGCACTGAACTTTGTCCATCAGCAACTTGGAAGGAGCACCTATTTTGTAAGGACTGAGGAAAACAAGTACACTCAAGTACACATTTTCCAGATTTTGACTGGGTAGCACAAACGTTGAATGTGAGAATCAGTGGTGGTGCAGGAGGCAGGGTAACATGGAGAAATAGGCAAAATATTAACTTCATTCGGAGTGGTAAGGTGAATAATCTCACTTGCCAGGCACCGGAATACTGGCACCCGTTAAGTTTTCCTCCTGCTCATGTGCTCATTGTCTACGACATCCCATCAGAATTTCCAGCACCTTGCATAGCTAGGTAAAGATCAAGGCAACAGAAAAAGAGAAGACTCTGCATAATACTTCCATTGTTTTTAATTTAAACCTTGGGGATTCACAGAAAGGTTACAGCACGAAAGGAGGCTACTGGACCCATTGATTCTATATTGACTCCATAAAAGACCAATTCCACTTTATTAACCCTTTGCAAAAAAGCTTGCAAATTCTCTCCTTTCAATTGCTCACCCAACTCCCAGCCAAACAATGCATATGAATCTGCCTCCACTACTTTCCCCTACAATGTCATCTCCTATCGACTCACTTTCAAGGACTCTCCATCTCATGTTCTTGAGACTTATTGCTTACTTATTTATTTATTATTATTATTTCCTCTTTGTTTCTGTATTTGCACAGTTTGCAGTCTTTTGCACACTGGTTGTTTGTTCATCCTGTTGGGTGGGGTCGTTCATTGATTCTATTGTGTTTCTTGTATTTACTGAGAATACCTGCAAGAAGATGAATCTCAGGCTGACAAACGTATTTTGATAATAAAGTTACTTTGAACCTTAATCACATTTTTTTCTAGCACTTTTGTTAATCACCGTCATTCTAAGTCTCCTGGTTCTTGATTCTTTGCCAATGGGAATAATTTATCTTCCCCTCTTCTTTCAATACCATTCACAATTAAGTCCCTTTGCAGACTCCTGTGTTCTAAGGAAAACAATCCTAGCTTCTCAAGTCTATCCTCCAGCCTATGCATTTCTTTTCCTGTAGAAAACTACACACAAAGGAAAATGAATGGTAATGAAGTCCTGTCACATTACATTATCTCTTCATTGCTGCAAACAGGTTCTTGATTTAAGAAATGCTCAGGCTTCATTAGCTGTGGATGCTTTCTCCATCCCTCTCTCTCTCTCTCTCTCTCTCTCTCTCTCTCTCTCTCTCTCACATGCATGCACACCACAATACGGGAATCTGAAACCATATGCAGAAACACAGCAAGATGTATGGATATTATTAATGGCACTTCACTCCTAGGAATATGTGCCTCCTTTGTAATCATTTGCTTGCATTTTCAAGGAGGATGTCATCCCACTTCCACCCTTCCACTCCTGGATTACAAACACTTTAACACTGTAGTGATTAGAAAAATAGTTTAGAAACAGGCTCAAAAGAGATGTTCCAATGATAAAGATTAGGCTGTGCATCAATGCAGTGGAGATAAAAAGAATAACAAATTTCAGTTTCTGCCTACACAAGGAGCATTACAAAACCTGGATGCTATTTTAGTCGATCATACAATAAACTCCCAGAGTTCAGTCAACAAAATATAAAAGCAAGAAACAAAATCCATTCCAGATTCTGATCTCTGTGCTCCATACATTGCGGGAATAAGATGAGGTCATTTGAAAAACAGGTCTAACATAAACAATAAACAGTTGTAACATGTTTACAAATCTTGTAACGCTTGAATAAAAAATGAAGACGACGTCATACAAGAACAATACTCGAGTGGCAATAATAATTTAATTCCCAGATGTGTTGCAGGGATGTAAAGAACCAAATCCCGCAGAGTCAGATCATCTGGAATGGCTTGCTTTGCAGAGCTTTCCTATTGGGAATGTTCGGAGAATCATATCTTCCTCTGGTGTCAGAGGCTTTACTCTTCAATCCTACGGCACAGTGAAAAGGACAGCCATCTTGCAGCATTCAAACTTGAATCCACGTGGCAATGAGAATCAACATTGTAGAACGTTCATATTTAAAGAGCAATAGTATTTGACCTATGTAACTTGATAAGATGCAGAGATACAGCTGCAACTCTGATTCTTTAAAAAATTCGAAGCAACGATGTGTATGCCAAGGAAATGTTCCTAGATTACTGCACTATCACAGGGGGATTATTAGAAATTGTGGAGGTGCAATCGCAGATGGGGGGACTAAAAAGTTCTCACTGTTAAGCAGACAGTGTAAGAGCCATTAAAAAGAAGGCACAGCAGTGCCTCTACTTTCTTAGAAATTTGCATAGGTACAGCACATCATTGAAAACTTTGACAAATACACGGTGGATAGTACCCTGACAGGTTGCATCGTGGCCTGGTGTGGAAATACCAATGCTCATGAATGGAAATGCCAACAAAATGTAGTGAATACTCCCCAGGCCCTCACAGGAAAAGCCTTCCCCGTCATTGAGTACATCTCTAAAGAAGGTTGTCACAAGAAAGCAGCATCCATCATCAACTATTCCCACCATCCAGGCCATGGTCTCTTCTCACTGTTGCCATCAGAAAAGAGGTACAGGAATCTTAGGTCCCACCACCAGCAGGTTCAGGAACAGTTATTACCCTTCAACCATCAAGTGCCTGAACCATTGTGGATAACTTCACTCATCTCAATACTGAGCCGATTCCTCAACCTACAGGCTCACTCTCTAAGACTCTACAACTCATGTTCTCAATATTACATATTGTTATTAACACAGCATTTGCACAGTTGGTCTTCTTTTGCACACGGCTTTAGACCACCTAGACAACACAAACACCTACGTCAGGATGCGGTTCATCAACTAGAGCTCAGCATTTAATACCATCATTCCCACAATCCTAATTGAGAAGTTACAGAACCTGGGCCTCTGTACCTCCCTCTGTAATTGGATCCTCGACTTCCTAACTGGAGGACCACTGTCTGTGCAGATTGGTGATAATATATCCTCCTCGCTGATGGTCAACACTGGCACACCTCAGGGGTGTGCTTAGCCCACTGCTCTACTCTCTGTATACACATGACTGTACGGCTAGGCATAGCTCAAATACCATCTATAAATTTGCTGATGATACAACCATTGTTGGTAGAATCTCAAGTGGTGACGAGAGGGCGTACAGGAATGAGATATGCCAACTAGTGGAATGGTGCCGCAGCAACAACCTGGCACTCAACATCAGTAAGACAAAAGAGCTGATTGTGGAATTCAGGAAGGGTAGGACGAAGGAACACATACCAATCCTCATAGAGGGATCAGAAGTGGAGAGAGTGGGCAGCTTCAGGTTCCTGGGTGTCAAGATCTCTGAGGATCAAACCTGGTCCCAACATATTGATATGGTCATAAAGAAGGCAAACAGCGACTGTACTTCATTAGGAGTTTGAAAAGATTTGGCATGTCAACAAATACGCTCAAAAACTTCTATAGTTGTAAAAGGAGAGCATTCTGACAGGCTGAATCACTGTCTGGTATGGTGGGTGGGGGGCTACTGCACAGGACCAAAAGAAGCTATAGAAGGTTGTAAATCTAGTCAGCTCCATCTTGGGCACTAGCCTAAAAGTACCCAGAACATATTTAGGAAGCAACATCCCTTTCTCAGAAAGGCAACATCCATTATTAAAGACCTCCAGAAAGGCATGCCCCTTTCTCACTGTTACCATCAGGCAGGAGGTATAGAAGCTTGAAGGCACACACTCAGTGATTCAGGAACAACTTCCTCCCCTCTGCGATCAGATTCGTGAATGGACTTTGAAGCTTTGGACACTTTTCTAATATACAGTATTTCTGTTTTTACACTTTTTTAAATAATCTATTCAATATACGTAATTGATTTACTTGTTATTAATTATGTTTTATTTTATTTATTATTATTATTTTCTCTCTCTCTCTCTCTGCTAGATTATGTATTGCATTGAACTGCTGCTGCTAAGATAGCAAATTTCACATCACATGCCGGTGATAATAAACCTGATTCTGATTCTGACATTGGTTGCCTGTCCATCTTTGTGTGTAGTTTTTCATTTACTCTATTGTACTTCCTTGTATCAACTGTGAGTGACTGCAAGGAAATGAATGGCAATATGGTGACATATACGTAAATTTACTTTGATCGTTGAACTTTGAATAGGGCTGGAGAGATAACTTGCCACAATTGGCTGTTCGGGATAGATGTGGGGCTGAAGTTATCAGGTTGTGGTTGGCTTGGGTGGGGTGGAATACTGTTGAAGGATGAATGGGGAAACTGAAGGACAGTTTTAAAGGACATTTAGTAAAACCAATGTGGACACCCCTGACCAGTCCACAGTGCCAAACTCCTGACTCTTGAAGCTGCTAGAGTAGATTATCTTTAAGTTATGACACAGCAGACTTATCTAGCCTGTGATGTCTGCCTCTGTAAAAGTGGGCTGTGCTATGTACTTAAGTATCATGGAATGGCACAGATGAGGCTGACACATACACAAGTGCACACATCAGGTCCATCTCTAAGTTTGTACATAGTCTACATTGTGATCAAACAGATATAGTAGGGATACACATAACAGTCTTTACATGGAAGCAAAGAAAGTAAACCTTCTTTTAAAACTTTTCCAACTTCCTTTACAAGTGCATTCCTGTACTTTTTATCCTCTTGACAGACACTCGCTGTTTATTTAGTTTTCTATATCCAGCACATGCTTCCTTTTTTTCTTTATCCAACCCTCAATATTCTGCATTTGTTACCCTTCACCCTCGAGCCAGTTCTGACCAAAGGTCTTCGATTTGAAATAATTAACTCTATTACTACAGATATGGGATGCTTCCAGTATTTTATATTCTGATCTGCACCAAACTGCATACTATTATCACCTGTATAGAAGGATGCTTGAAGCTGTGGAAATTAATTAAGATCAGAATATTTTTATGGCTTTTACACTTACAGGAATAATTTGCCCCGATCTCTTGCTGCTTCCTCTTTGAATGTTTCCCATTGTGCAGATGTAGGCTTACCTACACGTACTGCCGGTCTATCTCTTGCTGGTTCCTGTCTTATCTTAATGCAACTGTTTTCTCCGTGCCTCGTCCTTGCCACAGATTAAAAATGATTACTTTCTCACTTTCCTATTTCTGATAATTGATCAGTTACAGGAAACGTTAACTTGGTTTCTCTTCCCACAGATGCTGCTTGAACTTTTGAGTTTGTTTTATTGAGATTTCAGAGCATCTGCATTTCTTTTTAAAACTCTTCAATTACTCTCAAAAAATGCTGACACATCCAACCCTCCAACACATTCCAGATGTGTACTACCATCTCCAAAAATAATCATGTAAAAAGGAAATACATTTGATGTTAAATTACATAACTATGCCCTCTGACTCACCTTAAATCTATTGAACAGAAATAATTAAAGGGCATGGCATGGCTTGTGTAACTTTGTTAGGTCACCCTTATCTACAGTTCTTAAACTAATAGATACAGCTCCACAGAGGTTCTTTAATAAAGTAATCATTTCCATATCTCTCCTTTGGTTGCCCCCATTTAAATGTTAATGGGACCCTGATATAGTACAAGTTGCTTGCTGTATAGAGGTAGCAATCGGGGGACAACAAAATGGCAGAAAAACTAAATAAGTATTTTGCATCTGTCTTTACTGAGGAAGACACAGTCTGGTGAAAGTTCCTGGTGTCAGAGGTCATGAAGTGTGTGAAGTTACCAAAACTAGAGAGAAGGTTCTTGGGAAACTGAAAGGTCTGAAGGTAGGTATGACACCTGGAGCAGATGGGGTACACCCCAGAGATCTGAAAAAGTTGGCTGAAGAGATCTTGAAGGCATCAGTAATGATCTTTCAAGAATCACTGGATTCTGGAATGGTTCCAGAAGATTAGAAATTTGCAAATGTCACTCCACTCTTCAAGAAGGGAGAGAGGTAGAAGAAGGGACACTATAGATCAGTTAGTCTGACCTCAGTGGTTGGGAAGATGTTGGGAGTCGATTATTAAAGATGAAGTTTCAGGGTACTTGGATATATGTCATAATCAGCATTGTTTCCTCAAAGGAAAATCTTCCTTGAAGAATATTCTCTGAGCCCATGGTATTACAGAAAAGATTCTATTCTGGATAAAGCAGTGGCTGATTGGCAGGAGGCAAAGAGTGGGAATAAAATAAGGCCTTTCTGGTTGACTGCCAGTGACTAGTGGTTTTCCACAGGAGTCTGTGTTGAGACCGATTCTTTTTACGTTATATGTCAATGATTTGGATGATGGGATTGATGGCTTTGTTGCAAAGTTTGCAGATGATATGAAGATTGGTGGAGGGGCAGGTAGTTTTGAGAAAGTAGAGAGGCTACAGAAAGACAGATCAGAAAAATGGCGAATGGAATGCAGTGTAGCGAAACATATGGTCATGCACTTTAGCAGAATAAATGAAAGGCATGACTATTTTATAACTGCAGAGTAAATACTAAAAACTGAGGAGCAAAAGGGTTTGGGAGTCCGTGCGCAGGATTCCCAAAAGGTCAACTTGCAGGTTGAGTCTGTGGTGAGGAAGGCAATTACGATGTTAACAAACATTTCAAGAGGATTAGAATATAAAAGCAAGGATGTCATGTTGAGACTTTATAAAGCGTTAGTGAGGCCTCACTTGGAGTATTGTGAGTAGTTTTGGGCCCCTTATCTTAGAAAGGATGTGCTGAAACTGGAGGTGGTTCAAAGGAGGTTCATGAAAATGATTCCAGAATTGAATGGCTTGTCATATGAAGAGAGTCTGATGGCACTGGGCCTGTATTCACTAGAATTCAGAAGAATGAGGGGTGACCTCATTGAAACCTGTCGAATGGTGAGTGGATGTGGAGAGGATGTTTCTAATGGTGGAAGTGTCTAAGACCAGAGGACACAGTCTCAGAATAGAGGGCTGTCCTTTTAGAATAGAAATGAGGAGGAATTTCTTCAGGCAGAGAGTGGAATTCTTTGCCACAGGCAGCTATGGGGGGGGGGGGGCAAATCTTCATGTACATTTAAGACAGAGGTTGATAGATTCTTGACTGGTCAGGGCAGGAAGGGATACAGAGAGAAAGCAGGAAACTGGGGCTGAGAGGAAAATTGGATCAGCCATGATGAAATAGAGGAGCAGACTTGATGGACCAAAATGGCCTAATTCTGCTCCAATGTCTTATGTTCTTATAAGAGGTTAAATGGAACACTTCCTGTTGTACAGCCAGGAGCCAGGATGGACCTGGTAAGTCCACTGGTTTCTTTTACTGCTTTAATAGAAGGGTCTCTGCACACAAATAATTTAAACTTCCATGAGCTACTTACTTTAAATGTGTAACATAATGATTACTGAGTGTGTTAGTACTAAGGGAATAAAATTAATTACAAAAATGTTGAATTGAATGTTGTGTTTTTATATACTTTAGAATCTTTTTAACAAAATAAATGGGAAGCAAGCTTTTTTTTTTTTACAGAAACCAAGGCCTGCTTCGGTGCTATTTGAAAATAAGCTGCAAGAGTAGTTGACGGTCTAGTCTTTAAAACCCATGTTGCCTCTGGACTTCCTTCATCATCTTTCAGCCACTTACCCTCAGTTCTGGTAAACTCCCATCTATTGATCAAAGTCCAAGCAACTTCAGCAAACAACTAGCTGTCGGGCACTGAGGACACTTCTAGCAACACCATCTTGCTAATTCAGAAAGATGATTTCAACTTTCTGTCTGCTGAATTGGAGGAATTTCTAATCCAAAGTATAAACATTTTGTCTTGTGACATATACTTATCAAATCTGTTATGCCTGCAGCCCCCTCCTTTGTGAGAATTGCAAGATCACTATTAGGTTGGGTCAGGGGACCCAGGAAATGAGAGAGAGACGTGCGGAATGTCTCGTTCCCCGGCGATGTAAAGCTACGGGACATGGCCATTGTCTCTTGGAGACAAATTTGTGGATTGAGATACTATGCTACGTGAATGCCCTCAGGCAAAGTGGGCTGGGTGAGGGAGAGATTGCATCACCCCAACCTGATTGACATCTACGACCCTGCGAGTCAGGATAAAAGAGGGTCTGTAGGAACAGCCCCTGAGACGCACCAGAAGAAACGCTAGCGATCCCGTAATAGCGGAAAGCCATTTGAAGGAGGCCACGTGCATTCAGTTCCGTTGCCTGGGACTGGTGGCTGGTACCACGGAAAACGGCTTTTAACTAACAACGGGGAAACCAACTCCCCCGACTCAATGGATTGGCATCATAAAAGACCTGGGCAAGTTGAAACCATCTCTCTTAAACCCAAAACGCTGCAGCTTGAACGAACTAACAGTGACTGTTATATTTCCATCGGACAATACATTGTCCCCTAGACAACGATAGAGCTATTTCGTATTGATTATTATTATACCCGCGCTTTTAGATTTAGTATTGACGACGTATCTTATCTATATGTTTGCATTAATCTTATTTTTGTGCCCCTTTATCAATAAATACTTATAAAAATAGTACCATCAGACCTCAACGGACCTCTCTATCTTTGCTGGTAAGTGACCCAGTTACGGGGTACGTAACAAATCTATTTAAAAATTCCATGTATACAAAATCATCTGGACTAGTATCCACACAGCTAAAACACATAAACTTGTTGAGACTCTGTTAGCCCCTTTTCTCTCCCAGTGCTCATTCAGAGCATCCCTGGGATACTGTCAAAGATTAATTCCCATTTATGGAAATTAGGCAGTTTTGCAGATATTCTTTTTCTTACTGTTTCGGAAAATCCACTCTATGTGATTTCCAAAGGAAGGTAACAATTCTTAACAGTAGTGAGCTATGGAACACGCTGTAATATGTCTATATAGTCCAAGTCACTAATCAAGCTTGGGTGGATGTATAACGTGGTGGGGGGGGGGGGGGGGGGGAGAACAGGTTCAACAATACAATGAGTGAATCAGAAGACAGATTTTAAAATGGGTACATTAACTATTTATTTAAAAATAAAGTAAGTGAAACACTAACCCAGGCGTCTAGCTAAACAAGCATTCATCTAAACTACCCAAAACCACTATACTGGACACTTAGTGGTCATTTAATCGATTAGCAGACTTATTTATTTCATGGATACTCTGCTAAACCTCCTAGATTATAAATCTGAGTAACTAAGGAAATATGGGGAGCGCCACCTACATCTGCGACGCTCTTTCTCAATGATCCTTCTGCATGGTCATGACTTCAGCCTGAAGAAGGCCCCGTGGATGGCAGGAAAGAGGGCGAACCTCTCACACATGCTACTCTTATACTCCTCAAGATGCCCAGAACTGGAAATGAGTGCCGTAGCACAGAAGCCAACCAATGGGAAAGAGCGACTGCTAACTTTAAACGGACCAATCAATGACCGACACAGTACAAGTAGCTTCCGACTGGCAAAAAAACCGCACTCGCACACAACAGGACATCATTAGGTTCTGAATCCTTATCTATTTTGGGATTTCCTTTTGCAACCAAGTGTCCATTTAGAATTCATTTGCTCAGGAATGTTAACAGATTTAGCTTCAAGTTGGTGAACAACAAATTTAAAATGTTGCTACTTTTTCTTGAAATTTAAAAATAATATTATTATGCCTCATTATCTCAGTTACACATAGCAATCTATACCATTTCAATCTCTACCAGCACAATACAGCACCATAAAATAGCACATCATTTCTATACTTGGTCAACCTGGTGATCTTGAAATCCATACTCAACCAACTGCTGTTTCAACTCCACACACTGAGAACAGATTAGAACAATTAATCAAAGCTCTCAATGTTGATGTTCATCCACCTAGACTTAACAGAACAACCCCTGTATTTAAGCTTAGAGAATAGGGTCAGGATCAATGGAACATACCCCAACCAAAAGGCTAGTCCACATGGATGACTCCACAGGGTAGCCAATTAATGCAAAAGGTTGCCCTTTCTCCTAGAGACTGTAAGAAACCAACTTTGAAATAATGATTACAACTTTCTTTGACCAACTATTCATATTGATAGCACCCTCGGCCAACTTCAGGATCTGAAAAACAAAACTGCACAGATACATTTTGATTCATTGCCTGGCTTTAAATTTAATGCTACTTCTGAACTACTTGCTCCTTACCTCTTTCAGCTGATCAGCACTTCCCCATGAAGCAGAGCGCTGATGTGTGGTTTTCTTCCCTGTTCCTTCATCTGACCAAAAGCTGGGAGTCTGAAAGGTAAGAAAAACAAAGCTATTGTTTTTTCAAAAAGAACTTCAGCTCAGAATCAGCTGGTCTGCTCCCATCAATACCGATCTCACACGGGCACCCACAAAAATACTGGAACAATTCCTGTTGAAGTAATAACTTGATATCTTCTTTCCCACTCCATGCACAATTTTTAGGATCATATTCATGTGAATCCAGGTGCATATGTGTATCCAAATTACAGTTATTCTCTTAAAATCTCGGTTAGTTTGTAATTTCCTATCAATGTACACAGTCCATCAATATCAATCTTGCCCAACTGACAGGTACTTAGCCATTAAATGAAGATAGAATCTCAAACTAAGCTGAATTTGGAAGTTTGAAGATTGAACATCAGCTTTTAAAAGCTTCACAATGTACAAACATTAATTTGTCAGTATAAAAGCACTGGTTACCAGGTCAAGAATGGAGTGCTGGGGTGGGACGACAGGGAGAGAAACTGCACTGAGATGGCAATTACATAATATGTCCCAACAATTTCAATAATGAGCAAATACATTAGTTGCCACTTTGCTTCTGCTTTTCAAATGGATCACACAGTCATTCGAATGTTCAGTAACAGAGCATCCAAACTGCTGAGGTGCCTTAAAGTTGTCACAGTCGGCAGGGATAGTGGGGATAAGCTCAGGGCCTTTCAGGGCCCCAGACAGTCCTTCCAGGTGAGGCGACACTTCACCTGTGAGTCGGCCGGTGTGGTATACTGCGTCCGGTGCTCCCGGTGTGGTCTTTTATATATTGGTGAGACCCGACGCAGACTGGGAGACCGTTTTGCTGAACACCTACACTCGGTCCGCCAGAGAAAGCAGGATCTCCCAGTGGCCACACATTTTAATTCCACGTCCCATTCCCATTCTGATATGTCTATCCATGGCCTCCTCTACTATCAAGATGAAGCCACACTCAGGTTAGAGGAACAACACCTTATATACCGGCTGGGTAGCCTCCAACCTGATGGCATGAACATTGACTTCTCTAACTTCTGTTAATGCCCCTCCTCCTCTTCTTACCCCATCCCTGACATATTTAGTTGTTTGTTTTTTTCTCTCTCTGCCCATCACTCTGCCTGTTCTCCATCTCCCTCTGGTGCTCTCCCCCCTCCCCCTTTCTTTCTCCCGAGGCTTCCCATCCCATGATCCTTTCCCTTCTCCAGCTCTGATTCACTTTCGCCAATCACCTTTCCAGCTCTTAGCTTCATCCCACCCCCTCCGGTCTTCTCCTATCGTTTTGCATTTCCCCCTCCCCCCACTACTTTCAAATCTCTTAGTATCTTTCCCTTCAGTCTGCACACTAGCCAGGACCAACTTTCAGCAGTATTTTGTGACTGCTAGCAAGTTAATTTCTTTTTCCATGATGTTTTCATATTATTCTTTTCACTAAGTAGGAAGCCATTTGGCCCATTAAGTTCCCTGTGATCTCTGAGCATTTCTATCGATCCTCTTTCCCCAGTTGCCTTTATTCCTTTAATCTATTGTTTCACAAATGCTCATCAACTCCTTACCCAATAGGCCAAGGATAATTAACTGCAGTTAATTATGCCCCCAACCAGCACATCTTTGGGACATGGGTGAAAA
The DNA here is from genome assembly GCF_048418815.1 of Hemitrygon akajei. Lineage (NCBI taxonomy): Eukaryota > Metazoa > Chordata > Chondrichthyes > Myliobatiformes > Dasyatidae > Hemitrygon > Hemitrygon akajei. Next base: position 92,909,566 of record NC_133131.1, read on the forward strand.
CCAGGGCAATTAGTTTTAACTCAAGCCACTACAGGGAGAAGTCAACACAGAATCAGAGGTCAGGATCGAGCCTAGATCACTAGAGTCTCTGAATCTTTGGCTCACCATGTCCATGCTGATCGTTGGACGTATCTACACTAGTCCCATTCACCTCGACCTAATCTGCTGCCACACAATTCTCTACAATGCAATGCTTAGCATATACCGGAAAACATCAGTGAGTAGAGAGAACCAGGCTGTGCCAGACCTTACTCAAATATTTTCATGCAATTTTCATGCTGGGGTGGTGAGAAAGACAACTATTAGTAATTAGCTGGAATTCCCATCCCACACAGAGCCAACTGTAAGGAGAATAATACCTCACACACTGTTCCAATAGACAGCAACATCTAACCACCTCTATACATTGAGGTTTTGCTAATGGAGGCTGATTAATAAGATGGAAAACTATTTTCTCAGCTGCTTATTCTAGATTAAAAAACAAGAATATGGTTCAAAATTTCAAATACCACTATAAGCTATTAATAGAAAAGTGCAGTAAAAGCTATCGACCAAAGCAAAGTCTGTCTTCACACAAGGCAGGAAGGAAACAAAAAATTTTTTAAGTACTTATGTGAAGTGCTGTTTGAAAACAGCAAGCCCACAGAGTCTTTTGGTGTGCAGAACAGCAAGGCTCTACAAGGGACTTCCAAAAAATGAAGTTATTGCCATGGATTTTGGAAAATAATTATTTGTTGATGATGCACATAAATCTAAAACATTTAACTGTGTGGTGCTACAGGCTGCATCATTTCCTTAGGATAAACCCAGCTCCTCCTCAGCTCTGTGGCAGCCAAAGTCCTATACAGGATCTTCATACTCAGCTGAGAGCAAATTAATGGGGTAGTGGGTGGGGAGTTTGAGAGGTATTGTAGCTTTCTACCATTTCCTCTGGCCTTCCAACAAAATACCAGGTTTTCCATACCCTGTCTGCATTTTATGTAGTGCTGGTTCAGGAATTGCCAATAGGAAGTAAGGGGGCAGCATTTCTGACCAGAGGACTTTCTTTGAAACAGTTCCTTTGTCTTTTGGGAATCTTTTGCCTTGGAATTTGGAAGGGATTGTCTGCATTGCAAGTCTGGTGTCAGACGTATGAACAATGTGTGACAGCTGAGTACAATTAGGAGTTTCAATGCCGCAGGTGTTTTATCTCTGAGAGCTTGATGATCTTGGTGATCCCATAGAGGAAAGGAACGTTTATGAAGTCATATCTCTCCTGTTTTTCAAAGATCTGCTATAGGGTTTTCAGTAGCTTTGATGGATACTGAACAGCACTGACCATTTCCATCCAGCTCTGTGCTGAGTTTGTAGTTTTAAATTTTGAACACATTTCCCCCCTTCAGGTGACCAAAGGCACTGCTGATATAAGAGAAAAAAATGACAGATTTCATCACTTATAAACAGCTTACAAACAGGGAGCCTTCCCAGAGCAGATTGCAAGGATTGCAAGTCCTGATTGGGAACCTGATTGTCCCTAAACTCTTCATCACATGTCCATCCTTCTCCAGATTTGGCATCATACCTACTGATGACTGAACATCATCCCTCCGCCCACCAATCATCTGGGAGGTGAGGGGGGAAGGAACTTCCATCCGACTGGATTGGTGATTGGTCAGTGCATGAAGGGATATGGGGAGAAGGCAGGAGATTGAAAAATTGGATCAACCTTGATGAAATGATAGAGCAGACTCAATGAGTCAAATGGGCTAATTCTGCTCCCATATCTCAGAGTCTTACGTACTGGACATCACAGACACCCCTACCAACCCCCCCCCCCCATCCAACTAATCACCTTCAGCAAAGCTTTTACCCCAAACACCACACCCCTTTTAGGATCTACGACACTCAAAGGCCAAGGTCTTGTCCTTCACACGACCTCACACACGGCTCCAGATTTAGACAATTTTACTTTGAAGGATGAAAGCAAATCTCTTCTTTCACACATCTAATTCAGTAGCCACACTCTGCAGCCTACAACCAAAATGATAGTTGCCATTCTTTCTTTTTTTTTTAAACTTTTTTTATTGTTTTCAAATAGTTACAGAATAAATGTGTATGAGAAAAAAAAAGTTACCCAGCCCCCCTCCCCTTAACCCCTCCCCCCTAACATCCCTATTAAAAAAAAAGAAAGAGAAAAAAAAAAGGAATGCCTGGATATTGGAGGGTCCCCACACGCTCCACGGAGTTCGTAATAACTTTAGTATATATATTTATTTCTTTGCCCAAGTAACCAATTATTTCATCTTCGGAGCACCTATATATTTAATCCTGGCTTTTGTAAATAAGGGCGTCAAATTTTCAAAAATGTTTCATATTTATCTCTTAAATTGTAAGTGATTTTTTCAAGTGGAATACAGCCATAAATTTCGTTCTTCCAACGATCTATACTTAGATATGTATCCGATTTCCAAGTCACTGCAATAGCTTTTTTGGCTACTGCCAATGCAATTTTTATGAATTCTTTCTGATATTTATTCAATCTGGATATCGGTTTTATCCCTTCAATATTACCTAGTAAAAGTAATATTGGGTTGTGTGGAAGTTGTATTCCAATGATTTGTTCCAGTAAAACTCTTAAATTTGTCCAAAAAGGTTGAATTTTAGAGCAAGACCAAGTAGAATGTAAAAAAGTACCAATTTCTTGGTTACATCGAAAACACTGATCAGATAGATTTGGGTTTAATTTGTTTATTTTTTGTGGTGTAATATATAGTTGATGTAAAAAATTGTATTGCACTAATCTTAATCGAACGTTTATTGTATTTGTCATACTCTCAAGACATAGTCTTGACCAGTTTTTTTCTTCAATTTTGATATTCAAATCACTTTCCCATTTTTGTCTTGACTTATGGACTCCTTGTTTAATTGCCTGTTTTTGAATCAAATTATACATACAAGAGATAAATTTTTTAATCTTTCCTTTTTGAATTAAAGTTTCTATTTCATTGGGTTTCGGTAGTAACATTGTTTGACCTAGCTTTTCTCTTAAATAAGCCCTTAGTTGAAAGTAACAAAAAAGAGTGTTGTTTGATACTTTATATTTATTCTTTAATTGATCAAATGACATTAATATACCTCCTTCAAAACAATCTCCTATATATCTAATCCCTTTTTGAAACCAATTGTATAAAAGTTGATTATCCATTGTAAAGGAATAAGTCTATTTTGGATTAAAGATCTCTTTGCTAATAAGGATTTCTTTGTCTCATCGTCAACATTTATCTTATTCCATAAATCAATCAAATGTTTTAATATAGGAGATTCTTTCTTTTCCCGTATCCATTTAGATTCCCATTTATATATAAAGTCTTCTGGTATGTTTTCTCCTATTTTATCTAGTTCTATTCTGATCCACGCCGGTTTGTCTTTGATAGTTGCCATTCTTCATCATGTTTGGTTAACAGCTTCCTGCAAGCACTGAGGTAATTCTATGTTGGCCGTAGGTGGGAAAGTCACAAGAACTGTTTGACTTCTAATAAGGGGACAGTTAGTAGAGTCATGATTGTGCAAGTCGTGGCCACAGGTCATCAAAGGATTGAAACCTGTAATAAATACACAGATATCAATGCAATGCAGAGCAATATATTAATGAGCACCACACTGCCCTTTCACATATGGTGTACACATGAAGAGGATAGTTATGAATGGTGAATTTATAGCCTACCCGAAAACATTCCAGAACCACTTTCAGCAGTACTGAGGAAAACTACCTTTTTCCATTGTTGTACAAAATCTGCATTAGAGAAATAGTTTAATTTGAGTGAACTGGTCCATGCTGCTATTTGGTTCCACATTATCCTTTTCTATTTAAGCCTGTCGTTCGATTGCTGCTTCCCTTGTGTGCTCAGCCAGTTGCACACAAATACACTCTTACTTATTGTAAGAACAAATTCCACATGCTGGCTAAAGAGTTTCCCCTGTTTCTCTGTGGATTCACATTAACAGCCTCTGGTTTTGGTTTCCTGCCTGATTAAAAACATCTTCTCCATGGCAAATTATCCATTCTCCTGATAATCTTAGACATTTTAGGTCACGCCTCACTCTCCTTTCAAGAGAAAACAGCTCCATCCTGCTTAATCCTACCATAGTAGTTATAACCTTCATTCAGATGCCAATAAAACGTGGGAATTTTGTGCCCCAGAGAACTACAAGTGTTCTCTGTAAGTGTATGTAATCCCAAAATCAAAAGATTTTTTGGATTTGCAAGGAAACAGTGCTTTACCCTGCTCTACTCAATTCATACTTATGACTGTGAGGCTAAGTACAGCCCCAATACTATATTTAAGTTTGCTGCCTCTGTCACTGGCTGAATCAAAGGTGGTGATGAATCAGCATAGAGGAGGAAGATTGAAAATCTGGTTGAGTGGTGCCACAACAACAACCTCTCACTCAAGAGCAAGATCAAAGAGCTGATTATTGACTTCATGAAGAGGAAACTGGAAGTCCAGGAGGCATTCCTCATTGGAGACCGGAGGCAAAGAAGGTCAACAACTTTAAATTCCTCAGTGTTATCATCTCAGACCATGTGTCCTGGGTCCAACGTGTATATGCCATTAGAAAGAAAGCTTGACACTTGTACTCTTGTAGAAGTTTGCAAAGATTCGGTACATCATCTCAGACTTCCACAAAATTCTATGGATACATGGTGGAGACTATATTGACCAGTTGCATCACAGCCTGGTATGTAAATACTAAAGCCCTTGAACGGAGAAGCCTACAAAAAGTAGTGGATACCGCCCAGTCCATCAAGTTTTGAATTGATGATCGTACTGCCTTTCTTTTCTTTCTTGGTTTCATGGCTATCTGGAGAAGAAGAATTTCAGAGTTGTATACTTTGATAATAAATGAACCTTTGGATTGTGAGCACTGAAATCTTTGTAAAATACTACGTAACATTTTGTGTGATTTATTTGTGCTTTCTATTTTATGATAATAAGTTACTCTTCAGTTACTTAGTTGTGTTTGTGTCATTCTTACCACATCTCCAGGACACACAAATTGGTTTGGGTCTTTTGGGTCTGATTGACCCAGCCCATTACACCAACTAGGGTCCGTGAAAAGTCCTGAATTACTAATCCACAAAACTGAGTAGCACAGATCACTGTTTGTCCCTCAGCAAGGATAATCCCCATCAAGTTAAACTTCAAAGTAAATTTATTTACAAATTACAGATATCTTATCATATACTACATTAAGACTCACTTTCTTGCAAGCATCTACTGGAAAAAAATATAATAGAATTTTATGAAAAAGTATTCATAAACAAAGACTGACAACAAAAAAAAAGACAAACTGTGCAAATAAAAACCTAGCAATGCACTAAACTACCAGAGAAAAGTACATGGATTAAAAAAAATAAACTTGTGAAGTTAATGGCCAAACAAAACAGAAGTTAAGGGACTGACCGACTCATGCCCTTTCAATAGCCTTCATTTACCCTGGCTTTCCACAAGATTTGGCCAAAACAAATACATAGATAAGCAAAAAATATAAAGTGCAAAGCCCATTGTATTGTATACAAGCACCACAGCAGCAAAATAACATAGGTACCATGTAAACAAATCAGTAAAGGGAGTGAAATGATTCAGAAAATAAGCAGAAAATAAGCACACATGCTAATGGAGTGTCAGCATTTTATCTCAACACAGCTGGAAGAAAAAGTTGAGGAAGTTCTGCTTCAGTTGTGAAGACTTTCAGCTGACTTCTGTCGTGAGTAAGCAAAAACCCACAGGGCTCATAAGACTGTTCCGGCTCATTTGTCGTGAAACAGGAAGATATTCCATTGCCTTATAGTTCGAGTTCAAGTTCAAGTGTATTGTCATTTCAACCATATACATGGATTAAAAAAAAAACTCCTCCAGACCATGATGCATAATAGCCGGCCGGCGGTGTAGTGGCATCCGCACCGGACTTCCAAGGTTAGTGGCCTGGGTTCGAATCTGGCCAGTTTCCATCTGTGCTGGGTTGAGCCTCAGATACAAGATAGTCATTCTTTGAATTTTACTTTAACCCTTACAGAAGTTTAGCACCTCAGGGAGTGGATAAATTATTTTTAGCTTTTACCATTCTTACCAAGAATAAATGGTGCCAGCTCAGCCATTGGCTGTCTACATTATTTTTGCTTTTTAATGCCACAATTACATTCAGACATACAGGAGAGGAGCCGATATCAGAAAAAAGGTGCATGAATGGCAGAGACTTATCACTATGCTCCCAAATAGAAATTTCAACCAAGATACCTTTTCTTTTTCCCTTCAACCCCCATCCGCCCATCCCATCCTGTCATGAGTCTTTGGTATCATTTCAAAGTCAGTGAAATGTGGCATGCAAAGGATTGGGCACCCCTGGTCAAAATATCTATTACTGTGAATAGCTAAGCGAGTAAAAGATGACCTGATTTTCAAAAGGCATAAAGTTAAAGATGACACATTTCTTTAATATTTTAAGCAAGATTACTTTTTTAATTTCCATCTTTTACAGTTTCAAAATAGCAAAGAAGGAAAAGGGCCCAAAGCAAAAGTTTGGGCACCCTGCATGGTCAGTACTTAGTAACACCCCCTTTGGCAAGTATCACAGCTTCTAAACGCTTTCTGTAGCCAGCTAAGAGTCTTTCAATTCTTGTTTGGGGTATTTTCGCCCATTCTTCCTTGCAAAAGGCCTCTAGTTCTGTGAGATTCTTGGGCCGTCTTGCATGCACTGCTCTTTTGAGGCCTATCCACAGATTTTCAATGATGTTTAGGTCAGGAATCTGTGAGGGCCATGGCAAAGCCTTCAGCTTGTGCCTCTTGAGGTAGTCCATTGTGGATTTTGAAGTGTGCTTATGATCATTATCCTGTTGTAGAAGCCATCCTCTTTTTCATCTTCAGCTTTTTTTTTTTTACAGACAGTGTGATGTTTGCTTCCAGAATTTACTGGTATTTAATTGAATTCATTCTTCCCTCTACCAGTGAAATGCTCCCTGTGCTACTGGCTGCAACACAAGCCCAAAGCATGTTCAATCCACCCCCGTGCTTAACAGTTGGAGTGGTGTTCTTTTCATGAAATTCTGCACCCTTTTTTCTCCAAATATACCTTTGCTCATTGCGGCCAAAAGGTTCTATTTTAACTTCATCAGTCTACAGGACTTGTTTCCAAAATGCATCAGGCTTGTTTAGATGTTCCTTTGCAAACTTCTGCTGCTGAATTTTGTGGTGGGGATGCAGGAAAGGTTTTCTTCTGATGTCTCTTCCATGAAGGTCATATTCGTGCAGGTGTCACTGCACAGTAGAACAGTGCACCACCACTCCAGACTCTGTTAAATCTTCCTGAAGGTCTTTTGCAGACAAAGGGGAGGTTTTGATTTGCCTTTCTAGCAATCCTACGAGCAGATCTCAGAAAGTTTTCTTGGTCTTCCAGACCTCAACTTGACTTCCACCGTTCCTGTTAACTGCCATTTCTTAATTACATTACAAATTGAGGAAACGGCTACCTGAAAACACTTTGCTATCTTCTTATAGCCTTCTCCTGCTTTGTGGGCATCATTTATTTTAATTTTCAGAGTGCTAGGCAGCTGCTTAGAGGAGCCCATGGCTGCTGATTGTAGGGACAAGGTTTGAGGAGTCGGGGTATTTATAAAGCTTTGAAATTTGCATCACCTGGCTTTTCCTAACGATGACTGTGAACAAGCCATAGCCCTAACAAGCTAATTAAGGTCTGAGACCTTGCTAAAAGTTATCTGAGAGCTTAAATCTCTTGGGGTGCCCAAACTTTTGCATGGTGCGCCTTTCCTTTTTCTCCCCACTCTAAAATTGCACAAAACAAAAATAATACACTAATCTTGCTTAAAATGTTGAAAAGAATGTTTCATCTTTAACTTTATGCCTTTTGGAAATGAGGTCATCTTTTACTCACTTAGCTATTCACAGTAACAGAAATTTTGACCAGGGGTGCCTAAACTTTTGCATGCCACTGTACATTTATAATTGAGACCTGCAGCCGGCTGGAAGCCAGAGAAGAGTTTATTCGTCATATGCATTTAATTCTTCTGGGAAGAAAGCAGTCCTGTTCAAATACAAGTTATTTGCTCAGTTTCAAACTATTTTTAGTCTTACACTATAGTCAAAGGTTAGTGTCAATAGGTAAAACTAACATTCTGAACAGTGTCTCAAAATTAGTCACAAAGAGCTGACTGAATAAAACATATTCAATATAAATCAGCTAGTTGAACTTTTAAGTCAGGAAAGGGCCACACTGAAAAAAAAATGTTACTATATTCACCTTGGTCTTTATCTATCACTCAACAGGCAGACAGACTTGTCTAGTTATGAACAGAGCTGAATGTGACTGGTCTGAATATTAAGCTGATTACCTGCGTCATGTCACCTCAAGTTACCAACAAGAATGGAAATATTGCTCACAATAAATTTTGCCAGAAATGAGTGCTTATTACTTACATAAAACAGCACTGTACAATATGGGCCCTTCAGAGCACGATGTTGTGCTGACCCTTTAACTACTCCAAGGTCAATCTAACCCCTCTCTCCCACGTAGCCCTCTATTTTTCTTTCATCCATTTGCCTATCCAAGAGTCTCTGAAATGTCCCTTATGCATCTGCCTCTACCACCACCCCAGCAGTGTGTTCCATGTACTTACCACTCTCTGTGTAAAAAACCTACCTGACATTCCCCATGCACTTTCCTCCAAACTCCTTAAAAGTATGTCCTCTCATATTAGTTGGGGGGGAGGAAACATGTCCACTCTATCAATGCCTCTTATCGTCTTGCAAACCTCTATAAGACCATAAGATACAGGAGCAGAAGTAGGCCATTTGGCGCATCAAGTCTGCTCCGTCATTCAATCATGGCTGATCCAATTCTTCCTGTCATCCCCACTCCCCTGCCTTCTCCCCATACCCTTTGATTCCCTGGCTAATCAAGAACCTATCTATCTCTGCCTTAAATGCACCCAATGACTTGGCCTCCACAGCCGCTCATGGCAACAAATTTCACAGGTTTACCACCCTCTGACTAAAGTAATTTCTCCACATCTCAGTTCTAAATAAATGTCCTTCAAGCCTAAAGTTGTGCCCTCTTGTCTTAGAATCCCCTACCATGGGAAATAACTTTGCTATATCTAATCTGTTCAGGCCTTTTAACATTTGGAATGTTCCTATGAGATTCCCTTTCATTCTCCTGAACTCCAGCGAATACAGCCCTAGAGCTGCCAGACGTTCCTCATACAGTAAACCTTCCATTCCTGGAGTCATTCTCGTGAATCTTCTCTGAACCCTCTCCAATGTCAGTATATTCTTTCTAAAATAAAGAGCCCAAAACTGCACACAATACTCCAAGTGTGGTCTCACGAGTGTCTCATAGAGCCTCAACATCACATTTCTGCTCTTATATTCTAGAAATGAATGCCAACATTGCATTTGCCTTCTTCACAACCGACTCAACCTGGATACCTTTAGGGTATCTTGCACAAGGACTCCCAAGTCCCTTTGCATCTCTGCAATTTGAATTCTCTCCCCATCTAAATAATAGTCTGCCCGTTTACTTCTTCCACCAAAGTGTATGACCATATACTTTCTAACATTGCATTTCATTTACTACTTCTTTGCCCATTCCCTTAAACCATCCAAGTCATCTCTTGTGCTTCTTTGCTCCAAAGAAAGAAATCACTCACACTCCCGCTTGTAATTTTTAATGGCTTGCACTATACTGTTGCCACAAAATACCATACTTCATCATGTATGTTAGTTATAATAAACCTGATTTTGATGCTTGTAGCCAAGACGGATGCAGAAAGATCTAGAGGGTCAGAGATGGAGCAGGTAAACATGAAAATTGACAACAAATGTTGTGACATTTCTGAGTTGCTTGTGAGAGAACAGGAAGCAGTGAGGAATGATAGCAAGGTGTGGGAGGGGGAGTGTTGGAGTTGGGAGACAGTGGCAGGTGGGCAATAGGTAGAAGCAGACAAGAAAAGACAAATGGAGCCAGGTGGGAGGGAGAAACTGGGTAGAGAGAGATGAGCAGTGAAACAAAGGTTAGTGATGTTGGAATGTCATAATGGGAACCCTAGAGGAGAAATGAAGGCCAAATGTAGGGGCTTCGGGAGGTGAGGTCTGAAGATAGCAGTTTGATGGAACTGGAAGGGGAAAGGTGTTGAAAATAGATGATGGGTGAGGGTGTGGCTGGAGAGTGGGTATGTGATAGGGAGGACTGGAACAGGATTGAGAAAGGAGAACACAAGATTACCTGAAATTGGAATATTCAATGTTATAATATTGGGTAGTAGATTATTCTAGACAAATATAAAGGTGTTTTACTTCTAGTTTGTGTTGGGCCTTACTCTGGCAGATGTTCAGGAGAAGGATTTCCATTGCTGGATACTTAGTTAAGGATCGCACTGTACATATGAAACAAGAACAGAAGTTTTCATTTGAGTTGAGTTATAAAATCATCTTTCCTTGTATTTAAATTTTAATTTGGAAGAGGCAAAACCTTAACATTTGTCCACATTTATTAAAAGAAACTGTTATTATTATAGGACAAGATGTCTTCATGCTATGAGATATGTTAGTTATTTGCTCACTACTGCAATGAAATATTTTATGGGTATTATATAATTGAAAACCATAGCCATGCTGTTGCATAGCACATTGGAAATGGAATACATCCAGGTAGCTATAGTTCATTACTAGCATCAGTCTTTTCTATGCTTTTGCACTGATGATTTACATTCTCCGTTAAAAATATTTAGTTTGAACTGCAGCTGTTTGATTTTAAAATGTACCACAAAATCGTATGGCAGTATTATTCTGCCCAATAGCACAAAAAGGGATACAACAGGAAAGTTCATTTCTATAAAGAACCTGATGATCTCGCAGATTCTGCTTTGAGATACATCAGTCTTCAAAATCAAACACAAAAATCACATGACTGTTACATGGGAATTCGTTCATCTCAAGTCCAAAGCAAAAAATAAACCTTTACATCAGGCAAATGGGATGTAACAGGTTTGAGTATAAACTACCAGCATTTATAAACCTGTTGCAATATAACTAACAGATAAAAACAAATTAAAAGACACGGACTATAACTTTTGACTCAAGCTTTGGATAAACCTTTGCAATGATTACTGCCTTGCAACATACACACCCTCCTATATCAACAACTATTCCTAGTGTTACCTTTCAACAGTCTCTCTTTCTTCTTAGCAGAATATCCATTTGCTACAGTTCACTGGATGCACAACATCATCAAGCTACTGAGCTTCAAGTGTGCCTCTACACCCTATTTAACACTGGAGAACCTAAAAGCCAAAGTGGTGAGGTCAACAGGGTTAGGGATAAATGCCACAAAAAATTTACCCTTTATTTAAAATATATATTCTGCCAAATTTAGTGTTTTTACAGTTCATATATTTACCTTTATACTTATCATGGGAAAATTGTGATATTTGGATGTTCACAAGACCATCACTTCAGCAATGTTAAAACTACGCAATCCATCACACAATCCAAGAAAGCACCATGTGCATTCTCCCAGGACAAACGGTCAAAGCCAAATTTACAAAAATCAGGAGTTGGTTTTTCACTCATCATTAAAACCCAAAAGCAAAATTGGGACACGAATTGAAGCCATCTTAATTTAGTATCTGCATGGAAGGAGATAAAGATTTTAAATATCATCGAAGCAAAACCACAGCTGGCTAACTTTCCCAGATCTCAGGAAAAATGGCAGCTGAGGACATAGGGCTGAATGCTGTGCCTGTGCAGCATAACCCGTGCACCAGGAGAAGACTTATTTTGTTTTTGCCGGGTTCAATAAGTTTTCTTTTCCAACCCAACATTTTCTGATAACCCAACACCATCCACATCCCCAACATCTTCATTCAATCGTTATTTGTTCCAATTCCTACAACAATCATGATCTCCTTCTGACCACGATTTGAAGTCCATGTTCACATCATGTACTCGTCTCCCAGTAAGGTGTACTCCCCAACTCACCTACATCCCCCACTGATGTTACTCTTGTAAAACATGTTCTTCTCCTCACCCACCAACACACCCCTTCCCAAATAGCACAAGCCTGCCAATCAATCTGCTATACTAAGGTACTATGCTTTGTCAAAAGTAAAGGTTGACAATTAAAAACTCTTATAGAGTATCACTACAAACTTATTCTTCCAGCTTTCGAAATAAGAGAGTAGTAGCACCCACATTCTACTATCTGTTTCACAATCCTCTCCTTTCCTCTAAACTCCCATTGATCCTTTGGCTAAACAGATCTTTCTTCTCCAAAACAACTTTCCTTGCAGTTTTTCCTCTTTAACCCAGTTTGAGACAATACTCATTCATACTCCATAACTCTTCAAATTGCTACAACTCTTCTATTCTACTTCTGATTAAAATTTATATCTGCTTCACCTCACTGCTTAAGTTTCAGAAGAGAGATCAAAATGACCAGTTTTAGCCAAAGGAAACCCATTTTGGTCCCTGCTTGCATAGATACATCAGAGCCCCAAAATTTATCATCATGTGGAATTATATGCAAAATTAAAAGGGCTAAAACCTGACTGACTTATAAAAATAATGCTGGAGGGTAACTAATGAACAAAGGAGTGCTTGTTGCATGAGAAAGCTGCTTTGTGTAACCACTTATCAAGGATGCTTGGCAACAATCAGAGTACTATGTGATAACATATGTTTAACAAGCAGACCTAGACAGTACTCGAGGCTCACTTGATTGCAGGTTTTCCCAGGCTCTACGAGCAGGGGCTCTATTATGTCAACTGGAACACAAGCTTGCTAATAAACTGTATGTACTTTTAAGTAAACTGTGTTTGACAATTATCGCTCCCTTGTCCACTCGTCCCCCCCAATCCCTTCCCACCGATCTCCCTCCTGGCACTTATCCTTGTAAACGGAACAAGTGCTACACCTGCCCTTACACTTCCTCCCTCGCCACCATTCAGGGCCCCAGACAGTCCTTCCAGGTGAGGCGACACTTCACCTGTGAGTCGGCTGGTGTGGTATACTGTGTCCGGTGCTCCCGGTGTGGCCTTTTATATATTGGTGAGACCCGACGCAGACTGGGAGACCGTTTCACTGAGCACCTACGCTCGGTCCGCCAGAAGAAGCAGGATCTCCCAGTGGCCACACATTTTAATTCCATGTCCCATTCCCATTCTGATATGTCTATCCATGGCCTCCTCTACTGTCAACTGGCTGGGTAGCCTCCAACCTGATGGCATGAACATTGACTTCTCTAACTTCTGTTAATGCCCCTCATCCCCTTCTTACCCCATCCCTGACATATTTAGTTGTTTGCCTGATCTCCATCTCCCTCTGGTGCTCCCCCACCCTTTCTTTCTCCTGAGGCTTCCCGTCCCATGATCCTTTCCCTTCTCCAGCTCTGTATCACTTTCGCCAATCACCTTTCCAGCTCTTAGCTTCATCCCACCCCCTCCGGTCTTCTCCTATCATTTCTCCCCCCACTACTTTCAAATCTCTTACTATCTTTCCTTTCGGTTAGTCCTGACAAAGGGTCTCGGCCCGAAACGTCAACAGCGCTTCTCCCTATAGATGCTGCCTGGCCTGCTGTGTTCTACCAGCATTTTGTGTGTGTTGACAATTATTCGCTGGGTCTGAACCTAAAGTCCTCTGGTAGAGAGGCAGATCTACAATAATAAATGCCTGAGTTGGAAAACACATGCCTTCGAATCCAAAACTGCTAGGGGAGGACATGCACTTGAAAACTGGGGTCCGTGTAAGCAAATGGGTGAAACGTAACTGGGAATCACAAGTGTTGATTTTCATCATTACAAAATGTGTACAATATTATTTTGCAAACACAATGATTGGTTCTTCTTGCACTCCAAGCTTTAAAGAAAATTAAAATAACAGTTAAACTCACTTTACATGATCTCTGACACAGGATTACCTTTCCTCAGTACAGGTTTACCTCTGCTCCAGTTTTGTGGTTTCATTAGCCTCCTAAGAAGCCAATAAGAGAAATGCAGACTCTTCACAGATCAGATGGGGTAGACGGTGGCTGCCAGAGCAGTATAATGGAAGTTTCTAAAATGGAGTGTTTCTTTCACAGAACCTTTGTGTGCTCTCGATGTTTGGCCTTAGGGTTTCTCAGTATCATTTCTAATGCTATGCATTAATACCTATAATGAATTGGCTCAAGGTTTAAAATAGTTAAACGGTCACAAGACTTTCACTCAATTTTACAATAGCGAAAGGGTCATTCAATCAAATCCATGGGGGAGTTACTGTCCTTTTCTGGTTTGCCTCTCCACCTTTCACATTAAACTGACATGTCACAACAAATAGGTTGACATCATATCGAAGAGTCTTAGTTGCTGCACTATGACAGCAGACTTGTGTTCAGTGTAGTCACCTTTGATTTTGGCCACAGGGGGGCCTGAAGTTCATACACTTGGTTGGAGTAGCCTTGACACATTAGCTACCACACAGGCTTTAATAAACAATGTCTTGCTCTAGTGGGAAGGGGAACCAAGACGTCTGGATACCGGGCTCCATCACTGTGATAGTGCAGCACACTGTTATTATCAGCCAACAAGGCAGCAGTTTTTGTAGAGAGACTGTTGATTAAAAGCTTTCTGTACAAGACCAGAATATTGGCACTGATGTTCCAAAAACTCGACATCATTCAAGGATGCTTGTTTGAATCAAACACAAATTTTGTTTTGCAAACACATTCTGATTCTAGCTCTCACTCAGTCATAAGTAGGTGTCATTCAAGATCAAAACTTCTTTTGTGGTACTGAGAATTTCACACAACACCTTCAGAGCAGAACAAGATGTTACCAAATCCAATGAAACAAATACTACAAGCATCCTCAGTAGGCAAAGAGAGGAGATTCCAGAGAGATAGGTTTAAGGTATGTTGTAGACATCTGAGATTCCAGAAGGTCTCAAAATGTCCTTGCATGTTTATGGCAAGCAGAGACAAGGATCATAATCACAAGTTATTAAAATACACACACTATTTTTTGGGACAGCATGGTAGCGTAGTGGTTAGTACAATGCTTTACATTTCCAGTGACCCAGGTTCAATTCCCGCTGCTGTCTGAAAGGAGGTTGTGTGTTCTCTCCGTGACCACGTGGGTTTCTTTCAGGTGCTCCAGTTTCCTCTCAGTCCTAAGACGTACCGATTGGTAGGTTAATTGGTCATTAAAAACTGTCCTGTGATTTGGTTAGGGTTAAATCGGGGGTTGCTGGGCATCACAGCTCAAAGGGCCAGAAGGCCCTATTCCGCGATGCACCTTAATAAATAAATACATTTAATATGTTAGACAAAACAGGGAAATCCTGGTGTATACATCTTCACTGTCCAAAAGTTCTAGGGTTGAGTGAAGAGCAATGAAATGGTATCTACTGCTGGCCTGTTGTGACTGTAGGCAAATTGGAGTGGACTCAAAGCAATTCCATAGCCATTTCTCTGCCTCCTGCAACTATCCCTGGCGCCTTGCTATTTAGCCTCTGGCTGTATGCAGGTAGGAAGAGGACAGCCAGATGATCATATTTCCCAAAATGTGGTCTAGGGATTGTACAGTAGGTATTCCTGATCATGGTGTAACAGTGGTAAAGTGTGTTGGCACACCTGGTGCTACAGATGATATGCTGATGATAACTGAGCAGAGATTTCTTTAAGCAAGACTGATTGAAGTCCCCAGCAATGATTTGAAAGGCATTGGGGTAAGCTGTTTCTTGTATGCTAATCAGGGCACATAATACAGCGACTACTTGCTTAAGGCAACACGAGTGAATCTGCAGATGCTGGAAATAAGTAAAAACACAAAATGGTAGAACTCAGCAGGCCAGACAGCATCTATGGGAGGAGGTAGTGACGACGTTTCGGGTCGAAACCCTTCATCAGGACTACTTGCTTAACATCTGCTTTTGGTCAGGATCTCAGAGAACTCTCTAAATAGGATGGATAGCACTTAATCATTAGATGTTCAAGGTTGGGAGAACATAAGTGTGACAAGACCGCTAAGTCTGAGTACCATGAAGAATTTATCAAGAATCACAGACTGCCACCTCTTTCCTTCTCAAAATCAGGTTTGAGCCATCTAGTGTGTGAAGAAATGCTGGGGCTAGACTGTATCTGGCACGTCCAAAATGAGCCACATCTCCGTGAAATTACTACTTCTTTTAGAGCCAGCAATTATTTAATCTGTCACATCCAGAACCTGAAAGCTTAATTTTTTGAATGAGGAAAAATAATATTTTCCATCTAATGATGAATTCCCTTCTCACAATTTCTCTCCAAACTCAATTCAATCAAATATCCTGGGTGATAACTACCTCTGCATTCACTAACTGTGAATGAGAAGTCAGACGTAGCAGCTGTGGATTGGGGCAAAGTGAGATCAGTACATTTTAGGCTGCCCCAATTAGCTGAAGTTTCACTGCCGTCATTAAAAACATAAAAAAAGACAAACTACCTTATAAATGAGCAACAAATTATTCATTTAAATAAATTACAAAACAAATTGGAACAGTATCAATAATAATAATAATGATAACACAGCCCAGAAAAATGAAGACGTCGTCACTACAGAAGAAAACATTAACCAGTGGAAGAGTATGACCCTCCACAGTAGATACCTCCACAATCTAAGTGGACTAGATGTCGACAAAGTGTCGAACGCCTAGCTCATAGCTGGAGACCTGTTCCCAGAAACAGCATGCAGCAATACAGGACCAGGTAGTTAACACAAAAATATATCGAAAATATATAATGAAAGGCCAACCAATTCAAGAGGATAAATACAGAATACACAAGAGGAGAAACCAGAAACAATCCAACACATTACTAAATCCTGCAGTACTTTAACTCAATTTGTTTACTTACACAGGCATGATCAAGTGGCAAATATCATTCGCCAAAATCTTGCTTTAAAGTACAGTCATAAAAAACACCATACTATAAATACAAGCCTGATCCAGTTTTAGACTCCAGTACTACAAATTATATTACAACTGATCATTACAGATAGAACAATCCATAATAATTGGCCAGATATAATAATACAGGATAAAAAAGCAAGAACAACTTACTTATTAGATATTGTCACTCAAAACTCTTGCAACATACAGAAACCAATGTGAAAAACAACAGAACTGTACTGAATTTAAAAAAAGGACATTGAAAGACAGAACATGGACAAGGTATAAATTGTCCCAGTAGTAATATCTGCAACCAGTATCATCCCAAATTCACTACACAATAACATTAAACAATTAGGCCCACACAGCAATATTTATGTACAGGTAAATCTTCAGAGGGCCACAATACTAAACACCAATAGAATAGTCTGAAACTTCCTAGCAATTGAGAAATGAGTGTGTGTTTAGCTATGCCTGTACCTCAGATTCTACCAGCCTAATAAATTTATACAGCAGCTTTCATGCTTTAAAATCAGGCTCAAAGTGCTTTACATAGAATGTAAAAAATAAATCAATATAGGTCACAAAAGTATGAGACAAAATTTAAAACCATAATTACTACAGTACTATAAAATAGTAGTTCTTAATAGTTATCAAAGCAGAATTCATTCACTGTGTACGCTGCAGTATTCTTTTGATTGACAGTAAATAAACAAAATCTGCATAAACACGATGCAGATAATGGACATCCTTCATATAATACCTTCGATGATTGCATCCTCCAAATCTTCATTTTCATTCTAACATTCAGGATGATTGTTGATACCTTCAAATTCTTTGCAGTTCCTATCTTGAAGTAAAAAAAATTCATTCTTGCTCCCAGCAGTTTCTGGCATCTCCAAACCTGAATGCTTGAAACCACAGTGAGCAAAACAGTTGCAAATTTTCTTACTGTTGATTTTTCATCAACCATCAATGACAAAAAACACTCCTTTTTGAACACAAACACACACAACTGATGCTAGTTTAAAACCTGTTTGCACTAAGCAAAGTGTAGTGTTTAACTGCTGCACAAGTGCACTGATTAACACTAGTAAATTGTTCAGTATCAGTCTCCTGTTCCAACTAGCAGCATAGTGTCCCAAAAAAGAAAAAGAATCCTGGCTATTTTCTCCATTAGTTTTAGTTCTTTAAGAGTTGTTCCAAATAAGAGGCTGTCCCAAATAACCGATGGCCCAGTTAGCCAGAATCCACTGCATTTTTCTCTTGCACTGAAGATGAAATTCCTTGCTGCCGGGCAACATTCTAATTAAGAACCCAACTGAGACCAGTATGGATGAAATTTGGTAACTGAACCAAGGAGAGAATAGTGTCATCCAGCCAGACAGCAAACTTGTATATTCTTGTTCATAACTAGTGAGCGATAAAATGAACCAGTGGCCTGTAAGCATTGTCAAGAATCAGAATCAGGTATAACATCACTGGCATATGTCATAAAATCTATTACCGGTAGTTTGCAAAAGTACAGTGCCATACATAAGAAATATATATATTACAACAAGAAAAAATACATATAACATCTAATTGGCTGCATTAAGAACAGGCAAAGAGCACAACAGCAATAAAAGCAGGGGGTCTATCACAGCAGACAAGACCCAAGATACAAACTCTGCAACAAATCTGCTGAAACTATCCAGCACATAGTGGCAGGGTGCAAGATGCAGGCATGGACAGCACATGCAAAACGGCACAACTAAATCGCAGGAATTGTGTACAGGAACATCTGCGCTGTGTATGGATTGGACACTCCCAAGTCCAAATGGGAAACACCCAAAAAGGTAGTGGAGAATGACAGAGCCAAGCTCCTGTGGGACTTCCAAATACAGACTGATATGCAGGTACTGGCCAACCACCCAGACACAGTAATACTGGACAAGGAACAGACAGAAGAAAGCAACAGTAATAGATGTGGCAATTCTGAATGACAGAAACATCAGGAAGAAAGACCACAAGAAGCTGGAGAAATACCAGGATTCAAAAGAGCAGATAATAAGGATGTGGAAGTTAAAGCCAGTGTAACCCTGGTGCTGATAGGAGCACTTGGAGCTGCGACACCTGGACTGGGAGAGTAGCTCTAACAAATACCTGAAACATTAAGTGTGTATCTTCAGGCTCCTCTACCTTCTCCTTGATGGTAACAATAAGATCTTATAGAAACATACAAAATTATGAAAGGGATAGATAAGATAGAGGCAGGAAAGTTGTTTCCACTGGTAGGCGGGACTAGAACTAGGGGACATAGCCACAAGATTTGGGGGAGTAGACTTACTCCGTGGTACATCTGCAGAAATTTACTAGAAGCTTAGGTGACATTTCATGCCTCCTCAAACTCCTAATGAAAAATCGCTGCTGCTGTGCCTGCTTTGTAGCTACATCCATCTGTTGGACCCAGGATAGATCTTCAGAGATCTTGACATCCAAAAACTTGAAACTGCTGATCCCTCAATAAGGACTGCTGTGTGTTCCGACTTCCCCTTCCTGAAGTCTACAATCAATTCTTTGGCCTTATTGATTTTGAGGGCAAGGTTGTTGTGACACCTCTCAACCAGCTGATCTATCTCATTCCTGTACGCCTCTGTGTCACCATCTGAAATTCTGCCAATAGTTGTGTCATTGGCAAATTTATAGAAGGTACTTGAGCTGTGCCTAGCCACACAGTCATGGGTGCAGAGAGAGTAGAGCTGTGGGCTGAGCACGTACCTTGAGGTGCAACAGTGTTGAATGTCAGCGAGCAGGAGATGTTATTTCCAATCCGCACCGACTGTGGACAGCTGGTGAGGCAGTCGAGGATCCAGTTGCAGAGGGAGATACAGAGGCTCAGGTTTTAGAGCTTGTTGATTGATACTGAGGGCATGATGGAGTTGAACACTGAGCTGTAACCAACAGACAGAAGCTTGACGTAGATATTACTATTCAGCACTCAGCTACTATTTGTGGTTTAGTAAATCAGGCACTTGTAAATTATTTCTGATCAGAACTGGTGAAGGGCTGATATTACCCATCTTTTCTATTGAGTATTTTCACATGCAAATATGTATTATTTAAGCAACACTATTGGTCTTCTCAATCAGATGAGTTGATATTGTGCAGGCATTTCCCTCATAGAAACTTTGCAAATGGAAACATAGAAATGTTGGGCTTCTCCCATTTTGAAATAAAATGTTAAAGATGTCAAATAAACAAGTCATTTAGAACTGCTCGCAACATCCAGGCAAACCAATTGTCAGAAATGTAGAAATTTCCATTCTGGCAGCTCTGAAAGGTCAAATTTTGAGATAATGGCTGTGGTAAAAAGTAAACACCATGAAACAGAATAAATACTCTTCATCTCATGTTTTCGATACTTATTTCTTACTTATATACTACTATTTTTTTCTCTTTTGTATTTGCACAGCTTGTTGCCTTTTGCACATTGGTTGTTTGTCTGCCCTGTTGGGTACTGTCTTCCATTCGATTCTATTATGCATCTTGGATTTACTGAACATGCCCGCAAGAAAACGGATCTCAGGGTTTTATATGGTAACACATATGTACTTCGATAACAAATTTACTTTGAACTTTAAAAAATTTCTACCTGGGCCCGTCAGTGATGCCTTGCTTCTTTTTGGCTCCAGTAGTCAGACTATTATCAACTCACAATTACACTGTATAAAGTGGGACAGAGACATCAACCGAAGGCGATGTCAAAATGATCAGTTTTATGGGCAAGTCATTATTGCATTGATTCTTGTCTGCAAATGATATGATGTATTCCATTGACAGAAACATTTTAGCATTCCAAGCTCACTCACAGATTGGAAGTCCCCAGATTTGACTCTAGAATCAATCTATGTATTTTGTGCTCATGTCAGCTGGGAAAAGACAGCTTTAACAATTGTGTCTTAGAGAGAAGAGCAGCCAATTCCACTCCAATTTCAAACTGTGATTCCAACATGGATCATCACTGGATGATCTTATCAGATGAACGAAAATCCAATTCACTTTTATTACTGCTGAAGTGTGAAATAACCTACCTAAAAATGAACGGCTGTTTGGTTAGGAGTGGCAGGAGATCTAATGGAACAAAGCCACTTCAAGGAGTTAGTTGTTTTTCACAAGGGCAGAATGGCTTTGAGCCATTTACACCTTACTTTTGAAAGCAGATATTGGCAAATAACCTGATGTAAAGTGTCATGAACTACTGATTTTAGACACAATAATTAAGTGCATATTCTTCACAAGTTGTATTCATGCTAGCAGGAATTCACATTACTCATCCAAAATTATGCAGTTATCGTCTTTTTAATAACATTCCGGCATGCTTAAACTGACAGAACTACCTACAATTGTTGCCAAGTTCAAAATTTAAAACAAGCTCATTAATATTTTTTTTTTAAAGCCTTATCTTTGCACAATTTCATAAAATGTTTAAACTGGGGGAGCGCAGTAGCACAGTTTGTAGAGCCAGTGCCTCAGAGCTCCGTTGATCCAGATTCAATCCTGATCTCAGGTGCTCTGTGTGGCCTTTGCATGTTCCAACCATGTGGGTCTCCCCTGGGTGTTCTGAATTCCTCCCACGTCCCAAATGCACTGGCTTCTGGGCTTATTGATTCTGTGAATTGTCCCTAGTACAGATGAATGGTAGAAAAGGGGAACACGGGGTATATGTGGGAACAACAGGTTACGTTTCTCCTTCTTGAAAATTAGTAGGGGAATGGGATTGCTTTGAGAGCTGGATGCTACACAAAACCATACATCAATTACAAAACGATTTAAAAATCATCAATGAAGTCACCCAAGTGGTAGAGAAAGGATAAGAATGTAGAGAACAGTTCAAGCTTATTGGGAATGCGCTAAGGAACATCGAGAAGCACGACAGAAACGTGGGGTGAACCAGAATCCATTCCTTCTGCTTCGATTTCTGCGATGGACGACTTCTTCATCTGCAAGATATTGTTATGTCCTTTTACTTTACAGGAATTAAATCAGTTTTGGAAATCCTTTGCATTTTAAAAATGCTTTATGTTTAAGGAATGCTTTGTGCTTTAGGAAATTGTTTGTAATTTGGAAATGTTTAGGATAGAAATCCTCTATGAGTTTTAAATGTCCTTTAAGATTGTTGTGTGGATTTAAACATGTATCACTGAAAATAAATGAACTGCATTTTTAAATTACTTTGCTAGCTGGAAATATCTTCTCCTTGGAAGGTAGAAGCGATCCACCGGCTTGAACAGTAGGAACTGGCAGCTAAACTCACTGTGGAGAATAAACAGGGAACTGAACTAGCCTTTGAAGATTGGGTAGTTACAATATAATCTCTCTTTAGTGAGAGTACTTGGAGCTATTTATATCCGCTAGGGCTTCAGGTTTTCATTTGAGTTTAGAACTTCATGGTCAGCAAACCCAATACCATGACACTTTGAAAACAATATTTTTGTTCAAATCTATTCTTTGAAATACAGCCAAAATACACTCAGTAAAATCAGCTTATACAAAAGCTGCATCAATGCAAACGCAGATTATCATTTGTGACGACCTGGATGGTTAAATTGCTTCTTGAAAATCCTCAAATATAGGGGAAACAATTTCTCCCCATCACCAAAATTCCTCTATTTAATACAATAGTTCTTACTTTGTGAGAGCACTGGCAAGGCACAAATTCATGCCATCACCTCCTGCCCAATGAAGGGTCCAGAATGGTGTGTGACTGTAATTTTTCTGAAGGTCAGAATGCACATAGTCAGCACACCTTCTCAGTAGCTATCTGATTAGTTTTGCATTTATTTTAAATTCATATTGTCAAATTGCAATAATGAGATTCAAATGTAGTAATTTGGATATGGATTATTAGTGGGACCTGTGCAATGCTAGTCCAGCAACAGGCTAACAACAAGCTGCCACACTCCTGGCTGATGATTCAGATCAGTAGCTATATCAATTGCAACTGGCAGCTTTTCAGTTAAACTTTGAAGCATACCTAACAAGACAGGATTATTAATATTCCAATGTAAAATCAAAACGCTGTAGATGCTGGAATTCCAAAACCAGGAACAAAGTAAGTTTCAACCAAGGTTAATTAAATGGACTAGTGAATTATCTGAATAGGGATGATAGTTTCAGCCAAAAACACAATTATTTGATGCAGCAAAAACAGATCTTACTTCAAGTATTACTGAAGCTGATCCTCAAAGAAGCACTTTTGCCCTTACCATGTTAAAGCCAATTAATAGCCACAAGTGAAGATAATCTTCCCATTGAATGGTTAGTCTGAGAACTGTTGTCTCAACTTTAATAAACAGATTTGATAGCAAGATGATGCTGAAAATTTAATTAATTCATGGGCGGAATGGCTTCAGGCTGTTGACTTCAATTGAAAATCCAACAATGTGACTATAAAGGGGAAGGTGGTCCACTAACAAGAATTATAAATGATTGTTTTTATCTCCAACTTCTAAAATAATTAAAAGAGTCTTCTTGTATTGGAGCAATGATCAATCTGCCGGAGGAACAAAGTTCAAAATAAACTTATTATCAAAGAACATATGTATGTCATCATATACCACTGAGATTCATTTTCTTATGGACAGTCACAGTAAATACAAAGAAACACAAAAGAAACAAAGAAAAATGGCACACAAGGTGAACAATCAACCAAACTACGACAAATTGTGCAAATACTAAAAGAAAAAAAATAATAATAAAAAAAATAAGCAATAAATATTGAGAATACAAGATGAAGAGTCCTTGAAAGTGAGTCTATAGGTTGTGGGAACGTTCAGTGTTGGGGTGAGTGAAGTGAAGTTATCCTCTCTGGCATAAGAGCCTGATGGTTAAGGGGTATTCCTGAACCTGACGGTGGGGGCCCCGAGGCTCCTGTACCTCATTCCTGATGACAGCAGTGAGAAGAGAGCATGGCCTGGACGGTGAGGGTTCTTTCCTGTGACAGTGCTCCTCGTAGTTGTGTTCAAAGGTGCGAGGGATTTACCTGTGATGGACTGGGCTGTATCCACTACTTTTGTAGGTTTTTCCATTCAAAGGCATTGGTGTTTCCATACCAGGCCGTGATGTAACCAGACAGTACGGTGCACATCTACAGAAGGTGGATTGAGCAGCATGCAATCTCATGTCTCCCTTCTTGCACAGGATAGTCCACACTTCTGAAGAGTCAAGAAACACTCATTGCTGGAGTGCAGTAGTTATAGTGGTAAATAGTAATAGTTAATAACAAAAATGCATTGCACATTTGATCTAACACCTGCCTTAATTGGCTCTACATAAGGTATCTATACTAATTGGAATCAGAGATGTTGGTAAATGAGCTTCCTGTGCAGATATTGTACAAAAAAATTGAACAAGTAGTTGGTGCAATTTTAAATATTTCCTATGACTGCAGATACTAGTCACCAAGCAACTTCTGGAAGCGAAATGGCAAGTTAACCCATATACATATTTCTTAAATAAAGTCAAAGTGGTGGTTCATTGACGACAGCTTGGAATAAACTATTGTCAAGACTAACATTAGAGATATGGGAGCAGGCTCCATGCTCATCTACTGTTGGATTGGAGGATGTCATGGAAACAGAGGTGGATACCTACAAGTCATGGCTACGCCATTCCACTGCTAACTTGGATTATGCTTTGCCTCCAAAAACTACTCAGAGCTGGGTAAAGTGTGTCTACTAAGTTACCTTTAGTGAGGCATGCACATGTGATGTGGTGGCGTAATGGCATATTCCATTCATGTACTTCTTACGTATTACCCGTAATGAATGATGACACAAATAAAGAATGCTTAATCAAACCATATTTACTCAACTATTACTGAAATAATAAATACACAACACTCCTCTTTGCTTAGCTATAAACTCCAACTCAATACAGAATGCATCATAACTCAAATATGTAATGTGCTGATCTCTAATATATATTGTATAGTACACACACATACATAGTGTACTATACAGCTACTACATGCACAGCATAGTAAATTTAAAATTGTCCTCTTTAGGCCTTAAGATTTAATCACTGTGGAGGCTTTCTTACTCTTGTGGTATAACATCTTTCCTCTGTTACTCTGTTTGGCAGGTGAGAGTTGTGGCTGTGAAACAATCTCAGGTTCTTGGGCCTCCTCCGTGGTAGATGTAGGACTTGACTCTGAGACTGCAGGAAGTGGTTCTGACAGCTCTAGAAACCTTTCTTCTAGACATGTTGTCATCCTGAGCATGCATGGCAAGCTGCTTGATCTGCTGATATATTCCAGGCAATCTGTCAACACTTTCATTTTGACTATACTGAGATGACTATATAGCTCTCAGCTTGGATGGTACAATAACTCTGAATCCCTTCATAAGTAAACCCCTGTTGGGGGCAAGTTCATCCTGGCACTGGTATACAAAAAAAAAGGGGGGGTGGGATTGGAATTTCTGCTGCACATTCCAGCCACTTTGAGTTGCCATGTTGTCCTGAGACCTTTGCGGCAGCCACCACTGCTTGAATTTTCTCAGCACACTTGTGTAATTCTTGTGAGACAATGATTTGACCACAGTAACTGATGCTTGGTTTAAAAGAATTCACATTTGTTGAGTCACGCTATGAGCCCATAAGTTTTCAAATCTTTTTAACACTTCTGAGATTTTGGAGATGTTCCTTGACACCCTCACTAGTAATAATGATATCACCCAGGCAACACTGAATGCCTGAGCAGCCTTGCAGCACCCGGTCCATACTTTCTGCCAGAGCGCAGGTACAGATACTACTCTAAAAATGAGCCCTATTATAATGATACAGCCCTTTGTGACTGCTTATGTTGAGAAACACTTCAGACTCTTCTTCCATCTCTATCTGTAGTTATAGGTCAGCTAAATCCACTTAGCTCAAGTATTTTCCTCCAAAAAGATTTGCAAAGATGTCCTCTATCCTGGTCAGAGGATACTGATCTGCTTTCAGTACTGGGTTTATGGTGACTTTAAAATCACCACAGATCCTGACAGACCCATCCTTCTTGGCTACTGCGACCACCGGCATTGTTCATGGGCTCCACTCAGCTTTGGAAAGAACTTCTTCAGTCTCTAGGCAATCCAGCTCAATAGTTACTTTTATCACAGATGGTATAAGGAACCTGTCATGCTTGGTAAAACTTGGATGTTGAATTTTTATTTAACACTATTTTATCCTTGATATGTTTTATTATTCCATCCTTGTACACCACTGTGGCATCATCTAGTACCTTTGTTAATTCGTTTTCAGTTGATTATTGCAGGGGAGGGTGGCATGCAAAGGGTGGAGGGATCTCCAATCAAGTTATAGTTGTCTGTCAATCACAGCCTCACAATGCTGGCCCTCCTGTTTTTACCACATTCAGGCCCAATGTATCTTGTTGCTTGTTGAACTTCACTTTTACAAATGTCATTCCCACAGGAGTCATCTTTTCTCCAATGCAGTTCTTAGTTGGATATCTGAAGGGTTGAGTTCAGTAGTTTTGGGAAATAACTGAAACAGCTAAGCTAGTGTCCAATTTATTTCTGTTCACTTCTGGTGCAAGCCATATTGCTTGTCTCTTGTTAGTTATCACATTGTAACGCTCAAGGGTACTCAGTCCTGTGTCACTCTCATCATTATCAGATTTTTCTTCAACAGCCCACAGAACAGCTCTCTTTCTGAAACTACAACTCGATTTTTAATATTTTTTTTCTCTTTCTTGTGCAGTCCATTTATTTTTGTCTGCTCAACATGCTCTTTGTATACGTCCTACTTTGTCGCATTTGCTGCAAGTTTTGCCTTTAAACCTGCAACGGTCTGGTGCATGTGAGCCCCCACTGCAATGGTAACATGATTTATTCAGCCAGGCAGGTTTCTGTTTACGTGTTGCAATTTTGATCATGCTCACTTTCATTTCTGATTGCATTTCAATTGTGTCTCTGGCTATTGTTTACATTGATACAGCGATTTCAACTGCTCATTTAAATGTGAGTTGTGCTTCAGTTAGGAAGAAATTTTTAAATCCTTCTTGTAAGATTTCACAAACTAAACCATCTCTCAATGCGTCATTAAGCTCATCACTGAACTGAAAATACTCAGACAATTTCTTAAATTCCAACATGCAAACTAAAATGGATTCTCCTTCCTTTTGATTCTGCTTATGAACTTATTGAACTTTGAACTTCAACTTACCGTAGATTCCGGACTACAGAGCGCACCTGATTAAAAGCCGCAGGCTCTAATTTTAGAAATAAAATCAATTTTTTAATTGTAAAGGCTGCACCGGATTTTAGGCCGCACCGCTACTTTTAAATGTACATACGTATCGGTAACACAAATTACGTTGCATATACTTTTTTACTGAACAGCACGAACAACATTCCAATATCTCCTAGCGACTGGTAAAAATATATATACTGCAGCCTACCAGGAAAAGTTATTGATCGACTTTAACTTAAAAGCAGCGTTTTCGCTCGGGTCTGACGCGCTTGCGTAACGCAATCGGGTCTAATCGGGTCTGACGCGCTTGCGTAACGCGATCGGGTCTAATCGGGTCTGACGCGCTTGCGTAACGCGATCGGGTCTAATCGGGTCTGACGCGCTTGCGTAACGCGATCGGGTCTAATCGGGTCTGACGCGCTTGGGTCTTGCTTTTCTTCGAGTATTTTCCATGTTGATGAGGGTGAGTACAAATGACTGATTTACAATAATTTAACTGTGAAAGTGCGCTTGATTTATCGTACAATTTCATTGGACCTCTGTGAACTACTCATCAATTTTATTGGTCTACTGTTACGAGGCAAAATGTTTACGAGGCGGCATGAAAAAAAACCATGTATTAGCCGCTCTGGATTATAGGCCGCAGAGTTCAAAGCTGTTCAAAATGTGGGAAAAAAGTAGCGGCTTATAATCCGGAATCTACGGTAGTTTAAAATCCTGCTCAATTCATTCAGTATAAGTAATCCTTTTATCTGTTGTGCAATCAAGTGGATCTCTTTCCACTGCTGCCAGCCACTTCTGCTTACTTTATTGTCACCCAGTACACACTGTTCATGAACCCGTGACTTCCGACCATTTTCTGCCTCTTTTTTTAACTCCACCATCAAGCTCCCCTTCCAAAGAGACTTGTGTTGCGCCTTTCTTAAAAAAAAACTCGAATGTCTCTCTCCTTTTGTGAAGAAAAGCATGCTGCACTTTAACAGGTAGGTAGTCGTCTCTGGCTCGTTTTAAAACTTCCTTGTTTTAAAACTTCCTTGCCACCATTATGTTTTAGATCTCCAAAAGCTAATTGAAAGAAAAACACGGGAGCCAGGGAAAATGTGCCTACTTAGTTTTACTTTAGTAAGGCATGCACATATTAAGTGGTGCCATAATAACATATTACTGAAATATTAAATACACAATAACTTGGTCTATTCATCAATGAAAAAGTAAAGTCAGTGAGCACTCATGATGGCCTGCTTTTCCTGTCTGTAGTTGGCTTGTGACATATGCACATTTTGAGCTGCAGCACTATCATGTGTGCACTGCTCACAAGTAATAAAGGTGCCGTTTTCTCAGGATCCTATTCGTGTAGATGCACTATGTGCATTTAAACATAAGGAACAAGAGTGCATTATGTACTATTTATATTAATGACAATCACGCTCAGTGACTCATTATATATCTGAAATCATTTGAATACTGCACTAAAAAAAACTTTTCTCAGCCCTTTATTAAGAGAGTGGCCAGTGCCTTCTGGGAGTTATCTCCTCGAGAAACATCACTGCGGCTCATTTTTTTCCTTTGACGTAGATATGCATCCTTTCAAAATTCACTGCAGCATCGCTCTTTTCTGATGCCTTATCATTCAAACATCTTTAAATACAAACATTTTCATCGATAAACACACCTCATCAAATAGCAACATAAAATTGGGTTCACTGAAAGAACTGGATTTTCTAATGCAGATATAAAGAGTTACATCTCCAAACCAAATGAAATTAGAAGGGATATAGGTAACAACATCAGAACTTGTGTAAAGGACAATGCCAGAAAAATGTTTAATGACAGCTAGATTTTGCTCCAGTTTGGAAGCAAAGGCACTAACTTCCCACCAGAGCCAACAGTAAAAGTCTTACACAGATGTGAAGGTTTTTCAACACCATTTTACATCAATTTGAAACTGCTAAACAATTTTAAACAAATCTTCATACACTGCTGAGTTAAATATATTGAAACAACAGTGTTCATTACAGAACTCAGGTATAGTGGTTTTAAATGCTTCATAGAAAATACAAGATGAAATCTGTGAAGTTACCAAGTTTTATGGTGCCTCTATGCTGAGTGAAGCACACCAAACCATCTATTCCTCAGAGAATATTTGTCCTTCTCATGGCAATTTATCTTCACAATTTTTTTTCAGTAGCAAGTTATTAAGAAAAACTCAATGTCTGCTATCACTTCACTGGAAGTCTGGTATCTTTCTCCATTTGATTACTATATTAATTAGCTCTGCTACCAGAGCAAACCTCTAGCTGGATTCTAGCCTTGATTTTGAACCACCCTTCAATTTACATTTCTTTGCTTCAGAGTGTTAAATGATATTAATTCCCTTCTACAAAAGCATTCATGGTGCAAGATTTAAGTCTGTAATTCTACACGTTCTATCAAAGACATGTCAAAACAGAAAAGGAAATAGCCTTCAATTTTCAATATGTTACAGCAGAGTATAGACGGAAATGCCGCGGTTCATCCAATACCAGAACCAGTGCTTCCATGAGTTCACAACCTTATTAATCCTATTCAGCAGAATGCAATTAAATACCTTTCTTTGAAATAATAGTAAAGTTGTTACACCCGAATTCTTTCACATATGCAAGGTCTTTATGCGTTAGTAACTCTGTAAGAAGATCATCTTCTCAATCCATGAAAGCCTTTTCCATCAATGTCGTATTTACTCAGGATGCACCTTTCTAGTTTTACGGTTCATTCACCTTAAAACATTTTTGTTTTGGGTTATGACATTATTCTTCTTGTAATCATTCACTTTAAATCTACTTGATGATTTTTCAAAACCTTCCGAAGTTCTTCACCAATACTTGTAAACAACAACTGTTTAACCTTTGTATCGATCGTATGTACAAACTCACTGCTGGTGTCCTGTATTACTGCACCCAAGATATAGAGCATACTGACAATTACATGCAGTTTTCAAGAGGAAATAAATAGAGTTCTTAAAAACAGGATTTCTCCAAATATAGCTTAATGAAACAACAATACTATATCTCTAATCATGTCAGTTAGATGAAAATTTACATTACTCCTGAACAATGCTGGAATGTATGGCAACACTTGCGGGCTGCCCAGCACATCCTTGGATGTGTTGGTTGTTAACACAAATGACATACCGGTATTTCACCGTATGCTTTGATGTAAATGTGGTATCTAAATCAAAGTCTGTTGGACACTAGAGAGGATTCTACACATACAATTGATAAAGTAAGATGATTTCCGGATGAAACAACATTAGCTAGGATTACAGAATTTCTTGCACAACTCCAAGGTTAGACATTTTGGAATCACCAACAAGGGCATCTTGAGTACTTTGCAAAGTATCATATGAAATGCATCATTCTTCAAAGGATTGACTATCCTTAGTTATGCTTTGTAGCTTCAAAACATGAGGATATTTCAGAGGAAGATACAGGAGTCTGAATGTAGGTCTAACTTCATGTTTACTTTAAGTGAGGCATGCACACATCATGTGGTAGTGTGATGACGTATGCAATTCGCATATTTATACATTTAACCCATAATGAATTATCTAAGTAAACATGAATGTTGAATCGATATCATTATATTTTTTTGTCTCACCCCTTATGCATTATACCCTCAATCTTGGGTCCTCTACCAGAGGCCTGGGAGCTTGAGGGTTCAGCGTAGTATCCTTACTGTTCCTAGTACTGCGCTCTTCTGGATGACCTCAGATGCTGTTCCAGGGATTTGCTGGAGCCATTCTCCCATTCCAGGTGTCACAGCTCCGTGTGCTCCTACTCACGTACTCAAACAGTACTGAAGTATTAAACATACAACACTTTCTTTTCATTTAAAAAGACTGAGTATTATGTGGAGCTGCCTATTTGATGAAAAGGCTCCATTGCCAATCTGTAATGTCAAGGATTGATTTGATTTCTCTTGAAATGTTACACTTGTATGGATGCTGATCACTAATTTGGAAAATTTCTACAAGAAATATCGAAGTGGGTTGTGCTAAACAGAGTGTAATTGACAATACTGCCATCTTTGAATCCACTGTATCACTTCCCAAAAAACAAAAACATTCTTGCTTCCATTATTTTCCTTCAGACTCAGCAGCACAGATGAATTTCTCCAGCATTTATACCAACCTGTCCACAGCAACACTGGCACATGGCCAGCAAGGTGACTTTTCCTTTTTCTATGTGAGAATCCTGAAATCAACACTGTTGAAGAGCAATCCATTATCAGAGAGATTCTCAGATTCTGATCTAGAAACTGTTCTGCATCAGAAAATGCCTGCTAAACCAGCAGCAGGCCTACACAGCTTTTAAACCAATGCTTCCCTCCCCCCCCCACTGCAAATTTCTATTGCCAACAAGGTCAATGCCTTTTGTCCAAAAGACCAAGTCTTGCATTCTTACTGCACACTAAGACCTTCCCTTTCCTCATTCTACAAAGGAATTAGAGAGAAGACCAGTGTGTGGAGAGGGGCTCAGGGTAGCACGATTAGACCTTTAAATAGGAGGATAGCGTGTGGCAGGGGTGGAGGGAAAGGGTAAAATCAGAACATCACAGTTAAGTACCCAGTTAGGTGCTGGGGAGGGGTTCAACCAGACCAGGTTGTGATGTTGTGGCAAGAATGAGACCTTGAGAAACTAAACGAAGAGCATTGACTTCATCTGACACTTTGTTAAAGAGAGGCAGACTGAGAGAAAAGAAACAGTCAATCCAACCAAAATGCTTGTTATTTTTATTTTACAGGCACTCACTGTTGTTTACAAAAGCATGTTGCAGAAACAGGATCTGGAGTGTGATTCCTGGCAATTAGTGCACAAACATTTTTTACACTTTAAACCAGCCTAGCAAACTGAGAAAGCCTCCTCGTCAGAAAGCAGTCAAACTCTGCAGCAACAACAAAAGGTAAGAAAGCAGCAAGAAAGACAAATGCAAGCTGCGGTCACGGAGAGGCGAAAAGGTCAGGGTGGAGGAAAGAAGGGTCAACCTTTGTGGAGGCTTAGTGAGAGGGGATTTCTCTAGTCAAGCGACAGGGCTGGGAGTGGAAGATACAGCTAGTCAGCACTGGGAATATGTTGGGCCAAAATCAGAATGGATTCAGAGATTTGTCAGATTCCCAGCACAAAGTAAAACATTGCTCTTTCATAGAACATAGAATCTTACAGCACAGTACAGGCCCTTCAGCCATGATGTTACACTGAACTATTAACCTACTTTAAGTTCAGTCTAGCCCTTCTCTCACCAAGCCTTCTGTTATTCTTTCGTCCATGTGCCTATCTAAAAGTCTCTAAAATGTCCCAAATGTATCTGCCTCTACCACTGCAACACATTCCATGCACCCACCACTCCGTGTTAAAAAACCGGCCTCTGACATCCCTCCCACCCCAAATTTTCCCTCACAACACCTTAAAGTTACGCTCCCTTGTATAAGCCATTTCCACCTGGGAAAAAGTCACTGGTGACCAGAAGTGAACACAACACTTCAAATGTGGTCTAACCAGAGTTTTATCAAGTTACAACTCTTGAATTCAAGAGATTGAACCCAATCCCCCAACTAATGCCTTATCAACTTGCGCAGCAACTTTGAGGAAACTATGAACTTAGACTCTAATATCCTTCTGTTCCTTTGCACTAAGTATCCTGCCATTAACTCTGCCTTCAAGTTCGACATTCCAAAGTGTATCAGTTCTCAGCCCAGCTCTGCATCCTATCAATGTCCCATTGTATCCTACCATAACTTTCCACACTATCCACAGTAGCAACAACCTTCATCTCATCTGCAAACTTATGAACACACTCTTCCACTTCCTTATCAAAGTCATTTAAAAAAAATTAAGAACAGATCACTGTGGAACACCACTGGTCACCAACCTCCTGGCAGAATATGCCCCACCCTACTACCACCCTCTGCCTTCTGTGGGCAAACTAATTCAGAATCCATGCAGCCAAGTTTCCCTGGATCCCATGCCTCCTGACTTAGTGAATGAGCCTATCACGGGAAACCTTGTCAAATGTCATACTAAAATCCCTATACACCATTTCCACTGCTCTACCTTCATCAATGTTTTGTGACTTCTTTGAAGAATTCAATCACATGTAGCATGACTTGCCTCTCACAAAGCCATGCTGACTAACCCAAATCAGACTGCTTCTCCAAATGCTCATAAATCCTGTCTCTGAGAATCCTCTCCAATAGTTTCCCACCACTGACCCAACACCCTCAGATCAATAATTCCCAGGGTTATTTATTATCCACTCTGCAATCCTCTGACACTACTCCTGCAGCCAGCTAGAATACAATGATCATCGCCAAAGGTGCAGCAAATCTCTTCCATCCTGTGGTATATTCCATCCAGACATATTATCTATCCGAATATTTTTCAAAAGTTCCTTTGTTAACATATTCCAGCACATCAGACTGCTTTATGCTGTCCTCACTTCATCAAGATCCTTCTCACTGGTAAAATACAGAAGCAAAGTATTCATTACAAACAGCCCCTACCTCGTCTGATTTCAAGCATATGGATCCTCTTTTATCCCAGATCAATCCTCCCCTCATTCTAGTCTTTCATTACATATGAGCAAGTTTCCTGCCTGTCATATTTCAGACGTCGTGCACTGCAAACTTTCCATGTCTGATTTTTTAATGCACGTCTAACCAAAAAAAACTCATTTTGCTTGCATAGAAAGCTTCTCAAGAACCAGAGTGGAGTTATTGTCTCACAACCAAATTCCAGCGTAAATGGCAGCTAATCATTAGACAAACTCACTCAGCCTTGACAAACTATTATGCAACTCTAGATAAGCATGCCTCATGACTCAGAACAATATTGGACTAGGAACTTTTCTGTGTGCAGAGAACATTTTGATACACTATACAAATGACATATTTAAAACACAAATGACAAAATGGGTCATCACATGAAAACAAAATCTCACTTTGCCTGCCATATGTCAATCGTGAACAGATCTATATAAATGTGAGAGAAGTTTATCTGTGATAGCCCAGCCAACAGATCATTTGGCAATTCAATAATTTTAGTCTGGTTCACCCATGTGCGTGAGACGCACATATACAGAACATGCAGAGGAAGTCAGATGACACACAACATGTCTTGATGCCAATTTGTCTAAAATTTCTCCTGTGCTTTAGAAGCACCAGAATAGTGCAGACTATAAACCATGCATGGAGACTTGAAGCTTGCTCTGGTTTTACTCAATGGCCAGTTTTACCTGACCTGCTGCTACGCAGTACAAAGCCTCCACCTGTCTTCCTATTATTTTTGGAGCTAGTTCTCACAGCTTGTTGCTTATTGCTCTTGGCACCATTCAACTCACCCCAGGACCCTGACCCAATTGCACCTCCCTCTCCTGCTAGATTCCAGTCCAGACTTCCATTGCTGAACTTCAGCATTACTTCATTCACACCATTGCATCACCCCCAACAGCCTTCCATCCTTCATCTCCAAACCCAATTCACATTAGCATTAATCATGCACCCCCTACTGTCCCTCCCCACCACCAAGCCTACCAGTCTGATTTCCACAGCCATGAAAAACAGGCTCCTAGAGTAAGATCTCCTATCACATCCAACACCAAATGAATGACAGAATATCACTGTCAGGGGGCTTGTGTGGGCTATCCCAGCACCAACATACTTCCTAGCCAATGTTTTATATGGTAGTATTTGGCCTTATATTTTGCACATGAAATAAAAGCAATGTAACTTTGGGGCACACATTTAAAGGAAGGAAGAAAACAAAATTACAGGTGTTTGCAAAAGCTGACTTATATTCTTTCATCTACAGGTCTCAGATAATATTACTTGACTGAAACAATCGACTCCATACAATTGACTTGGGTTACACTAAGCCAAGTTGTTCTCATATGCTGTTTAGCTGAGTGCTTAAGTGCATCTATAGCAACATTGAGCAAACCTTTTACACAAAGGCTAATGTACCAATTAAATGTTCATTATCTACATGGACAATTAACTCAATTCCTATGTTGGATATACTAATGTAACATTTAACCCACCACACTCAATTTATCACACCGAATCCAAATGAAATCCAAAGTCTCTTCAATTACCGTAGATGTCGGATTATAAGCCGCTACTTTTTTCCCCACATTTTGAACAGCTTTGAACACTGCAGCCTTTACTACGGTGCGGCTAATGCATGATTTTTTTTCATGCCGCCAAAAACATTTTGCCTCGTAACAGTAGACCAATAAAATTGATGAGTAGTTCACAGAGGTCCAATGAAATTGTACGATAAATCAAGCGCACTTTCACAATTAAATTATTGTAAATCAGTCATTTGTACTCACCCTCATCAACATGGAAAACACTCAAAGAAAAGCATTGTGCTGCCTTTATGGCAGTTATTTAGTTTATAATATTTTCACTTAGTAATTCATTTGTTAGTATTTTCTAGTTAAAGTTAGAAGTGTTTTAAGTACCCGGTATATTTGTTTTCTGTACTACATCCCGGGATGCTATGACGTCACATCCGGTTTCGCCGTGTCTTGTGGGAAATACCGGTTCGCGATAAACGGGAAGGTGGGGGCGAGCGGCATTAGACCCGAGCGAACGCTGCTTTTAAGTTAAAGGCGATCAATAACTTTTCCTGGTAGGCTGCAGTATATATATTTTTTACCAGTCGTTAGGAGATATTGGAATGTTGTTCAGTAAAAAAGTATACGCAACGTAATTTGTGTGTTACCGATACGTATGTATATTTAAAAGTAGCCACGTTACAGGCACGGTTCGGAAAAAAAGCATTTGCAATATGTATTTGTTTATGTTACCATATGGATTTAATTAAAAGTTAAAAAATCCTCACGTGTAATATCTTTCTGTGTAAATATCTCATATTACAACGTGGGACACCTGCGGCCTAAAATCCGGTGCGGCCTAAAATCCGGTGCGGCTTGTACAAGTACAAAATTGATTTTCTTTCTAAAATTAGAGCCAGCGGCTTTTAATCAGGTGCGCTCTGTAGTGCGAAATCTACGGTACTTTAAATCAAGCTTCATTTAAAATTTAGTCAGAACTGAAAAAATGATCAGAAAGACATGACTTGCTTTTAAAAGAATTGATTAAATGTTTTGGCTTTCGACTGAAGTTTCAGTCATAGCTCCATTCCTTGTGGTTTATTTACTTTTCACAGCATTGAGTTAGTGTTTATATATTGTTCAAATGCATTACCCCCGAACAAAACCAGCCAGCTCAACAAATATTCACTCAACATGCTGCAAACCTAAGTCAAAAGACAAATTTCCAAGTCAAAATTTGGCAGAATTTGTTGGTTTCCCACTGGATAACTCTTTGATTTTTTTCCCCTAACATCTATTTGCCAAAGGAAAACTGGAATTTAAAATACATTTTAGTTTGTTTTGGATTTAAATGAACAATCAATGTGATGAATTAGATTATACCTTCACTGACCAATAATGGCATAGGTCAATGGGCAGACATACTTAATACTTTCTTAAAGCACAAAACACAAATAAAGAATGAGAGATGTGTTATTTATATAGCATAGGAAAAATCCCTTGCTTGGAGTTGATGCCTGATAACAAATGGAATGTCAGAACTCTAATTCTTTCTCTGTGAAAGCCTCACATATCCAACAACTGTTTTGTGGAATTGCAAAAAGCCAGCTGCTATTAGTAATTATTAACCTGTATTACAATTAACACTCCCAACTCTCCAAGATTACTCTCAAAGAATCATGATTACCATGAGCAACCGCAGAAAAATCAGAAGGTGCATTATTTGGCAGTGAACTAACTGACTTGAGTAAAAAGATCACTCTTTCATAGACCATCAAGTGGGAAGTTGTGGAAAACACTGGGAGAATTCTCCATAAGGAGGTTGTCTGTGTGACAAGAGCTTTATTGCATAAAAGAAGAGCCATGCAGGCCAGTCCAGACTAAACCTGCTGATAAAATAAAATAAGGGAAAAAGAAATTAGTCAAGTAAATCAATCTCTAGACCTAGCCAAACCTGTCAAAGAGGTCAATCTTATCCGTAATAATAAATATTCAAAAATACTTAGATATTTAAAAGCAAAAGTGGAAAAATTAAGACCTCAATAGTAAATTAAATTCCTAAAACTTAAATACTTTTGAATATCTTCCAACATTTTGGAAAAATCTAATTTCACATGCCATTTGTGATTTTTAAAGGTATCTTTTTAAACCAAATTCCCATCTGAAGTTACAACTCTCTTGCTTGAGGCTCTTAAATCAGGAACTCATCCAACCAGAGATGGTAACCTTAATTATCACAGCATTATTACAAAATGAACACTTCAGAACGACCTTCAAGCATTTGATATATTAGCAGAATAATCCTGTGCAATATTCTTCGGAGATTAACTAGTGAAGCAAAATAGATTAAATACATAAACAATATTCCACAATTAGAAGCAATATGCAAAAAACATTAGCTGATGCATTATACTGATAGCATCCACTTATAGTAAAAAAAAATGCAGATCACCAATGTAAAGCAGTCATCACGACATCCAATGGATGCCATTATAAATGCCATTAGCTTGCATGGTGATAAGAGGAAGAAGGGAGGAAGTGTATTACATGTTTTCCTCTATTAGATAGGGCATTGAGTAAAAGAATGTGGACGCCATGTTTCAGCCACATAGCATGCTGATGAGACTGGCCATGATATTTTGTGTGCACATAGGAAGTGAGTGGTTAAAGCTGCAGAAAAGATTCACAAGAATATTGCCAGGTCTGCTGGGTTTCAGAGAGACTTAGATTGTTGAGTGGAGGAGGCTTGAGTGATGACGTTATAAAATCACAAAGGACGTAGATAAGGTAGATGATCAGAGGTAGATGATCTTTCTCGCAGGGTAGGGGAATCCAAAAATAGAGGCAATGGATTAAGGTGAGTGGGTAATGGTTTAAAAGACATCCAAGGGGTTAGCTTTTCTTCAGAGGATGGTGAATATATGCAATGAGTGGTAGAGGCATGTACAATTATAACCATTGAAAAGACATCTGGACAGTTTCATGGATAAGATTTAGAGGTTTTATGAATCAAATACAGGCAAATGGGATTAGCTCAAGTAGGCACCTTGGTCAACATTGGCAAGTTGAGCTGAAGGAACTGATTGCATGTGGCATAACTCCATGACTAAGCTAATATATTAATTTAAAGAGAAAGCTTATCAAACACAAAGAGAAAAGGAATGTAAAATTCTGCTTTGATAAGGAGGGAGGCTTGATTGCAGTACAAGCACCACCATGAATAGGTTAGGCTGAATAACCTTAACAACAGCCCTCCCACTTACGATAATTTCAAAATCATACTCACAAGACAAAAGAGATTTTCAATTCCAAGTATCAAAGCATTACGAATCAATCTACAATACTCCTCACTCCCTTTTCTCTGCAGAAACTTGCCTAATCTCACTTTGGGTAGTCACATTTTCTCAGCCATCAACTTCTTACTAGGTTAAGTTTTGTTCAATCACCCTTCATATTCACTTCCACATCAATAAAAAAAGGTGTTTTTATTCTATATAAGAGAATCTAAACATAGTTTAAAGAATATCACAAATGCCAAGTGGAAGTGAAAGCTCACAGCACAGATTTTTTGCTCAAATACATATTTTATAGCTCGAAATACAGAACAGAATTGGTAAAGAAAGTTTAAGAATTTTTCAATTTGCCTTCCTAACAATAGCAACCTTGGACTTCTAAGTTTAGAAACTTACAACACAGTAATTGAGAAGAAAGTACTTCAGAGTTGATGAACTTATCGTCAAAAGAATTACAGAGAAACAAGACGGAGAAGAAAGACGAGATCAAAAGAATCTTGAGAGAAAAAAAGGAATGGAAAAATTATTTGAAATTGTTTCTCAACCACCTACAATTTAAATGATAGAAGAACACTCCACTCTTTAACAGTATTTTATTTACTTTCAATGCCTGAGAAGATAGGTGATAAAAATTAGCACAATCTTGTTAAAAGGGTGATTAGATTTACCGTAGATTCCGGATTTTAAGCCGCTACTTTTTTCCCACATTTTGAACAGCTTTGAACTTTGCGGCCTATAATCCAGAGCGGCTAATACATGTTTTTTTTTCATGCCGCCTCGTAAACATTTTGCCTCGTAACAGTAGACCAATAAAATTGATGAGTAGTTCACAGAGGTCCAATGAAATTGTACGATAAATCAAGCGCACTTTCACAATTAAATTATTGTAAATCAGTCATTTGTACTCACCCTCATCAACATGGAAAACACTCGAAGCATTGTGCTGCCTTATGGCAGTTACTTAGTTTATAATATTTTCGCTTAGTAATTCATTTTCTAGTTAAAGTTAGAAGAGTTTTAACTACCGGTATATTTGTTTTCTGTACTACATCGCGGGATGCTATGACGTCACACCCGGTTTCGCGGTGTCTTGTGGGAAAATGCCGGTTTGCGATGAAACGGGACGGAGGGAGGGAGCGCATTACGCGAGCGGCTTTGGATCTGAGCGAACGCTGCTTTTAAGTTAAAGATGATCAATAACTTTTCCTGGTAGGCTGCAGTATATATATTTTTTACCAGTCGTTAGGAGATATTGGAATGTTGTTCAGTAAAGAAGTATACGCAACGTATTTAAAAGTAGCCGCGTAACGGGCACGGTTCGAAAAAAAGCATTTGCAATATGTATTTGTTTTTGTTACCATATGGATTTAATTAAAAGTTAAAAAAATCCTCACGTGTAATATCTTTCTGTGTAAATATCTCATATTACAACGTGGGACACCTGCGGCCGAAAATCCGGTGCGGCCTTTACAATTAAAAAATTGATTTTATTTCTAAAATTAGAGCCAGCGGCTTTTAATCAGGTGCGCTCTGTAGTCCGGAATCTACGGTAGTAACTTGCTGCAGTGTGTTTAGCTCTGCATTGAATCTAAGAACAGAAGAGCCACACTCTTCTGTAGCTTCCAATGGCAACAACAGTGAAATTCTTTACTCAAGGTCTCTGGCAGGGGAGAGCATTTTCTCTATTCCTAAATTATGGCATCATTGAGTCAGGAGTTGTACAGAACTATAACAGATCCTTATGCCAACCATACCCCCGCCAACATTTTTGGCCATCTACACTAACATCACTTACCCACATTGGGTCCACATTCGTCTATGCCTAAACTATTCAAGTGTCTTTCTCAATGCTTTTAAATATAGTGATTGTACCTGATTCAACCATCTCCTCTGGGAGTAAGGTCCAGATAGCAACCATTCTGTGTGATTTTAAAAATGTTCCCTTCAAATCCCCTTTAAAACTGCTTCCTCTCTCCTTGGACATATACTTCCTTTGTTTTGATACCCTTATTTCTCTCTGCCCCATCAATGCTTCTTCTAATTTTACACAGGTCCTCCCTAGTCTACGAGTGCCTGACTTACATACAGCCCATACACACTAACAAGTGCTTGGGAGACTGCAAGGATGGATTTACCAGGGCTGTGGGGCTTCCATGTGGGGCTACAGCTCGTAACAACTGACAGGAACAGTTCTCAAGAATGGAAATTTATCCTAACCTGGGGAAAACCTTTATAGCTTTTTAAACGAGAAGTAGATACATTTCCAAATGGGCAGAAAAACAGAAACAGGAATTAGCATTTTGTTCCCATAAGCTCCCTCTGTCATTCAATATGATCAATGCAGATACCCTATCACAACATCACATTCCCACTCACTCCCACAACCCTTGATGCTCTTCATACTGAGAAAAATCCTGTCAGCCTTATCCTAATCCAGAGACTGTGACCTTTAATTCTAGATCTCCAGTTAGAGGAAACACCTTGCTGCAACTTTGTCAGAATTATGAGTGAGAATGCTTCTTATTCTTCTACACTCTAGTTATCACAGGCGTGATTGATCCAATCTCTTGTACAACAGTCCAATCATCCCAGATATCAATCTGGTGCACCTTGACTGCAACATTTAACTACAGAACTTTGGTGTAAAATGACATAAATGCAAGTAAAGAAGGGTTGGGCAGAGAGGATGAAGGATTAGAGTGAAGATTGAGGAGGGTCTCCTTATTGATATTGGGTTTCAATATCCTTAAGTGACTTGCATACATTACCCAAGGAGAAGCTTCAGAGGGGTTCAAGCTTTCAGTCACTGATGTGGTCAAGCATGTGAATTTTCCACCAACTTGCATAACAATTGAATAGTGGCTTGGTAAGTAGCCAGTTTAAGATGTGTTGATGACACTTTTCTGAAACCATTAAGATTTTCGAGGTAGTGTGGGGAGGGGTGGGGGAGAAGAAAAGTAAATAATGTTGCATTAGTTTGTAAAATAGGTTATATAGGTGATACTAATAAGTAAAACTCAGCATAATGAAACCCATGATTAAAGTAAAACCATAAACACATGACAATCATCAAGATATTGAAAGCAGATGTGTTATCACAGCCTGACATCTTTTGAGTTTCCTGTATTTAGTTTCGCCTTTCAGTAAAGTAGGATGCACACTGATTAATTACAGTATTAAAGTTTCATTTGCTGTTCGCACAGTAGTGAACCCACTCTCTTCACTAGTGCAGAATGTGTGGTACTTTGCTCAAAATAACCCTAGCGGAAGCAGGCTTTGCACATGGTCACAGAAAGTCTCTTTTCATGATAAATTTCAAGATGTAAATTGCTCTGAGAGTTAACTGGAACAGCAAAATGTTTTCATGTGTAGCATGAGCTGCAGATCACACATTTGCAAACAAGCAAGAACAGTTTAAAATAACCCAACAACCTGTTGGACGTTTAGAAGAAACACAGTTCCTCAATGGACAAGAAAGGTAAAGCAGTATGTATTAATATAAAACTAAACTTAAACATTGTCAACGGACAGATATCAGTGATTTAACTAACTCTGCATTTTTGCACATAGACAGTGGGTAGTGACTTACATTGAAATCAAACAGCATTTCTACAAAAGCCAAGTTTACAACACACTAATAAAACTATCAACACAACTTAATCAGCACAAACAACTGTTGGGCTTCAATTTCCTTGCCCAGTGTGTGACAGAAGTGCACTTGAAGTTTGTTGGCCCTTTGTATCTCAAACAAAAACAGCGCTCACCTTTGCAACCCACTTATGCTTAAAAGCACAGCTTCAGAATTACCAACGCCACAGCTTCAGAGCATCTCCTACAGTTGACGGCCAGTAACCTAGCTCACAACAATAAAGTTATCAATAACAATAGAATTTATTCCAGACATACCATGCATTAGAATATTTGCAGATACTACATTGACCACATATGAAGCAGATGAAGCAGATTTATAAGTATAAAAAGGAGACACGAGGCAAGATTCAAAGGCAGAACTGAAGCCATCGAGTGTTACACAATTTAGGCAAGCCAGACAAGAAACAAATTGGTACCTTGATACTTTGATAGGGCAAGGGTGTCCTGGTCTCATTTCTTTATGACAGAGGGAAGCCATTTGGTCCATCAAGTCTATGCTAGCTCTCAGACTAATCCTATCAGCCCCATTTCTCTGTATATAATTAGGTGCCTATTATTTCTTTTTCTATTCTCTTAACACACAAGGGGCAATTAATCTCACAACCAGCACATTTTATCCATGGGAGGAAGCCCAAGCATC
This sequence comes from Hemitrygon akajei, assembly GCF_048418815.1. Lineage (NCBI taxonomy): Eukaryota > Metazoa > Chordata > Chondrichthyes > Myliobatiformes > Dasyatidae > Hemitrygon > Hemitrygon akajei. The sequence continues at coordinate 92,952,432 of NC_133131.1, forward strand.
CAGGGAAACTCACATGGTCCAAGGAAAAACATGGCTCAGCAGGTGGAGTCGGTGGAGAGGAAGGCAAATGCCATGTTAGTGTTCTTTTCAAGAGGTTTAGAATACAAGAGTAAGGACGTGATGCTGAGGCTTTATAAGACACTGGTAAGGCCTCACCTTGAGTATTGTGAACAATTTTGGGCCCCTCATCTTAGAAAAGATGTGCTGGCATTGGAGAAGGTCCAGAGGAGGTTCACAAGGTTGATTCCAGGAATGAAAGGGTTATCATATGAGGAACGTTTGATGGCTCTAGGTCTATACTCACTGGAATTCAGAAGGATGAGGGGGGATCTCATTGAAACCTTTCGAATGTTGAAAGGCCTAGACAGAGTAGATGTGGAAAGGATGTTTTCCATGGTGGGAGAGTCTAGGACAAGAGGGCACTGCCTCAGGAGAGAAGAGCACCCTTTCAAAACAGAGATGTGGAGAAATTTCTTTAGCCAAAGGGTGGTGAATTTGTGGAATTTGTTGCCACATGAAGCTGTGGAGGCCAGGTCTTTGGGCGTATTTAAGGCAGAGATTGATGGGTTCTTGATTGGACATGGCATCAAAGGTTACAGGGAGAAGGCTGGGAACTGGGGTTGAGGAGGAGATAGAAAAAAGGATCAGCCATGATTGAATGGTGGAGCAAACCTAATCGGCCAGATGGCCTGATTCTGCTCCTATGTCTTATGGTCTTACAGTCTAGGATCAAACATGGTCACTGGAACTGTGAGACATTAGAATACATGGCAGCGCTGTTGTTTCAAGCAGATTTAATTTCTGTGCATATTTACCTGACATATAGTACACATAGCAAAAACTAGAAGCTTAGTTCAAAAACTATATGTTTATTCACACGTAATAATTCACATTATAGGTGGTCATATAATGTACACATACTTTGATAATAAATTTACACTGAACACATGGAGATCATATGATATCTCTATGCAGATGCACTGACCGAAGAAGCTTACAATAGATTGCTCTGCATTCATAGGGGAAAGATATGTCAATATTTCAGAAATGATGGGGTTTCACCTTTAAGGTATCTTTCTCCCCAGTAGCTGATTGGCTGGATGTGCATTTTCCTGTCCTACTGTATACTTATCTCGCATTTACAGCAGCTTTGTATTGTGTTTCATTCTTTAGATGAAGCTGTGGCGACCCATTTTCTGCGCAGGCAAACCGGCTCACAAATAGCCAGCGTGCGGGGGGGGAGACTTTGGTAATGCACCTCTGACGTCATTTCCACCCGGAGAGGGCAGGCGTTAGGGATTTAAATGCCAGCGCCGCAAGGTTTGAATAAACTAATCTCGAAACGACTTACTGACTGCGTGTCGTTATTTCAGCGCTGTGTGTAGCACATCACTACATTGGTGACCCCGACGGTCCAAACGGGATTTGGACCAAAGATGACCGACTCTTCATCTGTTCACGCAGTTTCACTAAAACTGCCGACTTTCTGGACGCTGCGACCACACGTGTGATTTAGCCAAGCAGAAGCCCAGTTCCAGATTCGGCAGATATCTTCTGATTCCACGCATTACTATCACGTGGTGAGCGCCCTTGACCAGGAGGCGGCCGCCCAGGTTGCAGATTTCATACAGTCGCCCCCAGAAGAAGGCAAATATGAAGCATTCAAAGCGCTGCTCACTGGGACCTTTGGCCTCTCGCGGTGTGAGCGGGGTGCCCGCCTGCTTCACCTGGACGGTTTTGGAGACAGACTGCCGTCAGCATTGATGAACAAGATGCTGGCCCTGGCTGTCGGACACAAGCCCTGCCTCATGTTCAAGCAAGCGTTCCTAGAGCAACTGCCCGGGGACATACATCTGCTGCTGGCCAACGCAGATTTCAGCGACCCCCGGAAGATGGCGGACCGGGCAGATGTGCTGTGGAAAGCCAAGAGGGAGAGCATGGTGTCCGTCGGTCAGATTACCAGGCCACGCGTCCAACAGCGGACCGGACCAGACCAGGCCCGGCAGGGGGAACGCACACAACACAGAGGCAGGAGTGAGGAGGCCAGTGAACAGTGGTGTTTCTACCACCAGCGGTGGGGCACAAAAGCCTGCAAGGGCCAGGGCCAGCTGCCACTGAAGCATTGAATACATTGCATAAGTTTCTCCATTGAAAATTAGCTGTGGTGTAACCATCACAAACCATTTAGTAGCAGATGATTAAAAGTAACTGTTTCATCATTTGAATTTTCTAATAACTGATATCTGGCTCAAAGCCTTCAATGGCAGCCAAAAATATTGAGCCAAAGTCTCAGATCACCTCACACACCAGCGCATTCAGATTCATTTATTTATCACACGTACATCAAAACATGCAGTGAAATGCATCATTTGCCTTAACAACCAACAAAACCTGAGGACAGCCTGCAAGTGTTGTGAAACTGCATGCTCACAACATTCAGCAGAGTATCACAAGCAACAGCAACAACCCGAGAACAGTAAAACGAACCCTTTTTCTCTCTCCCACCTATTCACAGAGAAAGGCCTCCAACCCCAGGACAGACCACCTACCTTCAGGCCTCCAACTTCCAAGTCCCTGTCCTGGCTTGCAGACATCAGGCCTCTGACTTACAGATATAGCAATCCAGAGGCCTCAACTTTTGGACCCACCTGCTTAGGTCTTTAAACTTCTGTATCGACCCCAGGACTTGCTGATTTGAACTCAGGACATACACAGGTTTTCAACCCAGGGACTTCTCTCCCTCTGGCTTGCTCCAATCAGCAATATGTTGCTGTTGTTTTGCTTGATCCCCCAACCCATTACAATGGTGCTTCACATCCATATATAGTCTTAGTAAACTGCCATTTCTTCCAGTACCTGTAATTTCTAAGAGCTCATGTTCCTTTTCGCCCTTTGCTCTCCCCTTTTTTATTAGTGTGCCTTTAATTGCTGCCATCTCTGCAGGCAGCTGCACTGCTCTTAACTTCGGCTCTGCGTTTGGCTCCCACCCCTGGGACTTCCTAACATGATTCACGAACATCTCCTGTCCCTTCTTGGGCTGCTGTCTATCTGAGAGTCATTTTGTCTGCTCTGGGGATCACACATGCTCGCTGTCCCCGTCTCACCCGTGTTATTTCTCCCTTTTCTGAATCTATGATAGTGTCTGCCTTACTGAGTGTGTCTATCCCGAGGACAGTACCCTCATTGTTTGGGCACGCCCAAAAATCTACGAGAAGCTGCACACCCTCAATCCCTCATTCTACACCTGTCCCCACACCTCCCCCCTTACCACCATTCCGGGCCCCAGACAGTCCTTCCAGGTGAGGCAACACTTCACCTGCGAGTCTGCTGGAGTCGTCTATTGCATCCGGTGCTCCCGGTGTGGCCTCCTCTACATCGGCGAGACCCGACGCAGATTGGGGGACCGCTTCGTTGAGCACCTACGCTCCGTCCGTCACAATAGACAGGACCTCCCGGTTGCCACCCACTTCAACTCTGCCTCTCATTCCCATCTAGATATGTCCATACATGGCCTCTTTGACTGCCATGATGAGGCCAAACTCAGGTTGGAGGAGCAAACCTCATCTATCGTCTGGGTAGCCTCCAGCCTGGTGGTATGAACATTGAATTCTCCAATTTCCGGTAATTCCCTCCCCCTCCCCTATCTCTATTACTGGGCTTCGGTCCTCTCTCCCCCCCCCCATTCCTGATGAAGGGTCTCGTTGGCTACTCTATTCTCACGGATGCTGCCTGACCTGCTGAGTTCTTCCAGCGTTGTGTTCGTATTCTTTGATCCACAGCATCTGCAGTTGTATTTTTGTGTCTCAATCCCTCATACCTGGGGATGACTTCTCTCTGCCCTCATTGTTTCACCTCCTGCACTTTGCTAGGTACTGTGGTTGTTGTATCTTTGCAGCAGCTACATTCACTACAGCCGCCGTGTGACTTCTCTTTGCCTACCTCTGGTCTACCTCTCCAGCCCATGATACTGTTACAGGGTAGGTCCATCCTATAGCTATCTCCAAATCTAAACCTTCCTGGTGGGTTGTGCTCAGGAAGAATGGGTCATCCCTCCCTGGATTATCCAACTCTGAAAACTCCTCATATGATCGATATTACGCTCTGCATAATCCATTGCAACATAGACACTGCAACATACCACCTCTAGTTTCACCTCTCTTGGATAGCTGGAACAGGTAACACTGCTGCATGTGGCCTACTCTGCGTCACAAACGAGGCCTTGCCGTCAGTTCCACCAATAAACCAGTGAACCAGACTTGCAGCATTCCACGTTACCAACATCCAATAGGATCTTGCAATCACAAGGAAAACAACTCAGACCGCGCACCGCCTTTGCACATCAACTCCCGACACCTCTCTGCAGCAGGTCCGCACCAAGTCCAGCTCCTCCACCAATGAACAACTCGCTGGTGGGGTAGACCTGCAGTACCTGAAGTTCTTAATGTCCAACAGTGTATTGTGATCATCAAAAAGACATTTAAAAAAAAAAGACAACACCTTTGGTTGGCCCCGTGGAGGCACACTACATCCAAACACAAACCACTTGTCATACCAATCCCCACTGCAAGAGAAGAAGCATTTGGGCAGGTACCTGATAAGAAAGGAGTAGAGGGATAATGCAAAATGCAAGAAAATAGAATGAGCGCAGATAGCCATTGTGGTGGATGAGTTGGGCTGAGGGACTCGTTTCCATGCCCCAAGACTCTAAGGTGAAATTCTCAAAATCCTGGAAGAAAAGCAAATGAGCTTTTTATCACGTGCTCCCTTGAACCTAATCGAATTGCAATATGCATGAATTCCTAAGGCAGCTTCGGATCAGAGAAGTAAACGGAGGGTAAATGGACAACTTTATTCATTCCCAACCAAAATTTGAAGCGCATGTAAAATATGGCAGAAAACTAATGGATCCAGAATTCAGCCTGACTTCTGGCCCAACTAGAGATCTACCCTTTACCTCCACTGCTGGAACTAAAGGACTCAAAGGAATAATTTCTAACTTGCAAATAACAAACTGAACAATTTTGTTATATAAGCGAGAGAGAGCGAGACAGATACATTCTTATTTAAAATTAGTAGCTTCACACTGTGTCCATGTTTTTTTTGTGAATTACCAATAAGTGTCAGTGTTTCATCCCTGTGAGTAGAGGAGGTGGAGGATGACAGTGAAGATTCAGTGCATTTTTTGAACCCAAACAACTGCCAGCGTGGTATTGTTCAAAATAAGTTTATTATCGAAGTATGCATATGTTTGCATATACTATCTTGAGATTCATATTCTTCCAAGCATTTAGAGGAAATAAAAATACAACAGAATTTAACAAAAAACTAAAACTAAAAGAAAACAGACAACGACTGACAAACAACCTATGTACAAGAAAAATACTGAGAGCATGAGTTGTATAGAGTCCTTGCAAGTGAGTCCGTAGGTCTTAAAGAGTTCAGAGCAGTGGTGAAAGAAGTTATCGACTCTCGTTCAGGATCCTGATGGCTGTCGGGTAATAACTCTTATAACTCTTGCTGAACTTGGTGGTGTGAGACCCAAGGCTTCTGTAGTTCCTGCCCAAGGATAGAAGAGAAGCTAGCATGGCCAGGATGTAGGGGGTGGGGTCTTTGATTATGGATGTTGCTTTCTTATTGCAGCACTGCATATACTGTAGGTCGATGGGACTGGGCAGAATACAATTCAGCATGCTCTACATGCCCTGAAGGGCCTGTTTCTGAGCTTTATGACTGTAAACCAAGCAAACCAGTTAAACATTCCACAATGTGCAGTAATATATAAACTTGCATTCAGCACAAAATCTGCATGTATTCAAGCTTACAAAATAAAAAGAAAAAATTGCAAGAACATATTCCCAACACATGAAATAGAAGCACAGATCTAAAAAATCATAATGGAGGTCAGTTTGTCTGATTTGCAATGTTTCTGATTTTCAGCGATAACTTTATGCTTTCAGGGTTATGATCCAGAGGAACGTTAAATAATTTAGCTGTATACATGTATGTGGTTGGATGACAATAAACTTGAACTTAAATGAGCAAGTCCAAATATGTGGAATTTTGTACTTAGCCAAGAGACTTACGTTCTGCATTCCTAAGCAACTGCAGAGAATCATTAACTGCCAGTTGTCTCAACAGAAGTCCAAAACCATTGTTTTAGCTCATATATTCTCTCTCTATTTTCCAGTTACGTCAACTTTGGACTAATCAACATTCTCTCCCATCAATCAGAGGGTGGTAGTTTCAAATCATGGTCCGGGACCTAAGCTCATAATCTGAGCCAACACTCCAAAGCAATGTGGAGAATGTGCTGTGCTTTGGATGTGATACAATCTATCTGACATAAGAGCACAAAGAACTAGTTGAAGAGGAGCAGCGAATTCTTCCAAATCTCAACTAGCATTTCTTCCTCAACCACAAAGCCGATTAAATAGTCATTCTCATCACAGTACGAGGTAATGATTGTACTCATCTAAATAACAAGTCACCAAACGCAATACTCCCCCAAATTCATGGAATGCTAACTTCAAAGCAAGTGTTCAAACTGGTAGTGAGAAACTGACTGGCTAACTTAGTTTTGGTTATATTATAATAACAAGCCTCCAATCTGTAGAGATGAATTTTTTGTTGCCTCAGTGGGACTCCACTACTGAAATCCACACAAGGATTTCAGAGATGTAACACATCCCAGCTGTCTGCTATTTCTTACTTTCCTGTATCTTGGCCCTCCCCTGTCATGAGTAGCTCTCTTTTCTCATACAGAATAGAATCTGGGTTCAAGCCAGACTCTAGATGTCTGCAGACAATATCAAGGCCAACACTCCAGTGAAATCACTGAGCAAGTGCAGTATATTGTTTTTGAAGGTATCATCTTTGTGCTGAGGGATTATATATTTGAATTATCTGCTCTCAGAGGTGAATGCAAGTCCTATAGCATTACTTCAAAGAACAACTCAATGGTCTGGCTAATGGCAATGACACTAAAGCAAATTATTTGGTCACATGACAGCGCTGTTCATGGAATTTTACCTATTGCCCATGTTCCCCACATTAGAAAGCTAATTTAATTACCATTTTGAAATGCCCAAGGCCTTGAAAAATTATGCATATTTGAGACTCACTTCTTCCTTCTGGTTACATGGTTCAACTTCAAAATTTGTGACAATAAGATTTGATTCATATTTATCAAACTCTTCTGCTTCCCTTTTCTCTTCAGCTGTCCTCTTCGATTTCCTGCAGGCTCTCTGGCCTCCTATCTTGTGCATATACTCCTCTTTATTCTAGAGTATTCCAAACAGGTCTTACAATTTTCTAGACATTAGAAAATTAAATATTCTCCTCTTGAATGTCCCTTCTTTCCTTTTCAAGGTGGCTGGGGTTCTGTCAGTTTCCATGATCTACAGCTGCACACAAACTGTGGTTCTTCATGGTGGTGGGTTCCTGTCTTAGAGCTCACCAAATGGCCTAGCATTTTTGATATCTCCAGGAAAGACCCTGTGGATGACCCGATTCCTCGCTGATGTGGCTACCTGATGTGTTGCGGGAGATCAGAACATCCAAGACAGCAGTTTACACTGCTGTCGAAATGAAACTATAACATCGAAACAGCCAGCTGTTGGTCTCCTTCTCACTGTGGCTGGAGCGACACACCTCTCTCCCTCATTAGTGAGAAAGAGAGCCTGTGGTTCTCTTTCTCACTGAACTGTAGTTTTTTGATGGACTCTAGATCGTGGTCTCTTTGGGGACTTTGCTGGTGGGGCTGAGGCAGGAGGAGGGAGAGGGAGCAGGGAGGGTTGATGGTTTGGCTGCTGCTTGTGCATAGGAGGGGGAAGAGGCAGCTTTGGAGTTCCAATGTTTTTCTACCATTCATTCTTTTGGGTTTTTCTTCTGCTTTGTCAGTGAAGAGTATGAATTTCAGGTTATATATTGTACACCCTTCGCTGGATAATGAAGAAATCAGGAGAATTCCAGAAAAGTATTATCTATGTTTTATTGACTGCTCTAAAGCCTTCGACAGTGTGGACCATAATAAACTACGGTAAATCCTTAAAGAAATTAGTATACCTGGACATTTGATCTGCCTTATGAGAAACTTGTACAAAAATTAAGAAGAAACAGTTAGAACTGAATACAGAACAACAAACTGGTTCAAGATTGGGAAAGGAGTACAAGGCTGCATACTGTCACCCTACTTATTTAATCTATATGCTAAACACATCATGGGGAATGCTGGTCCAGACGACTCAAATATTGGAATCAAAACTGCCGGATGAAATATTAACAACCTCGGATATGCAGATGATGCTACTCTATTGGCTGAAAGCAAGGAGGATCTGAGGAAACTTCTAATCAAAGTGAAAGAAGAAAGTGCAAAAGCTGGCTTGTTGTTCAATACTAAGAAAACCAAGATTATGCCCACCAGCCCTATTAACTCCGTGGTAATAAAATGGAAAGGAAGTGGAAGAAGTGACAGATTTTGTCTTCCTCAGTTCAAAGATTTCTGTAGGTGGTAACTACAGCTACAAAATTAAACAGCATTTACTTCCGGGGAAGGCAGCGACGGCAAATTTTGATAAAATAGTGAAGAACGGAGACATAACATTGTCCACAAAGATCCGTATAGTCAAGTCTATGGTATTTCCAGTTGTGATGTACGGCTGTGAGAGCTGGACTATTAATAAGGCTGAATACAAAAGAATTGATGCCTTTGAACTTGGATGCTGGAAGAAGGTGTTAAGAGTTCATTGGACAACAAGAAGACCCAACAAGTCAATACTTGAAGAAATACAGCCAGACTGCTCACCTGGAGGCTTGATTCTGAGACAAAAGCTCAAATATTTTGGCCATAAAATGAGAAGACAGGATTCCTTGGAGAAGACTGTCATGTTAGGTAGATCAGAAGGTAAAAGAGGGACAGGACAGAGGTTTACAATGGATAGCTAATATTACTCAGACAATGCAGATGACCTTGGGGATTTTAGAGAGGCAATTTCTAACAAGAAGGCTTGGTGTACTGGAATCCATGAGGTCACAAGGAGTCGGACTCAACTTAACGACTGAACAACAATATTCTATACATTCTGTGATATTAAACTGAACCATTGAACTGTTAAAAGTTTAACTGTTTCCCTGACTAATTTATTTAGAGGAATAAAGCCTATATTTCCATAACTTTGAAAAAAAAACACACAACAATCATTTTGTTAAGAATAAAGTTATGGCTTCTACTTCATTAGAGAAAAAAGTTTTCCCATACAAATTCATGCAATCTATTCTAGCTTTAATTCTAATGACAATATTATGGCACACAATGTTGTGTATGGAAATGGTGCTCATTTTAAAAAAGGTTCCCCATTCCTCATTTTGGTATCAATAGTGCCCACTCCACCACCTGTCTAAGGTGCCCACCTCCTGAATTAATTAGCACCACTGTGATACTTTAGTGCTCTCTGAGTTATCAGGAAAGTTTGGATAGACTAGGTGGTTTTTTTCCTCCTGAGACACAGAGAGGTAATATGAGAAGTAATATTATATTAATATAATATGATAGATGCTTATAAAATTATGACAGGCTTAGATAGGTTAGATAATCAGAGTTGTTTTCTGTGGTAGTGGAATTTAAAAACCAGAGGGCAAAGGTTTAAGGTGAGAGGGAAGAGGTCTAAATAGGATCTGACAGGTACATCTATCACACAAAGTAGTTGGATGAGCTGTCAGAGGAGATAATTGAGGCAGGAACAGTAACCACATTTAAAAGGCATCTTGACAGCTACTTGCATGAGCAGGGCATAGAGAAGTATGGAATTAGTATAAATAGACAGGGTGGTCTATACAACTCTATGATGCCTATTTATCTCTCCCCATGGCTTCCCTTAATATTTCCAGAGTTACTTTAGAATGACTCAGTGTTAAAAGTCTTGAAATATACAAAATGTCCATAAACATGGCATTAAACCAATCTGGCTTTTGTTTTAAAAATGTCCTCAGTAACGTTAACAATGGATGTACCAGCTAGTGATAAAATCTTTCCTGGTTCATTAACACCCTGCCAAGCCTTTACACAACTCACTGTTGTCTTGTGTGGTCAACCTTTCACTGCTCCCCGGTTTCGAGATGGACTATAAATTATCAACCATGAACACATTTGGAAAGGTGGATATCATCCTTTCTTGGTGTACTTAAAGAGATCCATGGTCTGTCACATGGCTTGGCTCAGCTCTGCTCTGCAGGTTGATAAAGTGGGTAGAGCAGGCTGGGTGCCAGCAGATCATTCTACTACTCCCTACCCAGTCTCCAGAGCAGCAACCTGATTTGCAGGTTCAGGGCACTGCTAGTCTTCTCAAGTTGTTCCCACATGAGCTACAGCTTCTCAGGCAGCACTCTTGTGCTTCTCAGTAGGTTGCCTCAGACCACTCCTAAGGCAAACGCCCCATCCAAAGCGAGAGCTTCTCGTGGATCACCCACGGCATCTGGGTAGAGTGGAAGTGAAAGGGAACAGTCTTCCAACAGACGCACAAGGCAGATGCTGGCAAAGCATTTAACTTCACAATCCACACTGCGGATAGGGCACCTGGGTTGTTTAAATTTATTTTTTTTAAAAAGCAAAGATTTTTAATGTTTTGCATTTTTTCCTTGCTGTAAAATGGTTCGAAAATGTGGCTCCATTTAAATAAAATAACACCCTTCAATGTGCAGGGAGCGCCACTGGTATGGTGACTGCTGTCGTTGTGGCCTTGACTCAGTTTTACCTTGTTACAGGACTCCTGGCAGTGTCACCAAAGAAACAAGTGTTGCGTATTTAATATTTCAGTAATATTGTAAATGGATTGCTTGAGTAAGCATTCTTTGTTTATTTAATTCATTACAGGTTATATGTAAAAGTATGTGAATGGCATATGTCATTATGCCACCATGTCACAAGTGCACACCTCACTAAACTAACAATGGAGTACACTTATTTATCCCCAGACTTCTTTTGATTAGCTTTGGAGTTACAAAACATAACAATGGTGACAAGGAAGTTTTAAATGAACCTAAGACAACTACCTACCTGTTTGAAGTGCAGCAAGATGTTAAGAGTTTTTTTTAAAAAAGGACAGCCATACAGGAGAGTTTTAAGCAGAAAATGGACAAAATTCACGGTCTCATAAACAATGAGTACAAAGGGAGGGGGAGGGGAGGGCAAGCATGCAGAAACAGCTGGCCACATCGAAAAGAAAGACGAGTTTGATTGCACAAGAGATAGCTGGAATACATATGCTGAGTGAATTGAGCAGTATTTTGAAGCAAATGAAATAGCCAATGCAAAGTGAGTATCAATTTTGCTGAGTGGAATAGGTGAAAAAGCATACAGCTTGCTTAGAATATTAACAACTCCAACCAACCTGCTGAAATTGTGAAAGTAATGCAGGAACATTTAGAGCCAAAACCATTTTAGATTGCAGAACACTAGGTTTCATAAGTGGAATCAAAGGTAGGGGAGTCCATTTCAGTTTATGTGGCTCAATTGAAGAAACCGTCCAAGCATTGTTAGTTCAGTGATAGGCTTAATGATACTGACAGATCACTTAGTTTGTGAAATCTTACTAGAAACATTTTAAAAAAGCCCCTAACTGAAGCACAAATCACACCTAAAAGAGCAGCTGAAATCACTGTACCAATGGAAACAGCAGTCAGAGATGCAATTGAGTTGCAGTCAGGAATGAAAGGGAGTGTGAACAAAATTGCATCATCTAAACAGAAACAGGCCTGGCTGAACAAATAGTGTTGTTGTTGTGGCAGGGCCTTACACACACCAGACCAATGCAGGTTTAAAGGTGAAACTTATAGAAGATCAATAGGTTTCAGTAAATACATTTAATGTCAGAGGAATGTATACAATATACATCCTGAAATTCTTTTTCTTCACAGACATCCACAAAAGCAGGGGAGTGCCCCAAAGAATGAATGTCAGTTAAACATTAGAACCCCAAAGTTCCCCCGAGCTCCCCCCTCCCACGCACAAGTAGCAGCAAGGCAATGATCCCCCCCCCAACAAAAAAAAAGTGTCAGCACCCCCCACTGAGCACTCAGGAATGCATCAATAAAGACACAGATTTGCAGTATCCCAAAGACTATTCATTCATCCGGTATTTCAACGTACCACAGGCTCTCCCTCTCTCACCATTTCACAGCAAGAGGAGAGACATAACAAACAACTCACTGATTTATGATGTTAAAAGTCTGTTATGTTGCTTTCTCTGAGCTCTGCACCCAGAGAGCTCAGGTCTCTGGACACACAGCCCAGGGCAGCTAACCCGCTACTCCCGATGTTCTGTGTTCTCCCGCAATGCTTCAGTCAGGGGCACCAGCTTTGAATCAGCCCATCTCCAGAGCCACGAAAAATGAAACAAAGTCGGACATATATGAAGAGTATGTTGGGCAGACAAAAATAAATGACTGCACAGGGTAGAGAAAAACATAAAAAGTCAAGTTGCAGTTTAAAAAGAGCACTAATCTGTATACTGTTGATAAAAAAAAATCTGATAATGATGAGAGTGTCACAAGACTGGGTAGCCTTGAGATTAACAATATGAAAACTAACAAGAGACAAGGAATATGGCAGACACCAGAAGTAAACAGCAAATTAAATAAAATTGGACGCTAGCTCAGCTGTTTCTGTTATTCCACAAAATGAGTTCCTAAGGCAATGATAGTCATAGCAGTGCAAGAACAACAACCAAGAAGCCACATTGGGCTTGTATGTGGTAAAAACAGGAGGATCAGAATTGTGGGTGCATGAGTGCCTGAGACAACTACAACTTGATTCATAATCCATCCACTATTTGCATGCCACATCCCCTACAATAGTCAACTAAAAGTGATTTCAGAAAGATACTGGATGATGCCACAGCAATGTTCAAGGATTAAATTGGAAAATTCAAATATTTCAAAGGTAAAATAGCATTAAATAAGAATGCCAAGTTTTACAAGGTCTGTCTGGCTCCTTATACCATCCATGATAAAGTAGCCAATGAGCTAGATCACATAGAGGCTATAGGGAAACCTTTCTAAGGTTGAGTAGAGTCCATGGGTAATGCCAGTTGTCCTAGTAGCAAAGAATGGGTCTGTTAACATCTGTGGTGATTGTTATCGTCACCTTCAACCCAGCACTGAAACTAGTTCAATACCCTCTGCTCACGATAGAGGATACCTCTGCAAACTTTCTAGAGGAAAATGTTTCAACAAAATGGACTTAACTGAGGCCGATCTACAGATATAGACACAAGAAGTGTTTCTCACTATAAACACTCACAAAGAGCTTTATCACTGTAATAAGCTTATTGTTGCAGTATCATCTGCAGCTGCACTCTGACAGAAAGCTATGGACCAGGTGCTACAAGGCTGCCCAAACAGTCAGTGTTACCTTGATAACATCACTGTTACCAGTGAGGATAACAAGGAACATCTCCAAAATCTCTAGAGTGTTAAAAATATTAGAAGATTATGGGCTCAGAGCATGATGCAACAAATGTGAATTCTTTAAACCAAGCATCACTTACTGTGAAAGATTGTTCCACTCACAGCTGCAGCACAAATGGAGAGATGGGCTCTGTTTCTTGGAGGACATAATCAAAAGATCGAATTCAAGAGGACAACTAATCATGGAAATGCTGATGGATTGTCTCATTTATCCTTGGAAAAAAAAATACCTAAAAAATTTACGAGAGTACACTCCTCTTCAATTATTCTGCCTAATGCAATCAAAGGTCTTCCTATTACTGCAGAGAGATGATAAAAGAGGAAAGCAGAAAGACCCCAAACTGTCGCAGATCTACATGGCCGCTGGAAAATGGCTGGAATGTGCAGCAGAAATTCCAGTTCCATTTTTACCAATACTGGGATGAACTTGCCTTTGATGGGGATTGCCTTATGTAGGGATTGAGATTCATTGCACCATCCAAGCTGAGAGCTAAAGTGTTGAAGGAGCTACATGCCAGTCATCCAGGCATCATTAAAATGAAAAGCATTGGCTCTTAGATTTGTCTGGTAGCCTGGGATAGATCTGCAGATCAAGCAGCTTGCCACGCACTGTTTGGGATGCCAACGCATCCACAAGATGCCAAAAAGCAGTACCTCTCTATCCCTGGGAATATCTCGCAGTGCCCTGGCAAAATATTCATGCAGGTTTTGCTGGAACCATTCATGGACTTGGCAGTAGTGGATGCAGCTACAAAGCACACAGAAGTGTTCCCAATAGCCTCCACAACAGCTTTGCGCTCTGTTGATGTGCTGAAAAGCACTTCTCAAAGACTGGTGTTCCAGAACACTTAGTTAGTAACAGGCTTGCTGCAGAAAAGTTTCAGTCATTCCTGAAAATGAACGGAATAAGACACATTACATCTGCACCATACCATCCAGCCTCAAATGGCTTGGTGGAAAAGGTTTGCTTAGAGGCTAAAGAATACACTATCAGCGATGTCAGCAGCATACACTAACCCTGAATCAAAAGCTTACCAGTTTTCTTCTTGCATATCAGAATGCAGCACATACCACAATCAACAACTGTGCTGCTCCTGGGTCATCCCTTGGGCTCCCCATGCAAAGATTTTTGATGTTTCACTCCTGGTCAAGCAGTCATAGGAAGGACGACAGAGGTGATCAAAAGTGCTACTTGGAAAGATCAAGGGCAGAATTGGACCCCTCTCCTACACAGGGGAGATTGTGTCTGATGTCATCTGGAGACAACAGATCGAGCAGTTGAGGAGAGCAGAGTCCAGCACTTCTCAACCACACCATCCTGTGATGCACAACTCAGTGACTGCGCCTACAACCACCAAGGAGGAGGCCTCAGAACCAGAGATGGTTTCACATCCACAAGTCTCACCTGCCAAGCAGATGATCCACCACCCCAACCCGTCAGGAAAGACATTATCACACAAAGAGCAAGAACTTCAAAGTGTTAAATCTTAAGGCCTGGATGGGACAATTTAAAATTTACTATCCTGTGGATGTCTATATAGTGATTGTATTATATTTGGGGGGGGGGGGGGGGGGGGGGGGGGGGGGTGTGTGTGTGTGTGTGTGTGTGTGTGTGTGTGTGTGTGTGTGTGTGTGTGTGTGTGTGTGTGTGGTGTGTGTGTGTGTGTCTATAATACAAGTAAAAGTACATGAAAGACATAATTGCACAACTCACTAAAGTATAAATGAAGTACTCATGTTTATCACTGGGCTCCCCATGTTTTTCCTTAGCTTAGTTTTGAAGTTAGAAAACATTAACAGCAAGTAACTGAAAACACATCATGCTTTGTAGTTTAGCCACATTCTGTAAATTTTGGGAGGGGTTTAAGCAGTCGGAAGCTGCTCAGTCAGGTCACCCAGTGTCAGCAGGTTGTCCCTTTAGATGGACACAAATGCAGCCATGTAGCATGATGTGCGCTGCCTAGCTCTGGTGCTGTATTCAATGATGGTCATAGGCTGTATCCTAAAGCTCCGATTTATATTTCAGGGAGAAAACAGGAGCGCACGACTTCTGACAAGAGTACAATTGATGTGGAAAGAAACAATAGAGGTAATAAAATATACAGAAGTGCAGGACCAATATCCCAGTGCTCACAATTTCACTCAGAAATTACAACTGGTGTGATCTACACTAGCTGAAATAGGTTTTCCTCTATGATTTCTATGCACAAGAAAAAAAAAAACTGGTAATAGTGGATTTCTTGGCTCTGAAAATAAATTTGACTTCATGTAAATATCTATTGGCAGGGAGCATCTTAAATGCCAACTTGTTTTTAATTTTGCCTCGAAGGCTCATTAATTTAATTCACACAAGATTCAACCTCCTAATGAGCAATGTACAGTATTCTGCTCTTTTTTTTTGGAACTGCACAACCTGAAACACTGTATAATAACAGCGAGTAGTCATCCGAAAGCCAGATATTTCAAAAGGAAAATGTGAGGGGAAGCAAATGAATATGTGCAGTAGTGTACTTGGATGCAAGAACGTGAAGCTTCAAAGCATCCGTAATTGGACTTTTAAAAGAAACTAACATAGCATTATACAATGCCTTCTCAGTTTATCGAGTTAGCTGTTCTACTTTTAGTAAGGGCATCTTCGTAAGATACAGGCTGAGGCACTTAATAATCATTCCAAGATGCAAAGCCTGATCAACCAGTGTCCTGAAATATAACCCTAAAAGCTGTTCTTGTCAAAGGATAGAAGCACCAATTCAACTTGGAATTGCTGCCAAAGCTGGTAGATAGGATGTTCAAAGTACATTTATTACCCAAGTATGTATATATTATACAACCGTGAGATTCATCTCCTTGCAGACAGCCACAAAACAAGAAACCCAAAAGAACCCATTTAAAACAAAAGATCAAAAACACCCAATGTGGGGAGGGGAGGGGAGGGTGGAGAGAGGTAGAGAAAGAAAAACAAGTCACGCAGACAATAAAAGCAAGCAAATATCATTTAGAACGAAAGCGAGTCCTCAGACACAGAGCCCAGAGCAGCCGGAGCAGCCTGCCGCCTCAGCTTCAGTTCAGCACATAGCGGAGTAAATGTCACAGAGCCCACGGTCGTGGAGCCCAGAGCAGGCCTGCCGCCTCAGTCTCAGTGCAACGAAGAGCAGTGCAGACGTCAAGAAGCAGCAAACCGAACCTGCCCAAAATTCACCTCTGGCCCCAACACTGCTTTTTCAATCCATCCGGCCTGGCATTTAAATTGTCCAAACATCGGATCATTCTTCACTCCAAGACCCGGGCCCTGCTACATCAATACACTCTGGGCCTCGACTCTGTTGCCACATTTCAGCCCGTACCCACCCTTTCCAAATTGGTACTTGGATCAATCAAACCTCATTCTCAGTTTAGGTAGATGGGCTCTGAATCTCCTCCGCTCCGACTTTGTTGGGGAGTCGCCCCAACTCCGTCTCAAATATGCCTTGACCTTGTTCTGACTATGTGTCACACCTGCACACTTCGACTCTCATCTTCGCCTCACCTTCACTCACCTCTTCATTGTTTGCGATGATCGTTTACCACAATTTTCCAGAGAAAAAGTGTTAATAATAAAGTATTTACCGTAGATTCCGGATTATAAGCCGCTACTTTTTTCCCACATTTTGAACAGCTTTGAACTCTGCGGCCTATAATCCAGAGCGGCTAATACATGGTTTTTTTTCATGCCGCCTCGTAAACATTTTGCCTCGTAACAGTAGACCAATAAAATTGATGAGTAGTTCACAGAGGTCCAATGAAATTGTACGATAAATCAAGCGCACTTTCACAATTAAATTATTGTAAATCAGTCATTTGTACTCACCCTCATCAACATGGAAAATACTCGAAGAAAAGCAAGACCCGAGCGCGTCAGACCCGATGAGACCCGATCGCGTTACGCAAGCGCGTCAGACCCGATGAGACCCGATCGCGTTACGCAAGCGCGTCAGACCCGATGAGACCCGATCGCGTTACGCAAGCGCGTCAGACCCGATTAGACCCGATCGCGTTACGCAAGCGCGTCAGACCCGAGCGAAAACGCTGCTTTTAAGTTAAAGTCGATCAATAACTTTTCCTGGTAGGCTGCAGTATATATATTTTTACCAGTCGCTAGGAGATATTGGAATGTTGTTCGTGCTGTTCAGTAAAAAAGTATATGCAACGTAATTTGTGTTACCGATACGTATGTATATTTAAAAGTAGCGGTGCGGCCTAAAATCCGGTGCGGCCTTTACAATTAAAAAATTGATTTTATTTCTAAAATTAGAGCCTGCGGCTTTTAATCAGGTGCGCTCTGTAGTCCGGAATCTACGGTAGTCGTTTTCCTTGCTTTGAAAACCACCAGTAAGTTGTCGCTCACTCTCAGCAGCACCATCTTAAACTGCTTAGGATACAATAACTTTGTTGCTCACAAGTTAGTTGATGCCAACTTCAAGCTGCATACATTTCAATGGTACAATATGGGGAAAGGACAAAGGTACTCTGGCCACAATCTTCTTCAATAACAGCAAATCTGAAGAAAGGCTGATTGTTTTATTTTCCACAGAGCTGATAAGGCACCTCAGATCTGGAAAACATCGAGGGGAGACATTACCTGCAGCCTAATGCATGTTTCCACAGGATGGTACCAATTATGAAGCTAGGCCTACATTTACGGAAGAGCAATAACTGACAAGCAGTTATTTCACAAGAAATGATGTAAATGCTACCACGAAGACAATGACAATGACAATGAACTCATTCAATTTAAATTTTGGTTTTACTCAATGGGGATGGAGGCAATGACTTGTCCTCTTCAGGATGTCTGCGCCAGAATATTGGAGAGCAATTTTGATTGCTAAGCTATTGAGTCATACAGAATTACTGAAACAATGGGCAGAACACAGTCAACATATCAAAGCAGACCTGGAATGTTTCTGACTTAAATAATTCTTCTAGCCAATGACTTAATGGCTGGGATGCCTGAAATGGAGAAATACACGCAATTCAGACTGATAAGAGAGGATTTATATCTTGGACTTGTACAAGCCAGACACATGCACAGCCCATCAGCAAACAAGAACAAGAACTTTATTACTGTGGGTTTCCCGGCAGCAATGCTCTGAGACCGGGCATCTGGTTTACACACCCCAGGTATGGAACTGATACTTTACATAGAGAGATCTTTTGACATTTTTCAAACTTCCAGGAAAAAAAAGTTTGAAAAATTTTCCGAACCATTTTACAATTTTTGAGATTAGTGAAGGCTCCTCATCTAAAACAGCTCTAAACCAGAATCAGGTTTATTATTACCGACATATGTTGCGAAATTTGTTGTTTTGCAGCAGCAGTACAAAAAAGTTCAATATGAAATATATTTAAAAATAACTAAGTCATGTAAAAAGAGAGCAGAGTAAGGTAGTGTTCAATAGTGGACTTCAGGAATCTGACAGCGAAGGGAGGAAGTTGTATCTGAGACATTAAGTGTGCATCTTCAGGCTCCTGTGCTTCTTCGCTGACCTTAGTAATAAGAGGGCATTTCCTGGGTGGTGGGGTTCCTGCATGATGAATTTTGCCCTTTTGAGGCATCACCTTTTGAAAATGCCCTCAATGGTAGGAGGCTAGTGCCCACGATGGAGCTGGCTGAGTTTACAACCTTCTGCAGCTTTTTCTGATCCTGTGCAGCGGCTCATCCATACCAGACGGTGATGCAACCAGTCAAAATGTTCTCCACGGTACATCTGTAGAAATTTGCTAACTCCTCAAACTCCTAATGGAGTACAGCCTCTGGCATGCTTCTTCACAATTCCACCAGTTGTGTAGTCCCAGCATAGATCTTTTCAGAGATGTTGACACTGCTTGAAACTGCTCATTCTTTTCACTGCTGACTGGTCTTACTGATGCCGTGTGCAAGGCTACAGTTGCGACACCATTTAACCAGCCGATAACTATGCCCACCCGAGTACTTGTTCATTCACAAATAAGTTTACACTATCTTGTAATGGAATAATTCAGTTAACCAGATATATCCCTTTCAAATTGGGAAGTACCAATGTACGAGGAAAAGAATACACTGAATTTCAAATTATTTAATCAAAAGAATGAATATCTCCTGACACCACAGCCCATAGTATTTTTGCTGTCCTGTGGTATCAGATTGCAGTCTACACTGTAAGCATTTTAACAGACGCTTTCTATGAGAAAGTGTGAAAATTAAATTACCAAAGTTTACTTATTCAGAGCTACAGTGAAACACTATATGAGAATCATAGAAAAAATCATTCAATATTCTCTAAAAACATACAAATTTTTGAATTATAAATTTATAAAATTCACTTCTCAACTCCATCAAAAGTCAGATTTAGCTCCCTTCCTTGAACGAGATTACACTAATTTTAAATATATATTCATAATTAAGAGACAAATTTTACATTTTACTCCACTCTTTCGACCTTGCCAAAGTCCAAAATCGACCTAACTAGCAAATGTGAATCTTTAAATCTCTTTGGCACTCCCCTGACATTTGAAAGATAATGTAGGCGTCCGTGATCATGTTTCAAATGGGAAGCATATGCCAACGTGCCAGACAGCCTATACACTAGGTAGATTTCAGTATCAAACGCAAAATAGACAAAAACAGATATTTATATTTCAACAGGCAACATTCTGGAATACAAGCTTGAAAATGGGACAGGAGAGAACTGTTCCGGAGGGACGGGCTTCACCTGAACCGGGCTGGGGTTAGTGTCCTGGCGAATCATATAACTAGGGCTACAGAGGTCTTTAAACTAACTAGTGGGGGGGGGGGGGAGGATTCTAGAGAGCAAATAATTAAAAAGACAATGGAGAAGGTAATGGATGTAGGTAAAAGTGGAGGAATAAAAAGACAGTGTGTCAGGAGGGGAAAGAATGTACGGAGATAAGCGTAAAGTTGTACAAAAGGAAAAGGTAGGAAATAAGTGTCAAACATATTTGAAAGTCCTTTATTTGAATGCACGTAGTATTAGGAATAAAATTGATGAGTTGACGGTACAAATAATTACGTATGGTTATGATATTGTGGCAATTACGCAAACATGGCTGCAGGGTGACCAGGACTGGGAATTAAACATACAAGGGTATTCGACAATTAGGAGAGACAGGCAAGAAGGAAAAGGAGGTGGGGTGGCTATGTTAATAAAGCAAGAAATCACTGCAATAAAGCGAAATGATATTGGCTCAAAGGATCAGGATAACGAAACAATTTGGGTAGAAATAAGAAATAGTAAAGGGAAAAAAGCAGTGGTGGGAGTAGTCTATAGGCCTCCAAACAGCTGTAACTCAGTTGGTCGGAGCATAAATCAGGAAATAGTTGGGGCTTGTAATAAGGGAACAGCTATAATTATGGGGGATTTTAACTTTCATATTGACTGGACAAATCAAGTCGGACATGGCAGCCTTGAAGAAGAGTTTATTGAGTGTATTCGAGATGGGTTCCTTGAACAATACGTTACTGAGCCAACAAGGGAGCAAGCAGTCTTAGATCTGGTCCTGTGTAATGAGACAGGACTAATAAAAAATGTCCTAGTAAAGGATCCTCTTGGAATGAGTGACCATAACATGGTCGAATTCCATATTCAATTAGAGGATGAGAGGGTTGGATCTCAAACAAGCGTACTGAGCTTAAATAAAGGAGACTATGATGGTATGAGAGCGGAATTGCTTAAGATGGATTGGGAAAATAGATTAAAAGGGTAGATCGGTACTTGATCAGTGGTGTATATTTAAGGAGTTATTTTACAACTATCAAGAAAAATATATTCCACTGAAGAAAAAAGGGTGTAAAAGAAAAAATAGTTATCCGTGGCTAAGTAGAGAAATAAAGCAAAGTATACGACTAAAAAGTTATATAAGGCAGCTAAATCTAGTGGGAAGATTGAAGATCGAGAAGCTTTTAAAGATCAGCAGCAAATAACAAAAAGATTGATTAAGAAGGGGAAGATAGATTATGAAAGTAAATTGTCGAAAAACATAAAAGCAGATAGTAAGAGTTTTTATAGTTACATAAATAGAAAAAGGGTGGCTAAAGTAAATGTTGGTCCCCTAGAAGATGAGACCGGGAAATTAATGGTAGGGGACATGGAGATGGCGGAAATGCTGAACAAATATTTTGTATCAGTTTTTACAGTAGAGGACACTCAAAATATCCCAACACTGGATAAACAGGGGGCTCTAGGGGGAGAGAAGCTAACTACGATTCAAATCACCAAGGAAATGGTACTTGATAAATTAATGGGACTGAAGGTGGATAAATCCCCTGGACCGGATGGCTTGCATCCTAGGGTCTTAAGGGAAGTGGCGGTCAGGATTGTGGATTCATTAGTGATAATTTTTCAAAACTCACTGGTCTCGGCAATGGTCCTGGCAGATTGGAAAAATGCTAATGTAACTCCTTTATTTAAAAAGGGCAATAGACAGAAGGCTGGGAATTATAGGCCAGTTAGCCTAACATCTGTGGTTGGCAAAATGTTGGAATCAATAATTAAGGAAACAGTAACAGGGCATTTGGATAAACATAGCTTAATAGGACAAAGTCAGCATGGCTTTACAAAAGGGAAGTCATGTTTGACAAATTTGTTGGAGTTCTTTGAGGACATAACATATAGGGTAGATAAAGGGGAACCAGTGGATGTGGTGTATTTGGACTTCCAAAAGGCATTTGACAAGGTGCCACACCAAAGATTATTACTTAAAGTAAAAAATCATGGGATTGGGGATAATATTCTGGCATGGCTGGAGGATTGGCTTTCTAACAGAAAACAGAGAGTTGGGATAAATGGTTTATTCTCAGACTGGCAGTTGGTGACTAGTGGTGTTCCGCAGGGGTCGGTGTTGGGACCCCAACTCTTTACAATCTATATTAATGATTTGGAGAAAGGGACTAAGTGCAACGTATCGAAGTTTGCTGATGACACAAAGATGGGAGGGAGTGTAATGAGTGCGGAGGACATTGAAACCCTGCAGGGGGACATAGATAGGCTGAGTGATTGGGCAGACATTTGGCAGATGAAATATAATACTGACAAGTGTGAGGTCTTGCACTTTGGCAGGAAAAATAATAGAGCAAGTTATTATCTAAATGGAGAGAAACTGGAAAGTGCTTCTGTGCAAAGGGATCTGGGGGTCCTGGTGCAGGAAACACAAAAAGTTAGTATGCAAGTGCAGCAGGTGGTCAAGAAGGCCAATGGAGTGCTGGCTTTTATTGCTAGGGGGATGGAGTATAAGAACAGGGAGGTCTTACTGCCGTTGTACCGGGTATTGGTGAGACCACACCTGGAGTACTGCGTGCAGTTCTGGTGTCCATATTTAAGAAAGGACATACTGGCTCTCGAGGCAGTGCAGAGAAGGTTCACTAGGTTAATTCCGGGGATGGGTGGGTTGATGTATGATGAGAGGTTGAGTAGATTGGGACTCTACTCATTGGAGTTCCAAAGAATGAGAGGCGATCTTATTGAAACATATAAGATTGTGAAGGGGCTTGATCGGGTGGATGCGGGGAGAATGTTCCCAATGATGGGTGAAACTAGGACTAGGGGGCATAATCTTAAAATAAGGGGATGCCGTTCCAGGACTGAGATGCAGAGAAATTTCTTCACTCAGAGGGTAGTGGGGCTGTGGAATTTACTGCCCCAGAGAGCTGTGGAAGCTACTACACTCAATAAATTCAAAATGGAGATAGACATTTTCCTGGATAAAAATGGCATTAGGGGATATGGTGAGCGAGCAGGTAAGTGGACATGAGGCTAGGTTTAGATCAGCCATGTGATCTCCTGGACCAGTTTTCGATAGCCTGGATGGGTCGGAGAGGAATTTTCCAGATTTTTTCTCCTCAATTGGCAACTCGGTTTTTTTCCCCCGGGTGATCACATGGGTTTGGGCGGGATGAATAATAAAAATGGGCGGCATGGTGCCCTGTTGGTTGGCACTGTTGCTTTGTGGGATTCGGTGAAAACTAGAGTTAAGATTGGATCAGCCTTGATCTTGTTGAATGGCGGAGCAGGCTTGAGGGGCCGATTGGCCTACTCCTGCTCCTATCTCTTATGTTCTTATGTTCTTATGAAAATAACTGAATATTTAAAATTAAAGGAAGTAAATTTCTAACAATATATTTTGTCAATTTATGTGCTTTATAAGTTTAAGAATTTTATATTAAACCATCTTTACTCTGCCTGACAATCATTCTCTCAAAAAAAAGACTATTTTCCAGCCTTCTCGTTTCATTACGTCATCATCCATTGAACCAGAAGGATCTGAGCAACAGGCAAATCATCCTACAAGGAGGGCAAGTTGTACTAATAACATTAATTCTTTAGTACCTCACAGGAAAAATATTCAATCCAAGTCGCTTGTATAATAACCTGTGATTTCATCCAGAGTGCACAGAGCCTTACATGGCATTTACACCTGGCAATTTGAAAATGCTTCTGCAATATTATCTTGGCCTTGAATTGAGATAGGTTAATCACCAAAGTCTCTTCACACAAATCAGACCATTGATTTCTGAAATACTATGGCAAGTCTATCTTGGTTCCACCAAACAATTATATAAGTACAGATAATGAAGAAAATCTTTCAGAACAGGTTTCCCATTTCATATGTTTCAAGTTATTCAATTACTTAGTATTCCATTAATCTGATTAATCCAACTGATTCACTTTGTGCTTTGTTTGCAAGAGCTGGAAATAGAGTGTGTTTTAGATTATTTTGTCCCACATACATTCAGAGATACTATTGACACAGTTGCTTCAAAAGAGGAATCATCTTTTCATGTTCACTATTTCATTGCTAATAGAAAACTAACCAAAACTGTAGAACTTCCACAGAAACTCAGTTTTGCTTATGCACACCAGTAAGAGCAAGAATTATCAAGGTAGTACTGATTTATGCTTGTCCACTAATTAATGCAATCAATCTCAGTGTATACAGAGATTGATCAATGTAAAGCTGGAAAATGCATTCTAAATTTGCGCTAAATTCTCAAAAATCACCCTGAAGCTCAATTTTAATTTGCAGAGCAAGTACCACAATACCCATTCCTCCCTGCCATCCGTACTGTTGACTGACACCCCAATGCCATTTCTGGGGGAAAAAAACGAATATGCAAGGAACATCAGATTACCAGGATAGTTTGAAAACAAAATAGGCTTCTAAACTGACAATTTAGTAGCTGCAGCTATAAATGCTTTAAGGTTATGATTTGTGATCTGTTAATAGGACAGAATCATTCAACATTAGTAATTTGGAATCTTCATATTTGGCACTCAAAAAACAGCTGAAAAATCTCTGAAGAGACAGAAGCACAAAAATCAGGTCCTATCTTTACTTACAATCACTCTATTTCTTTCCAATTTGGACAAGGCAAGTCAAAGGGACATCTCAGATAAGTTTGACACCAGTTTAGAATTATTCATGCTTTAAAAAGAGAGGTTTATCAACAAATATTAACTTATGACATTTTTGTTATAAGACTTAAATTAATTTATGAGTTAAACTAAGAGACTGTTTTTAATAAAAATAAAGGCTTAAACTAAGATGTCAATCAAGTGGCTTGTCTATTGCTTGCACATATGCACTGAGTAGCTAGGCTACAATGATTAGCAAGTTCCAAATCTAATACCCGATTTATCTTCCCTTCATTAATCCCAGACTGGATTAAAGATGCAAAAGTACAACTGGCTTCAGTGCCACTGAGCAGAGGAGGGAATTCCTTTCCTGACAGCTAATCCACAAATCATGCTGGAAATGTAAACAGTTAGGCCACAGCAAATTAGACCGAATACCAAGACAACCAAGCTAGCTTGTAGGCATGCATGCATGTCAGAAATTCAACATGAAGAATGCCCTCTCAGGTTAGATCAGCCAAATGTCTGCAAGAATCATAATTGCAGCAGGGCAAAAATTGATGGGGGACAAATTAACACATCATTTCCCGCTAAATTAAGTTACTACTCATCTTCTATTTGACATGAAATCAAGATCCATTGGACACAGTTTTGATTTTATAATGGCCCATTTTCTTTCTCGTTGTGCCAAGTACCAAAGCCAGTGAGTGGAAATTAATCAGACCTCAGATTTTAACAGTAGTGATGGAGACTTAATTTCCCCCTTGGGAAAAGCTAATCCATTATAAATGTACATGACCAATATTTCAATGAATTACATAAGTGGATGACCGATTGACAGCAACTTTTGAAAGTTGTGGTTGTTCCAGAGCTCAGGAAGATACAATGCCAAAACAGGCCCTTCAGCCCACTGAGCTCATGCTGTGGAGTAAGAGACTAACAGTAGATGTCCCTCCACTTGATTTCTACTGTACATTGTTTTAAAGAACAGAGCTTGAAACAGTAAATACATAAATGATGATTCTCCTGGATTAGCTGTCTAAAAACAAGAATCACAGTTTCAAACTAAAGGGTCCCATTCCTTGTTGAAAGGAAAGGAAATATTTCCATCCACAAGTCCTGACTCTTTGGAAATGTCTAACCGAGAGGAATGCGTGAGGCTTCATCATTCAATATATTCAAGACAAACAGTATTAAATGTCTAAATACTAGGGACAACAGGAAATGGGGTTTGCACAGGAAAGTAGGACTGAGGTTAAAACAAAACAGACATTACATTACTAAATGGTTGAGCTTCCACTTTGGGCCTCAGTCTGATGAGAACATCCCCAAATGAACTATCTGCTGTGCCTCATTCCAAACAGAGGCACATTGAGAAGAGCTGCCGCATCAGAAATCCACATCCAAGTTCAGTCCTGAAATCCAGTGGTATGTGGAGTTTGCACATTTCCCTGTGATATCGAGCTGTCTCTGGGTTCTCCAGCTGCAGGTTGATAGGTTAAATTACCACTGTAAATTGCACCCCATGTACTGGCAAAGGATCTGGGGGAGGTGGGGTGGGCAGATATTGAGAGCAGAATAAAATGGGTAAGTGTAAATGGGTGATGAGGGCCTTTAACTGTGTTTTATGTCCTTGCAACTCCCAACTTTCCTCAAAGTAATCTCAGTAGATCAGACATTAGTGCTAAATTAGTAGTCATTCATTGAAGAATGTGCTTACAAGGAAATACTGTCAACGCCAGTCAAATGAACCTGTGCAAAACAAAGCTTTCTGTCTTACCTTTTTGGGCTTGATTTGTACCTTTTCTTGCCCCCATTATGCTAAGCCATTAGCTTTAAAAACAAAAATAATCAACATCATCCCTACAGAAATTTTTAATGTGCGTGTTCCAACAAAATTAATACCGATGGCCTGTTACTGGGCTTGGAAAGGAACATCTCTGTCGACATATGGCCTACAAGACCAACTTTATCAGGATCTAAGCAAAATTTACCTCACCTTAACCAAAGCACATTGATCACATTATTTAACAACACTCTCACTGAGAATGTAAGTGATATTGTGACAATGCCCATCTTTTAAACTCAATTTAATTATGCAAGACTTCCCAGTAAATGCTTTAATAAATTGTCATGACATACACCATCAGAACACAGAATGGATTCTGACCATACGAAAATATCAGTGGCAACAACATAAGAGGCCCCAACGTCCCTGCGGGCTTTGTGAAAGGGAAAAGTGGGAGATGGCGAGGAAGTCATTAGGAATGCCATTGCACGAGTTATCCAGTTACAGCTGGTACTTATTACCAAGCTTCACACGTAAATAAAGCCACTAACATCAAATACAGAATAACGTCTTTGTTAAAAAGATAGATAGAAAAACTATGGTACGAAATAGAAACTGACAGAGTTGGAGAAAAAAATCTAAATTTTAACCTGATTTTCTAGGCGTGGGTTACAGGAACCCAGTGTGCCCATACAGTGTGTAACAGAGACAAAGGTGACAAACAAAACGAAGAAATGGTTGAGATACATTACTTACTCATTTGTAAAACTTCCTGAAAGAGTGAATAGTGAAAGAAGTTCTAACTTTGTATTTAGAATATTGCATTTACGTATTTATAGCATTCTCATTAGAGAGCAAATGCCCCTCTTCCATCCCAATCCAACTAGGCTCAAACCATGAAACTGTAATTACTGTGGCAAATCTTCCCCATTTTGGGATCTGTAAAGATTTTAATGCCATACACTACAAGCAGTGGGTCTTCAGTGGGAGATTGCAGAATGCAAAGATAGAAGCAGAACCATTATGATGAACCTTTCCTTGAGCAAAAACTCTCCACACCCAGGATAATCCTAGTGAACCTTCCCCGATACACCTCATGAAATAAATAAAGGAAGACTATAATTGTTCACACACTATAAATGGTCTCACTAGTGCTTTGTCCAGTTGCAGTCACTCTTCCCTCCTTTTATACTCTAACCTCCTTGAGAAAAGACCATTCCATTATCCTTCACTCCCACATGCTGCATGTGTACTTTCTGTATTTCATGCATAAGAACTTCCAAATCTCTGTGCAATTTTTTCTCCATTTAAGTCATACTTTGTTCTTTAGTTCTTCCTTACAAAATGAAGAATTCCACATTTTCCCCACATGACACTCACTTGGCCAACATTTTCCTTTCAATTTGCCTTCCCATTTATTTTTGTGCCATTTGCAAATTTAGCTACCAAAACATCCACTTTCTTCTAAGTCAGTAGTATACATGTTACTGTTGCAGTCACAAGCACTGACCTCTGTGGTACCCCACTGGTCATAGGTTGCTGAGTGAATAAATTACCCCCTTAACACCATTTACTTTACTTTGCCTGTCAGCTAATCTTTTATTTTGGTCAAAATATCATGAACTTGTGACTTAAACGTGTTAAGTACCATGTTGAATCCCTCCTGGGTCAACTTGATATTCCAATTTCTTAATCACACATTGGCATTTTTATTTTACATCTTATCATGCTTTTGGTACAAACTTGCCTTGAATAGTTACATAACTGATTTATTTATAAGGATGAATTTTGACAAACATAAGAATGGATCTGCTAGAGAAGATCCATGACAATATTTTATTACCATTATCATGAGCTCTTATCTTACAACTTAACTCTTGGAGGGGCACTATGTCAAATCTCTTCTGGAGATACAATTCATCTATTATTTCTCCACTATCTTCTCAGATTGCGACCACAAAACTCTTAATAAAATTGCCAAATGCATTTTCCCTTCATGTCATAATTTTCCAAATATGCTCTTCTCACTTCCTTAATTATTAACTAATATTTTCCAAAAATAAATGTTAAACTATGCACCTATCGTTTATCTGCTTTGTACCTCTGTTTTTGAAGAGGGGTGCCACATGAGTATTTTTCCAAACAACGAGTAGAACACCAGAATCTAACAATTTTTGTAAGATTTTACATAATACATTCAATTTCTTAGTTGCAAGCAAGCTCTCACTCACAGTATGAGCGAGTCAAACACAGAAGAATTGTCAGAATGCTCTGCATTCTTTTGTTAGCTTTAAGTTTATACAAAACAGTCTTTGGTCTTGAGTTTCAGATTTTAGATTAGTAGGTAGCTATGCAATTATATACTCTGTTAAGTTAGAATGATTGGTTCCAATGTCAATCTGGATTGTTGATCCATCACCAAATACAACTGGCCAAACTGCCAGGTACTGCAGTGTGTCATTTGCTACTGGGATTAAGTATATTTATTGGTAATCAGTATAGAGCAACAGGAAAGGGGCAACTCCAGAAACATTAAACCTAATCTCAGTTCACTTCCAACTGAAGCTACCTCCCATCCCTGCCATCAATTTTACCAAGACAAAACTACCAGTTGGCTTTATAAGAGGTTTTACCATTTTAATCATATTTCAACCTGCAAAAAAAAAAACAATTTGCCAGGAGTTAGGCATTGGAGCAAATAAAAACAAAAATGAGGACTAAATCAATGAAGTGGAAAAGCTTTGCTTCTCACAAGCTGACGATCCTTGACTATAATCAGAGATCTCCATAGGAACTCCCCCACCTCATACCTAACTCCCCAAATTATTTGCAATCTCCTACAATCTTGCATCCACTTCCTCCTGACTCTTCCCCCTCCCAATGGGCAATTAGCCCGTTTATCAAGCTGGATGTCAGATGGAGAGCTTTAAATGCATTCTGCAGTTAATGTTACCAGGCCATCCAGGACATCCCAACATCCTGAATTAATGCTCTGAAATTTGTATGCTCTTTTCACTGACCAAATAGACATTTACCAACATTCAAGAGGTAAAAGTAGTGCCGAAGACGATCCAACAACAGATACTAGGTCATTCCATACACCCAGTCGTTTGCACACAGCCCCACAAAACTTTAACCATCTGCTTCAGAGCAGGATCCGGAGGCTACAGACTACTGCTGTTCCTAATTTATATGAAGCAATGAGCTCAGGAACCGTATAAAGTCCCGAGCATACTTAACCCTGAGCCACATTACCAAAACCAAACTGAATGATGACTTACTTCTGCTGCTTTCTCTTTTAAATCTGCTGTTTGTGGAAGCATGCTGTGCATAAATTAGCTGCCATACCTCTCACTTTATGACAGCGGCTACAGTTTTAAAAGCAGCTCATTGCTGAGGGGTAATCTGGAAGGATAAATGCTGAAAGTCCACATCTAGAGTCCTGAATGTTTCTATTTCTACAGCTGTAAAGGTTAACCATCTAAAACTATTAATTGATAGCTATCACAATTGTATTCATTCATCACCAAGGCTATTTTTGAAGAGGAAGAAACTAGACAAGAAACAACGTGCCCTACATCTACATGCAACATTCTTATTGGAGTCTTCCTTTATAGGTTTCACAAGCACTTCCTTAAGTTAACATGCAAATTCAATAATGAATTCAGAATGCATTTTATTCATCCTTAAAAATAAACTTGGATTTCACAGACAATTAAAAAAGTAAAGCTGCAACATTATATGTTGCAGTTTTAAAATTACGCCATAAGTGGTTTAACATGCAAAATTGCCAATTAGGGGCAAGTTGTATTTTATACACCGGTGCTCAGTGTTCATTTGATTGGTTCAGATTTTCACTACATTATAAAAATCAAGAATGTGTGAATAGAATGGAAAAAGAAAGCAAATAAAAACACAAAGAGAAACAAAAATCATAGGAAGATTACAAAATAAGACAGCAAATGAAGACATACGTCACCTTCACTGGGTTTGAAGAGGCTGTAGTAGTCTGTGAGAAGAGAACCACATTGTTGAGCCTACAACCATAATTATAAAAGTTTTAAGCTAAATGAGGCACAGCATCTAGGCGGGAAGATGTGTACATTAGTACAGTTCTTCACTAACACACACAAAATGTTAGAGGAACTCAGCAGGCCAGGCTGACGCTATGAAGAGGTATAAACAGTCAACATTTCAATCCTGATGAAGGGGCTAAGCCCAAAAACATCGACTGTTTATCCTTCTCCAAAGACCTGCTGAGTTCGTCCAGCATTTGCAGAATCTCATGTTCATGATTCCTCACTAACAGGGTTCTGCACAAATCCAATTTATAGATTTGTACTGTCTGAATAAACCCTTCTCTTCCAGGTATTCAAACATCAAGAATACAATTAATTTGCTTCCATCTCAAGTGACAGACATGACTGGCAAGTACTGGCAAGCCTCCTTTTTTGCTTTATTCTTTATGGATAATCAAAGCAGTTTCCAGTATATCTGAACGACTTACTTCTGATTAAAACAGCAGAGTGTGATCTTTTGTCAAGTGGGTAACTAGCTCCTTTGTGTCCGCTCTCAATGGCTCCACAAGAGTGACAGTCTCAGAACATTGGCTTGAAAACAAGAGGGATCTAGTGTCAGGAGTGGAAGAACTGAGGAATCAGGGCCTCAAGCTGCGACATAATTTAATCCCTGGCCTATGAAGCAATCAAAAGTCAGAGGGGCATTTATGAGGCAACAAATATGGCACTTCAGTAACTCAGGTTGGTGACTAAAACCTAGTTTTTTTTTTAATTGACATGCTTTAGTACTGAATACCAAAGCCTTCTCAACAAGAAACAGGATGTGGTCAGTCATAAATCCTCCAGAAGGTCAAGTATATCCATATAATGGCATGCAAGACATGTCTTAATTAACAAGACTATAACAGACTCAAATTTAGAGACCAGTGCCAAACAAGGCTGCTTTTTCACCCTAATGCTTTCTCAAACCTTCTCGCGTCAATGCTACCTCGAATCTTTAGCAAATATCCCACACAAATGGAATTCACAATCCACGTCACCTCACTTCCAGAACCAAGGTCACAATAGCAAACTGGCAACGCTTGTTTTTCAGCACTCCTTCACTGATTAGAAATGGGGCTTACACTTAATATCCACAAGCCATGCACCCAACCAGTCAAGTTACAATGCCAATTAAAGGTTGATAACAAGGTCCCATTATCATGGAAGTCATTCCTCAGTGAAGTGAAACATAGAAGAAGAAACACACAATTACCTTCAGTGCAACAGCACGGCATTTGGCCAACTGAAGAAAGGAGAGCTCTAAGATCAGCTTTAAAATCATGCAAAACCAAACTTTAGAGGTGCTTCGGCACAAATGACCCACGAAAATCCAATTAAAAATCTCAGTAGTGGCATCTAGACCTCTGCTTCATATTAGATGCTACCGTGCATGCCCAGGGCTCTTGACATGCCACACACTTGGATAGGCTGGAATAAAAATAGTGTGGTTTGCAGAGTCCATCAATCCCCAGTTTTCACACTAACTTGCATCATGTTGTGCTTAAAAATATGGAGGGATATATTAGTTTCGATGCATCCAACATTCCATGGCACTAGTGCCAATCACATTTTCCTCAAATCCACCTTGTGAACTGCAAGCCTTCCCATATGAATACAGTAATATCAAAAAAAGTTGTACTCAACTGCAAAAGTACAAATTACAAGCCTCAGAGCCAGAGATATTAACTTTCAATTCACCAAACTGCATTAGATTCAAATCTCTTCCTCAGGACAAGAAAGACATTCAGCCACAAATTCATTCTCTTACCTTTGACATGATACAGTAAAATTTGGTAAGTTTAAAAAAATAGTTTCAGGTTAGCATCAAATCAGTCTACAAGTTTGTCTTACAAACTATGGAGAAAAATACTTCACAGTCTAGTTCACTACACTTCACACCACAATTGATTTTTTTAAATCTAAACGTTAGGTGGGCATTCAGGCAAGGAAAATTTTTCAGGAGCATTGCAAAAGTAAAATCTAATTTAATATTTTTCATAGGGCAACTTGAAATGCAATTTCTGAAATGTATTCAAACATAATGGAAATTTCCCAAACAATTTTGACATCAATTAAAAAAAAGAAAATTGCTTTTTGTAAATAGGATCTTTTAACCAAGGACATATTGGAACAGATCACTCTTATAATAATCTAGACACTTACAGGTTCTCATCTGCAAGCAAGCAGAATCTGTTTCAAGGAGTTTAGAACAACAATTTGTCAATTTCGGTTGCAATACTACAGAAACCAATTGTCAACATCATAAAAACACATTATAGAAGTGGTAATGACTACTTCTATTTGATCCAATTATGGAATCCAAGTACTATTTACAAGCTGCTGCAGATATCAACTCTTTATAGTGGTCAAAGGCCCAAAAATCCATTCCGGTGGAAAGAATATCCTTGCAACCAGTATCAAAAGGACCAACTCAGTTTTCTGCTGCAGACCTCAAATGTTCCTCCAGTTAAAAGGGGCTTCCTAAATTTAAACAATTAAAAAGCACTTTGAGGCTGCTTATCCAAATTATTTAAAGATCACAAATTGTGGGACAACCAGAACTGGAATGTGAATGAATATGATTTACCCACAAAAATAACAGCTGTCTGATAACTGAACTACTCTTGTGCAGGACAAACCAAAATCCTAGTCTAGCCTTGTGGGCAAACCCGTTCCTCAACAAGGGCACAATTGATTCAGGCCTGGCAGGCTTCCAACATGGACTCTCCAGTGTACTGGGTCTACTGGAGAGCAGAAAAACCAGGAACACAATCTCAAACACCACCACCACCATTGAAATATGACAATGGTATTGCTTGATATGAATAAAGTTCATCTCCAAAGGGCCTCGACTAAGTTGAGTTAAGGCTCAAGACAAAATTCAAATGGATCCTTGTCTGATCTGCAGCCCTTACAGCATGCTACCAGACTGAGTTATAAATGTAACCCTCAAGTTCTGTCAGCTGTGTAAGTCTAGGGAAGACAATCTCTGGCCCCACCAAACGTATGAGATTGAGGTGCAAAACCTCCTGTTTGTGTGGATACTGCATGATGTGTCACCCTGTTACAAATCGTACCATGAAATAAGACAGTACACCATATCCAATTAAACAACTTAGCTTCATAATTCTTAATTTGACTAAAGGGTTAACTCAACATCAGAGCACTGCCACTCATCTAACAACTGAGAGGTCTGCTCCACCCAAGTTTCATCCTCCTCTTCCCCCTCGGGGGTGGGCTTCGTTCCTGAGAACAGGCAGAGCCTAAGATTTCCAGGACTTTGAACCTGGGCATTTTTCCATTTATTCACCAGAGAGGTAAGGGCAGATACTACCTCAGAATTCTCACTCTTCACTGGGGGACGGGGACTGAATAGACATTCCAAATCAGACCACTCCCTTCCCTTCGCTAAGCAGAAACGAGAGAACCTTGTCTTTGAAGTCTCCAGCTATGGGAGACTTGACTTGTGATTCAGCCTGCTCCCCTACACTCATCTCCTTCTAGAAAGTATGGACAGTCCACAGTCCCCACCTCCCCTGGGGCCCCAACAGTACCAGGCAGTTCGACTGCCATTACGTCAGCGCCAGCCTGAACTAAAACAAAATCTGTGCCTGCCGTTTTATCAAATCTCCGCCCCACAATCGTAACATAAGCACACGCACATATATATGAGAGAGAGAGAACACGTGCACACACACGTACTGCTGCAAAAAGAGGAACACAAAAAATATACATACTTTTAAAATTACTTTCAAAACTAAAATCCCAACAAGATTAGATTTCAACAGACCTCATAATAAAAAGCAAAGCTTTTTCCAAAGGGCATAGTAGCAGAATTAGGCCATTCGGCCCCGAAGGCTGCTCCACCATTCCTTCATATCTGGTTTATTATCCCTCTCTGCAACACAAAACCTGCAAACACTCATATGTCACAACATAGCAATTCTTATTTCCTTTGGACCTGATGCTTTCCCACAGCAGCCTACATTTACCGACTGAGGACAAGTAGCGCTGCAAGAACAGGCATTTTAAAAAATAAGCACCAATTAATGATGGAGTCTGACAACAAATTGTGGTCAAAGAACAGATATAAAATTATATAACAAAGTACATCACAATAAAAACTGAAATCAATTTTCACTTTACCTGTGTAGATTTATCTTTCATGGATGAAGAATAATGCATATGGGGATCACGTGGCCACTGTCCTGTGAGATATGGTCCTGTTATAGTGTCTAAGGATGAAGTGCGTCGAATGGTACTTGAGGTTCTCATCTGTTGTGATTTGGACCTTTCAACTGTGGAAAATGAAAGGAGACTGGATGTTATATAGTTCTTATCATTATTAAAACAATCCCTTACAAGAAAAAAGGAATAAAAGTGCAAAACTGCACACAAACCCTTCTTTAAAAATGAGTGTTTAAAGAAACCTCACAACATTAAATGCATTCATCAATATCCAGTTACTCTTCCATGGCTACAAGACTGGATCACAGAGCGCGCACCCTCATTTTAAATAGCCTCTAGTATATTTTTCTCCATGGGTGCACAGACTATTTTAAGTTAAGATGAAACAAGATAAACCACAGTGGATCCCTAGTCACCATTCTGAACTTCAATATGCATTCTCTGATAAATCTCCAAATTAAATGTCCAGAATAACCACAACCTCTATCTTTGTTTGACAGCAGCTTCCACAGAATCTTATTTTTTGGTCATTCCATGACAGGCTACACATGATACTCTTTTACAGAAGAGAATGTGCCCTGCAGGCTTTCATTAAACCCTGGGGTCTGCAGTCCATGCCAACCTACTAGAGTGCTTAGAATTTGAATGTTATTCAAATTATTGGCACTCAAGGAGTTACAAGGTGAAACCCCCTTTAGTATGTTTCTGCTAGGTTGCAGAGGAGGACAAGTGTCTAGATTGTAATTTTGTTCCAAAAGCAACTTGATTGAAAGATCCTACTTTCAGAGAACAATTTTCTTTTTTTAAAAAAAAAATGATTCACTTTGAAACTGTGATACGTCATCATTCAGCAATTGAAAATGGACTTTCTTGCATTTATATTTAGCAACATGGATCTCTTCAAAAATAACTTACAGTATATTGGATTTCTGAATAGGCAATGCAAATGGTACAACATAACAACTATTTAGTTAAATAGAACAGCTTCTGATAAAAGGTTTTAGTATCCAAGCTTTCTACACAAGATTACGTCTCCAATATACTACAGGAAAGAAGTGCTCGGGCAGGTTGACATGAATTAATGAGGCTGCGCTTTCCATTCAATGGAGAATGACGGGCACAAACTTTCAAAGGAGCCCCCAGTAGCTTTTTTAATTAGTTCATGTGGCTATTGCTGTATGGATCATTCAATGTGCCTATACAGCAATAACTAGTGTGTTAACCTCTACTAATAGAAATGCACCACAACTCTGCCTTCCAATGAGCTGAGCAAAAACTGCTATAATAATCTGGGCAAATCACTGACCATAAAGTCACAAAAACTTTTCACAGAGAAAACTTAAATCAATAATGCCCAACATAATGGAGATGCTACAAAAAAAAACAGGGGCTTAATCATTTTAACCAAGAAAGAGTGACTGATAACAGCAAACAGAGAACTCTCATCATTCAGTTTGTCCCCCTGCCCCCAACATCCATTATTCAGATGTTAATGGACATAATCTTTAAGGATTACACTGTTAGCGTCCAGGGTAGATAAATACAGTATTGACATTACTTCCATCATGTTAGTTCTAGTGACGCCGCCAGCAGCAGGCCTCACACGACAGGGCAGCACATTTACACATGGCTGGAGATCATTTCACAAAGAAAAACAAAGCAGCAAAACCCATGTGGTGCACTGAGCTCCAGTGTGCTTTGCCATAGAACAGGCTTCTAATAGGGAATAAGGATCAAACAACTGGGCAGCACATTCAGACAAAGCCTCAGATCATTTCAGGAGTATTAAAAAAAAGACATTGATGCCGTACTGCTATATTCCTATGTGGGGAGTGAAATGGGCCCACATTTACAGGTTTCCGTGTGGTGAATTGCTGCTGTCTACCAGGATCTCAGTAATGTGGAAATTAGATGGAAAAGAGGAATAAAAGAAAGAAAATA
Organism: Hemitrygon akajei; assembly: GCF_048418815.1. NCBI lineage: Eukaryota > Metazoa > Chordata > Chondrichthyes > Myliobatiformes > Dasyatidae > Hemitrygon > Hemitrygon akajei. The sequence goes on from NC_133131.1 coordinate 92,989,256, forward strand.
CTTTCAAAAATTAAAACATTACTCCAAGCAATGCTTATACCTCTTCTTAAAAGCCAAAAATATAACAGCAGTGAAATAAACTTGGCTTCAATTCACCCTTTTGAAAATAATGCAAACTCGAATAGACAATATTTTTCTCCCAAACCAGAAAATGATTTCCTCACTCATCAATAACATACAATAATGACAGGTATGCAGCACTCTTATATACGGAAATCAAAGGATGCTTTAGTCCCATCCGTTTGTGAGCCCATGCAAACAAGAGAAATATAGGTATTATCATCCCTCAAGAAAGTAATTTGATATTTCTTCCACAGATCAAACAGTCAAAAACATCCCCATACCAGTTCTTAGTTTGAACATCAGTTAAGCCTAGAATTAGAAAGTGTCAATAGTCTAGGCATAGCAATAAAATTTACAGAGGATATTTTTAAATGGAAATACAATTAATCATTAACATTTTACTTCAACAAAATCAGTTACCAAGGTACTCTGTGTTTTAAGTTCATATATCACACTGTAATATCTACACAAAAATGTTAGCAGAAATTACATGTTGTGAAAAGTGTCACTTTGCAGGCTATAGTGCAAAAAATAACAATTTAAATTAAGTCTCTCATTACTTATCAGTGAACAATATGAAATCCTGATGACTCAAAAACTGAAGTGATTATGTAGCTGATTCCCAACCAACTTAGTAAAGCAAAATGAAAATCAGGAAAAAGCAGAGAATTTTGGAGCATTAAAACCTTCAACCTGAAATGCTACAACTCTGATTCGCTTTTCAGTGCTTCAGCATTTTCTAGGTTTTATTAAAGTGATCCAAAATGTTCAGTTGAAGCCTAACTTGATTTTCAGAGCTCAAATGGGCAGCTGCATTAAATGGAACATCAAATGCAAGGAATTATTTCATCTTGGTTACTAATGGAAAAGAAAAATAACTCAAAAAAATCCAACTTTCCTACCTAAAGTGGACCTTCTAACTGTGGAGAAGAATACACAAAATATAACCTGGACTCTATATACTGTACCCTCAGATCTCATAAAAGTTTCATTTAAATAGCTCTCCCTGGGATATTATTAATTGTGAATGTCTTTAAGCAATAATCAAAACTTCTATCCTTGAGCAATGAATTATTAGGTCATTCAGATTTTAGTTTTAATTGGCACTTAAACCAAAAATTCCTTAAGAGTAGTGAGAATATGAAGCCTATTAATTTATCTACACATACCCATGGAATGAATGTGCAGCATGAAATCAAAGAGAGTAAGAGAAGATTTTTTTAAAGCTGACTGAAATGCAGAAAACAATTTGTTCAGCACTATGTGCCTAGACATTTGCAGCACTGCCAGACACCATGCTGAAGAAGATAGAAAATGTAACCAGCTGACAATGGTATGCAGCTATTGTATTCAACACTAGACTACATGTTAAAAATTGCACATAAAATGACCAATGAAACAGGTCTAGCTGGGATATCCTATGCATCTTACCTCAAAATGTGCAAGATCAAGGTACAGAGCAATGTGGTAGAACAGTAAGTATTTTCAACTGCAAGATGTTTAAACTGCTCACTTAGGTAATCTACAATTCTCAATATTGTATATGAAATCTAACAGTTTTCAAAGAAATGACTTTAAATTGACAATTTGCTGTAAAATATGTTTTAAAATTAACAATTATAAATAAGAAACTCAAGAGGCTAGTGTAAACAGGTGATGAATGAATGAAGAATCTTGACGAACAGATGAGAATACAGGTACACATGCACATGAACAGATGCTAACTATTTTGCCAAGTCAGTTCTGCCATGCAATTAGTCAATGGAAATTGGTGCTTGCCCACTTTTGATCTGCATCACAACAAATTCATACCCAACAAAATACTTCTGATCACAGTCTTGAAAACGTCAGCAGATCCAGCATTCACCAATACAGAATGCAGTACTCATGATGAACTGGAATGGCAGAAAAGCCTTGATGAATTGAAAGGTCAATTCCTTTTGCCACATTCCTTAGCTCCAGATCTTTCGCTTAATATGCACTTACACCCCTAGGTGTCTCTATTCATCCACATCCTTTATCTTTCCATTTAGTATTTTCTCCAATTCCCTGTTTTAGGCCTACCAATCTCTTGAGGCTTCTCCTGGCCAGAGAAGATCAAAAATAAAGATCCGGAGAAGTTTGCTTTAATGAACAGTTTTGGAGCTCAAGTTGTTTTGTGTTACACACAACAGAGACAACTGCATAAGGGGGAATCTAATCAATATCTGAAACACAGCAAGACTCACTCAGTACACATATTAGTCTGGAATACACCAACAGACAGCTGGCAGCGATGGTCTAGGCCCAATAGTCTATTGCAATACTGTAAACTTTGACAGCACTATGGACAATACAACCAAATTTCAATTAGAGTATTTAATGGTTACAAAGAATAGGAATTATTTCCCCAATGGTGTTCAGGCTGACACAACAGAAAAAAAACTATAAATACAATAACCAGAATGGAAAAAATATTTATATTTACCCAACGAAATAATTACTAGAAATAGCTGACAAGACTGGATCTCCATTCTACTAACATTAAGAGCTTTTGATATTTAAATATTGTACAGCTGAATTCTGCCAAAAACTTAATGCCCTAAAATATAGATTTGATGGTAAAATTTTAATCCAAAGTTAGCTTTAATTGTTAACATAAATATTTTAAAGCAAACATTTGAATTCTAAAGTGGTTATTTTAACCAATCTTAATTACAAAATTGCAGACTCAAATCCTATACCAGACAAAGAATCTTAAAGATCTATGGGATGAAATAACATCTAGAATTACACCTCCTCCTCTTCCCAGAAACTATACTTCCTCCAACAGCTCCACTCAAAGTCCTTTTAAAAAAATACTTCTGGATTATTGATATCCACCTCCCCCAAAGCACAATTTTCAATCCAAATCTGATTTAAAATTTAATCACCCAAATTTGTTTACCATTTAGCATTACATTTTTAATCTTTAATCACATACACTGGATTCACTGGTATACACTACTATGGCCAACTATCATCTGGACCATTTAGTCTAGCTCTTGCAAAGTTATTTACAACTGTTGGAATGCTTTCTGAAATAAAATAGTCTTACAATTGACAGTCTGGAGGTCACACACAAGGAGACCCATCTTTTTATTTATATATATGAGATCAAGGTCACTATCATTAAACATAACAAATAACGTACAGAAAGACTGATGCAACAGTGAATCAATGTTTGGGAGTTATTTTTGTTTGGTGGGGGGGGGGTTATGGAATTATTGCGTACTCACTTTGCACATTAGAGAAAATGATCAAGAGATCTGGACCAACTGATTTAATGCCCGAACCATGGAAACCAGGTCAGAGAGCAAACATTTTGTAAACAACAAATGCGAACAACTCACCGATTTTGTACGTTAAATCTCCTTATCTGATGATCAGTGGAGGGCAAGGGAAATGCGCCCGCCGACCGTGATCTTATTTTTCGGGTACGCAAGCGAAAATCGATTTCATATTTTAATTAAAATGCAATGATGAATATTTTTCCTGAATAAATTCTGCAAGTACTTGCATTTCGTACAAGTTGGATGCTCTATGCCTTAGCAGAGTCCCCGTATTGCCCTTTGCTACGGCCCCTGAATGAATTAAAATACCACAATCCCTTCGTCCATGTGTTACTGTCTGAATGCCAAGTGCATTCGGCAGCTCTGCATAAAGCAACCCATTCTCCAGCATTGAATGTCATTATCGTTCTTTAAAAAAATACTCTCCCCCACCTTAAGTGAATAGATTGGGAAAGCCTTAAATTATTACATTCGTATTCGGAATTGCTTCTTAAATCACGTAGGATTAAAACGATAGTTTTAATTTCATTCACGTTTTTCTTCGCCAACTCCCCCACCCCTCCAAGTTTCAGAATGTGATCCTATACAAGTAGGTAACATACATAACGAAAACCCTTGGTAATTGTGCATTGGTGCCATTAGCGCAGTTATCTCGTAAACGACAAACGCCAGGGGGGGAAAAGGTGACATTTTAATCTGGCGGTCAAAGTAAATACATAATAGGATGAAATCTGATCTCGATCAAGTTTTGCAGGATGGGTTGCGCCGTAACAATTCGATACGGGAAAAAAATGTTCCGATGACTTTTTTTCTATACACTATCGTATCTCAAGTTCAAAATACAAAACGGTGGGTATCGGCCATGAATTTATATTTATAACAATTCTGCCAATTACAAGATCATAAATGCTCTATTAATGATGTACATCTCACATTCACAATTGCCTGATTGTATTCTTATTTTATGTAAATTATTCCTTATTTAACCTTATTAATTACCGGCTAAGCATGTTTCTATGTGGAGGGAAAGCTCTCTGTAGTGTGATCAAAGAATATTGGGCAACGCTAACGTTTATAGAAATAGTGCATACACTTCATTGCAAACAGAGGATAAATGAGGCAGCTTCTCATTTTGGTCCCTCCTCAGTGATGCAATGACCCTCAATTTGACTTCTGCTTCATAATAGCATTTCTCAACTTTAGAGACCGAAAGCGGAATCTGAAATCCGGATTTCACAACAGAATATTTGAAGAAATATTAAAGTGCTACAAATTGCCATTCGGATTATTGCATCGCGACATCCTTAACAATGTTGTGAATGGTATTTTACTAACTTAACTGAAATATGCTCCCTACGTCTTATTTTAAACAATGCAGACAACCAAAAGCTTACTTCATCTCTTGTTCGCGAGTTTAACAAAAAATTGTAAATGTCCTTTACTGCCGCCATTCCAATTTGTCTTCTTTCAGGCATTGATAATCTGGGAAATCTGACACAATAGGTTAAATCCTGAAGGGAAAAAATAACATCCTTCAGGGCATATGCCCTTGTTTATAAAAGCAGACACAGAACCTCACAAAATGTCGTTTTAAGTCCGTTTCTGCATCGACATAAACATCGCCAAACCCTGCAGCTATCTTTCCGTACTCTCCTCACGAAGAAATTACACATAATTGCGATTTATTACGTTTGAAACAGTACCGGGTCCAGTCGTTGAAATGTTCTTGTGCAGCACTGGAATCGGTACACGATTTATTTGTCTACTTTTACTGAACAGTTAGAAAAACATTCCTATTACCCCTGTCTATTTTAATCTCCACATAGTTGTACTAAAATACACTTAAAAGCGCAAAATCAATATCTGTAAACAAATTTGAAGGGGAAAAATAGCTTACAAATAAGTGCATTGCTTTAATCCTTTAATTTAACAGTGGTAAGTCTGTTTATCTGGCTTTCCTCTGTACCTTTATAAACAGGAGAGCCGGGGCTCCTCTCAGGTGAGCTCCTGCTGTCAGGAGACCTTCTGTGCCTCATGCGGCCGTCGGCGGCGACGACAGCTGCAGTCGGAGCCCAGAGCGAGGACGTGGGTGACGAGGTCGGGGAAAGTTTCTGTCCATTGGGGGTGGTGGATGTGGCCGCTGTTGAGGTCGAGATGGTTGCAGTGGTTGTCGATGCTGACGCCGCCGCCGCCGCCGGTGAGCAGCTACCGCCGCCGCTGTTGCTGCATGAGGAGGAAGAGCGGGTCGGGCTGTTATTGCCTTGTCTCAGCTGGAAGGGCACGGTGGCCCTGATGGGCTGCAGGCGGTTCGAAGTAGGCGATCCATTGCGCCGCACTCTTTGAGACGCTGGTTGTGTGGACGACATGGCGAGATCCTTTAATACAGGACTGTTTTAAAAATATACAAAATGTTGTTTTTTCTAAAAATAATGCCGAATGTCTTCACTCCGCGTACGTTGGGTGCTCAGGAATATTTTTGTTACTGTCACAAATGGTGCTATTTTAGGGAAAAAATGACCCCTTTTTGCCTGAATCGGTCCGGTTCCAGGTTGCTGCTTGTTAAAGTGACTCCAGTTAATCCACTTCTCACTCATTCGCGTTGCTGTCCTCAGCCAAGCTCCCAAGAAACGACAACCAGAAGCAGCCCGGGACCGATTATTGACAGCTTCCGCACCAATCAGAATCCCAGCTGGGGCTCGGACTCGCCGCATCCACCTCCAGCAGGGCGGGGCTGGACATGATCGACACTGATTTTCTCCGATCGGAGCGAGGAACGGATGGGCCGCTCCACTCGATTGGCTACTTTGCTCGTCGTCTCACCCACTTCCTGCAATAATTGTCAGCATCATTCTCCCAGTCGAGAGACTGGAGCACCACAATCCTCCTCTGCTACTTGCTATTCGCGCAGCATTGGGGAGGGCCGTCGGTTTGATTGACAGCTCCTTCATTCAATCACCTGTCCGAGTCCTGAGCCGAGTTCGCTGCGTTGGCAGTGCGCGAGCTGAGACGCGCAGGTGATTGGCAGCCACAGTCAACCTGTCCTCACAGTGCAAGGTTAGCTCGCTGCTGGGACTCTTGTTACTCATTGGTTGTAGCTCAGCTGATTACAGGATATTTACTTTTTTTTTGCATTATAACAATATTGAAATAGTTAACTTTTAAGCGAGAAGACTCGTTCACCCACCCGCTTCCTGAAATGTATTAAAATTGTTTGGCTCCGTGGACCTAGCATTAGAGCTTAAACCAACCCCTTACCTTTGTGCATAAATCTCGCCAAACCCAGCTGTGAAATTGTGCATTATTGTTCCACTTGACTTTTATTTGTATTGGATATCGCGATACTCCTTCAAATTACAAAACTGAAACCCCAACATATGTTGGCCACGGTTTTATGAAAATGGCGGGGCACACAATTGAAAGCTTATGTCGCTCGGCATGTTCGAATTTAGCTCCTCAGAAGCAGCCCGTTTAAATTATAACATTAAATTACCAACTCGTGTACAAAATCTCGTTTAATAAAGTGGGTGAGATCGAGCAAGAATAAAATACAATGGAACTAACACCTCGTATTATTCCCAAGCATAACCGTCCATTTAATGCTATTGACCCCTTAATTTGGATTTTTTTTCCCCCATTGCAGAGTGGAACCCAATTTCGATGGAATTGATAACGTCAAAGGGCAAATTGGCCAGCCTGCTATGGGAAAGTATTAAAGGCAGGCATCTATTGATTTCTTAATGTTAGAAGAATCATGGGATATTGGGGAAAGATCAAAGAAATAATGTTGAGGTAGAAGATCAGCCATGATCTTAATAAATGGTGGCTGGGGCACGAAGGGTTGCATGGCTTACCGCCCCTTTTTCCATATGACATTCTTTTTTTTGTTGATGACCCACTCATAGCGGCACATCCCTCTTGGAGGAATCGGACAAATGCCAATTTTCCAAGCCTTTTAAATCGTGTGTGCACCATAATTATGTTTTCATTATGCAAAATGTGATTTGTACTATCCCTGTGTTTTTTTTTGATTGGCAAATACAATTTGCAACCCAGCTTGGAAGCATACTCCAACACCCCTTTGACAAAACCTATGTCCCACCACTCTCAGTTACATCACGATTTTACCTCCAAGAGACACTTGTCCTGCACACTCCCTGTAATTCCCAAGGATTTGATTTTAGATCTTTAAACATGTAAACAGTACTTTGGGCCTCAGGCTGTACCGAATTCCGCATCAGTAAGGCCTCAGAAGAAATATTTGCTCATTGCCAATTTGAACAAAGGTGTTATGCAGCTGTCAAAGAAATGTTAGATGTTAGACCTGGTAACTGCTAGTATGAAGTGAATGGTTACATCTCGCTTAACATTGTAGGGAGTAGGTTAAAGGTCAGAGAGATTTAATATTAACCTAAGGGACAAATTTTTCACCAGAGAATAATCGGTCTATGGAACGAACTGCCAGATAAGACACAGGAGTGGAATTGGGCCATTAGGCCCATTGTGTCTGCTCTGCTCTTTCATCATGTCCAATCCATTTCTCTCTCAACCCCATTCTCCTGCCTTCTCCTCATAACCGTTCACACCCTAGCCTCTGCCTTAAAGACACCCAATGATCTGGCCTCCACAGCCACCTGTGGCAACAATTCCACAAATTCAGCACCCTCTAGATAAGTAAATTTCTCCCTCTCTCTGTTCTAAATGGACTTCCCTCTATTCTGAGGCTATGCCCCCTGGTCTTAAACTTGCCCCACCATAGGAAATATCCTCTCCACATCTAGGCCTTTCAATGTTTGATAGGTTTCGATGAGATTTCCACACCACCCCTTTCTTCTAAATTCCAGTGATTACAGGCCCAGAGCCAGCAATCACTTCTTGTATGATAAGCATTTCATTACTGGAATCATTCTTGTGAACCTCCTCAGAATTCTTTCTTAAATGGTGCAAAACTGCTCACAATACTCTGGCTTCACCACTGCTTTATGAAGTCTCAGCTTTGCACCATTGCTTTTATATTCTATTCCTCTCAAAAAGGAATTTGCCTTCCTCACCACCGACTCAACCTGCAAATTAACCTTTAGGAAATGCTGTATGAGGGCTCCCAAGTCCTTTTGCATCTCAGAAGTTTTAACTTCTCTTCCCATTTAGAAGATAGTCTATACTTTTATTCCTTCTACCAAAACGGCACTTTATACCATCTGCCACTTCTTTGCCCATTCTCCTAACCTGTCTATGTCCTTCTGCAGCACACCCCCCGCTTCTTCAACACTACCTGCCCCTCCACCTATCTTCATATCGTCTCCAAACTTGAATACAAAGGTATCAATTCTGTCATCCAAATCATTGACATATATTGTAAAAAGAATCAGTCCCTACACAGACTCCTGTGGAACACCACTAGTCAGCAGCAGACAATCTGAAAAGACTCCCTTTATTCCCAATCTTTGCCTCCTGCCAATCAGCCACTGCTCTATCCATGCTAGTATCTATCCTGTAATACCATGGGCTCTTACCTTGTTAAGCAGTTTCATGTGTGGCACCTTGTCAAAGGCCTTCTGAATATCCAAGTACATGACATCCACCAATTCTTCTTTGCCTGTCCTGCTTGTTGAAGTGGTTGAGGAGGTGAGTACATTAACAACATTTAGTACATAGTTGAACTGGTATACAGATAGGAAAGGCTTAGAGGGATATAGGCCAGAAAACAGGTAAATGGGACTAGGCTGGATGTGAATCTTGGTTGGCATGGACCAGTTCGGCTGAAGGACCTGTTTCGGCCATGTATGATCCTGATTGTGGTATGAACATTCAACTGCCTTACATCCCATTGGAGGAAGCGTGTAATAACTGGCAGTCTAAAATTTTGGCATCATAACCCAAATGCAAAGGCAAAAAAAGTATGTGAAAACATTTATAATTAATCATATTTTAAAGTTTAAATGGCAATCCATGGACATGAAGGCCTTTGTATCAGTAGAATGTTGGAACCTCTTCAAACTGCATTTTAGAAAACAATTAATTGATGATTTTATTCAGAGCACAGTTAGGTGGAAATATTGTATCACAACAATGTTGAAACATTGCTTGAAGAAACTATTTCTAGTTGCAAGATAGGAATCACAATGGAGAAGGGTTGGGCTTTACTATACTGGCTTGAAAACAATGAGAGCAAGAATGAGAAATGATATGCTGGAGAGGCAAACAATGGATGAAATTGTGAAACAAAAATAATTGCTGGGGTGTTGAAGGTTCTCACACAGTCAGTAGGGGGTGAGAGAAAATATAGAGGCAGACCTCTGAATTGGGGGAAGGGGAATGTGAAAAAAATTGGGACAGTAATGAGCCTGGAAACTGTAAAGTCCCAAGGATCATGGGAGATCAGCGATTTGGAAAGTTGCTATGGAGCAAATGGAATCTCCAAAATTTTAAGGATTCTTGTATGGTTCTTGTTGATAGGAAAGTGGCACCTATTTAAGAAAAGAAGGTGGAATAAACGGGAAATCTGCAGCCTGCCATTGGTGGTGGAGAAAATGTGGGATATAAGAAGAGATATTATAGGAAGGCACTTAGAAACTAATAGTACTACTGAGCAGAGTTACTATATAGTGGCGAATTTGACTATCAATGTTCTTTGAGGAAATATCTGTCAGAGTAATGAATGAAAAGCTGTAGAGAGAGTACATTTGAATGTTAGATGACTTTCAATATGGTCCCAACAATGTTCAAGCACACAAAATTGATAATTATATCCATTCCTGGATTGAGTTAAATAACAAGGAAGGACTAACGGTCTTTCTCAAGCTGCCCTTGGACATATTACTGATCGCTAATATACAAGTGCAGCAGGAAGACACGTCTTGATCTTTACTGCAAGAAGATTTAGAACATGGAACAGTACAGGCCCTTCAGCCCATGACGTTGTACAACCCTTTAATCTACTTGAAGATTTAACACTTCCCTCCCACATAGCCCTCCAATTTCCTTTCATCTATGTAGCTATCTTAAATGTCTCTAATGTATCTGCCTCTATCACCACACCTAGCATCGTGTGCTATGAACTTTATGTTCAGTTAAAAAAATACTTCAGACATCCCCATACATCCTCAATATACTTTCCTCCAATCACTTTAAAGATATTAGCAATTGCCATTCTGGAAGAAAGGTGCTGGTTGTTTATTTATGCCTCTTGTCTTTTATACGTCTTGTATCAAGTCACTTTTCATCCTCCTTCTCTCTAAAGATAAAAGCCCTAACTTGCTTAACCTCTTCTCATAAGACATGCTCCCTAATCCAGGTAGCATCCTAGTAAATCTCCTTTGCACCCTCTCTTAAAACTGTCACATCATTCTGATAATGAGATGACCAGAACTGAATGCAATACTCCAAGTGTGGTCTAATCAGAGTTCTGTAGAGCTGCAACATTACCTTGCAGTTCTTGACTCAGTCCCTGACTAATGAAGGCCAACACATCATATGCCTTCTTAATCACCCTAACAACTTGTGTGACAATTTTGAGGGATTTGTGGATGCGGACCCCAAGATCTTGCTGTTCCCCCACATTACTATGAATCCTGCCACTAAACCTGTGCTATGCCTACAACTTCAAACTTCCAAAGTGTATCACTTCAAATTAATTATCAAATCAGTTATGATTTGTATAAATAAATGTTACTATGGTTATATTTTTGTAGGCAATTCATTAGGATCACGGATGACTCGTTTCCATTCTGTTTTTATGAGTTCTCACTTGGCTAATGAGGCAGACTCTCCCTGTGATGGGGAGGCAGGAAATGGCTAATGAGACAGCTGGGTGAGTAACATGGGTTGGTCTGCTCCTTCCTTCCCTGACACGGAGCCTCTTTGTGCTTCCAATACACAGCCCTGCGGTTCCCAATCCAATCCCATCCATTGCATCTACCTTTACACCAACTGCTCCACCATCTGACCTATCATTCTGGTTCTCATCCCCCTACCAACCTAGTTGAAACCCACCCCAACAGCTCTAGCACACCCATCCACAAGGGCATTGGTCCCTTTTCCGTTCGGGTGTAACTTGTCCCTTTTGTACAGGTCATAACCTCCCATCTCCCCAGAAGAGAGTCCAATAATCCATAAATCTGAAATCCTGCCCCCTGCACCAATTCTTTAACCACACATTCGCCTGCTGTATCATCTATTCTTACCCTCATTAGCACATGGCACAAGCAGCAATCCAAATATTGTCACCCTTGAGGTTCTACCTAGCTCTCTTCTTTAGTTCTTCAGGATTCTTGAGGTCCCTTTTTCTACCAATGCCATTGGTACCAATATGTACCATGTCTTACCCTCTGTCTTAAGAATGCTGTGGACCCAATCTGAGACATACCTGACCCTAGCATTTAGGAGGAAACAGACCATCTGGCTGTCTCTTTCATGTCCATAGAATCTCCTGCCACGATTGTTGGATCAATAGAGTGTAGGTGGACTTGCTGTGGACAGGTGCATTGAAGGATCAGAGTGGTACCAGTATAGTGATATCAGTCTTATGATGTGAGATTGAGTAGAAGAGGCTTCTATTTCCTGAATTGTTGAAGAAATTACAGGTGACTTTATTGAAACATTGAACTCAGGGAAAGCTAGCTAATTGGCTTGGTGATAGGAGGCAGAGTATAGTGGAGAAAGCATGCTTTTCTTTATTTGTCTATGACCAGTACAATACTACAGGGATTCATATGGTCTGTAATATACAAATCACATGGATATAGCATTATTTCTATAGCACCTTTCATACATTGAGATTCAGGGTCAACATTCTTTGCATAGATTGTAAAGATAAATCAATATTGTCATAAAAATAAGAGACAACATCTTAAATTAGAAGTAAAGACAAACATATAAAATAAAATTTAATCAAATATTCAAGATTAGACAATTTATTATCAAAGAATGTATAAATTATGCTCACAGATAGCCACAAAGCAAGAAACCCGAAATAACCCAGTTAAAGATAAAGAATAAAAATTATGCAAACACTTGAAGCGAACAACAGCATTCCACTTATACCAAATTGTATCAATGAAATCAACATCAGCAGACATTAAGTGATAAGTTTGCGAATGACTCGAAAGTTGGACAGCAAGAAAGGCTGTCCATGCTTTCAGGATATGGATTCAATGGAAAGCTAGGCAAAGGGTTGTCAGTCGGAATAATATGTGAGGTGATGCATTTTGGAGAAATCAAATAGAGATGGGACGTAGAATAAATAGTAGGGTATTGAGGAAAGTTGATAAACAGAGATTGTGGGCTCAGGTAGATAGGATCTTGAAAGTGAGTGGAATGTTTGTCTTCATAGATTGGGGCATAGAAACCATAAGCTAAGGTGTTGTGTTGCAGCTTTACAAAATACTGTAACAAACTACATTTAGAGTATTGCGTGCTGTTCTGGTCACACACAAGAGGAAAGATGTGGTTGCGATGAAGAGTGCAGATGAGATACACTAGGATATTGCCTGCATTGTAGGATTTTGATTATGGAGAGAGGTTGTATTGGCTGCGCTTGTTTTTGAGGGAATGAAGAAGGCTGAGAGAGGCATAGATAAGAAAGTCCATTTTTTCATATGGCAGGAATATCCAAATGTGAGGGCATAGGTTTAAAATGAAAGGAAGAGATTTGATGGTTAAGTTTTATTACATTGAATGTCTGATATCCGGAACTCTACCATAAATCAGACTTGGGTTGCTCTCCCGAAAGACTTGGAGACCTCACGGAGGTTTATAAATCTGTTGGAACTGTTTGAAGAAGGATAGACAAAGGAGAATCGGTTGATGTTGTGTACGTGGATTTGCAGAAGTCCTTTAACAAGGTGCCACACATGAGGCTGCTTAACAAGTAAAGAGCCCATGGTATTACAGAAAAAAATCTAGTATGGATAAAGCAGTGGCTGATGGGCAGGAGGCAAAGATTGGAAAGAAAGGGCGCCTTTTCTGGTTGGCTGCCAGTGACTGGTGATGTTCCACAGGGTCTGTGTTGGGACCACTTATTTTATGTTATATGTCAATAACTTGGATGGCAGAATTGATGGCTGTGTTGCAAAATTTACAGATGATGCAAAGATAGGTGGTGGGACAGGTAGTTTTGGGTACGTAGAGAGGCTACAGAAAGACAGATTAAGAGAATGGGCAAAGATGCGGCAGATGGAGTACAGTTTTGGGAAGTGTATAGTCGTGCACTTTGGTAGAAGAAGTAGATAGGTAGACTAATGGGTAGAAAATTCAAAAATCTTGTGCAGTATTCCCTAAAATTAATTTGCAGGTTGAGTCAGTGGTGAGGAGGGCAAATGTGATGTTGGCGTACATTTCAAGAGGACGGATTATAAAAGCAAGGATGTAATATTGAGCCTTTCTAAAGCATTGGTGAGGCCTCACTTGGAGTATTGGGAGCAGTTTTGGGACCTTATCTTAGAAAGGTTGTGCTGACACTGGAGCAGGTCCAAAGGAGGTTCGTGAAAATTATTCCAGGATTGAACAGAATGTCATGTGAAACATACTTGGTGACTGTACTCACTAGAATTTAGATAAATGAGGGGTGCCCTAATTGAAATATATTGAATGGTGAAAGGCCTTGATAGAGTGGATGTGGAGAGGATGTTTCCCATGACTGGAGAGTCAATGACCAGATGACACAGCCCCAGAATAGAGGGTTGTCCTTTTATAATGGAGATGAGGAGGAATTTCTTTAGCCAGAGTGGGAAATCTGTGGAATTCTTTGCCACAGGTGGCTGTGTAGGCCAAGTCTTTACACATATTTAAGGCAGAGATTGATAGATCCTTGATTGGTTAGGGCTTGAAGGGATACGGGGAGAAGGCAGGACATTGGGGCTGAGAGGAAAAAGGGATTAGTCATGATGAAATGGCAGAGCAGACTCAATGGGCCAAATGGCCTAATTCTGTTCCTATGTCTTATGGACTTATGGCCTTATAAAATTATAAGTGACGTAGATAGGGTAGACATTCAGAATCTTTTCCCCAGAATATAAATATCAAATATCAAAGGACATGCTTTTAAAGTGGGGGGTGTTGAGGATGTGAGGAGCAAGATTTTTTTTTAATGCGAAGAGCGGTACCAGCCTGGTGAGAGTTACCAGGGATAGTTGGGGAAGCAGACAGTTTGGAGTTTAAATTTTGTTTTAGATAGACGCATGAATATGAAAGGAATGGAGGGATATGGGAGAGGACATGTAAATTAAATTGGCATCAAGATTGGCACATCATTAAGGGTTGAATAGCCCTTGCAGTGTTGTTATATTCTATGTTTTATATTGTGTTTAAAAGTCATTTAGTCAAGCACTTAAATAGGTAAGGCATAGAAGGAATGATGGCATGAATATCAATTTCTTCTTCCAGTGAACAAATTCCACCCCCACCATTCCTCTATTCTCCATCCTGACCTTTCACCACTTCTCCCTGGACTATTACTTCCCCTTGGGTCCCCACCTCCTTCCCTTTCTCCTAATGTCCACTCTCCCCTCCTATCAAATTCTTCCTTCTCCAGGCCCTTGACCTTTCCCACCCACCAGGCTTCACCTATTACCTTCCAGCTAGCCTCCTTCCCCTCCTCCACCTTTTTATTGTGGCGTCTTCTCCCTTCAGTCCTGAAGAAGAGTCTGAAATGTCAACTGTTTACTCTTTTCCATAGATGCAGCCTGACCTGCTGAGCTCTCGCAGCGCTTTATGTGTGTTGCTTTGGATTTCCAGGTGAAAAGGTTGGCATGGACTGAAAGGCCTGTATCTGTGTTGTACAACTTTTATCACTTTGAAGCATTGAGACAGTTTAGAATACTTGACAACATAGATTTTTACCCTGGATATGGTGTCTAGAACCAGAGGTCACAGTATCCAAATATATAGGCCAATGGGGGAAGTATCATCCTTGGAATGAAGGTGAATCTGTAGGATTCTTGTTTCACAGAAGGCCGTAGAGGCTCAATCATTGATTCAATCCCAAACCGAAATGAACAGAGGGGTGCGGGAATAGAGCAGGAAAATGGTGTTAAGGTCAAAGATCAGCCATGATCTTGTTGAATGGTGGAATTGGTTCTAATGGCTACGTAAACTACGCCTGTTTCTGTTTTCTTATGTTCTGAATAACTGGGGATTTCAACTTCCTTAACACCATCTCAGACAGAATATGTGTAAAAGGTAATAGAAGATGCATAATTACAAAAATGCATTCAGGATTATTTTAATAAACAATAGGTTACAAACCGAACAAGAGAACACAATGCTGAACCTAATTTTAGGGAATGAATCTGGACAGACAGAGGGTTGCCTGTGGGATTCGGTGAGTAACGTTTTGATGATAGTAATTAGAATTGTTATATTTAACATAATTATGGAAGCGGACAAAGTGACTGAAATGAAAGTTCTCCATTGGTACAGATTTTACTAGGTTAAGATGTGATTTAAATGTGGACAAGAAATTGAGGGATGAGGGATCTGGAGGCTCTAATCAGCTATAGGTAGCTGGGATTAAGTGAGTCATTTGAGTATAAGGGATGCAAGGTACATTTAAAAAGGAAATCAGGAGGGCAGAAAGGGGAAATGAAATATCATGGGTATTTAAGTAAAGAAGGATTCTAAATATTTGATAAGTATGTAATATATAGTGGAGCAGGTTTATACACTGTAGGTCAGCACAATGCTGTTTTTAGACTACAGTTCAGTATTCAACACCATAGTTTCATCCAGGCTCGACAAGAAGCTCAGAGACCTCGGCTTTCACCCTGCCTTGTGCAGCTGGATCCTGGAGTTCCTGTCAGATCACTGGCAGGTGGTATGAATGGGACCCAAGGGGAAGTAATAGTCCAGGGAGAAGTGGTGAAAGGTCAGAATGGAGAATAGAGGAATGGTGGGGGTGGAATTTGTTCACTGGAAGGAGAAATTGATATTCATGCCATCATTCCTTCTATGCCTTACCTATTTAAGTGCTTGATTCATGCTCACCTCCAACCCTCTGACTCTCAATACAGGAGCCCCTCAGGGCTGTGTACTAAGTCCCCTCCTTTATTCCCTGTATACCCATGACTGTGTCACCACCCACAGTTCTAATCTGCTAATTAAATTTGCCAATGACACTACATTGATTGGCCTTATCTCAAACAATAACAAGGTCGCCTACAGGGAAGAAGTCATCTCTCTGACACAGTGGTGTCAAGACAACAACCTCTCCCTCAATGTCGCAAGAACAAAGTAGCTGGTTGTGGATTACAGGAGGAATGGAAATAGGCTAACCCCTATTGACATCAATGGATCTGGGGTTGAGAGGGTAAACAGCTTCATGTTCTTCGGCATACACATCACTGAGGACCTCACGTGGTCTGTACACACCAGCTGTGTGGTTAAAAAGGCACAACAGCACCTCTTTCACCTCAGAAGGCTGAGGAAGTTTGGTATGGGCCCCCAAATCCTAAGAACTTTCTACAGGGGCACAGTTGAGAGCAGCCTGACTAGCTGCATCACTGCCTGGTATGGGAACTGTATCTCCATTAATCACAGGACTCTGCAGAGAGTGGTGCGGACAGCCCAGCGTATCTGTAGTTGTGAACTTCCCACTATTCAGGACATTTACAAAGACAGGGCCTGTAGGATCATTAGGGACCTGAGTCAACCCCAATCATAATCTATTCCGACTGCTATCATCCAGGAAATGATACCACAGCATAAAAGCCAGGACCAACAGGCTCCGGGACAGCTACTTCCACCAGGCCATCAGACTGATGAACTCACATGACTTGAGTGTACTTTATATTACATTGACTGTTCTATTTATAATAAACTATTATAAATTACTATGTTTGCACATTGAGACAGAAATGTAACATATGTGAAGGATGTAAGAAATAAAGTCAATTCAATTCAATTCATTTTGAGCTGAAGTGCTGGTACAGTGCTGTACAGTTCTATTTTGTATGCTTTAAGTAGGTAAGAACAAAAGGAAGAGAGTAGATCCACCTGTGGTGATCTTGGTGTGTGAAGCCACAGGGGCTGAGTAAGGTCTAACTGATGACCTCGCATCTGTATTTACTGTGGAAAAGGATGTGGAAGCTAGTGAATTCAGGAAAGAGGACAGGGATATACTGGTATATTGTTATTAAAGAGGAGGATGTAATGACAGTTATGAAGCACAGAAATATGTGGATAAATCTCTGGGCCTGGCCAGATGCATCATAGGACATTGGGAACTAATGGAGAAGATTTGCTAGAGTCAAGGTAGAAACTCTTATATCTTCATTAACCACGGGTGAGCTACTAGAAGATTTAAGGGTTTCAAGTATTTTGCCTTTATTGAAGAAGGATGCAAGGACAAGCTAGGGATCTACAAGCTGATGAACCATGCTCAGTGGTGGAAAGCTACTGGAATACATTCTGAGGCTCAGGATTGGCAATTGGAAAGTCAAAGACTGATTAGGGATGGTCAACAAGGTTTTGTGTACTGGAAATGGAATATTAAGAATTTGAGGTAACCAAGACAATTGATGAGAGCAGGATGGTGAATGATGTTTGCTTGAACTTTAGCAAGACTTTTGACAAGATCCTACATGATAAGCTGGTCCAGGAGGTTGGAATACATTAGGGTGAGATAGCAAATTGGATACAAAATTGACTTGGTGGTAGGAAGCAAAGGTTGGTAGTGGAGGGTTGCTTTTCAGACTGGAGATCTGTAACATCTGGTGTGCTGCAGGAACTGGTGCTGGGTCTTTTGTTGTTTGTCATATTTCAATGACTTGGAAGAGATTGTAGGTGGTAAGTTTATAGGTGATACCAAAGTTGGTTATATAGTGGATAACGAAGAAGGCTTGTCTAAGGTTACAACAGGATTGAGATCAACTGGGAAAGTGAGGAAGGGAATGGTGATGGAATTTAGCATGGATAAGTGCAAACTGATGTGTTTTTGGAAATTGAAGCAGGCCAGGATACTCACAATGAATAACAGGGCAAAGGACATTATATTGACTAGTGAGAACTTGAGCTACAAATTCAAAGATTCAAAGGTTCACTTTACTAACAAAGTACGTATTCAGAATAAAGCTCTGAGATTTGTCTTTTCCAGATAGCCATAAAATACAGTAAGCCATATAAGTAGTTGAAAGAAAGACATCAATTCCCCCTGGTATAAAGAGAAAAAGAAACAAAAATTTGCAAACTCCAAACCCCCCCCCCCCCCACCCTCGCACAGAAACTAAACAGATCACGCAAACCACCTTCCCGCCAATCTGCAACAAGAAAGAATGGGTGAGAATACAAAAAAGAGATAGAACTGAAGGAGACCAATCTGTAAATCTCAGGATTTTGTTACAACTGTGTAACCCATTATTTAGGCTGCACTTGAAGGACCATGTACAGTTCTGCTTGCTGTGCCACAGGACTGCTAGACAGGATGCAGAAAAGATTCACAGAAATGTTGACTGGACTGGAGGGCTTGTGTTGAGAGGTGAAATTGGACAGTCTGGGCTTCCCCTCCCCCCCACCAGCAAAGACGGTTGTGAGGTATTCTTATTGAGGTTTATAAAATTGAGGGACACAGGTAGTGTATAGTCACAGACTTTTTTTCCAGAGTAAGGGCATAGTTTTAAGCTGAGAGGTAAAGCTATAAAGAGGATTTGAGGATCATGATTTTCACACAAGAGGATGGTGGGTGTATAGAATGAGTTGCCAGAGGAGAGGGTAGCAGCTGATAGAATGTTTAAAAGATATTTGCATGGATAGGGGGATATGGACCAAATGCAGACAAATTGGATTAGTGTAGATAGACATCTTGGACTAGTTGGTCAAAGGTCCTGTTTCCATGTGATACAATTCTGTACAGTCACTTAAGTGTAAGTATGTGGTAGTCACTCACAGAGAAGGAAGGAGGGGCAAAACAATTACATTAATGTAAAGAAAGAGGTTGGTACTTCCAAATCTAAATAGTCATGAGCCAGAAAGGAAGCTTGCTTCAGATATCAGGAACTTTTTAAAAAAAGTTCAAAAGTAAGAATTATCAGCGTACATACATGAAACCACAATTTTGAGGAAATTATAAGTAGGCTAGACAAGGGAGATGCAGTGGATGTTGTGTATTTGGATTTTCAGAAGGCCTTTGACAAGGTGCCGCACATGAGGCTGCTAAACAAGAGCCCATGGAATTACGGGGAAGTTACATACGTGGATAGAGTGTTGGTTGAGTGGCAGGAAACAGACAGTGGGAATAAAGGGATCCCATTCTGGTTGGCTGCCGGTTACCAGTGGTGTTCCACAGGGGTCCATGTTGGGGCTGCTTCTTTTTACGTTGTATATCAACGATTTGGATTATGGAATAGATGGCTTTGTGGCTAAGTTTGCTGATGATACAAAGATAGGTGGAGGGGCCAGTAGTGCTGAGGAAACAGAGTCTGCAGAGAGACTTGGATAGATTGGGGGAATGGGCAAAGAAGTGACAAATGAATTACAATGTTGGAAAGTGTAGGGTCATGCACTTTGGTAGAAGAAATAAACGGGCAGACTATTATTTAAATGGGGAGAGAATTCAAAGTTCTGAGATGCAATGGGACTTGGGAGTCCTCGTGCAGGATACCCTTAAGGTTAACCTCCAGGTTGAGTCGGTGGTGAAGAAGGCAAATGCAATGTTGGCATTCATTTCTAGAGGAATAGAGTATAGGAGCAGGGATGTGATGCTGAGGCTCTATAAGGCACTGCTAAGACCTCACTTGGAATACTGTGTGCCGTTTTGGGCTCCTTATTTAAGAAAGGATATGCTGACATTGGAGAGGGTTCAGAGAAGATTCACTAGAATGATTCCGGGAATGATAGGGTTAATGTATGAGGAACGTTTGACTGCTCTTGGACTGTACTCCTTCAGGTTTAGAAGAATGAGGGGGGACCTCATAGAAATATTTCGAATGTTGAAAGGCATGGATGTGGCAAAGTTGTTTCCCATGGTGGGGGAGTCTAGTTCGAAAGGACATGACTTGAGGGTTTCAGGGCGCCCATTCAGAACAGAGATGCGAAAAAATTTTTTAGCCAGAGGGTGGTGAATCTATGGAATTTGTTGCCACAGGCGGCATTGGAGGCCAAGTCATTGGGTGTATTTAAGGCCGAGATTGATAGGTATCTGAGTAGTCAGGGCATCAAAGGTTATGATGAGAAGGCGGGGGAGTGGGACTAAAGGGGAGATTGGATCAGCTCATGATGAAATGGCAGAACAGACTCGATGGGCCGAATGGCCGACTTCTGCTTCTTTGTCTTATGGTCTAAAAACCCTGAGATTCTTTTTCCTGTGAGCATATCCAGCAAACCTCTAGAATAGTAATTGTAAACGGGATCAATGAAAGAGCAAGAGCATAGAAGGCAACAAACTGCAAATGAAATATGAATAACTAAAAATAAATACTGTGAGCATGAAATAACAAGATAAATAATCCTTAAAGTGAGACCATTGGTTGTGGGAACACTAGAGATAGAATGAGTGTTGTTACCCTATCAGATGGTTGGTGGGTAGCAACTGTTCTTGAACCTGGTGGTGCAAGTCCTGAGACACTTGTACCTTCAACCTGATGGCAGCAGTGAGAAAAGAGCATGGCCTGGGTGGTGAGGAATTTTGATGACAATGTTGCCTGTAGATCTGCTCAATAATTGGCAGGGCTTTACTTGTGATATACTGGGCTGAATCCACTACCTTGTGTAGGATTTTCCACTCAGAGGCATTGGTGTTCCCATACTGGGCCATAGTGCAGCTGATCAATACACTTTCACCACACATCTATACAAATTTGTCACGGTTTTTGATGACATGCTGAATCTACGCAGACTCCTAAGGAAGTGGAGGCGCTGTCATGCTTTTGTTGCAATTACATTTATATGATGGGTCCAGGACAGGTCTTCTGAGATAATGACACCCAGGAATTTAAAGTTACTGACCTGTGATCCTCCAATGAGTACTGGCTTATGGACCTCTGGTTTCCCTCTTCTGAAGTCTACAATCAGTTCCTTGGTCTTGCTGACATTGAGTGAGAGGTTGTTGTTATGACACCACTCAGCTAAATTTTCAACGTCCCTCCTGTACACTGATTCATCACCGCTTTTGATAGGCCCACAACAGTGGTGTCATCAGCAAACTTGTATATGGTGTTGGAGCTGTACTTGGCCGCACAGTCATATGTGTAAAGCAAGTAGAACGAGGGCAGTAGTATACAGCCTTCTGATGCACCTGTGCCAATGGAGATGGTGGAGATGTTTTTGCCAATCTGAACTGACTGGAATCTGCAATTGAGGAAATCCAGGATCCAATTACACAAGGAGGTATTAAGGCCCTGTTCTTGGAGTTTACTGATTAGTTTTGAGGAGATTATGGTGTTAAATGCTGAGCATTAATCGATAAAGAGCATCCTGATGTATGCATCTTTGCTGTCCAGATGTTGCAGGGTTGTATGAAGAGCCAGTGAGATGGTAACAATACAATAACAATTTAATAATTCACTATGCAATTGTTCAGCATCCAGTTCACTGGGTAAGGTTTTCCACACTCCACACACCAGGGCCCCATTTCCCATATTCCCTTTAAATCTACTGGATTCACTGAAAAGTTATATTATTACCATATAACATCTTTAAAAGAAAAAGAATTGTGTTTTCAGTGAATAGGAATAATATTTTAATGGTCCAGAAAACATGCGGGTCCAATACCACTAAACTCCAAGCATACCACATTAATAGAGTTTTGCAGAAAGGCTAGAGTTTAGACATTAGAAAGGCAAAGGAAGTGTATGAGAAAATGCTGGCAATTAAATCAGTTTTATTAATACATAAAGGGCAAAGGGAATGAGACTAAAAAGCTAAGGTGGAGGTAGAAAAGTACTAGTAGTACTATCACTTGAGTCGAGAATGATGTTCTCCTCGGGTTGTCTTTCGGTAGATCCTGAGGTGGCTGATCCAGGATTTACATACTCCGGTGCGGTGTTGGCAGGAGGAAGTGGTAATTGTGGTTGGTGGTTGGGTCTTTTGGAAATTCAAAAGAATATAGCCCTAAAGCAACACTGCAAAGGATTTGACAGAAGACCAGGATGATGGAGGAAGAAAAAACTGTATGAGATATGATAAATACATGGAATATTGACATGTTTTGTGTTTCTGAAAGTAGATAACGGTCAAGCCTGAACATAGTATATTGCAGGTTTATTTCCTCCTAAATAGAGGAGGAAATCAAGTCAAGTCAAGTCACTTTTATTGTCATTTTGACCATAACTGCTGGTACAGTACATAGCAAAAATGAGACATTTTTCAGGACCATGGTGTTACATGACACTGTACAAAAACTAAACTGAACTATGTAAAAAAAAAACAACACAGAGAAAGCTACACTAGACTACAGACCTACACAGGACTGCATAAAGTGCACAAAACAGGGCAGGCATTACAATAAATAATAAACAGGACAGTAGGGCAAGGTGTCAGTCCAGGCTTCGGGTATTGAGGAGTCTGAGAGCTTGGGGGAAGAAACTGTTACATAGTCTGGTGGTGAGAGCCCGAATGCTTCGGAGCCTTTTCCCAGACGGCAGGAGGGAGAAGAGATTGTATGAGGGGTGCATGGGGTCCTTCATAATGCTGTTTCCTTTGCGGATGCAGTGTGTAGTGTAAATGTCCGTGATGGCGGGA
Organism: Hemitrygon akajei; assembly: GCF_048418815.1. Classification (NCBI taxonomy): domain Eukaryota; kingdom Metazoa; phylum Chordata; class Chondrichthyes; order Myliobatiformes; family Dasyatidae; genus Hemitrygon; species Hemitrygon akajei. Next base: position 93,012,295 of record NC_133131.1, read on the forward strand.
AGAGAGACCCTGATGATCTTCTCAGCTGACCTCACTATCCGCTGCAGGGTCTTGCGATCCGGGATGGTGTAATTTTCGAACCAGGCAGTGATGCAGCTGCCCAGGATGCTCTCAATACAACCCCTGTAGAATGTGATGAGGATGGGGGGGTGGGAGATGGACTTTCCTCAACCTTCGCAGTAAGTAGAGATGCTGCTGGGCTTTCTTTGCTATGGAGCTGGTGTTGAGGGACCAGGTGAGATTCTCCATCAGGTGAACACCAAGAAATCTGGCGGTCTTTACGATCTCTACCGAGGAGCCATCGATGTTCAGCGGGGAGTGGTCGCTCCATGCCCTCCTGAAGTCAGCAACCATCTCTTTTGTTTTGTTCACATTAAGAGACAGGTTATTGGCTCTGCACCAGTCCGTTAGCCGCTTCAGTTTTCTCTAGCAGCTGGAAGACGATAACACTGCTAATGGGGTATAGTTTAAAAAGGATGGTCTGATTAACCACAGCCTAGATTCAATGGTAGGCAAATTATTGGATAAGTTCTAAAGGAAAATATAAATCAGCATTTAGGTAGGCACTTTTATTTCAGAAATGATTTGTCAGTGTAAAAAATTATTTCATTTTAGTTGTATGTCTGCAATTATGCTGCAAGCTTGTAAGGCCCCAAGAAATCCTGTCAAACTTAACTTTGCTTCAATGATTACTTTGAATATTTTTTGTTGGACATAATGATATTAAATACCTTTTTAATATTCAGATTATCTGAGATTCTAATTATGTAAAGATTTGCTCCAATCTTCTACAAGTTGATGAAAGTAATTTATTCAATGAAATCTCCAATGTATCTACCAAATCAGTTTTCTGAATCTTCTCATATCTACCATACCCTTTAAATATGAGATGTGGTTCTAGACAATCTATAAAAGTTTCAAACTGATAGTTCCAGATATTTAAAATGACCTATTTATATTTCATAATCGAACATCCAGATTGCATATGACAAGATTTCTCATTATTAAGTGTCAGTGTCTGGTTAATAATCACACAGAAAGCTTTCTTTTATCTTCCTGCTTTCATTATAACTCAGTCACTTAAAGCAGTACCAGTAAGAGAAAATTATTTTCATAGATATTCTCTGATATTTTTATGATAAACATTGCTCTAGCAAAACTTCTGAAATATTTGATGTGAAATTATTTAAAGAAAGGGTAGACTGTAAAGTGAAACATCCTGTGATGTTTTTACTTTACCATGTTTTACATGGAAATATCATGTCATAACTCAGAGTGGGGGATAGAAGATAGGGGGATGAATAGGGAAAAGTGAAATGTAATATAATTTCAAACTAGATTCTGGTTTGTCAGTGTTACATCATATAAACATATAAAAGAAAATTAATTTAAATTAATATTTACTGAAATTGTAAAATGCAGGTGACCCCCACATTCCTAGAAAATGGTCCGTACTATGATTTTCTAACGTGAATTGCATTATATGCACATGCATCAAGAAACAAGTTGAAAATATATTTTATGTTTAATGATTTACTTGTTTCACAAAAATTCTGTGAAAGTGAATTTTATTCCATACCTCAAATTTTAAGGGAAGTGATTTATGAATTCTCTTGGAGCAAAAATTGCCACTTGCCTGTACAGTTACCAAGAATATTTGCCAGGTTTTTGTTGCTTTTATTTTCCCAAATGTTTTCCAATGTCTGCATCTGGAACCATTCCCATAAGGTCTCAGTTCCCAAATACTGGAGAATAAATTTATGCACTCAGTTTCAAACAACGTGTCAAGGCCAGTGGTTGAACAGAAACCAAGTTACTATGTTTAACTTTCTGGACACATTGGAAATTCTTTCATGGTCCCACAAATCAGTAAAAACAATACTCTATCAGAAATCTACAAGATTGTGGCTTGTGCTTTAAATTGTATTAATTTAACAATAAAGCCAGTACATTACTACAGAAATCACTACTACTCCTTTCTTGCATACAGCTAACCATCAAAATTCACAAATTGTGTTAAATTTATTGACTAATGTTTGTGTCACTTGGGAAATTACATTTGGCCTAAGAGATATTTGTAATTGAAATCAACTGCACTGAATGTGAGGTATCACTTCTGTATGTATTAAAGCATAGTTTTATTGACAGAGGATGCAAAAATATAATTCTACCAAACAAACATGCTGGTGTCAATCATCATAAACCTAATAAGGAGTCATTGCCACTAGGATCACCGCATTACTATTTGCAATTTAATTTATATAGATCAAAATAGCTGAATTAATTCAGTTGTTCAAGAGCATCACTTTGAGCATCACCAGAATAAATAAACAGCCATGCAGATCCTATCTATTGCTGGTGAAATCTACATTAATGGCTTTACATTTAACAGATCATTTAACATTTAAAATATCAAAGCCATTCTTTGTCATCGTAGCCACATGTTATATGGTACAATTTGTGGAACTGTTTCTCCACGTGGGCAAATCTGAGAATCGGGATACTGGTGCAACGAAGTTGTATACTTGAAATCCAAATTCAATTTAGGTAGCCAACACAGAAAAATAATTTTTCAGAACCAACGCATTCAAGTTGTGACTGAACACTTACTTGTCAGAGTATAGGCAAACCAGGCTGTTTAGATTATGGAAATTCACCCTTACAGGATTCACAAAAAAATTGAAGATTAAAGATTAAAAATTAAATATTCACTCCATGGAATTTATGTGATGGTGGGAGGGGGGCTGAGTAAATAAACACAATTATCCTATATCTCAAGTTTCTTTACACATGCCCAGATAATTTCACATTATGGAAATTTGCTATACTTGCGGAATATCACTATTTCTATGAATACAAATCCCCCGTAATATGCATTGACCTGCAGTGTATTATTTTTGAATATAATGGAATGAACAAGAATAAATCACAAGAAACACCCGCAGATCTGTATCAACTCAAGAGATTGACACAGTCCATAGTACTGAGGCAAATCAGCAGTGAGGTCGTGGATACTACACAGATTACAGAGGAGGTGGCACTTGCTGTCTTGAGGTGCATCAGGTTGGATAGGCTCTAACAAGGCGTCCCCTCAGACCTTGTGGGAGGTCTGTAGTTTAAGAAAGACTCTAAGAATAAACTGGGAAATCATAGGCTGGTGAACAGTCAGTAGTGAATATATATTGAAAGGTATTCTAAGGGACTGGATATATAAACATTTGGATAGACGGTGATTAATTATTCTCATGAAACTCTAACACTCTCTAATGCCAGAGCATCCTTTCTTACATAACTGTAAAATGTAGTTCATCTGGTCTAGGTGGCTTGCCTATCTACAGATCTTTTGGCTTCCCAAGCACCTCCTTCATAATAGCAACTACACTCACTTCTGTCCTCTGACATTCTTGACTTTCTGGCATACTACTGGTGTCTTCCAGTGAAGACTGATGCACTATTCCTTTGTCCCCCTTGCTACCTCTCTAGCATCATTTCCTGCAGTCCAATATCCACTCTCACCTCTACTTTACTCTTTATATATCTGAAAAAACCTTTAGTTATCCTTTTTTATATTATTGATCAGCTTACCTTCGTATTTCATATATTCTCTAATTGCGGTTTGGTTGCCTTCTGTTGGTTTTTGAAAGCTTCCCAATCCTCTAACATATTGTATGTCCTTTTTTTTGTTTTTAAGTTGAACTTGGCTTCCCTTGTCAGCCACTGTTGCCTCATCCTCTCTTTGAAATGCTATGGAATCCCTACTACTTAAAAAACTACTCTTTATTTAATTGAAATATTAAGGACATTAAAATTAAATATTTTAATATTAACATTAAAATGCAGATTAATATTTTAATTTTAATTTGCAGCAGGTACAGAAAGAGAAAGCAGGACTCAGTCTTCTAGGTTTCCATAAACCCTTGTTCCTTCCAATATTTTTAGCGAATCCCACTACTTGAGTCTTAAATTTGTCCTACGTATCTGCATTGGTTTTACTAAAAGAAAGACTTGCATCTTCTTAATATGTATGACAATGAAGTACTCTGATAGTCTATAATAAAAACAGAAAAATCTGGAAATATTCAATAGACTAGGCTGCACTACTGAAAGAGAAAGAGAATCAGTGTTTCAGGCAGAGGATGCCTTTTTAAGAATGGGGTGCGACAAAAGGAGATAGTTAAACTGCAGGGTTTAGTATAAAACTGGAGTGACCATAGGGATTATCTGGTCAGTTACTGAATGGGAGCAGTTTTGGTGAGTAGCACAATGCTATTACAGCTCAGAGCATTCGCAGTTCGGAGCTCAAGGAGTTCGTACATTCTCCCTGTGACTGCATGGGTTTCCTCTGGGTGCTCCGGTTCTGTCTCACAGTCCAAAGACATATCTGTTAGTAGGCTAATTGGTCATTGCAAATTGTCCTGTGAACTGGCTAGTGTTAAACAGGTGGGGTGTTGGACCGTGGGTTGTCCAGAAGGGCTTGTTCCATGCTGTATCTATAAATAATTATTTTTAAAAATGTGTGAGTTGCAAAATGCAGAGCAAGAAGGCATGTCTTCCAAGACTAGATGAATGTCCTCCAATCCCAGAGGGAAAAAGAAAAAAAGGGGGAGAAAAACAAACAAGCTGTGCCAATAGGTGACAGCTACAGAGATTTGAATGTCTAGAATTGTACTGTACGAAGTATAAGAGCCAATTTGTATTAACAAGGTACAATCAAAAGAAATATGAGGAGAAGATAATTTGTTTTAGCTATGCTCACTGTGGAGTAAATATTTACTCGGCACTAGGGAGACAGGGCTATGGTTTAACAACGCTTCAAAGCAATGCCTTCAACGCTGCACTTCCTGAAAAGAACCTTGGAATGTTGGTGTAAGTTTTTGTACTTGGATTTCTCATGTGAAAGATGGTGCTAATATGCTCTTCATGATGAGGTGACAATGTTACTGAGTTATAGGTGATAATCCAGCTCTGTGCTAAATTACACTGCTGAGAGTCAGACAATAATCAAACTTTATTATCTATCTCCAAACTATGCCAGTTATCATCAAAACCACCAATAGGCTCAGTTTGAGACGAGAGGAGGTTTGACAGAAATATATAAGAAACTGAGCAGCACTGACCTTGTAGGAGAGGATGTAGGATCACTGCTTTATGGTATTGGCCATTTTAAGACAGAAGAAGATTTTTAATTTCTCAGCGGATTATAAGTCTTTGGAATTCCTGGTGGCATCAGAATCTTTGCGTTTTTAAAGGACAAGCCAAAGATGCTTGATAAGCAAAGGAGTGAAAGGTTCCCCAAGATAGGTGGAAATTAGAATACAATCTTATGAGCAGGCTTGCAGGTTCCAGTGCTGTTCTTCTTCTTCTTGTTCATTTGTTCTTTCCCTGCCAAAGTATTATTTCTCATTCCAGTGCAATTAGTAATAGAAATACCTGCTTTTCTTTGTTTAACAAAAATTCTTTTAATATCTACAAATGAATGTAGTTTGATTTTATTCTTATTTACAAAAGTATAGACTGTAAAAGATGATTAGCTTAATCAACAGAAAATGATTGCAAGGAAGAACTAGAACGTTACTCCAACCTAGCAGGAGACACACCTAGGGTTCTGATGTTGGCACTTTCAGTTGCATCAGTCAGTGAAGTAAAAAATGTTGGTTTGTAGTACGGCATAAGGTTTCATCACTGAACTGAATTTAACCTGGTTCAATTTCAGTGCATTTTACTGAATGAAGAATAGCTGTTTTATTCAGGCACTAATAAATCTCCAAAAATCGAAAACTACTACAGCCATAAGGCTTAGGAACAGAATTAGGCCATTCAGTCCATTACATCTGCTCTCCATTCAGTCATGGCTGATTTATTTTTCCTTCTCAACCCCATTCTGGCTTCTCCATGTAGCCTTTGATGCCTTTATTAATCACAAAACTATCAATCTCCATTTTAAATATACCCAATGAGCAGACTTCCACAGCTGTCGGTGGCAATGAATTTCACAAATTCACCATCCTCTGACTGAAGAAATCCCTCCCCATATCTGTTCTAAAGGAACACTCTTCTTATTGTGGCTGTGCCTTCTGGTCCTACACTCTTCCACTATTGGAAACGTCCTTCTCAAAATGAATGCTAACAATGCATTTACTTTGCTTAGTACTGACTTAATCTGCAGTTAATCTTTAGGGAATACTGCCCTAGGACTCCCAAGTCCCTTTGCTCCTCCCATTTCTGAATTCTCTCCCCATTTAGAAAACAGCCTAGGCCCTTATTCCTTCTATCGATGTGCATCGCTACCTGCCTTTATATCACCTATAATCTGGGTCACAAAGCCAACAATTCCATCATCTCGATTATTAACAAGTAATATGAAAATTAGTTCACCCAACACCTACCTCTGTGAAACACCACTGGTCACCAGCAGTCAACCAGTAAAGGCCTCCATTATTTCCACTCTTTGCCTCCTGTTAGTCAGCCAATCTTCTGTCCATGCTAGGATCTTTGCTGTAACACTGTGGGCTCCGAACTTATTTAGCAGCTTCGTGCAGCACCTTGTTAAAGGCCTTCTGGAAATCCAAGTGAACAACATCCACTCACTCTCTTTTGTCTGCTTGTTACTTCCTCAGAGAATTCTAACAGATTTGACAAGCAAGATCACCCCTTAAAATGAGACCATACTGATTCTGGCCAATTATTGTGAATTAAAATAAGCAATACAAAACCAGTGTGTATTGGCTAAGTTTCGTTAGTTGATGAACTGTGGCTCTTTAAAAGTAATGTGACTCCACAGTTGTTAAAGCTAATTTTCAGTACGAAAAGGATTGTTTAGCATTGATTAAACTTGTTAGTAATTGATTTACACTTGAACAGACAAGTCCCAAACTGGTTCAGTGAGTGTGTAATGGTAAGTACTGAAGTCTGTTGCCCTGTCATATGTTTAAACACACTCTCTAAGGGGTTACCAGTTTACAAGTTTAGTGCGTGGATTCCCAGGCATCGGAGATTGGTATCCATGTTACTGAGTAAGATGCAGACCACTGATACTAAGCAAGAGTGCTAGTCAATAACATCAGAGTACACCACAAATGAGGTTTTATCACTCTGTCCTGGACATATTTAATGCAGAAACTAGGAAGTAATTATTGTTCTCAAATTTAGTATACCTGTAAATATCTACAAAACAGACTTTCCAAGGGCAAGTTGTTGATTCTCCTGTTATAAAGACCATGTGAAAAGGTAAAAACATTCCATTTTAATAAAAAGACACTTTATTAGGACACCAAAATTTCATGTGAAACTACATTTAGATTCTGTGTAATATGGTTGCAATGTACATTCAACTGCTGCAAAAGCATGTGTATTTTGATAATCGCTTCGCTTCTTTTCAGCAGCTCTCTGTTAAGTTCAACCTGCCTAACGCTCATTTTTTCAGATATCTCCAAATCCGACACTTTATTGCTCCTTTAATTCCTAACTTTCCTGAAATGCCTGCGAAAAATGCTATGGACCTATTTCTTTCCATTAATCCACTAGGTAAAGGTTTAATATCAATTATCTGAGATAAACTAGCAGCCTTACGACGGGCCCCTGTGGATAAAATTAAAATGGCCTGGGAGCAGGATTTAAATATCTCCTTATCCGAAGAGAGCTGGGACTCAGTTCTCAAATCAGTTAACTCAACCTCCCTTTGTGCTCGCCATTGCTTCTTACAGTTTAAGATTGTTCATAGAGCCCATATGTCTAAATCTAAACTATCTCGATTCTACCCTGGCATTAGTCCGCTCTGTGATAAATGCAAGAGGGGTGTGGCCTCTCTCATCCATATGTACTGGTTCTGTCCTAGCTTGGAGAAATTCTGGAAAGATGTCTTCAATACATTATCGGGTATTCTGAATCAGCACCTAGAACCAAACCCCTTAAATTGCTCTGTTCGGTTTTTGGGGCGAGACAGATTTATGTCTGGGTCCGACCAAATGCCGAATACTATCCTTTGCCTCTCTCCTGGCGAGACGCTTGATCCTCCTTAGATGGAGAGATGTTGCCCCGCCCACTCATGCGCAATGGCTTAACGACATCATGGCCTGCTTGGACCTCGAAAAAATTCATTATTCAGTTCTTAATTCGGATCTAAAGTTCCGTAAGGTCTGGGGACCTTTTATCGAGTACTTTCATAACCTTCCTCTTGACTAGGGTTTTGTTTTCTTTTTTTTTCTCTTTTTGGTCCCTTGCTTTCAGCTCCTTTTTTTTTCTGGTAGTAGGCATTATTATCCTCTGTTGCTAAGTGTATTCACAGTTTGGGAGTTTGACTGTCCTGACTTATATTCTTTATATTGTGTTGTGGTCGGTCTGGAGTTGTTGTTTTTTTTTCTTGTGTTGTGGGGCTTGGGGAGGACACTAAGCTTACTTGTCTTTAATTTAGGTGCTTTTTTGTTAAATTCTCTTCCTTTGTAGCATATTGTTATTGTATGCTTAATTTTGCACTGTATTAATGCTCCTCATTGGGATTTGGGGTTTTTAATTTGTAAAATGTTTTGAAAAACTAATAAATTTTTTTTTTAAAAAAGCATGTGTATTTTTTTAAAATTTAAAATTAACATCCACCACCACTATTGCAATTTTGTGTTTAGATATTGACAAAATGGAGGATCTATTTTTTCTAGTTAATTGGATTAATTATTCTGGACTATTAGACAACCACATAAATTGTCAAACCAATAAAAGGACTTAAGTGAAAAGTTGCCAAAAAACCACGCACTTTCTTACAAATGTGTATAATTTAGTATATGACAATGACCAATAGTTAATAATCTGATTTCCTTTGTCATCTCACAATTCACAATTTTTTCCACATGTCAAAACACTTAACAGGTGGAAATCTACCTCAGTGAAGCTGTCTTCCAAAGACTATCATCTTTATTTGGACTCCCTATTGTAAGGGCAAGATTCAAGTCTCTGATGCACCCTACTGGCAGAGATGGGAATTTCCAGCACAATGGCCTGGTCTACAAAACTAAAAGTTAGCTCAAAACATTTTCAGCAGGACCATTTCCCCTTCCTCAATATTTGCCCCTTCCCAGACACTATGCTTCCAATCTTAAAGAAAGTGTGTCCTGTCCTTTGTGATTAGCCAGGTTATTTCCCAAGTAAATGCAATTCATTAAATTAAGTCAGAAAGTTTTAAGATTTTCATGCAAGCATTTGCAGTGTTCCAGATGAATCACAAGAGGGGAGAATGCCAGTGACATATTGAAAATCATTAATATAGCAAATTACAAAACACATCAACAATGATGTTTTACTTCAACATTTAGGATGGCACATACTTCAGTCAACATAGCAACATTCATCTTTTAGGAATTACTAAGTACAGAATTTTCAAGAGTAAAATCATATCCAAATCTTGCCAAGTTTTCATTCATGTTCTTCAGTAAGTTGGCTGGAAGGTCTTGAAAACTCCCATGAATTGCCAGAATATGAGGAGCGAGAGTGAAAGGCACATCACTGAGGAGATCCACATTAAGATGAAAACCCTTGACTGTTTGGTTCATCTGGTCAGCAGAAGATGTTTCATCTGTATATACTGGATATAAATTTTCTGTTTGACCCTATGTAAAGTAAAAAAAATTATATATGATGTTCATTGTTTGCACCCAAAATTATTATACAAAATTTGACAATTCTAAGGATGTTGCCAACATTTATCCACAAAATTGAGTGATCAATTTTATAACTAATTACATTATTGCAGTTCAAATTTTACAAGGCAAGACATCTTTCAGAGTGGTGCAGTTACTTAAAAGGCAGATTGCAGATAATACTTAAAAGTACAAAGTGCTCAGATTTCAACTTTCACTGTCCTAAATAATCATTTTAACAAATGGGAATTTCAGAGGACCTCAAGTCAGTCCAGCTGAAATCCTGCTGAGTACAATTTTATGGCTAGAAAACAAATTCAAAAGGTACTTATATTTTCTGACAGTGTATCAGTCACATAAACAGTAACTTCTACAAATAGGGAAAAAAATCAAAACTAAAGAATGTCAAAATTCCTTACAATTTTTCATTCAGGGCTACTATTTTTAGAATCATGAGAACATTTTGAAAAATAATCTAGTCGTTTTCCAAAAGAATACAGCATGAAAATGTTTCAGTTAAAAACTAAGCACAATAGGGGGATCATACTATTGATTGATATCTTTCTATTTGAAGATTCTCAAAGCCTACAATTTTTTTGCTGAATTAAAGAACCTGATTAAAACCCAGATTTATTGCACCACACTAATAAGGTGGAGGTGAGCTCCTTGATACTCTAATTTTAGTGTGAAGGTATTCCCAAATGATTACATGACACTGAAGAAATATCAATACATTTCCAAATCATTTGGGAGTGCAAGTCGGACATTGTCTTTTAGGATCATTGCAGCAACATCCATGGCATCATTTTCCTTACACAGAATCTACAATACACTGCTGGGATTGGGGAAATGGTGTGGTGGTAGATTTAGTGGGGACAAATTTAATCATGGAATTCAAAATGATAATGAATAAATATTGGGGGGGGGGGGTTAGTGAATGTTAAGGCATTGGAATGGGATGACAAGCAGACTTCTTTGTCCTGACGTTGTGGAGCTTCTTGAGTGTTGTAAATGCAAACAAGTGGGAAGTATTCTATCACACTGGGGACAAGTGTCTTGTAGACTCTTTGGACAGCTGGGAAGGAGTCATTTACCACCCTGGTCTACTCTTGCAGCCACAGATCCAATGCCCTCAGTCCAATAAAAATAACTGAACAACAGGTTGTTATTGGTGTGCGTATTTGGCAATGGTAATATTGCTCAATGTTAAATGGAGTGCAAGAGTATCTTCAAGAAAACCATTTTTGCCAAAGAAAACTGAAGAGTGGAAGCAGACCACAAAACCTTCAAGAGTGTTGTATCCTCAGCAGCATTGTAAATGATCTTTTAATTCAATTTTTCTGCTTAATCTCCAAATCAGACAATTTCCACAGACACTCAATTCCGCAAATGAATATATTTCTGCTGTTCTCAGTTCTAAACAAACGTAACAGGTTTCCAGAAAATATAAGCAGGTTGTAGAATAGGGAGACGTGTACCTTCAATGCTGCAAAATGGGGGATGTTACATTTCATGAGAGAAAAACAAAGAGAAACAATATAAACTGAAGGATACGATTATAAAAGAAAAATGGAGAGATCTGTGTATATTGTGCACAATGGATTAAAAAGTGATTCAGAAACCTGGGCTTTATAAAAATAGAAACAGAGTAAAAGGCTAAGAAAGTTATAAAGAACCTTTCCTGACTTGGCTACAGATGGAGTATGTTGCCATAGTTTAGGAAAGCCATAATAGCCTTAGAAAATGTGTAGAAGAGATTACTAGAATGATTCCAGGAATAAAAGATTTTAGTTTTGTGGATAGAATGACAAAGCGAGGGTTGTTCTCCATGGAACAGAAACATGCACTGGGGATCTCAGTGAGAGATATTTAAACGTCAAACAGACTATATACAAAGTTGAAAGTGAGAAACTACAGTATTCTCATTGGCAAAGGGGTCAAGAAACTGAGGACTTAGTTTGGCTACAGAAGCTAAATAACATTAGAAAAAACATTTTCTTACACAATTACAATCCATTGCTGGAGCTGGGGGGGGGGGGGGGGATTTGGCTGCAGGTGAATTTAGTCCCTTCATCCATATCAGTAATGTTGACTATGCATAGCCAAGACCTAAGCAACAGGCATGAAAATGCCCTGGTTATTGTTAGCTTTCAGTCTGTTAATTAGTCCTCTGTCCGCACTGATCTCGCTGCCAAAAGCCTTTACCTTTTCTATCATTTTCTAAAAATAAGCCACGTTCACCTCCAGTGACTGTTGACCATCAGCTGAAAAATTTGTCCAGCATAGTTTTCCTCTCATAAGACAATATTGCATTTTTATATTTATTATCATTTTCTTCCTAAATGGTTTTCAACATATTCCCAACAAATAGTGTTGGGAGAAATGGTCTGTAATTATATTTTTGTTTTCCTGCACTTGCATTATTCCAGCTTGCCATCAAAGCTTTCCAGCTTTGAGTTTCTATTTTACTTACACAAATTAAAATTCCTCACTTATTAGCCATTTGTTTCCTTATTATATCCAGAATGCTTTTTAGCATCTTGGATTATGAAAACAGATAGAATATACTTATCTAACATGCCAGCTTTCATCTCTATGGTGGACTTCAATTTGCAGATAGACTGGGAAATCAGGTTGGTGCTGGATTACAGGAGGGGGAATTTCTTGAGTGCCTACAAGATGGCTTTTCAGGGCAGCTCGTGGTTGAGCCCAGTAGAGGATCAGCTATTCTGGATTGGGTGTTGTGCAATGAACCAGAATTGATCAGCGAGCTTAAGGTAAAAGAACCCTTAGGAAAAAGTGATCATAATATGATCAAATTCACACTGAAATTTCAGAAGGAGAAGCTGAAGTCAAATGTAACAGTATCAGAGTGGGAAAAAAAAAGGAATTACAGAGGCATGAGAGAGGAGTTGGCCGGAATTGACTGGAAAAGAACATGGGCAGGGGTGATGGCAGAGCAGCAATGGTGAGCATTTTTGGAAGCAATTTGATAGGGACAGAATATATACATACCAAAGAGGAAGAAGTACTTTAAAGGAAAGATGACACAACCATGGCTAACAAGAGAAGTCAAAGCCAGCATAAAGGCCAACGAAAAGGCATATAATAGAGCAAAGAATAGTAGGAAGTTAAGGGATTGGAATGCTTCTAAAATCCAACAGAAGGCAACTAAAAAAAATCATTAAGGTAAAGAATGGGATACGAAAGCTGGCCAATAATATTCAAGAGGATACCAAAAGTTTCTTCAGGTACATAAAGTGTAAAAGAGAGATGAGAGTGGATATTAGACCACTGGAAAATAATGCTGGAAAGGTAGTAATGGGGAATAGTGAAATAGTGGACAAACTGAATAAGTATTTTGCATCAGTCTTCACTACAGAAGAGATTAGCAGTATGGTGGAAGTTCCAGATGTTGGTGGCATAAGGTGTGTCATGTTACCATAACTAGAGAGAAGGTACTTTGGAAACTGAGAGGTCTGAAGGTAGATAAGTCACCTGGACCAGTTGGTGTATACTTTAGGGGTTCTGAAAGAGATGGCTGAAGAGATCAAGGTATTGGTAATGATCTTACAAGAATCACTAGATTCTGAAATGGTTCCAGAAGACTGGAAAATTGCAAAACTCCACTCTTTAAGAAGGGAGGGAGGTAGAAGAAAGGGAAACTACAGGTCAGTTAGTGATTGGGAAGATGTTGGGGTCGATTATTAATGATGAGGTCTCAGGGTACTTAGAAGCACATGATAAAATAGGCTGTAGTCAGCATGGTTTCCTCAAGGGAAAATCTTGCCTGACAAATCTGTTGAAATTCTTTGAAGAAGTAACAAGCATGATAGACAAAAGGGAATTGGTTGGTGTTGGTTACTTGGATTTTCAGAAGGCCTTTGACAAGGTGCCACACATGAGGCTGCTTAATAAGCTATGAGCCCATGGTATTACAGGAAATACTCTAGTATGGGAAAAGCAGTGGCTGATTGGCAGGAGGCAAAGAATGGGAATAAAGGGAGCCTTTTCTATCTGGTTGCCAGTGACTAGTTGTGTTCCACAAGGATCTGTGTTGTAACCAACTCTTTTTAAGTTATATGTCAATGATTTCGATGAAGGAATTGATGATTTGGTTGCAAAGTTTGCAGATAATATGAAGATGGGTGGAGGGGCAGCTAGTTTTGAGGAGGTAGAGAAGCTACAGAAAGACTTAGATTGGGAGAATGGGCAAAGAAATGGCAGATGGAATACAGTGTTGGGAAGTGTATGGTCATGCACTTTGATAGAAGAAATGAAAGAGTTGACCATTTTCTAAATGGAGAGAAAATTCAAAAAACTGAGACGCAAAGGGGCTTGGGAGTCCTTGTGCATGATTCCCTAAAGGTTAATTTTCAGATTGAGTCAGTGGTGAGGAAGGCAAATGCAATTCGTTTCAAGAGAACTAGAATATAAAAACAAGGATGTAATGTTGAAACTTTATGAAACAGTGGTGAGGCCTCACTTGGACTATTGTGAGCAGGTTTGGGCCCCTTATCTTAGAAAGGATGTGCTGAAACAGGAGAGGGTTAAAAGGAGGTTCACAAAAATTATTCCAGGATTGAATGGCTTGTCATATAAAGAGCATTTAGAAGAATGAGGGTTGACTTCATTGAACCCTATCAAATGGTGAAAGGCCTTGATAGAGTGGACGTGGAGAGAATGTTTCCTGTGGTGTAAGAGTCTAAGACCAGAGCGCACAGCCTGAGAATGGAAGGGTGTCCTTTTAACATGAAGATGAGGAGGAATTTCTTCAGCCCAAGGGTTGTGAATCTGTGGAATCCTTTGCCACAGTGAACTGTGGAGGCCAAGTTCTTAATATATATTTAAGGCAGAGGTTGATAAGATTCTTGATTGGTCAGGGCCTGAAGGGATATGGGAAGATGGCAGGAGATTGGGGCTGAAAGGAAAATGGATCAGCCATGATGAAATGGTAGAGCAGACTCAATGGGCTAAATGGCCTAATCCTGCTCCTATATCTTATGGTCTTTATTCCACATTACTAATTTTCCTTTCAAAGCCTCTAAAGCAGCCATGTTTATTTTCATACACTTTCCCTATAAACGATTGTCCAACAATTTATTATTTTATTTCCATTCTGTTTACTCTGAGATTCAGTTATTTTAAAAAATCAGTTTCTTTTTGGTGATCCATGGATTTATCTAAACCGTCAGGCTCACTAGACTGTGAGCATTTCTTTTTAATCAATTACTATCATTAACAGTGATACATTTTTTCCTCATAGAACTTTTATTTCTCAGCTTTAAAGGTGTACTATTCCGCCTTCATTCAAGAGTTCTCCCCCTTAAGCTAGACAGAATAGTGAAAAGACAGTACTTCTCGGCATTCTAACATTGATTCAAATATTGATTTAAACACTCTCAATTCCAACAAATTGCTTCTAACTGACTGATTTCTACAAACGATATACAATGGAAGCAATATTGGATATAATATTGTGACCACCTCTAGCTCAGCACCACTTAAGTCAAGTCAAGTCAAGTCACTTTTATTGTCATTTCAACCATAACTGCTGGTCCAGTACATAGTAAAAATGAGACAATGTTTTTTTAGGACCACGGTGTTATATGACACAGTACAAAAACTAGACTGAACTATGTAAAAAACACACAACAACTGCACTAGACTGCAGACCAACCCAGGACTGCAATAAAGTGCACAAAACAGTGCAGGCATTACAATAAATAATAAACAGGACAATAGGGCAGTAAGTTGATGTCAGTCCAGGCTCTGGGTATTGAGGAGTCTGATAGCTTGGGGGAAGAAACTGTTACATAGTCTGATTGTGAAAGCCCGAATGCTTCGGAGCCCTTTCCCAGACGGCAGGAGGGAGAAGAGATTGTATGAGGGGTGCATGGGGTCCTTCATAATGTTGTTTGCTTTGTGGATGCAGCGTGTAGTGTAAATGTCTGTGATGGCGGGAAGAGAGATGCCAATGATCTTCTCAGCTGACCTCACTATCCGCTGCAGGGTCTTGCAATCTGAGATGGTGCAATTTCCGAACCAGTCAGTGATGCAGCTGCTCAGGATGCTCTCAATACAACCCTGTAGAATGTGATGAGGATGGGGGGTGGGAGATGGACTTTCCTCAGCCTTCGCAAAAAGTAGAGACACTTCTAAATCAGAGAAACCTGTTAGAGGCCCTGTCCTGGTGCACAAAACTGAGGTGGACAACACTATCCAAAAGAATGATTCCAAAGCATCAGAAGATCCTAACAAACAGTGCCCACTACATCAGAAACTATAGCCTATCCGGAAGTGTAGAGGCTTCAGGGAGAAATCTCTCGAGGAGTGAAGGGCCTTCCTCAAAGAACACTCCATATGTTTCCGTTGCTGTTCTTCAACCAGCCACTGGGCGAGGACTGTAATGCAGTCACCCAGAGCTCTGAATGTGACAGCAACAAACACACTGCATCTCTTTATGTTGGCCTACCTCCCTGTTCTGTGAGGAATAACACAAGTACCTCATTACAGCATGGCTAAGGGGCAGCTGAATTGTCTTCCTCTCTAGTTGCCACCTCTTCCGGTACTGAGATCTGTGGGGAAATCTCCACCGGCAAGTCATGTCCATGGATTTACCTCATCAATGTTTGCCCAGAAGGCCATCGTGAGAAGAAGATGAGGAGTTATGACATCAGAGTAATGTCTCTAGCTAAATCACCTTTTTTCAACTTCTTCAATACAACTGATGATGCTTCATCTTACACACTTAGAACACCTGCAGGTGTTTCACAGAGTGTTCTGCAAGGAGCAAGAGGCTTTATTGTTGAATCTGCTGATGGAAAGACCCTTTTAGCTCTCCCTGCCTAACAAGAGAAAATCTGCAGATGCTGGAAACCCTAGCAACACACACAAAATGCTGAAAGAGATCAACAGGCCAGGCAGCATCTGTGATAGGTGGTGCTAATTGACTTCCCAGTTCTTTATAACACCCCTCTCCCCTCTGGGTTTCACCTATCACCTACTACTTTGTGTTTCTTCCTCCCCTCCCCCCATTCTTACTCTGACTTCCCCCCCTTTTTTCTCCAGTCCTGATGAAGGATATCAGCCTGAAACTTCGACTGTTTACTCTATTCCATAGATGCTGCCTGACCTGCTGAGTTCCTCCAGTATTTTGTGTGTGTGTTGCTTAGCTCTCCCCAAAGTTAGTGAGTGTGATGAATTTCTGAACAACAGGAAGGAAATTACCACTCCAGAAGCTGTGACTCACCACCCTCACCTCAGGTCCCTAGCCACCAATATTCTGGTACTCAACCCAAGAGCTGAGATTCTGCTCCTGCAAAGAAGGGACATATACACGTACACAAGGTACTCAAGCAACATTACGGGCCTCCAAGTCCGCCCTTTACAGAGAGGTCAGCACTGGGATGGGTCATCGCAGGAGACGCCTGCTTGGGGAATGCACACAAACTCTTGCCTGTGAACATCGTCAGAACTAGCATTGCAGAAACAGTGGCCCAGTCTCATGACCTCCTGCCTTGAAAAGCAACACAGCAGGCTTGATGAATCTGTCTTGGTCCATACAAAGGATGACATCAAACCAGCTCCTTGCGTACTGTAACATGGTGGTGAATAATAAAACTACCTTCTACTACAGCAACGCAGGGACTGGAGTTATCTACCTTTCCAGCTTAACAAAGTGGGGAAGACTCCTAAGTGAGGGCATAAGATGTACCATTGTTCATCTGCGGATGATATTTAATCTAATTTCTCAATTCACTTAGCTAGTTTACCTCTAAGTACCTATGCAACTGTGTTTAACACTCAAGTTTAGTTCTCAGATGCCACTGACAGAGTCAGTGAAAGAAATCCTTGGATCACTTTTCCCTGAGGATACGTTACTTTTTTAAAAAAACTTTTAAGTTTTGTTCACTTAAATTGGGTAAAATCTAAAATATTCTAATTGGCCCCCAGCTTATTTCGCAGTAAATAGTCAAATACATTCTATGAAATCATCTTCCATACAAGATTTGATGACTTGATTTGTCCAGTGTGTATGAAGATCTGAAGTCCCCTGATTATTGCATTATTCTTATTACAAGGTCCTGCTGTTTCTTGATTTATTCTATCCAGTAAAGTAGGAAGAATTGGGAGATCCATTAACTATACACACTAATGTCACCTGTCTGCCAATTATTTATGTCTGATAAATCTATAATAACACCTTGAAAAGAATAATAGGATTGAGCAAGACTAATGTGGATTTATGAAAGTAGAACCATATTGACCAGTTTCCTGAACTTCTTTCAGGATGTGGCAAAATGGCACAGCAAGTAATACTGCTGCCTCTCAGCTCCAGTGAGCTGAATTTGATCCTCACCTTCTGTACTATCTCTGTGGATATGCACGTGCTAAGTGACTGGGTGAGAACATAGCAGATGGAATATAATATGGAAAATGTGAGGTCATTAACCTTGTTACCAAGAACAGAAAAGCTGAGTACTTGTTAAATGAGGAGAGATGCTGGACAGTGATGGTGTTCAATGTAACATGTATCTGTATGTAAGTCACTAAAGGTCAACACACAGCTGCGGCAAGAAATTAAGTAGGCAAGTTGCACTTTATTATGAAGGATTTCAGTACAGGAGTAATAAAACCTTATTGCAATTAAATTGATATCTCAATGTTAAACTCTGGCTCCTCCAAACCAAAATTTGGTTTTCTTTGCCCAAATCACTAAACTTATTTTTCCTTGTTTGTGAGATCTTAAGTTTTAATATTTTCCTCTCAGAATCATCCAAGTGTTGTGGTCTAATAACATCTCTAGGACATCATGCTAACTACTAATTTGCTGCTGCATTTAAATCTTTTGTATCACCAATGAAAATATTTGCTGAAATTTAACAATTTTTACACCCATTCTTCCTGTTGGATTAGTTCTCCATATAATTGTTGAAAACAACAGTAGGTATTCTGAAGAATTAATTGGGCTAATGCATACTTAAAGAGTATCCAAAATTTACCCTGTTGTTATTTAATTTAAACATTCCAGTCCAGATATAAACTGACTGAAAATCTCACAACTCTAGTGATAAGAAACAAGTCTAAGACAGAAAATGTAATGAAATATGACCCACTTTGTTAAATAATTTGTCAAAAAGCGCTAGGAGGTATGGTATTTTAGGGCTCATTTTAACAAGACCACGTGATGGGATTTTTTGAAGTCACTGTGTCATAAAGAGATACAGCACAGAATCAAGCCAATTGGCCTACTGAGTCTGTGCTGACCATCAACCACCCATAGATTAATCCTGATAATAAAGATGAATAAAGATCATTCCATTCTTTATTCTCTTTACCTTCTAATCAACTCTCCCCAGATTCTACCTTTCACCTATGAACTATGAGTAATTTACAGTGACTTACTAACCTACCAACCCACACACATCTGTGATGTAGGAGGAATTACATGCAATCACGAGCAGATGGTGCAAACTCCACCTAGACACTTGGGTTTCTAGCACTGTGAGCAGGGTTTTTGGGCTACCCAATATAGCTCATATTAAATAAACCACTTGTGTGAAATTCTTTTTCATATATTATGGGGGGAAAGGCAGGAGAATGGGGTTGAGAGGGAAAATACGTCAGCCATGATCAAAAAGCAAAGCAGACGATGGACTGAATAGCATAATTCAGCTCCTATGTCTTATGGTCGTGGGTTCAGACCAATATATAAACATTCCAAGTTACTTAAGTTCTCAGTCAAATATGCTTTCCTTTACAACAAGGTGTAGGAAGACAAATTGCTGCTAGGTTAACTTAGCACAGACTTTGGGTTACAGTGAACTTTGCATCAAACCTAGTCATCACAATTTGTAAGATTCAAATCTGCTAACTTCAGCTGACAAACCACTTAATGGGCCACATAAAAGTCATGAAATGGTAAGACTGGATTAAGTGGGCATGGAAGCGAGTACAAAAGGTGAAATCTGTATGGTGAAGATGGCCAATTATATTTTCCTAGTTTATTTTTCCTTTGGCTGTCAGAAGCAAGCAACACATTTAAACAGGTCACATGTCACATCAAAATCTATAAACTTCAATTAAAAATGCTCTCTAAAAGAACTACTCCCTACATAATCTTCCTTGTACTACCCCTGAGATCCTCACCACTTAAAACAATCTTCTGCTGATTTAATTCACTCCAAAGCACAGCAAAGGCTAAACCTTTGAATACCTGTGCTCCAGACAGACTGTGCATCTAACCAGGCATAGCGCTGGAAACTACATGTCAGTATTGGAAGTTGCTTAAACATATCCAACACAAAGGGCACAAAACATTGTACTGACTAATTACTATCCTAACAGATAGCACCAAACTAACAAAATAATGTAAGAGTTAACAGATGTAACAACAGTCAGTTTGGGTTCTATTAAGATGAAATGGATTCACACCTCATCCATCCTGATCCAAACATGAATGCACAAGCTGGACAGCAAAAGTGTATGCGGAGTTAATGTTGCATTTGAATATGGCTTCACGAGCCCTACTGATACTTAAGTAAATGGGAATCAAGACAATTCGAGTGACTGCCATCATACCCAGTATTCAGAAAAATAATCAAGACCATTGAAGGAAAACAATTTCAGCATCTGGATAGAGTTAATCAGATCAAATATTCTTTAGCCACAGCATCAATGATCTTCTCTCATCATATGGTCAGAGGAGGGCTGGTCCCTGAAGAATGCAGTGTTCACACTTTCATAATTCCTCAAATACTAAAGTCGTTCACGTACTTACGCTTAAAAATATGGAAATTACTCAGCTCATGACCATGTTGGCCAAAAAACAACAGTCTAGTTAATTTCACTTTTGAAAATTGTTCACAGTTTATAGGATCAATGATTATAAATGCAAAGAATACCTTTGGTACACTTTTTAATGTTGAGTTCCAGATCCACAACATCCTCAGAGTAGAAAATATTTTTCCTTAGCATCCTTTTAACGTTTCTACCGATTACTTTAAAGGCATGTTTCCCCTTCATTTTTAACAGTCATCATAATAATGCCTCCCAATCCACTATCATTTTATATACTGCCAAGGCAATCTTCCTGTCTTGTCATCTTCATGTGATCTGTCCAAAGCTTTACTCAAATTCATGGTGATCACTTCAACTTGTGGATCTTTCCTGCCACATACTCAAAATAAGAACTGTCAAACTTCTCTTCATCAGCCTTAAAATAAGCAAGAAATGCATTCTACAAAACTAGCATAATGTTGACAGACAGACAGACATACTTCATTGATCCTGAGGGAAATCGGGTTTCATTACAGCCGCACCAACCAAGAATAGTGAAGAAATATAGCAATATAAAACCCTAAATAATTAAATAATAAGTTAATCATGCCCAGTGGAAATAAGTCCAGGACCAGCCTATTGGCTCAGGGTGTCTGACACTCCTAGGGAGGAGTTGTAAAGTTTGATGGCCACAGGTAGGAATGACTTCCTATGACGCTCAGTGTTACATTTCGGTGGAATGAGTCTCTGGCTGAATGTAATCCTGTGCCTAACCAGTACATTATGGAGTGGATGGGAGTCATTGTCCAAGATGACATGCAACTTGGACAGCATCCTCTTTTCAGACACCACCATCAGAGAGTCCAGTTCCACCCCCACAACATCACTGGCCTTACGAATGAGTTTGTTGATTCTGTTGGTGTCTGCTACCCTCAGCCTGCTGCCCCAGCACACAACAGCAAACATGATAGCACTGGCCACCACAGCCTCGTAGAACATCCTCAGCATCGTCCGGCAGATGTTAAAAGGACCTCCGTCTCCTCAGGAAATAGAGACAGCTAATACTAATACACAGATGTTAGAGGTGCATCATTGTTTCACACTATCATGCACAAGATCAACCACAGTCATTAATTTAGAAAGTATTAGGAGAGCCAGATAAAGGTGGGTGAGAAAAGCCTACAAGCTTTGCTAAGGCAGGATGGTTATGCTACAGTTGTATGAAACACCTGTTAGTGTATAGCTTTAGTTTTGGTCACAGCCTGACAACAAAGAAGCAATTGCACCGGGGAGAGTGCAAAGGAAATTAACAGGGATGTTTCTAGGACTGGAAAATTTGACTGCAAAGAGCTATTGTCATTTCTTTGGACTAAAGGAAGCTCAGGGAACTCAACCGAGGCGTATAAAATTATGAGCAGCCTGGATAAAATGAATAGAAAGGATTTATTTTCCTTCTCAGAGGTTCAAAATCCAGGGAGCAGAGATATAAAGTAATAGACAAAGATAATACTGCTAAGTAGGGATATGACAAAAAGAAAATCATTCAGAAGATATTCACTGACTGAAAGGGCGGTAGGGGAAGAAACCCTCCTAGTTATAAAAAGATGCATACTTAAAGAGCAGTGAGCTGATGGGCTATGGATCAAGTGCTAGACAGGGGAATGATGTACCTTTTTGACTGGTATGTATATGACGGGTAAAACCACTGTCATAAAATTGGTAACCTGGATTACTATTGTCACATATGCCAAGGTACAGTGGAAAAATTGTCTTGCATATGTTCGTACAAATCAATTCCTTACAACAGTGCTCTGAGGTAGTATAAGGTACAACAATATTAGAATGCAGATAAAATGTTTACAGAGAAAGTGCAGTAAAGGTAGACAAAGTGCAAGATCATAACTATGCAGATTGTGAGATCAAGAGTCCATCTTATCCTACTAGGGAACCATTCAATCCTTACAACAGCGGGATCAAAGCTGTCCTTGTGCCTGGTGGTATATGCTTTCAGGCTTTTGTATCTTCTGCACAATGGAGGGTGGGAAAGGAGGAGAGAATGCCTGGGGTTGGTGAGGTATTTGATTATGCTGGACTGAGGCAGCAGTAAGTGCATGGAGGGAAGACTGGTTTCTTTGCTCACAGGTCTCTGAATTTCTTGCTGTCACAGGAAGAGAAGTTGCCATACCAAGCCATGATGCACCTGGAAAGGATGCTTTCTAAGATGCATCTGTAACATGCACTAAAGGTCAAAACACCCATGCCAAATTTCTTTGGCCTCCCAAGGAAGTACAGGTGAGCTTTCTTTACTGTGACGTCAACCTGTTTGGACCAGGCCAAGCTAAAAGTTGTATTATTGTACTACCATAAACATCATGAGCAAATGATTGTGGGTTTGTGTAGCAAGGTGAATTTATTACACTGAAGTAATCTTAAATAAACTTTTCAATAATTATTACATCTTAGCAAGCCAGCTCATATGGACTTAAACTCCTATAAAATATGGAAATCCAAAAATAATTTTGCTGAAGCTTTTCTGCTGAAGTTGATGTGCATTATAAAAAGATTGTGGATGACTTCAAGATACTGAAAACTGTATATACACAAGAACTGGACATCCTCTTTTATGAGAGGGTAATGTCTGTCGCCAGTGAAGACCTGGCCAAATGTTCCCAAATTGTGGTGAACTGAAATCGGAAGTGACCAAAAGACCAAAAAACACATGAAAAAAAACCAAAAAACAAAACCCAATTATTTTCAGAAATCAAACCCAATTCATTTTAATATCATTCTCTGTTGAAGACTAGCAGTATATTGAATATACTTAATGAGAATACATGCCCATTTATGACAGTACTTAATACAGAGACAACATTTAAGGTCAATTCAAGTACAACTGTTTAGGCCTAATCAGCGAATTGCATGCAATGTAACTGAGAGGAATGAGATGTTTTAGAGATTTGGAGGCTCACATATTTTTCCAGCTTTACATTTAATAACAACATTTTCCAACAGTAATACAGAAATTATTAGCCAGAAGGTCATGAATTTATTCTTGAGACCTTCTTTATTCCATAGCTACAACTGACGTTTTACAATATTCACCAGAAGATATCACTAAACCATTAGAATGCAACTTCTGTTAATGTTAAAGAGAAGATAAATATGTCACTTTACCAAACTTTTATTTATCTGATGTTTGCTATACCTGGAATAATTCACAGATCTCTGACTAATGGTGCTGTACAAAACATGCCAAGTTATTCAATGTTTGAGTATCAAATAATAAACGTTAATCTTTTACCATCAGCACTAATGAGATTATCTATTAAAAGTGAGAAGCAGCGTGCTGAGTTACAAAGATTAAATAGTAGCCTTTTTGTTATTTGTCAGTAGTTTAACTTAAAAGGTAATCAATTTTATTATTTTAAACTCTATTGGAAATTCAAACAAATCTTTACAAAACTAACTTGTCAGTAATTTTTTCCTCTAATTTTAAAACCAGAAGTGCACAATTTTCCTGAGGAATTTAAAGCATGCAAATTCTGTTCCAACAATGTATTTGTCTGAATATAACAGTAAATATAAACACTGTTTGAGTTATTGTTCCTGTCATATACTTTCCAAGACTATTAAAATAAGTCACTGAAGGAATAGCTTCTACAGACTGTCTAATTAGTTTGCTCTATGGAGTCTATCAGAGTGTCAATCTCATTTTCAGTGAGTATTTTATTTCACATCTAAAGGCTTTTCAATCTGGTGAAATAGAAGTTTTGTTCCATGTGAATGATTTCTTATACAGACCTCAAATGAGGAGTCTGTAAGGGAAAATGATTTTCTCACAACTTCAGAGAATCACAAATTGTAGGATACTGCAGCATGATAAGCTTAATTCTCCTAAGGTGTTGGTGTCAAAACTCCGATTTGGATGGTCCACTAAATTGAAGATGTTTGCCACAAAACTTTCAGAGAAACAAATACAGTTGGAAAACAGGGATACCATCTTATTCCTAGTTGTTATATTAAAATTCAAAGGTTCATTTAATATCAAAGCATACAACTTTGAAATTATTCTTCTCCAGATAGCCATGAAACCAAGAAAAGAACGGCAGCACAATCATCAAATCCCAAATCCCTCTTCCCTCCACAAAAAAAAGAACAAAAATGGAACATGCACATCGAACCTCAATTCCCTCTCCATTGCACACAAAAAAATGGGAAAGACCAGACAAAAAGCACAGAATACAAAAAAAAACCCACAAGACTAAAAAGCAGTCCACAGTCCAAGTCTACGTCTACATCCAAAATGCAGATAACCTGGGCAACATTCTCTCTGTAGCAGAGCGATCCTACCAGCGATAAAAAGGCAATCCCCCCTCTTCGTTGGAGAGTGATTCTACCAGCGATAAAAAGGCAATCTCCCCTCTTCATAGGAGAGTGATCCTACCATAGAAACATAGAAAATAGGTGCAGGAGTAGGCCATTTGGCCCTACGAGCCTGCACCGCCATTCTGATCATCCAACTCAGAACCCTGTACCTGCTTTCTCTCCATACCCCCGATCCCTTTAGCCACAAGGGCCATATCTAACTTCCTCTTAAATATAGCCAATGAACTGGCCTCAACTGTTTCCTGTGGCAGAGAATTCCACAGATTCACCACTCTCTGTGTGAAGAAGTTTTTCCTCATCTCGGTCCTAAAAGGCTTCCCCTTTATCCTTAAACTGTGACCCCTCGTTCTGGACTTCCCCAACATCGGAAACAATCATCCTGCATCTAGCCTGTCCAATCCCTTTAGAATTTTATACGTTTTATACCAGCAATAAAAAGGCACTCCCCTCTTCGTAGGAGAGTGATCCTACCAGTGATAAAAAGGCAATCTCCCCTCTTCGTTGGAGAGTGATTCTACCAGCGATAAAAACGCAGTCTCCCCTCTTCGTAGGAGAGTGATTCTACCAGCGATAAAAACGCAGTCTCCCCTCTTTGTAGAAGAGCGATCTCACCAGTGATAAAAAGCCCATCTCCCCTCTCCGTGGCAGAGCGATCTCAGCAGCAATAAAAAAGGTGAACAGAAGTTTTAATTTGCCAAATGGAGTCAAACATCGGTTCACAGCCTCCTCGCCACAATGTTCCCGCAGGCTGTCCCCTGCCTCCCAGAATCGCCCTGGAGACTGCAGAGTGCTGAAATACCCAAACAATCTCTAAACTGGTTATCACAGGCTCCAACAGTCCCATAATCAGATTCAAAACAAAAAGCAAATGTAACAGATGTAAAAGAAGTTAAATATATGGTTTCATAATCTGTCCAGAGGATGTTGATGGAAGACCATTGTACACAGGGGTAATCTTGACCATAATGTTCAAGATTAAATCATTAGCTCTACATGCCTAATTAGGACTTATTAAGAGTATGTGCCGAACCTGTTACTTCTCTCGATCATGTTGGGGTAATATTTTCAAAGCTAGGTATTTAATAATGTGTTACTGTCTCATTGTGACACACAATAATATTACCCAAGAGCTGAATGACATTACATTGGGATTCTGCTCAGGATATTTTCTCCATAATATCTAAAAGTCTTTTAACTAATCTTGTAATCGCAGGCAGCCTTGCAACTTTGCTCCAACTTCAGCCAACATTTTCATTTATATAGTGTAGGAGCACCAAACCATACCCAGCTGCATCTTTCTACTTTGTTCTCCATATAACTCCCAGCCTCAGTCCACTGCATCAAGCACCAAGTCATGAGCAGAGAGAGAGGAGGAGCTGTTAAGGAGCGATTTGATGAAGGTGGAAACAGGAACAAGACAGGAGTGGACACATGACAAAGAAAGAATCTCAAGTGGAACAGATCATCAAGCAGATGATTTGGGCAGGGTTAGTGAGATTATTGCTGGTGTTGAGGTCAAGGATTGTGAGGAAATCAGTACAGTGAGAAGCAATATCCAAAGAAGAAAAATTCAAGAATGCATTTTTGTTGGAAGGTGGATCCTTGAGAATGTCTGGCAAAGGCCCAGCAGGGTAACACCAAAGGAAGCTTCTATCTTTCACCTCAAGTGCTATTTGCAGACATTATAGGCACAGTAGTTTTTTAAAAATCTGTCATCAAATGAACATAGTATGTCAGTTGGCATCTGTGCATGCCCAGTGATCCATAGGTACTAATATATCACTACCAATAAGTTCAGCCCGTAGCTACCTCACTCAACTGGAAAATGCTTTGGAAGTGCACATTGGGTCACACCTGATTGATTCATTTTAAATGTCAAAATTGATTAACAAATACCATTTGAGTTTAAACCCAAAATATTGACTGTTTACTCTTTTCCATAGCTGCTGAGTTCCTCTAGCATTGTGTGTTATAGAGAAATACTAGGACTGTGAGCAATGCTCAATCAAGTAGACTTTAGTAAGTGTCTTGGACGAGGAGAGAGGCAGCAGAGTGATGATGGGATATGAAGAGGCATGGCAGCTATAAATAGTAGTGAAGCCACAAAAATCAGATGTACAAGAAGCTGCCATAAGAGAAGGCCACAGATCTCCACATCGGTGGAATTGAATCGATGTCAAAGTCTATGCATTGGCCTTTCTAATTGCATTCCATTTCCCGTTAATAAGAACTTATCTACAACTTCCACTGCATCTACCAAACACATTATGTGGAATAAATCACTGTGCAAAATGTGAAAAATTTAACCATTTATCTAATTAAATTATTTTAAAAGAAAGAAATATTAGCCCTGGCATTGTGCGTGTGCTCACTGTGTGGAGCATGCATTTCTTTGACAGTAACACATTTGTGCTAAATTCCTTTTGTCAAGTAATTGGTGTTTCACCACTTTGTCTTCTCAGAGAAGCCCACCAAGCCGGCTGAAAAATGAAATGCAAAGATACATTACTTTAAAACTCCAATGATAAAAAGGGATTACAGTCGACCACCATCACAGAATAAGAATCCGTTATTAATGAATTTCCATTTGGCCTCTATCTCCGAAAGGGCTTTGCTGATCTTCTTGCAGCCGCTTCTCACTACAAGTGTTCCTGCTGTTATTAAGTGACAAAGAAGCAGGCTGATAAAATGTACTAAGGAAGTCCAATATTCAGCTAAGGTTTAGACAAGGGGAAATTATTCCCAAAACCTAAACTACACAATTAAACAGAACTGAGGGATGAGAAGCAGCCCATTCAGCTCAATATGTCTACGTAGTGATGCTGCATAAGTCTTTTCCTTACATTTCCCCAAACCCTTGTGCATTTCCTCCTTTGCAATATTTATGTGATTACTATTTGAAAGTTACAAGTCTGCATTTATTACATTTCTAACCAGTCCAAATCTGATCACAAAAATTGTTCATGCATATCGCCTCTGGTTCTTTTGCCGATCATCATACATCTATGTCCTCCAGTTACCACCCCTTCCTCTGCAAACAACTTTCATCATAAATTTCTCCTTATCAAGACTATTCATGATTTTAAACCTCTGATTGAATTTCCCCTTCAATCTTCTCCAAGGAAAACAAATCCCTCCATTTAACTAGTCCCTTAATCCTCACACCCCATTTCAGAGGTCTTGATATTGTTTCTAAAATCCTGAATGAGGCCATTATCTTCAAATTCAAGCTGTGCCATCTTTCAATGAACTCAGCAAAGCAGATTTTTTCTTCATAAATAGCTGTGGCAATACAGGTCAATCTTCCAAAGCCTGTGAATTAGAATTTTTATTACAGTGTGAAAGATTTCTCTGACGCAAGATTATAAGAAATGGCAGCAAGCTATTCAGCATGGTCTGCCATTCAATAAGATCAGTAATCTAGATATGGTCTCACTTGTGCCTTGTACAGTATTAGCAAAGTTTCTTTATTTTATTCTCCAACTAGCTTTAACTAAACATCAGCATTTGATTGGTCTACTGCATCTGGATTCCAGTTTTCTGAATGTCATTTACAAGAGCTCCCAAATATCTTGGCTATATAGATTTTTCTATTTACAAACCCCATTTCCAGAAAAGTTGGGATATTTTCTAAAATGCAATAAAAACAAAAATCTGTGATATGTTAATTCACGTGAACCTTTATTTAACTGACAAAAGTACAAAGAAAAGATTTTCAATAGTTTTACTGACCAACTTAATTGTATTTTGTAAATATACACAAATTTAGAATTTGATGGCTGTAACACACTCAACAAAAGTTAGGACAGAGTTAAAATAAGATTGAAAAGTGCACAGAATATTCAAGTAACACCGGTTTGGAAGACTCCACATTAAGCAGGCTAATTGGTAGCAGGTGAGGTATCATGACTGGGTATAAAAGTAGCGTCCATCAAAGGCTCAGTCTTTGCAAGCAAGGATGGGTCGTGGCTCACCCCTTTGTGCCAAAATCCGTGAGAGAATTGTTAGTTAGTTCAAAAGGAACATTTCCCAACGCAAGATTGCAGAGAATTTAGGTCTTTCAACATCTACAGTACATAATATTGTGAAAAGATTCAGAGAATTCAGAGACATCTCAGTGCGTAAAGGGCAAGGTCGGAAACCACTGTTGAATGTGCATGATCTTCGAGCCCTCAGGCGGCACTGCCTAAGAAACCATCATGCTACTGTGACAATTATAGCCACCTGGGCTCGGGAGTACTTCGGAAAACCATTGTCACTTAACACAGTCCGTTGCTGCATCCAGAAATGCAACTTGAAACAGTATTACGCAAGGAGGAAGCCATACATCAACTCTATGCAGAAACGCCGGTGAGTTCTCTGGGCCCAAGCTCATCTCAGATGGACCGAAAGACTGTGGAACCATGTGCTGTGGTCAGATGAGTCCACATTTCAGCTAGTTTTCGGAAAAAATGGGCGTCGAGTTCTCCGTGCCAAAGATGAAAACGACCATCCTGATTGTTATCAGCGAAAGGTGCAAAAGCCAGCATCTATGATGGTATGGGGGTGCATCAGTGCCCATGGCATGGGTGAGTTGCATGTATATGAAGGTACTATTGACTCTGAGGCGTATATTAGGATTTTAGAGAGACATATGTTGCCATCAAGGTGACGTCTCTTCCTGGGACATCCATGCTTATTTCAGCAGGACAATGCCAGACCACATTCTGCACGGGCTACAACAGCGTGGCTTTGTAGACACAGAGTGCGTGTGCTTGACTAGCCTGCTGCCAGTCCAGATCTATCGCCTATTGAAAATGTATGGCGCATCATGAAGAGAGAATCAGACCACGGACTGTTGAGCAGCTGAAGTCTTATATCAAGCAAGAATGGACAAAATTTCCAATCGCAAATCTACTACAATTAGTATCCTCAGTTCCAAAATGATTAAAAAGTGTTATTAAAAGGAAAGGTGATGTAACACAATGGTAAACATGCCTCTGTCCCAACTTTTGTTGAGTGTATTGCAGCCATCAAATCTAAATTTGTGTATATTTACAAAATACAATTAAGTTGGTCGGTAAAACTATTGAAAATCTTTTCTTTGTACTTTTGTCAGTTAAATAAAGGTTCACGTGAATTAACATATCACAGATCTTTGTTTTTATTGCATTTTGGAAAATATCCCAACTTTTCTGGAAATGGGGTTTGTAAATAATAATCTGCTTTATGATTTTCCTTCCAAGGTAAACAACTTCACATTTTCCCATCATTGCATTCCAAATGTCATTTTTTTTTGCCCACTCACTTATCAATATCTTTGTAAAACATTTATAATCTCATCCCAGCTTCCCTTTCACCTCATTTTGTATTGTACACTAATCTGGCTACAGTATACTTGCTTAATTTCTCTAACATATATTTTAAACAGCTGCAATCCTAGTACTGATCCCCCTAGCAATACACCAGTTATAGATCACTGGGTATATTTAAAACATAAGTTGATAGTTCTTGGTTAGTAGGGGTGTCAAAGGTTATGGGGAGAAAGCAGGAGAATGGGTTGAGAGGGATAATGGATCAGCTATCATGGAATGACAGAGCAGACTCAATGGACTGATTAGCCTAATTCTGCTCCGATGCCTTATGGTCCTATTAGTAGCGATGTCTAGGACCAGAGATCACAGCCTCAAGCCACCAACCTGAAAATTCCTCCCTTATCCCTACCCCCACTTTCTGTTGTTACGAAAACCCCGTAACCAGGTAACTTACCAGCAAAGATAGATGGATCAGCTGAGTCGGATGCTACTATTTTCAAACGTTTTATTCAACAAGGGCCCAAACGTATGGTTAATACAAAACATTCAAATCGTCAAAACTCAATCTAAAACACTGGTGTAACCATAATCAATCAGAAATAAGCTCTACAGTTGTCTAGGGGGTAATACTGAGTCCAACGGAAGTCTTAAGAGTCACTCAGAAGTTTGCAGGCTTTTTCCTTTATAATTTAGAAAAGATGCACACTTGCCCGTCGTCTTGGCAGAGCAAATCCTTGGAATCAGGGGAGCAGACTTCCCCGTTGTTATTTTAAAAGCAGTCTTTCGTTGGTTTTAGCCACAGATTCAAAGTCGGAATCTAGCGTACGTGGCTTCCTTCAAAATGGCGTCCCGCTCCCACGGGAATCGATCTCGTATCTGCTGGGTGCAACTGCTGGGTGCATCTGAGGGTCCTCCCCTCAGACCCGCCTTTATACTTCTTCACGGGATCGCAGGTATCAATCAAGTTGCAGGTAATGCGATCTTTCTCTCGACCAGCCCACTTTGCCCGAGGGCTTTTCACGTGGTTTCCATGAGACAATAATCAAAGTCACCGTTATTCTGCTTCTTGAGAGAACGTGGTCTTCCGCACGTCTCTCTCTTTTGGGTCAGCTGACCCCCCCTTAACTAGAGTTCTTGCGATTTTCACAAAGGAGGGGGCCAACGGCATAACACTGTCAGTTGGTCAAATCTCTTCACAAGCTAACAGCATGATCTCCAATACCATAAGCTCTTACTATTTGAAAAATACAATTACTTCAACTGGTTCTCCTCAATGCAGATTTGCTGACAGTTTCTCAGTGTTCTAATAGACTTGTAAGACACCATTTCCCATCAGAAATGCTGCAAGTAGGGCCATGGTGGTACATCTCTAAAGAAGGCCCATATTTTTGACAATCTCCGCAATGAAGGATCAGATTCCAAGGCAAATCCAACAGCTTTATGCTGGTTCAATGTTGGATGGTTTGGGATTGCATTGCATTGCACTCTCAGTTTGCTTGATATTTCAGCATGATTGCTAGGCTTACATTCAGAGCATGGGCCAGCTCTCAACAGTCCATCAAACTACTCCACTCAATACACATATTGTCTGTCACAGATCTCAGAGAAACACCACTCCCTTTCCCACAACAAACCCACCATCCTAACATTTATTGTTACTGTACTGTTGTAAACTTTGGACTGTGCACTATCTTCCTTTGAAGTGGCCTTTCAGATTCTCAAGCATTTTCAGTTACATTATGACATGCCCCATTTGTAGCCCTTCACAGTCCAGTACAAGATGTGTTTTGGGCAATTTTATCACTTCACACCAAAAAACGAATTCCAAATGTCAATTAATTTATCATGCTCGTAACTTTGAGTCTCCTTCCATTTCACTAGAAGGCACTCTACTGTAAGCTGGCCACCATTCTTAGTGTGAGTGAAAGCAAGTAATTAGTTTAAACTCCCTCTGGCCATTATGTTAACCAATGCAGGAACAGATGAGCATGATGGGAAATCACAGTTTTGGCCTGCAACAAGCATATGCATTAATAAAGGGAGTGCAGGGTTGGGCTTGCCCACAAAACTCACCTCTATAATCAAATAGCCAGCAAACTCTCTGCCAAGCTAGGATAAGGTACCAGAGAGAAAACAATACTCGTAGGAACTGGCAAAAATCAGTGTGCTCAGATCTAGCAAGCATTTGACGATAGCAAGCCTTGCCTAATTCTCCTGTCACCTGGTGTTTGGTGTCAAGTGATAAAATTGCCCAAAATACATCTCGTGCTTGACTGTGAGGGGATACAAGTGGGGCATGTCAGGATGTAACTGAAAATGCTTGAGAATCTGAAAGGCCACTTCAGTACCCATGTCTTTATAATAAGAATTAATAAGCAACATCAGAAAGGATTAGGGCAATTGAAACTGTTAACATACATAACATGAGCCTCACTGTGGCTTTATATTTATACCAAGAATAATATTTATGCAAAAAAAATCTTACAATAGATATTTAATTAGAATTTAATGGAAAAGGTTGATGGTGAACATTAAATCGTGCTACAAGAAGAACTCCAGAAATGCCCTAAAGGCTGTTTTTGTATACAATTATTACCATTTTTACTGAAAGAATATTGAAAGGTGTTTGAGGGAAGAAATAAATACTTACGAATTTCATAAACAACCGAACCATCAGACACCATGTCATGATGTTATGGCTAATTAGACAAAGGTATAATTACAAATGATTCCCTCTTGGTCATCCAAATGGAGGCAACATGGAGAACAATTCCATTGTGAACTGTATGCCCACAGGCTGTGGTACAGAAGAGTTAGTGCAAACTAGACGATAAATGGTTGTACAACAAGGACAACAGAGCTACATTTTTGTGCAAAAAAACACTCCATCTTCTATTAGGCTACATCCACACTAGACCGGATAATTTTGAAAACGCTGGTTTCGCGTAAAAATGATAGGCGTCCACACTATGCGTTTTTGAAAATATCTCTGTCCACACTGAAACGGAGATTTCGGCGAATCTCCTCCTGCTGCGCATGCGCAGGACACATCTACCGAAAACAAGCGACATGTTTGGTGTCGAATCTCGCTGTAAAAGTGTGCGTTTGTTCAGTTACAGACCAGAAAAAGTTAAAACGACGGACAGCTGTTGGCTCTCGCGCAGGAGAACTTAAAACTAAAAAAAACAAATACTGGAGCGCACGGCGGCAACCAACAGGGAGTTCACAGACAGTTTGACCCGGCTGACGACGAACATTGAAAATCTGACTAATTCTGTTGCATTAATAAAGCACCTTGTTAAATGTATAAAATATGTCTGCATCAGTGTTATCTTGTATTTCCATACAATGTTACATTAGGCTGTTACACATCTATTGTCAGAGAAGTACTTGCATAAATAGGTAAACCACCTTCATACGAGCAAGGACAGAAAACAGGACAAAGTGAGTACAGTATACTTATTTATTCAGTAAGTTATGGGTCAAAGTATTTGGTGAGTACATTTCTAACTCTTCTGGCTTCAGTCTCTTTGCCGTCTGTTCTGAAATTGTTAGGTTGCATTCAAGAAAACAATGAAATAGCGCACTGCCGTCTGTCAGCGTTTTCAAAAGTCTCCGGTTACCCCGTCCACACTGATCTGCCCGAGCAGCGTTTTCAAAAATACCCAGCCTGGAAAGCGTTTCTGAAAAGCTCCGGTTTCGGGGGACGAAAACGCCATTATAGTGTGGACGGAGGGTAAAAATGAAGAGAAAAAGCTTCGGTTACAGATTTATCCGGTGTAGTGTGGATGTAGCCTAAGGCTTGTTAAGATAAAATCATTTGCCATTTATAAAGGTGACAAATGAATTCAAGTAATTGTCAGAAATTCATCATGGACTGAAAGAAGTTTCATTTGTTTTTCATTATCACTTCTTTGTTTACTGTTACAAAGTCCAAAAGTCAAATATACAGGTGATGAACCAGTTTCATCCAGCTTACAGAACAGTGGCAATATTTGACACTCCTGTGTCACCCACCCTGGTGTACGTGTCGTGCTTGTATATGATGTTCCTGATATTGTAGCTATGCACTGCAATATGGTTCAGTAGCTACATAACAACCGTACAGCTTCCCAACACCATGCACTTCAGGTGTGGTTAGGATTAGCTGAATGTAGTTTGCTGGAGCCCCAAGCTGATTGTTATTACAGTCTCCAGTCACCACTGTTAACAGACTGTAATGGACAATGGGAAATTAACACAGCAATTGAGACCTGCAACGATCGGTATTGATCATATTGAATGATCAGTCACGATTATATCAATATTTCCTGACTAAAATGTCAAAGAAAGTAAAATTGAAGATGCAATTGAAGGGGAAGATTACTCTGGTAGCCAGTATACTATCATCTCCTAAAGAAAAAACTTCACTCCCAGAAGCATTGCTTTTTTGCGAAGAAAAATCTTGCTTCATTCAGAAATAAAATGGGTCTCCATAAGCTCTATCAATAATTTTCACAACCATGTCTGTACTAGTCTTAAAACAGTCCAGTTTGTGATCCAAAATAAATTTGGGTTGATTTTGATTACAAATTACAAATACGAGCATAAATTATGAAATTAAGTTCTTGTGTATTTGTCAATGTGAATTCAAAAACCACATGCTGAATATGTAAATACAGGTTTCCCCTGCAATCTGAAGGTAGAGCGTTCCTACGAAACCATTTGTAAACCGAAATGTCGTAAAGTGAAGAAGCAATTACCATTAACTTATATGGGAAAAATTTTTGAGCGTTCCCAGATCCAAAACATAACCTACCAAATCAAACCAAATAACACATAAAACCTTAAATAATAGTAAAAGCAGGAATGATATGATAAATATACACCCTATATAAAGTAGAAATATTGTAGGTATGGTGTAGTTTCACTTATCAAACTCGGGAAGACAGCGAGCCAAAATCGATTTGGAGAAAAAAAAAATCGGCACGTACACGCATACATACGCATGTACACGCATGCGCAAACAACTGCCCGCACAAGGTTTCACGGTAATTGTAGTCTTTCTCAGGGTAAACACACGTATAAAGCGGGCATCTTTTTTTCGTCAAAGCAGAGGTCCTCTTTGGTTAGCGAAAACAGGTACTAATATAGGTCTTTCGTAACAGCGAGTTGTCATAAAGCGAACATTCGAAAAACGGGAGACACCTGTACAAATATCTATGGCAAAAGGGCATACATTCAAAGATGGCACGAAGCAAACCATGGTGACAAACATGTTTAGTACTGTACAATGCTGAGTTAAGTGAATGTTCCTGATTTGTATTTTCCTCTAAAATAAGCCTAACATGTATGAATTATATAAATGGTAAAAAATTGTAAAATTAATATACTATCCCCCTTTTAACCTCTCACCTACAGTTCTACATTCTTCTATCCTCCTGACGTATGCCACTGCTTCTGGCTATAGAGAAAATCAATTATTTGATCAAATAATGTTGTTGCTGGGTTTATATTTCACAATTGATAAGACCATAACGCCATATGACATAGGAGCAGAATTAGGCCATTCAGCTCATCAAGTCTGCTCTGCCATTCCACTATGGTTGGTTTGTTTTCCCTCTCAATCCTATCCTCCTGTCTTCTCCCTGTAACCCCTGATGCCTTTATTAAGAACCTAACAACTTCCTCTTTCAATATGTCCAATGACTTGGCCTCCACAACCGTCTGTGGCAGTGAATTCCACGGATTCACTACCAGCTGGCTAATGAAATTCTTCACCTCCCTTCTAAATGGACATCCCTTTATTCTGAGGTTGTACCCTCTGATCCTAGTTTCCCCAGTATAGGAGACACTGTCTCCATATCCACTCTGTCTAGGCCTTTCAATTCTCAATAGGTTTCAATGAGATCCCTCCTTCCTTCTTCTAAACTCCAGCGTGTACAGACTGAGAGCCATCAAACACTCCTCATACATTAACCTGTCATTCCCAGAATGTTTCTTGTGAACCTCCTCTGGATCCCAGTAGATCTTTTAGATAAGGGGCCCAAAACTTCTCATAATACTCCAACTATGGTCTGACCAATGCCTTATAAAGCCTCAGTATTTTACATCCTTGCTTTTATATTCTAGGTCTCTCAAAATGAATCCTAATATTGCACTTTCCCTCCTTACCACTGACTCAACCTACAGTTTGGCCTTTAGGGAATCCTACACAAGAACTCCAAAGTTCTTTTGCAACTTTGATTTAGAAAATCATCTGCATCTTTATTCCTTTTATCAAGGTGCGTGACCATACACTTCCCTACAGTATATTCCATCTGCCAATTCTTTGCCCATTTTCTCAATCTGTCCAAGTCCTTCTGCAGACTCCCTGCTTCCCCAACTCTATCAGCCCCTCCACCTATCTTTTTATCATCTGCAAATTTGGCCAGAGCCATTAATTCCTTCATGCAAATCATTGACATAAAATGTGAAAAGAAGCAGTCCCAACACCAATGCCTGCAGAACATCATGAGTCACCAGCCATTGACAATAGCCCTCACTTTATTCTGACTCTTTGCCTCCTGTCAATCTTCCATCCAAGCTAGTATCTTTCTTGTAATACCATTGTCCCTTATCTTGTTAAGCAGCTCCGTGTGCAACACCTTGACAAAGAACTGAAAATCCAATTAAACAATATCCACTAACTCTTCTTTGTTTATCCTGCTTGTTATTTCCTCAAAGAATTCCAACAGATGTATTAGACAAGACTTCCCCTGAAGGAAACCATTCTGACTTTGGCCTATTTTATTATGCACCTCCAAGTACCCCAAAACCTCATCCTTAATGATAGACTCCAACATTTTTCCAACCACTGGCAGCATCAGGTTAACTGGCTTACAATTTCCTTTCTTCTGCCTCCTTCCCTTCTAAAAGAGTGGAGTCACACCTGGAGTTCCAATTTTCCTGACCTCCAGAATCATTTCAGAATTCAGTAATTCCTGAACGATCATTACTAATGCCTCCATAACCTCTTCAACTACTGCCTTCAGAACCCTAGGATGTATCCCATCCATCTGGTCCAAATGACTTATCTACATTCAGACTTTAAATTTCCCAAGAACTTTCTTCCAAGTAATAACAACTATACTCACTTCTGTCTCCTGACACACTCAGATTTCTGGCATGCTGACGTCTTCCATAGTGAGGAGCAACACAAACATATAAAAGCAAGCATTTATATTTTGTGTTATTGCACATCTTAATAAGTGATTTGTGAGAAACATTATCAGTCAGTGTACAGGTGGCCCGTTTTTCGAACGTTTGCTTTACAACATCTCGCTGTTACAAAAGACCTACATTAGTTACCTGTTTTCACTAACAGAAGGTGTTTTCACTGTTACAAAAAAAGGCAGCATGCGCCCCGAGCAGCCAAGCTCCTCCCCCGGAAAGGCACTCTAACCGCCATTGCTTAAACATGTGCCTGTGAGCATCTGTACTTTATCTCAATTTATTTTGTGCATCCATTAGCAAGATGAGTTCTAAGGTATTGGAAAAGCCTAAAAGAGCTCGTAAGGGTATTACACTTAGCGTAAAACTAGACATAATTAAGCATTTCGATTGTGGTGAACGAAGTAAGGACATCGTCCGCGCGTTGAACTTGCCTGCGTCCACCATTCGCACTACTTACACGCAGAGAGAAAGAATAACACCCCAGTCTCCTGTACCTCCCACCACCCCAACCTCCGACTACTCAGCCTAACACACCATCATCAAGTGTGCTCACTGTCTTCCCGATTCTGGTAAGTGAAACTACACTGTACATACATTATTTCTACTTTATATAGGCTGTGTATTTTTATGTGTTATTTGGTATGATTTGGCAGCTTAATAGCTTAAAGGTTACTGGAGAGAATGCTTCCGCTGAGAGCGTTTCCGTCGAGAGCGCTTGCGTGAGATTTTCACTACGCTAGACAGTGCTGCAATGGTTGCAGAAAAGTATTTCTACTTTATATAGACTGTGTATTTATCAGATCATTCCTGCTTTTAATATATGTTACTGTTATTTTAGGTTTTGAAAACTCTTAAACTAAAGCACAAATTGTAGTATGAAAACACAATACTAACACAACATATCTGCCATTCCTGGTGAAACTGAGGTCCTAAACAACTTCTGGAATTTTTTGGACTGAAACTGTTTAGAAAATGTTTAAACATTAAACAATTCATCTCACTGAAAGGATAGATACCTTTTCTAAAGTGGCTAATAGATTTACAGCAACTCATCAAATTAATCAGTTTCAAAGTTTTTCAGAGCCTCCAAAACATGAAAGATATTGTGTTAGTGCAAGTTCAAGTTCTCTATTCAAAATTTAGGAAATTCTGGAGAGAAGCCTTTTTATCTTTATCCCATATTCTTAATTGCCACTTAGAACCTAATCCTCTGATTGCCCTTTTTGGTACCTTGGGTGAAGAAGACATACACTTGAGTCTGACCAAACATCGAACATTACCTCTCTTTTGGCTAGACGCTTAGTTCTCCTCAGGTGGAGAGATGTTGCCCCACCCACTCATGTTCAATGACTTAATGATATTATGTCCTGTTTAGACCTTGAAAAAATTCATTATTCACTTCTCAATTCGGACATAAAGTTTCATAAGGTGTGGGGACCTTTTCTCGAATACTTTTTTTAAATTAGTTTTTTAATACATTTTCTACATAGCTACAGATAAAAAAAAACCCGGATCAAAATGAAGAACGTTGATACAGTGCAAAAATAAACATACAATAATAATATGATACAAAGAAAGATAATTGAGAAAGCACCCAAATTGAAGACATGTAAAATTAGTATCCTCCCCAAGCCCCGCAACAAAAAAAAACTCCAGACCAACCACAACACAATATAGAGAACATAAATCAGGACAATCAAACCCCCAAAACTGTAATTACACTTAGCAACAGAAGATATTAATGCCTACTACAAAAAAAAAGGAGCTGAAAGCAAGGGACCGAAAAAAAACCTTAGTTAAGAGGAAGGTTATGAAAGTACTCAATAAAAGGTCCCCAGACCTTATGGAACTTTAAATCCGAATTAAGGACTGAATAGTGAATTTTTTCAAGGTCTAAGCAGGCCATAATATCGTTAAGCCATTGAGCATGTGTGGGCGGGGCAACATCTCTCCATCTAAGGAGGATTAAACGTCTAGCCAGGAGAGAGGCAAAAGATAATATTCGACACTTAGTCGAACTCAGACGTAAATCTGTCTCACCCCAGAAACAGAACAAAGCAATTAAAGGGTTAGGTTCCAGGTGGTGATTCAGAATATACGATAACGTTATGAAGACATCTTTCCAAAATTTCTCCAAGCTAGGACAAAACCAGTACATATGAATGAGAGAGGCCTCGCCCCTTTTGCATTTATCACAAAGCGGACTGATGTTAGGGTAAAATCGAGATAATTTAGATTTAGACATATGGGTCGAATACTTTCATAACTCCTCTTTAGATTGTTTATTCTTTTTTTTGTACTATAATCCCTAACTTTCAGCTTTTTTTCCCTACAAGTTTTATGGTTTCTTTTTGATGGGAATTACATTATAGTTTTGGTAGTAGGCATTATAATTTTTTATATATATTTGTAGCTCTGTGGGGTCGAATGCTCTGATTAATTTTTTTTACATATTGCAATGGTTGGCCTGGAGTTTTGTAGTGGGAGGGTGGGGAGGATACTAACTTATATATGATTTTATTTTGGGTGCTGTTTCCTTATTGTTATGAATTATATATTGGATACATTTTGCACTGTATTAATCTTCATTTTATAGTTGGGTTTTTTGTTTGTAGTTGTTTTATAGAAACACATAAAAAACTTAATTTAAAAAAATTTAGGAAATTATTGGTTTAAACTAATCCTCTCCCCAGAACCAACACATGAAAATAGATCATCCATTGTGCTTTTCTATTGCTATTTATGGGACAACATCCACAGCTCTGTGCAATAATCACACTCCTTAAGACATTGGAGGCAGAATTAGGCCATTGGGCCCATTGAGTCTTCTGATCTATTTTCCCTCTCAACCCCATCCTCCTGCCCTCTCCCTTTAATATCCTGTGTACAGATGCTAACATATCTATCATTCCGCTTAACTTGGTTGATCTGGTTTTCCGCATTTTTAATACCTACCATTTCCCCAAAAGACAAAATGAACGAGCAATAAACACAAGTTTAAATCTCACCAATAATAACAGGGGAATTTAAATTCAGTGAGTTGTGAAGTTGGATTGAGTACAACTGACTTGTCAAGATAATCCTTCATGCTCATTAATGTACAGCATGAGTAAGAAATCAATACCTTTGCCAGTCTATTCTATAGATTCATCTTAAGTGCCCTCTGAAATGGCTCAACATGCCATTCAGTTCAAGGACATTTAGGAATACTGGCTCATCAGTGACACGCACATCTTCTAAGTAAACATTTTCAAACTGTGCATTAAATGTTTTAACACCGTTACCAACTTATTTTTCAAGTTTCTTGACCAAAGAGCTTTATTACCAAATCTATTGTATAGAGTCACAGAAATAGGCCCTTTGGCCCATCTAGTCCATTCTGAAACTATTTAAACTGCCTACTCTCATCGAACTGCACAGGGACCATAGCCCTCCATACCCCTCCCATCCATGTACCTATCCAAAACTTCGCTTAAATATTGAAACTGAGCTCATATGGACGCTCTTTTACTGACTGCTTGTTCCACACTCTCACGACCATCTGAGTGAAAAACTTTCCCCGCATGGTCCCCTTAAACTTTTCACCTTTCTCCCTTCACCCATGACCTCGGATTATAGTCTCACCCAACCTCACTAGGAGAAAGCCTGCTTCCATTTACCTTATCATTACTCCTCATAATTTTGTATACCTGTATCAAATCTTCCCTCAATCTTCTATGTTCCAAGAAATAAAGTCCTAACCTATTCAATCTTTCCTTATAACTCACGTCCTCCAGACCAGAAAATATCCTTGTAAATTTTCTCTGTTCTATTTCAACCTTATTTACATCTTTCCTGTAGGTAGGTGACCAAAACTACATGCAATAGTCCAAATTAGGTTTCACCAACGTCACATACAACTTCAACCATAACATCCCATTTCCTGTACTCAACAGTTTTATTTATGAAGGGCAATGTGTCAAAAGCTTTCTTTAAGACCCTATCTACCTGTGATGCCACTTTTGATGAATTATGAACCCATATTCCCAGATCTCATCTTATGACTGAAGTCAAGGATCAACTTTATTCGCCATACTCATTTACATGTATTAGGAATTCATGGTGGTATGCTGGTCAGGGTGCAACATGCAACAAAGAACAACATTCAATAATTATAAGAATAAAGAATTATATAAAAAATAAACTTACAGGTTGAAGTTTTGATATGGAATAAAATGTGCACAAATACAATACCGCGGGGGATTGGTTCTGGGACTCCTTGCGGATACCAAAATTCGCGAATGCTCAAGTCCCTTATTCAACCTGTCTCAATACAGCGGACCTTAGGACCGAACGGAACCCCAGACCTTATTTAACCTGTCTCAGTGCGGTGGACATTAGGACCCGGCGCCAGAGCTCTGAATGCGCAGTGTTTCTGTTCACGAAAATAATCATGATCATGATTGAAAATAAAGTGGAAATAATAAAGCAATCGGAAAGAGGTGAAACGCCATCAGTCATTGGAAAAGCGTTAGGCTACGTCGGTCAACGATCGGAACAATTTTAAAGGATAAAGTGAGAAAGGGTCTGCCCCGATGAAAGCTACAATTATTACTAAGCAATGCAGTGGTTTAATTATTGGGTTTGGGGTTTGGGGATTTTGGGTTTTTGATCCTCCACATCAACCTGGCACGGTGGAGAGTGCACTCGGGAGCAGTCTGTCACTTGATTGAACTCGGGAAATACCGTTCCTGAGCCCGGCGCTGAAACATACGTTCTTAAGTGTTTTATATGCATAGAAAGGTAAAATATATACATGTACTAAGACAAACTTTTGACTAACTGATGCTAAATAATACCGGATGTACCTGTTCCAACTTACTTAGTAAGAGAACTTCCGATTTTTTTCGATCCCGATGCACGATAACCCACGCAATCCTCCCGTATACTTTAAATAATCTCTAGATTACTTATAATACCTAATACAATGTAAATGCTATGTAAAATGGTTGTTATACTGCATCATTTAGGGAACAATGACAAGAAAAAAAAGTCTGTACATGCTCGAACAACAAGTGCTGGAAGAGCACTTCTGGGTTTTCGCGATTCGCAGTTGGTTGAATTCGCGCATGCGGAATCCACGGATAAGGAGGGTCGACTGTATGTACAGTATTTACAATGTAAACTGCATTATAACAGTGGCTTAAAGTATTACGGTGTAGTACAGTGAGGGGTTGTAATAGATAAAGGGCAGCCTGGGGAAGGAAATTTTTATGATGATGTGATACCTTTTGCTTTAGTAGCCCTACAGTGCTTTCTAGAAGGGAGCTTCTGGAAAAGACAGTTAGCAGGATGAGTAATAGTGTCTGCAATAATTTTCCTTCCTGCTTCTTTGTCCTGGACACAGACAAGTCCTGCAGTGATGGTAAACTGTAGCTAATGACCTTGTTTGCTGACCTGACAGTTCGCTGTAGCTTTTGTATACTGTGAGAGGATGCAGCACCAAACCAGACAGTAATGGCTGATGGGAGGATGCTCTCTGTGATGGCAGTGTAGAATTGCACCAGTATGTTCTGGGGAAGATGGAATGTTAACAACTGCTACAAATAGTACATCCTCTAATGAGCCTTTCTGTTCATTGTTTTATAACACTGACTCACAGTGGATTTAATTGGGGATTTTTTTGACACTGATCGACAGAAAAGGTCTCTTTTGTGTCAAAGTGAAAACTGATGTCTACAAAGTGATCTAAATTTATTACAAATATAAAACATTAAACAATTAATTGCATAAGAATTCCCTTCTTTAATATGACACACCGAGTCATCACTGGTGCAGTCAACAGGTTTGAGAAGTCACATCATTAGTTAAATGGGAGATCACCGTGTGCAGTCAAGTCAATTGAGTGTAGTAAAATACACCTGTATCTGGAAGGTCCAGCTGCTGGTGAGTCAGTAACCTGGCAAAAACTACACCATAAAGACAAAAGAACACTCTAAGTAGCTCCGCAAGGAAGTTATTGAAAAACACAAGTCAGGAGATGGATTCAAGAAAATTTTCAAGTCACTGAATATCCCATGGAGTACAGTTAAGTCAATCATCAAGAAATGGGAAGAATATGGCACAGCTGTAAATCAGCCTCAAAACCTGAGAGACTGTGCAAGAAGGGGACTAGTGAACGAGGCCACCAAGAGACCTCTGACAACTCAGGAGAAGTTTACAAGTTTCAGTGGTTGAGATGGGGGAGACTGCCATCACAAGTCACAGTGCTTCACCAGTCACAGCTTTATGGGAGAGTGGCAAAGAGAAAGCCACTGTTGAAAGTTTGTCAGAATGCATGAGGGAGATTCTAAAGTCATCAAAAACACACCATCTGTACCATGAAGCATGGTGGTGACTGCATCATGCTGTGGGGATGCTTCACTGCAGCAGGCCCTGGAAGGTTTGTGAAGGCAGAGGGCAAAATGAATGCAGCAAAATACAGGGAAATCCTGGA
Source organism: Hemitrygon akajei (assembly GCF_048418815.1). Classification (NCBI taxonomy): domain Eukaryota; kingdom Metazoa; phylum Chordata; class Chondrichthyes; order Myliobatiformes; family Dasyatidae; genus Hemitrygon; species Hemitrygon akajei. The sequence continues at coordinate 93,056,052 of NC_133131.1, forward strand.
GGAAAACCTGAAGCAGTCTGCAAGAGAACTGCGACTTGGGAGCAGATTTATTTTCCAGCAAGACAATAACACTAAGCATAAAGCCAAAGCTACACGGGAGCTTTTTTTAATATTGTGTACCTGACTTTCTTGGTAGCATGCGCTTGTTGCTTGATTTCCTGGCTCACGAGCCTGCAATGTATTTTTCCTTTCATTTGCTGTTTCTCCTGTAACAAATTATATCAACAAATTATTAGCTGATTCTTTCAAATTATGGCTACATTCTGTTGACCAAGGTTAGTTTATCATATAAGTCAAGGTAAATTCATGTGCTCTATATCACGAATATTTTATTTTATAAAGAAACATGATAGTACAGCCAAATAAAAAAGCTTTCTAATTCAAAACTGTGATGAAATAAATTGAAAACTTTCAGACAGAATTAAAAAAGCACAAAACACCGTAATAATCCTTAAATACAAAGCAGTGATTGCTTAAGGCTATTCAAACCATTATTTTCACACTGGGCCTGACTGCACTCAATTTGGTCCTCATCTACACTCCTGTGTCTTCATAAGACCGAACACAAGGACCTAAGGCTCTATCCTCAGATTGCTCTGTTGGGCTTCTAATAAATTACCTTTGTTAAAATACCTATACTTTTTTTCTAATCATCTACAAAAACTAGATGCATACAGATCAGTCCAAATAGACGTAAATAGCTATAGCATTGGAAATTAAAATAAAATAAAAATCTATAATCTTATTCAAATGAAAGGGCTCTCTCAACTTAAACCAGCCATGAAGAGTATAAAGCTGAGGAACTAATTGCTAAGTGCATTTTATTGATGAGCTTTTTGCTTTTCTTTTCTTCTTGTTTCAGTATTTATTTACTGACATACGGCGCAGAATAGGACTTTCAAGCTGCGCAGCCAAGCAATCCCCTAATTTTATCCTAGTCTAATCATGGGACAATTTACAATAACCTACCAGCTGTTAAATCTTTGTAAAGTGGGAGGAAATACATGTGGTCATGAGGAGAACGTACAAACTCCTTATAGACAGCAGTGGGAACTGAACTAGGGTCGCTGGTACTGTAAAGCATTGTGCTAACCCACTACGCTACCCTATTCAAACATAAAAATCAGAGACCAGTTGAAGTATGCACTGCAGTACATTGGAACTGTGGGCTAAACCTCAGTATGTTCCAGCCCAACAACACACTTATCATTTTCCACAAATAAAGCCACATCTCAAACATCTCAAGCCACTGTCCTTTGGATATCACAGCTTGATAGGATTTTTTTGGGGGCAATAATGTTTACTAATGACAAGAAATCCCAAAATAAAATTTTAAAAATGGTCATCAGAACTATCACCAATATCAGAAATCTCACCACAATTTAACATGAACAAAATCCGTAAGAAAATGTCGTAAGCATGTAAGGCTATCTTATTGCATGGCAAATACTGTATAACCACGCATAATCACTATAGGAATGGCATTTTTAATTGATCCACAAGCTTGTTATTGGTGACATGGCATTTCATACAATGATGTGGGTTGTTTTACTCCTCATCTTGTGAAATTTGAACATTTTGTACAAGATCCTTTCAAGAGAAATGACTACAATCAAATCAGGAGTTGTTTTTATGCATGTCCCATGTTATACTACAGGATGGTGTTTTAGACATCATTGAACATTAACCACATTGCATTAATAGTAAATAATATTGAAGATGTAGTGGAAGCAGAACATAAAATGGACGAACAGAATTAGGCCACATGACCCATCGAGCCTGCTCTGTATCCTATCATGGCTGATTTATTATCCTTCTCAACCCCATTCTCCTGCTTTTGCTCTTAACCTTTAACATCCTGACTAACCAAGAAGCAATCTACCTCTGCTTAAAATATACTCAATGACTTGACCTCCACAGTTGTCTGTGACAATGAATTCCACAGATTCACCATCCTCTAGCTAAAGAAATTCCTTCTTATCTGATTTAAATGGTTATCCCTCTATTCTGAGGTTGTGCCCTCTGGTCTGAGACTCCCCACTATCGGAAACATCTTCTCCACTCTGACTAGGCCTTCCAGTATTTGGTAAGTTTCATTGAGATCCACCGTCATTCTTCTAAACTCCATTGATACAGGCCCAGAGCCTTCAAACGCTCCTCATATGCTAACCCTTTCATTCTCAAAATAATTCTCCTGAACCTCCTCTGGACCTTCTCCAATGCCAGCACATCTTTTCTTAGATAAGGGGCCCAAAACTGTTCACAAAACTCCAAGTCCAGTCTGACCAATGCCTTATAAAACCTCAACATCATTTTTAGAAGGGAAGGAGGTGGAAGAAAGGAAACTATAGGCCAGTTAGCCTGACTTCAGTGATTGGGAAGATGTTGAAAAGCCATCTCATAAGCATTCTACAAATTCCCTCTTTTGGGACCCAGATCTTCCCAGTCTACCTACATATTGAAATCCCCCATGACTATCGTAACATTGCCCTTATTGCAAGCCTTTTCTACTTCCCGTTGAAATATATACCCCACATCCTGTCTACTGCTCAGGTCCTGTATACAACTCTTATCAGGGATTTTATTCTTGCAGTTGTGTTTTCACAAGGATTCTACATCTTCTTGATTTCACATTTTTTTTTAAGCATGAGAGCCACTCCACCCCTCTCTGCTTACCTGCTTGTCCTTTCAATACAACGTGTGTCTTTGGATGTTAAGCTCCCAACTATCATCTTCCTTCAGCCACAACTCAGTGATGCCCACATCATTCCTGCCAATCTCTAACTGTGCTGCAAGATCATCTACCTTATTCCATACACTGTACATTCAAATATTATACCTTCAGTCCCGTATTCATCACCTTTTTCAATTTTGCTCCCATGTGACACTCCACACCATCCCACTGACTGCAATTTTGCCCTAACATCTGCCTATCCATCCTCACAGTCTCACAACACACAGCATTGACTTGTCTACCAACTGCCCATCCTCAGTCAGCCCTATCACTCCGGTTCCCACCCCTCGGCCAAATTAGTTTAAGCTCCTCCCAAAAGCTCTAGCAAAGCTGCCTACTGGAATTGGAATACCAATTATTTTAAAATCTTCATATAGAATGACTCTGATTCATATTTCCCTCTCTTCCATAAAAAATTATGTTTCTGGGCCCATTTTTTTCAATTCTATTTTCATTTTTCTTTCCCCACACAATCTCACCCTAGCATTTTGTCTATCTCTTCAAGTCTTCTTAGGATCTTATATATCTGAATAAAGTCACCCTTCCTTTTTCTAAATTCCATGGAATACAAACAAACTGTCCAGTCTCACTCAAAAGGACCACTCTTTCATTGCAGGAACCTCCTCTGGATTGCCTCCAATGCGATTACACAGGGTGGCTTGTTAGCATAGTGCATCACTTTACGGTGCCTGCAATCACCAATGGGGGTTTCCATTCCTACCACTGCTTGTAAGGATTCTGTATGTTCTCCCTGTGACCACATGGATTTCCACAAGGTGCTCGAGCTTCTTCCCATGTACGAAACACGTACAGGCTAGAGGTAGGGAACTGTGGGCATGCTATGTTGGCAAAGGAATTCTGGCAACATTTGCGGGCAGCCTGACACAAATGATGCATTTCACTATATTTTGATGAACATGAGACAAATAAAGCTAAGCATTAAAGAACCTTTACAAGAACAGAACCACAGCAACAGAGGCAGGTGTAGGTGAGTGAGTGTTCAGCGCTATCTACCAGCCTCTCACTCGCTGCTGCCAGGGAAAGGTGTCCGCATGTGACAGTCTCTTGCTCATTACTCCCGAGGCAAGACCCCTGCATTCAAATGGTTTCTCAATGCTGTCAGCAAATGGTACCAAAGTTCAGGATATGCAATTTATGGATTGGAGTGTAATTCACTTGGACTTGCATATGTTTTCATATTCTGTGTTTTTGCCATTCTTTCTTGTTGCCTTTTGCATGAATTTTTTTTGTGCATTGGGGGTGTTGATGTTCTTGTTGCCATTTGCGCAGTTTGGGTGGGGGTGTGTGGTTGTTGAAATCCTTACTGCTGTTTGCATGACTTTTTTTTACATGGGAGAGGGGATGATGTTTTTCTTTAAACAGTTTTCATAGTTTTCTTTGTTTCATGGCTGTCCAGAGAAGATGAATCTCAGAGTTGTATACCTACTTCGATAATAAATGTACCTTAAATATTGTATCAGTTCCTACTACAAATGTGGCAGTGATTTGACCATTAACATACCATGAATCACACTCAAGAATTTTATACTCATAGAACTGTGGGATATACTTTCTTTATCAAATAAATCCATTATGAAGGCACTGCAAAGCTACCAACATTAGTTCGGGCTAAGGAAAGGAATAAGTTTGCATTATTACTATAATGAACAGAATTTAATCATTAATCAATGGAAAAAAGTTCATGGGAGTGAAATGGGCTTTGTGTAAACATAATAATGCTTATATCATTGCACTCTCCCCAGTGTATAAATCCATTAAGATTGAATAAAACAAAGACAATAAAAATCTGTGCAATATCACTCCTCACCAAATGCATTTTTAATTAGACACCTGCAATATAGTATCGTGCTCTTCTGTTGCTCCAGGTCTTTGAATTTCAGAGTTTGTTTGTTTCCAAAGTGGTTGCCAACACTGTTTAAATAAAGGGGACAAAATGTAACCAAGCTTCTCATGGGACATGTTTACTGAGCCTCCTTGTATAGTTAAAAAATGCAAGAAGTCAAAGGTACCCTGGCTGAATGGTTTGGGGAAGTTTAAAATAGAGGTATGAACTGTTGGACTTTGATAAAAAGTATAGGGAGAGACAAGACAGACTAAGTGGTTCTGAAAGGTGCGCGGGAACAGTAAGATCGAGATGAATATGTATATAAATCCTTGAAAGTGGCAAATAAATTTTATAAACAAAGGCACAGTGTATAAAAACAAGAAGTTACAAAGTTACATTGGACCTATCCAAAACCAGAAGACCAAAAAGATAGAGGAGCAGAATTAGGCTATTCAGCCCATCAAGTCTGCTCTGCCATTCAATCATGGCTGATCTTCTCAACCCTATTCTCCCACCTTCTGCCCATAACCCTTAACTCCCTTACCAATCAAAAGCCTATCATCCTCTGTCTTAAATACACCCAATTAATTGGCTTCCACAGCCCTCTGTAATAATGAATTCCCTTTTCACCACCCTCTGGCTGAAGATAGTTCCTGCTCATCTAAATATTAAAGGGGCTTCCCTTTACTGGGTCTGTGCCCTTGAATCTTAAACTCTCCTACTCATGGAAGCAGCCTTTCCACATCCACACTATTCAGGCCTTTCAATATCTGATGAGATCCCCCTCTCCAAGTTCAGAGACATCAAATGCCTCTCATATCTTAAGCCTTTCATTCACTCTTGGGATCATTCTTGTATTGTACAAAACACCAAAAATAACAACTAAAAAAAAAACTCAGACAGCAGCTTTATGATCTTGAATTCACTGCTCTGTGATGATAGGGACCACCTTTAAAGAGAGTGAGCCCTCGCAAGGTAGAAGGTCCCGATGGAGTACGTGGTAAGGCTCTGAAAACCTGTGTCAACCAACCAGCGGGAGAATTCAAGGACATTTTCAACCTCTCACTGCTATAGGCAGAAGTTCCCACTTGCTTCAAAAAGGCAACAATTATACCAGTGCCAAAGAAGAATAATACGGGCTGCCTTAACTACTATCACCCGGTAGCACTCACATCAACGGTGATGAAATACTTTGAGAGGATGGTTATGACTAGACTGAACTCCTGCCTCAACAAGGACCTGGACCCATTGCAATTTGCCTATCATCACAATAGGTCAATGGCAGACACGATCTCCATGGCTCTTCACACAGCTTTAGACCACCGAGCCAACACAAACACCTGTGTCAGAATGCTGTTCATCGACTATAGCTCAGCAATTAATACCATTATTCCCACAGTCCTGATTGAGAAGTTGCAGAACCTGGGCCTCTGTACCTCCCCCTGCAATTGGATCCTCGACTTCCTAACCGGAAGACCACAAGTCTGTGCAGACTGGTGATAACATATCCTCTTTACTGACAATCAACACTGGCGTAACTCGGGGTGTGTGCTTAGCCCACTGTTCTACTCTCTGTATACACATGACTGTGTGGCTAGGCACACACCATTGTAGCTTAAACACCATCTACAAATTTGCTGACGATACAACCATTATTGGTAGAATCAAAGGTGGTGACGGGAGGACGTACAGGAGTGAGATCTGCTAACAACTAGTAGAATGATGCCACAGCAACAACCTGGCACTCAATGTCAGTAAGAAGAAAGAAATGATTGTGGACTTCAGGAAGAGTAAGATGAAGGAACATATACCAATCCTCACAGGGGGATCAGAAGTGGAGAGAGTGAGCAGTTTCAAGTTCCTGGGTGTTGAGATCTCTGAGGATCTAACCTGGTCCCAATATATTGATGTAGTCATAAAGGCGGCAAGACAGCGGCTATACTTTATTAGGAGTTTGAAGATACTTGGCATGTCAACAAATGCACTCAAAAACATCTATAGTTGTACTGTGGAGAGCATTCTGACAGGCTGCATCAATGTCTGGTATGGAGGGGCTACTGCACAGGACCGAAAGAAGCTGCAGAAGGTTGTAAATCTAGTCAACTCCATCTTGGGCACTAGCCTACAAAGTACCCAGGACATCTTTAGGGTGCAGTGTCTCAGAAAGGCAGTGTCCATTATTAAGGACCTCCAGCACCCAGGGCATGCCCTTTTCTCACTGTTACCATCAGGTAGGAGATACAGAAGCCTGAAGGCACACACTCAGTGATTCAGGAACAGCCTCTTCCCCTCTGCCATCCGATTCCTAAATGGACATTGAAGCTTTGGACACTACCTCACTTTTTTAATATACTGTATTTCTGTTTTTGCACATTTTTTAATAATCTATTCAACATACGTAATTGATTTACTTGTTTATTTATTATTTAATTTTATTTATTATTACTATTTTTTTCTGTCTCTGCTAGATTATGTATTGCATTGAACTGCTGCTAAGTTAACAAATTTCATGTCACATGCCAGTGATAATAAACCCGATTTTGATTCTGAATCAGTGTCTTCAAAATGGAATTGGATAGGTACTTAAGAATAGTTTGAAAAGCATTATGGAAGTAGCAGTGTAGTGGGTCTGATTGCTGTACTAAAACTCAATGAGCAGAATGCTTTCTTTCCACACACTGTACTTCTGATTCTAGGATGATAATGCCCAGATTGAAAAGTCTAAAACCAGTGGATATGGCCTCATGATAACAGGTTGACCAAATAATGTGAGACATTTCTTCTTCCAGAGGACTGTGAATCTTCAGAATTCTATGCCCCAAAAATCAGTGGTTACTGAGTAAGCAAGTATTTTCAAATTTTAAGTAGATTTTTGGGCTACAGGGAAGTTAAGAATAGGAATGCCAGGAAGTAAGTTGAATTTGTGGGCATGATCAGATTAGTCTTGATGTTTAGTGGCAAATCAGACTTCAAGGACCATGTGTTTTACTGCTGCTCCAAAACTGTATATTCTATTCCAACAAAATCACAAATACACAGTAGTTTGAAGGAAGTCTTTGGTTTTAACCTCCTGCTTGCAATGGCCCAGGAGAGCCACTAGAATACATACATCTTGGGAATTTTCACATCACTGAAAGGGATTACATAATATATTAATTAATAAATAAAATCTTCGAACTACGTGATGGAAGCATGGTAAACTGGCATACATTCAGATCTTTCATGGCCCAAGTACAACTCTTTGAAAGCTCTGACATTTTTTAAAAAGAGCCAGAGATGCTGGAAATACAAAATTAAAAAGAACAGGAAATGCTGTAAATACTCAAATCAGGCTCCATCTCTGGCACGAGAAACAAGAGTTCTGATGAAGCGGCCTAACAAGGAATATTAACCACGTTTTTCTTTCCACAGATGTGTTCTGACCTGCTGAGTATTTCCAGAATTTTCAATTTCTCTCTTTCAAAATTTTGCTTAAATTGCTTTGTGTACTATTTCAGATATTATGAAAAAGGAACAGAATGACAAACAGCATTCCTATTAATTGCAACACATTAATTACTGTAATGATAACACTGTATGATAACATATGATAACACTGTAATGAAAACAAAAGTACTGAAATAAAAATGGAAAACACTGGAGATGCTCTGCATGTCAGGCAGCAACTGGGAAATGTGAGAAAATGGCTTTTTTTTTAAAAAAAACTTGCGTGAGGTATACAAAAGTAATTTATGAATGGTGTCAACCAAATTATCACAAGATAGTTTGAGTAAGACTTTGACAGTCCAGGCTACCAAAGAAGGTTGATGAGCTTTAGCCATTAAATACCATCACTGGAAAATCTGTCCAAGGGAACCTCCAAAAAGATTGTGTGTTCAAGAGTAATTAAATGGCAAAGCTATGGAAAAATATAGTTTATAGTGGGAAAAGCTGATATCATCTTATTTGAAACTTTGAAAGAGTACCATTATATTTTCTTAAGAGTAAAATACATAATTTAGAGATTGTGTACAAACACATAAAGCAAGTAAAAGGACTAGTGGAATTTTGGCCTGTATTTCAAAGGGCCTCCAATGCTAAAGCAGATCATACAATGCATAGGTTGCACAAAATCTGGCTTAGACCCTTGATCAAGGCTAATTGGAGTAAGGCAACTTTATAAATAGGATGCCATACTTTTTAAATTTTTTAAAAGGAGGAACGGTAATGTAAAATTGGCTTATGCTCCTTTTTCAGAAAATTAAAAGGTAATCTAATAAATATGTTTAAAATATTAAATGGATTACAAAATGTGACGCAAAGGTGCTATTTTCTCTGGTGCTGGTGGAGTAACAAGGTACAGGGGTTTAAAATTAGTTATAACATTTACAAGTGTGATCAAATGTACATATTTATACAAAATTGAAATACAGAACAACCCACACTACAAATTGTTGCAGCTTCCCCCCCCCCACTGACAAATGAGGATCTTCTGATTACTACAAATTTCAATTGCTATGGGTATTGAGGAATATGGTTCAAAGGGAAATTATGACTTCAGCAATTGCTAGAGCAAGTTTAAGGGCCTAAGTTACTTCAGTGGATCAAAATTGCTTCCACTAATTTAATATCAATACTGTTTAGACAGGAACTCTAAACTATTTAAAGCAGTAACAAAATATTTTGTGACTAGTAACAGATTTCACAGTAAGCAACAGTATATTTACACAATACATTTCAGTTTTAAATTAGTTTTCACTTATGACTGATTAAATTACCATAAAACACATTTAGTAATGTAACATATTAAACTGTGTTGTAAAATAAATTATTAATGAAAGCCAAGGGTCCAATTACCAAGAGATAATCAGTAGAGTAATTGGTATCAGAAGTAGCATGTTGAACATATAGCTATACCACATTAATACCTGTAAGAATATAAGAGAATGATGCACCAGAATTATTCAGTATTAGGTACAAAGAGTTCATTTCCACAATTCAAATATTCTTATCTATTTATGTTTCAGAGTGTACATTTATTCTCCAAAATTACCTGACATCAGTGACCTACAATAAAATCTTTAAGACTTAAATGCAAACCATAATGAAAACATTATGCTTCTTCGACAATCTTTAAACAAAGGGCCAGTCTAGAGAGCACTGTACCCGAGAGCAGTAACTCCTTATCATTAGTAATAACAAAATTCAATTGATGTAGCCAGGTTTCCATTACAATAACAGATGAAAAAGCATTTTCTCTTATTAATTATAGGACATAAAGCCAAAACCTGAACCGCATTTATTACTTTTAATGAGTATGATTATTATAGGGACTAGACAACGGGGTGACCCGTTGGGGCACCCTTTGAGATAAAGGTAGTGCAGTCTGATGTGACCAGAATGAACATTACATTTTCCTGAATGCTGTTGGTATTGCTTTGCTTTGGAAATTGAAGAACAAAAACCAGTTTATTAAAGAAGAAAGATGCATAGCAAGGCAAATATAGCTCCTCCTCGTTTAACGAAGGACACTTCTGATGGCAACATTTCTGGTTGACCTGCCACCCTTGTGCCTCTTGTTGTCATTCTGGAGACGTGCAGTCCTTTCATGCGCCACCCCTTCATCTCTTCTGCTGTTTGTTCTTTGTCTCTGATCTTGGAGACATGCATTTATTTTCCTCTCTCTTCCTTCTGTGCCTGTTGTTGTCATTCTGGAGACATGCATGTCTCTCCTCAGTCTCTTCTTCTCTCATCTTTTTTGTCCTGACTCTTTGATCCTGGAGTCGTGCAGCCCTGGCCTCATCCGATTCTTGTTTCCTCCCTCTCCTTGTCGCTTCCCGACGAAGTTTGGCGTCCCCCTTCTCTTTCCACGCTGCATAACTAGGCTGGCCATATTCTTTTTGCCCTAATGCTGGATAGAAGATAGGAAGCAGTAATACCAAAGGAAGCTGATTATTCTTGATGATGTGGTTGGCGCTCTCCTAAATGGACGTGATATAGTCACCGCTGTCCTTTGACTGCAGCAAAGGGTTTTATGGGTGTCTCAAAGTACATCATTACAGGTTATGGGATGTTATGTCATGCTTAAATTTAAAGAAGATCCAATGATCAGTTTTTGAATCCAGTCAAGACTTTTATACATTGTGGGGACCATTTTTGAGTTATTTTCAAAACCTCTGATTTGTTGTAAAAGTACAGATGGTGGCTAATAATATATTTCATTACCGTAAATTCCAGTGTATAAGCTGACCTCCCCCATTTTCAAGGTTAAAAAAGTGACGTTTTCAAGTATAAGCCAACCCCTTTTGTAGAGGTTTTTGATTTAACCAGAAAAGATCACAAGATCTCACATGCCGGTACTCAGCTTTGCCAGATCTGGAACCTGGAAATTTTGTGAACCAGTACCTGCTAAGAAAACAGGCCTGTAGAGCGATATAAGCGAATTCTTAATAAATAAATCAGGGAGGGAAATTTTGGATTAGGTTCCCAATGGTAAAGAATCCTCTGAAATGCAACCCCCCATGAAACCATTTAGCGCCCATTGTAATCCTGTTAAAACATAACACAGGGTGGCGGGATCAGTACATGTACTCAGTATTGAGTTTGTGACCACCATGTACAAAAGATTAAAACAAATGCAGTATGATGCTGACTTCAAGCTGAAGGTTGTTGATTTTGCTAAAGGAACGAATAATTCTGCAGCTGCTAAGAAGTTTAGTGTAAATGGGAAACAAGTGAGAGAGTGGAGAAAGGCAGAGGACATGCTGAGGGAAATGTCAAGGATGAAATGTGCAAACCGCGGGAAAACATGCCAGTGGCTAGAACTGGAAGAAAAAGTTTTAGAGTGGGTGAATCGCCAGCAATCGTCAGGATACATTGTTACCAGAGAAATGATTCGAGTTCAAGTGATTAAATGGGCCGAAAAACACCGTGAGGTCAGCAAAAATTTCAAAGCTACGCAAACTTGGTGCACCCGATTTATTAATAGACATGATCTTGTGTTGAGACTGTTATGAATGTACCACAGCTCTGAGGGGCCGAAGGGTGCGGGACCAGCCCCCTCCTTCCTGAGAATCGCAAGATCGCTATTAATTCGGGTCTTGGACACAGGAAATGAGAGACAATGCAACGGATTTGACCATTGTTCTTAGAGACACTTGTGTGAATTGCAACTCTATCCTACGTGCCAGCTCTCAGGGACATGGACACCCTCGGGCAATGTGGGGTGGGGATTGTATCACCCTACCTTGAGTGACATCTACAAATCTGCCAGTCACGATAAAAGGGGACAGCAGGAGGCAGTAAGCAGCGACGCACCAGACGGAGACACCATCGCTCATCGTTCCCGTAAGGACGGGAAGCTGTTCGGGAGCCACGTGTGATTCGGTTCCCCTAGCTAGGGAATCGAGTGGCTGATAACCCTGAAAAGGATTCCGAACTGACAACGGGGAACTCTCGTTCCCGATTCAACGCTTTGAGTCCAAAAGGCTGGCAAGTTTATTTTCTCTCTCCAACCCGTGAACACCCAGCGGTCCCTCAAACGGCTAAAAGCCTTCATGAACTGGCGAGACTTTTATATTTCCATCGGACAATAGTTTTACCCCTAGACAAACGATAGAGCTACTTCTTATTGTTGATTACTACTATACCCGCGCTTTAGATTGAGTATTGACGACGTATATTATCTGAATGTTTGTGTTAACCTTTACTTTTATGCCCCTTTATAAATAAAAACGTTTAAAAATATTACCATCAGACTTCAGCGGACCTCTCTATCTTTGCTGGTAAGTGACCCAGTTATGGGGTTCATAACAAGACAAAAAACAAAGATTGCTCAGAACATTCCGGTGGGGTGTTGTTTACATTCAAGAACGCTGCTGGATGGTCGAAGCGGGTTGCTTGAAGTGGGTTAAAGAAGTATGGCGTCGATGTCCCGAAGGTTTCAGGAAGGAAAAGTCGCTACTTGTCTGGGACATGTTCAAAGCGCACTTGTCAGGTGAGACAAAAGCAGCATTGAAAGTTGAAAATATGGACATTGCAGTCATCCCTGGTGGTTTGATGTCCGTGCTCCAGCCACTAGATGCGAGTCTAAACAAACCATTCAAAGAATTCATGCGTGGAACGAATCTGACTCAAAGACAGCCAACAAATACGACCTGTCTTCCGTGTATTCATTTTTCCAAAGTTAGCACCCTCTGTATAAGCCGACCCCCTAATTTAAGAACCAAAATTTAGGGCCAAATTCGTGGCTTATACACCAGAATTTACGGTATGTGATAAGGGGCCCCCCCTCCACTTTTTCTTGTTTTTCCTAACAGCTCTCACTTTGGTAGTGGGTTTAGATTTTTTTTCTGTATACCAATTTTTTAATATTTCAATATTATGATTTAATTTAATTTTTATGAATACAGGGTTTTGTGATTGTAACTGTATTTTTAATACAATGTATTTGGTACTTTTTTTTGACTTATAATATATATCTTCTTGTACTCTATATTCCTTTATGCAGAAACTAATAAAAGTATTGAAAGAGAAGTATGTCATTACAATAAGATTTAATGATCACTAATTGATGGGTGGCAGTTAGTTCTGTCCCAACCTGCACATGCTGATGGTGATATGTGACCACTCAAAATAGAGCTGCCCTGCCCTTTCGCTCCGGTTGGTGTCGCTGCTGAGGTTGGCCGTGCGCATGCATTGTGGTGTTGCGTCCCAATTTCCATGATGGCAGATCAGCTCTCGGGTGAAAGCCAGCCTGTTGATTTTTGCAAATGAGCAATTTTATACGAATTTATATCCCTGAACTTTGCCTGCATTCTGTAAGTTAGCGCATTTTAAGTCAATTTAGCCAAAAAAGTGCCGCTGTAATGCACCGTTTGCGCTAATTGGAGGTCACAGACAAACAAAGCATGAGAGTTTTAGTAGTATATAGATAGATATAGATAAAGGTAAATTGAGAAATAAGTGTGCCGTGCACAGTGCAAGATAAATTTGATCAGTAATCTTAGAAGCGATCCTATAGAGCTAGTGAAATGCCAGACAAACTCACAACTTATTCTTCCAAATATACCAAACAATTGTAAAGGGGGGGTTTCTTCTTTTTCTTTGTTACTGCGTATGTTAATCAAAATGGCTTCTTTGTTTTGTTAAAAGTAGGAATGCTTCTTTGTTGCAAGAGAGTGCTGGAAGCTTGCTTGGGTTAAAATTTACTGATAACGAGAATTGTATTCCTTTGTAAACCAATTGGGATTAATGTTGTTCTTTCTTCTGAGTCTGTAAGCTATTGTTGGCGGGCTTTTGGGGAGATCGGCGCGAGGGGGTGAGAGTGAGAGAGAGAGAGAGAGAGAGGACGCGATGCTGTAAACTGGGCAAGGAACGGACCGGACCCTAAGCGGGGGTCCAAGGCCAGGAGGTACCCCGAGGAGAGGAGACGAAGATAGATGTGCTTGGTTGAACACTTCGGGTGGTCCTGAGCTGCGAGTAGACGAGTTCGGAGGGGATCGAATGGTGGCCAGAAGACTTCAGTAATTGAGCTCCAACGGTTGTGCACTAAGTGGTTTGGACTTTGATAAGTTTGGCGCCTTTTCTTTATTTTCTTTTCCTTCATATATGCTGTATGGTTATTAATCAGATATAGTAATCTTTATAAATTGTAATCATTTAATCGCATATGGTGTCCTGTTTGTTCTTTGGCGAAGTGGGGACATCACACAGCATCCACTCAAGCTGATTACTCAGTTTGGCGGGGCCGAAGGCTGCTCCCCCTAGACGAGAACGAGCTGAGCGAGCCTGAGGTGACCCGGGGGTTACATTGTGCACATCTATTGCATTGAACTGCTGCTGCTAAGTTAACAAATTTCATGACACATGCCGGTGATAATAAACCTGATTCTGATTCTGAAATGTTTATTATAGAGATTAGGAACAAAAATCCCTGTGTAACCCTCGGTTACAATTTATAAATGTTACTATAACTGATTAATAACCATACAGCATATATGAAGGAAAATAAAATAAAGGCGCCAAACTTATCAAAGTCCAAACCACTTTGTGCACAACCGTTGGAGCTCAATTACTGAAGTCTTCTGGCCACCATTCGATCCCCTTCGAACTCCTCGACTCGCAGCTCAGGGCCAGCCGAAGTGGTCAACAAAGCACATCTATCTTCGTCTCCTCTCTTCGGGGTATCTCCTGGTCTTGGACCCCCGCCTTGGGTCCGTTCCTTGCCCAGTTTACAGCATCGCGTCCTCTCTCTCTCTCACTCTCACCCCCTCGCGCCAATCTCCCCAAAAGCCCGCCAACAATAGCTCACAGACTCAGAAGAAAGAACAACATTAATCCCAATTGGTTTACAAAGGAATACAATTCTCGTTATCAGTAAATTTTAACCCAAACAAGCTTCCAGCACTCTCTCACAACAAAGAAGCATTCCTACTTTTAACAAAACAAAGAAGCCAGTTTGATTAACATACGCAGTAACAAAGAAAAAGAAGAAACCCCCCCCCAGACGAGAACGAGCTCAGCGAGCCTGAGGCGACCCAGGGGGTTACACAATTAACATAAGAGGAATGATAAATCAATATAATACAAGTATCTTGACAGAATTTTGTTGTTTTATTGTTTACATTATGGGACCTTTTGATATCAATTCGAGCTTTCAAACCAAGACTTTCCATTCCACTAGGAAGACAGCTTTTGAGTCAAGTACAGTTAATGAGGGAAAGCTGTAAAAACAAGGTCAGAGGACCGAAGAATCAAGACACCCATGAACTGTTATGTCCATCAAGGGAATACTTCCAGAGGTACAGCAACACAGAGGTTAAGTTACAGGACTGATATATGAATTATACCCCAGCACAGAAGGGAATTCAAATTTAATTCAATAATTCTGGAATTTGAAAACAAATGTTATCTGTATTTTTTAAAACCATGAATTACAAAAATTGTTATACAAGTCCAAATGGTTCACAAAATTTCCTTCAGTAAAGGAAAACTGTCATCTTACCTGATGGGTTTAAATATGTCTTCAGACTCAATGTGATCGACTCATAACTGCCCTTTGAAATGCCAAGCCACTAAATGCAACAGCAATTAATGATGAATAGTAAATGCAGGCCTCCAAGCGGACCACAACCTTGTTGTAGTTTGGAGGCCTGCGTACCTTAATGACCCGGAGAACTATGTTGACTGGAGTCATGGCCTTGTGCTTTGGCTCTCGGTGGGATCACTCATGAAAAACAGATCAAAGGGTAAAGACCAGACTAAGAGTGTTCCACCAGTCCTCCAGGTTCCGGGGTTCAGCTCAGGGCTAACAAAATTGTTATGAAAACAGCAAAGAAGAATTCTTTTGTATCTGAGTGAAATGGTATTCCTGAGTTTTCACCCAGAATTTACATGACAGACAGTAGTGAAAACCGAGCTACTGACACCATGAACAAAGCCCTGAACACTGCCAGACTCTGTTACCCTAAATGCCAGTGGTGTAACGGGCAGTAGGGAATAAATGCAGGCTCTCAAAGCAATGCTCAAACCCTGTGACTGAATAATTGTATGAGACATCAATAAAAATAACAATCACTCTAGCACAGGATTAATGCTACATTACTGCTGGTGCCTTAATGAAATGCACACAAAGCTCTAACTAATTACTATCATCAAGCACAAATATAATTGTGTCTCCACCTACTGCATAGGTGATTGAACAAAAACAGTCGAAGAATCCTGGAAAGGGGTGGCACAGCTAGTAGCCAATTTCCCTTGGGATCAATAAAGTACGTACGTCTGTCTGAGCTACTCCCTCATAGCACCAATGACTTAGTGAGGCAAAGGAGCTGCTTCCATGCTTGATGACTTTAATATCTTTTCTTCAAAAATCCTGAGGTCAGTACTACTCAAATCAAAATATGATCAGAAGCTTTTAAAATGATAACTTGTCTATGTATGGTCATGTATTATTTTATTATGCATGGTATCTACATCACTACTGCATTATTATGTATTACCTATGTATTGTATGGCTGGCATTCTGTCACACAGAGCATTACCCATTTGGACTACACCAGTTGCTTCACCTATATTTAAACTTCTACCGTTTCATTCTTGGGCAAATAACCACAATTCACAAATTTAGTAATTACCCTTTTTTCAACATCGGTCTGATATTTTCTTCAAATTATAACCTCAAAATGTTACAAGACATTCCTCAAATGAAAGAAGGATACACACAACTATCAATAATATTTCAAGTGCTTTTTCATTCTCAACACCTCACAGTTCTGAGACAATTTGACTACTTGTGCATAAACTTTATCTGTCCATTTTAAAGGTTAAAGATTAGCTTAATTTGTTACACATACAACAAATCAAGCCAAAGGATTATGCTAAGCAGCCTGCAAGCATCATCACACTTCTGGCACCAACACAACATACCCAGAAACTCACTAACCCTAACCCGTATGTCCTTGTAATGTGGGAGAAAACAGCAGCACCCAGAGGAAACCCAGGCAGTCATGAGAGAACGTACAACTCCTTACAGACAGCATTGGTAACTGAACCCTGCTCTTACAGCAGGCACCGTAAATTGTTGCCAATGTGCTATTGTTCCGCCCATTTTGTGATCCAGAACTCAACATTTTTAATTATTGGCAAATATGTATTTCATGGAATGCAAATTTTTAGTCTACATTCTGTATTTTCCTCTGGGGAAAATTTAATAGAAATTTTACCAACTTCAAAATTATTTTTATTTGCACATGTAAGGATGCCATGGGTATTAAATTATGCTAGTGCCTAGATTTAATTTTGCTGCTAAGTTTTTGTTATACTTCAGTTAGAAGGCTCTTGTATGACACATAGTGGAAAGAAGAATAAACGCAATGTAACAAAATAATTTCAAAGCATAAGCTTTGATGTGTTTATCTTGTGGTACCCAAGCTCAGTCAGAATTTTGCTTGGTGTCTGGGCATCGTTTCCCAGCACAGGACAACATTTTGAATGTGGATTATAGAATAATTCAGCCTCTCATAGGTCAATGATCTATTTTTTTATTTCACAGAAAGGACTTGCCACTGTATTTTTTTTTGAAAGATTAACAAAACATTACAACTTACCTACAATAATAAATCCATCTACTTCTTTCTCATGGACTGTGGTGTTCTTGGATGACTCGGTGTTCTTTCGAATTCCAAAAATATTCAGCATTTCACTTTGCTGGCTGAAAGACAAATTAAACTATGAACTGATGACAAGCAGAATTACATTAATGCGCAATGTCTTATTACTCATAAACCAGAATTGCCACAAATTTTGAGGAATTCTCAATAACCTCTACATCTGTTTAGCAACACAGGTATCTGTCATGTGTTTTAAGATTGGCTTTTGCTATTTTATTTTACAACCGGACACCAGGACTTGTTTTAAGATGGTGGTGATAACTGTTGTGGTTCTTCAGCACTCCTCTGTTAATGAGGCCATAAGACAAAGGAGCAAGATTAGGCCACTCAGCCCATCAAGTTTGCTCCACCGTTCTATTATGGCTGATTTATTATCCCCACCAACCCCGTTCTACCTTCTCCCAGTACAATTTGACATCCTGACTAAACGAAATCCATCAATCTCCGCTTTCAATATAATAAATGACTTGGCTTCCACAGCCATCTGTGGCAACGAATTCCACAGATTCATCACCCTCTGGCTAAAAAAAAATCTTCTCATCTGTTCTAAATAGACATCCATCTATTCTGAAGCTGTGCCCTATGGTCTTGGACTGCCCCACTATAAGAAACATCCTCCCTCTACATCCACTCTATCTAGGCCTTTCAATATTCAGTAGGTTTCGATGAGATCCCCACTCATTTTGTCTAAACTCCAGTGCAACCTGGGATCCACAGACCCCTTGCTGTTCCTGAACCTGGTGGTGTGAGTAATGAAGCTCCTGTACCTCCCTCCCGATGTCCTTAATGATGGATGCTGCTTTTCTGCAACAGCACTCTGTATTGATGTGCACAATAGTGGGGAGGGCCATATCCACTATTTTTTGCAGGCTTTTCTTTACAAGGGCATTGGTATTTCCATACCAGGACATGATGCATCCAGTCAATATACACTTCACCACACCTATAGAAGTTGGTCAAAGTTTTAGATCACATGCCAAATCTTCAAACTCTTAAGTAGAGGTGCTGCTGTGCTTTCTTCATAATGGTACTCACATGCTGGATCTAGAACAGATAACTGAAATGGTAACACTAAGGAATTTAAAGTTGCAGACCCTCTCCACCTCTGATTCCCCGATGAGGACTGGCTTATGGACCTCTCGTTTCATCCTCCTGAAGTCAACAGTCATCTCCTTGGTCTTGCTAAAATGAGTGGCAGGTTGTTGTTGTGGCACCACTCAGCCAGATTTTCAGTCTCCCTCCTATATGCCAATTCGTCACCACCTTTGATTCTGCCAACTACATTGGTGTTGTTGGCAAATTTAAATATGGCATTGGAGCTGTGCTTAGTCATAACTGTAAAGTGAGTGGAGCAGGAGGCTAAACACACAGCTTAGTGGTGTACCTGTGCTCATGAACATTGTGGATGAGATGTCGTTGCCAATCTGCACTAACTGTGGCCTGCAAGTAAAGAAATCGAAGATCCAAATGCACAAGGAGATATTGAGGCCAAGAACTTGACAGCCTTGTGATGCACCTGAACTGAGGTATAAATATCAGTATTCCAATGTAACCCCATGTACAGTAAACTCTGATAATCTGCTATCCAACCAATGGTTCAGCATCTGTTTCACTGGGTAATGTTTCCCCACACTCGCTTCCCCTCTCACTCACTGGGTCCCTGCTGCTACACTCCCTCTTTGCTCAACGTCAACCTACATGGTTCACCAAAAACAATCAAACTGTATAAAATATTAAAAAATGAATAAAAGAGTAAGTATTAATGGAGCAATTGTATGGAAAATCTGTCATTTCAGCATCAAGCGTGCTGCATTTTACTGCAATATTCTTTCAGTAGATTGATTACAATTACAACAATGTCTTCCAGAAGGTCAGATAAAGATGAAAAGAAAACATTCCCAATTTATACCAAGGTAGATTTTGATGAAGACTGAAGAAGCTGAAAACTAACAAAATGCTAAGGTGATAAATGAGTTTGAGATTTTCAGTTTTAAATTTAATTTTTTTTTTACAACTACACGAAAGAAATTACCAGTCTACCTGCAATAACAAGTTGCTTCTTGACAACATCATTCAAAGACCAATCTGATTCTGCGTACACATCAAACTAATTCACTGTCCAATCCCAACTGCGGTTTGACAGTCTTCCAATACCAAATTAATAAGTTTCTTTCAAATGAATACTAAAATAGAAAATCTCTCCCTCTAGTCCTTGCCACAAAACCTGTGCTTTAAGTCTGACGGAGGAATGGAGCTGATGCCCATTTGTGGAGGCCGATCCTGGCATTGGCTCCAACACACCATTTGTGTATCAAGACCAATGAACTCTGCCACCATACTGCCTGGAGTTCATTTTGGCTAAGCAATTCCAAAGGTCTCTTGCTCAACGTTCAGGTTTCAAATGAAATTGAGTTTAACTGAAACTTTGCTGCCAGACTCCAAACTTGCAGCAAGTCCCCCATCACTGCAGTTTGACATACGTTGGCCATCAATCCAGCAATGCCAACGGCAAAAAAAACCTGTAAAACTGTAATAAATGCACCAGTTGAGTATTTGAGGATGATGGCGGCTTGGCAGGGGCACACAAAGTTTACTCTGCTCCTTTTCAAAACACCAAGAGTTTGATTTATACGTTTCCTTTAAACTCTGAGAAATTTATTATATGCATGCCGAGAAGCTCCAGGGAAAAGCTCTGCATTTTATAGCTATAAGATGATGAAACAAGCCCAGGAGTGAAGAAAGAAATGAACATTTTACTGGGCCAATCAAGACAGCCTATCTTCAGGTATTGCTGAGATGTTTTATGAGACTTGTTACAGCTGCATTCTTCCAGATAGGCTTTGTAGATAATAGATAAGACTCAGGATGTCAAATGAGCCTCTTCTCAGAGAATATCCAAGCAGTACTCTCAGTTGTTCCCTGCTCTTCTTTGAAAAAAATAAGCCAGGTCTCTTTAACCGGAGACAAATGAGCACCCCTGTATTAACCTCTCACCCGGCATTTGTGTGCTCCACCCACTGATGCAGGAGTTATTCACAGGATTTTACAATTTAGGAGGGGTCCTACTGAATATGCTTTGGAAATCCAAAAATATTAAAACAATTAAAAGGAAATAAGAGTCTAACTTGTTTTTACTTTAAACAAGGTGGACACACATCACGTCGTGGCACCATGACATATGTCATTCATGTATTTTTTTTAAAAAAGAAAGCCCTTAACTCCAGCTGGAGTCATCAGGACGCTGTCGTGATGGCGTTGTTTTTTAGCAGGCTTTCTTGTTTTTACGAGGCCGAGTTGCTAGCTCTCAACACTCAACCCAGCACGGATGGGAAGTGTGCAAGGGAGCCGGCTGGATTCGAACTCGGAAGCCTTCGCTCCACAGCACTGATGCCACTACACCACCAGCCGGCTTTCATGCATTTTTACCCATAATGAATTCTTTAAAGATTACTCAAATATTACTGCAATATTAAATATATAACACTCCTCCCTGCTTAGCTATAAACTCCAAATCAATAGAGAATGTATGCCAACTATATATAAGTACTACATACAGATATCCACAGCAGAGCAAATTTTAAATTGTCCCATTTAAAATGTCCCTTAAGATTTAATTTCTGCGGAGGCTTTCTTATTTGAACCATAGAACATTACAGCACAGAAACACGCCTTTTGGCCCTTCTTGGCTGTGCCAAACCATTTTTCTGCCTAGTCGCACTGACCTGCGCCTGGCCCATATCCCTCCATACACCTCTCATCCATATACCTGTCCAAGTTTTTCTTAACGGTTAAAAGTGAGCTCACATTTACCACTTCATCTGGCAGCTCATTCCACACTCCCACCACTCTCTGTGTGAAGAAGCCCCCCCTAATGTTCCCTTTAAACTTTTCCCCCTTCACCCTTAACCCATGTCCTCTAGTTTTTTCTCGCCTAGCCTCAGTGGAAAAAGCCTGCTTGCATTCACTCTATTTATACCCATCTTAATTTTATATACCTCTATCAAGTCACCGCTCATTCTTCTACGCTCCAGGGAATAAAGTCCTAACCTATTCAACCTTTCTCTGTAACTCAGTTTCTCAAGTCCCAGCAACATCTTTGTAAACCTTCTCTGCACTCTTTTAACCTTAATATCCTTCCTGTAATTAGGTGACCAAAACTGCACACAATACTCCAAATCAATGTCTTATACAACCTCACCATAACATTCCAACTCTTACACTCAATACTTTGATTTATAAAGGCCAATGTGCCAAAAGCTCTCTTTACAACCTATCTACCTGTGACACCACTTTTAGGGAATTTTGTATCTGTATTCCCACATCCCTGTGTTCTACTGCACTCCTCAGTGTCTTACCATTTACCTTGTATGTTCTACCTTGATTTGTCCTTCCAAAGTGCAATACCTCTGTCTGTATTAAACTCCATCTGCCATTTTTCAGCTTATTTTTCCAGCTGGTCCAAATCCCTCTGCAAGCTTTGAAAACTTTCCTCACTGTCTACTACACCTCCAATCTTTGTATCATTAGCAAATTTGCTGATCCAATTTACCACATTATCACCCAGATCATTGATATAGATGACAAATAACAATGGACCCAGCACTGATCCCTGTGACACACCACTAGTCACAGGCCTCCACTCAGAGAAGCAAACCTCCACTAACACTCTCTGGCTTCTTCCATTAAGCCAATGTCTAATCTAATCTACTACCTCTCCATGTATACCAAGCGACTGAATCTTCCTAACTAACCCCCCATGCGGGACCTTGTCAAATTCTTGGCAGATACCATCTTTCCTAACTGGATGTGGAGGGCGGGGGAGACACACACAATCTGTTTGGTAGGTGAGACTTGAGGCTGTGAAACAATCTCAAGTCCTGGGGCCTCCTTCGTGCTGGTTGTAGGAGTTGCCTATGGGACTGCTGGGGCCTCCTCTGTGCTGGTTGTAGGAGTTGCCTATGGGACTGCTGGGTCTACCTCTGTGCTGGTTGTAGGAGTTGACTATAGGACTGCTGGGTCTACCTCTGTGCTGGTTGTAGGAGTTGCCTATGGGACTGCTGGGGCCTCCTCTGTGCTGGTTGTAGAAGCTGACTATATGACTGCTGGGTCTACCTCTGTGCTGGTTGTAGGAGTTGCCTATGGGACTGCTGGGGCCTCCTCTGTGCTGGTTGTAGAAGCTGACTATAGGACTGCTGGGTCTACTTCTGTGCTGGTTGTAGGAGTTGCCTATGGGACTGCTGGGGCCTCCTCTGTGCTGGTTGTAGGAGTTGACTATAGGACTGCTGGGTCTACCTCTGTGCTGGTTGTAGGAGTTGCCTATGGGACTGCTGGGGCCTCCTCTGTGCTGGTTGTAGGAGTTGCCTATGGGACTGCTGGGGCCTCCTCTGTGCTGGTTGTAGAAGCTGACTATAGGACTGCTGGGTCTACCTCTGTGCTGGTTGTAGGAGTTGCCTATGGGACTGCTGGGGCCTCCTCTGTGCTGGTTGTAGGAGTTGACTATAGGACTACTGGGTCTACCTCTGTGCTGGTTGTAGGAGTTGCCTATGGGACTGCTGGGGCCTCCTCTGTGCTGGTTGTAGAAGCTGACTATAGGACTGCTGGGTCTACCTCTGTGCTGGTTGTAGGAGTTGACTATAGGACTGCTGGGTCTACCTCTGTGCTGGTTGTAGAAGTTGCCTATGGGACTGCTGGGGCCTCCTCTGTGCTGGTTGTAGAAGTTGACTATAGGACTGCTGGGTCTACCTCTGTGCTGGTTGTAGAAGTTGACTATAGGACTGCTGGGTCTACCTCTGTGCTGGTTGTAGGAGTTGACTGTGGGACTGCTGGAAGTAGTTCTAACAGGTCTGGGTATCTTTCTTCTCTAACAATTGACTCTGTTCTCCACTACTAATTGATGTGTTTAATATCATCTGGAGACAACACAATCTCCACTGTGTAGGACAGTGGTCCTGTTCTATCCTTAATCTTTCTGAGAACCCACTCTTGATCAATTCTGAAGTAACTTCGCCAGAACCACTCGTCCAGGAATAAAACATCAAACCTCCTTGTTTGAGGAGCTGTCAATGTGTCTCAACTATTCATCCTGCATACTTTGATGAGATCCAAGTGTGAACACAAGGGACGATCCAGGAACAGCATAGCTGGTGAGCTGTTGGTTGTGCAGTGTGCTACATTGTAATATGCAAGGAGGGAACTGGCAAGCTTCTGATTCAGTGTCAGTGCAGTGTGTTCTACTGACATTGCTTGCAGTGTGTTCTTTAGACTCTAAACAAACCTTTCTGCCAAGACATTCGCAGCTGTGTGGTATGGTGCAGACGTAATATACCATAATCCATTCATTTTCAGGAATGACTGAAACTGTTCCACCTCAAACAGTGGTCCATTGACACTAAGTGTTCTGGAACTCCAGTCCTTGCAAAGAGGCTTCTCAACACATCAACAGTTGTAAGGCTGTGGAGGAAGCCACTGGCAGGGCTTCTGGCCATTTTGTAGCTGTATCCACTTCTAGTGAGGAATGTGTGTCTGACAAAATCCACATGAACCCTCTGCCAGGGCATTGCAGGCCATTCCCAGGAATGGAGAGGCACTGCTCTTGTCATCTTTCTGGGTACACTGGCATCCCGCACAGTGATCTATCCCAGGCCACCAAGCAAAGCTTCAAGCCAACGCTTTCATTTTAAGCACACTCAGATGACCGACATGTAGCTCCTCCCAACACTGTTAATTCTCAGCTTGGATGGCACAGCGCTCAATCCTCACACAAGGGGACCTCCATCAAGGGAAAGTTCATCTTGGCAATGGTAAAAATGAGGGAACTGAAATTTCTGCTGCTACACATTCCAGTCATTTTGGGTGGCCATGTAGACCGGAGACAGCGTGGGGTCAGTTCTGAATTCCTTTTGGAGCATCTCTGCCATAATAGGGAGACTTTCAATTTGAGTTAGGGAGAATACCTCAAGCAGAATATCCTCTTCTGTAAACTTTTCAGGTGTTTCTTTTTGCCAAAGGATAATCCAACAGCAATTCTATTAGTCATCCTATTGAATTCAATCTTATAATTGCATCCTCCAAGAAACAAGAGCCCATCTCTATGTTTGTGTTGCTGCTATTACAGGAACACCCTTTGTGGATTGAAAATAGACACCAGTGTTTGATACAACAACACACACAAAATGCTGGTAGAACACAGCAGGCCAGGCAGCATCTATAGGGAGAAGCGCTGTCGACATTTCGAGCCGAGATACTATCTTTCCTTTCGGTTAGTCCTGACGAAGGGTCTCGGCCCGAAACATCGACAGCGCTTCTCCCTATAGATGCTGCCTGGCCTGCTGTGTTCCACCAGCATTTTGTGTGTGTTGTTGTTTGAATTTCCAGCATCTGCAGATTATCAGTGGTTGATGATCAGTAAACTCTCTCCCATGTAAGCACTGGTTAAAGTGATTTACACCACAAGTCAGACTCAAGGCCACACTGTCAATCTGTGCGTAAATTTTCTCTGCAGTGGTAAGGGGACGTGACATGACGCAAAGGCTATGTGGCTTTCACTTTCATCACTCATAACATGTGACATGACATAAGGCAAGGCTTCGCAGGCAAGCTTCACTGGACAATGTGTGAGTACAATGTCTGATGTCACTATTTCTTTACCTTTCTGAAAGCCACCTCACACTGCTTTGTCCGTTGCCATTTCCTCCCGTTCTTTAGTAATGGGTTCAAGGGGTGGAGCACAGTAGCCAGGTATGGGAGAAACCTGTTATAATGATTGACAAATCCTGAAATCCTTTCTGCCAAGTGCAGGTGCAGATGCAACTCCAAAGATAAGCACTTTAAAACAATAAAGCCCTTTGTGAGTTTTATGGTGAGAAACACTTTGGACTTTTCTTCCGTTTTCATCTGTAGGTAGACCTAAGCCAAGTCCACTTGCTGAAGTGTTTCTCTCCAGATAGGTCTGCAAAGATATCCTCTATCCTGGGCAGAGGGTATTGATCTACTTTCAATACTGGGTTGATGATGGCCTTAGTCACCACAGATCCTGAAAGATCCATCTTGGAAAGAATTCCTTAAGCCTCTATGCAATCTAACTCAATGGCAATTTTAGCATGGATGTTATAAAGAAACAAACGCGCTTTGCAAAACATTTTTTGATGGTATTTTACCCTTGATATGTTTGTTTTACAAAGCCATCCTTGAGTACTGCTGTGACATCATCCAGTACCTTTCTTAATTCACTTCCAGTTGAACTTATTGCTGGGGATGTGGCATGCAGATGTTGGAAGGATCTCCAATCAAGTTGTAGTTGTCTCAGCCACTCACGACCCTACAAAGCTGGCCTCTTCTGTTTTTACCACAATATACAGCCAATAAGGCACATTAGGCTTGTAATTCACTGTTACAAATGTCATTCCCACAGGGGTCATCTTTTCTCCAGTTCTTAGATATCTGCAGGCTTCAATTTAGTATCTTTGAAATGCTGTTTAAACTTAATTTTGTGGAATGACTGAAACAGCCAAACCAGTGTCTGATTTCATTTTAATTAATTTGCCATTCACTTCTGGTGTAAGCCATATTGCTTGTCTTTTGGTAGTTTTCATATCATAAATCTCAAGTTCTCTGTCACTCCCATCATTATCAGACTTTTCATCAACAGCATGCAGAGTAGTGCTCTGCTTGAAACTGCAACTTGACTTTTTAAAACTTTGTCTCTTTCATTTGCAGTCCATTTATTTTTCTCTTTGAATGCATCCAACTTTCTTGCATTTTCTGCAAGTTTTGTCTTTAAATCTGCATTTTTCTGGTGTATATGAGCCCCTGCCACGATGGTAACACGATTCGTTTGCTGGCCAGACAGACCTCCATCTAGACACTGCAGATTTGTTCATGCTCATTTTCATCATGACAGCAGCTCAATTGTTTTTTGTCTGCTGTTCTCATTGATCCCATCGTCAACATGAAAGTTGTGCTTCAGTTAGGAACAATTTCTGAATGCTTTCATGTAAGATTCCACAAACTAAATGATCTTTCGGTGCATCCTTAAGCTCATTGCCGAAATGACAATGCTCAGACATCTCTTCAATTCAGCCACGTACACTGAAATTGACTCCCCGATCTTTTGATTCCACATATTCTAAAGTGTTCTGTAAACAACAATGGTTCTGGTTCTAAATGTTCCTGCATTACTTTCATGATAACAGCAAAGCTCATTTCAGCTGGTTTGGTTGGAGCAGTGAAATGTCTAAGCAAACTGTGTGGTTAAATCCAATGCACTCAGCAAAACTGGTATTCGCTTCACATTGGCCATTTCATGTGCTTCACAATAGAGCTCAGAACAGAAAATCCAGTTATCCGTCGTGGCATGAAACAGGTCAACCTTTCTGATACAGGTCGCCATTTCTGCTATTGTAAATTATCACTGTTTATTAAACCACAAATTCTTCTAATTTCTTGACTGTTTTTGACTTGATCATTTTTCCTTTTGCGAAGAAAACAAGCTGCTCTGAAAAAAATCTGCAGTGTTCTTAAAACAATGTGACCGTCTCACTGCACTTTTTAAAAACTCGAACGTCTCACTGCGCTTCAACAGGTAGATAGTCGTCTTGGATTCATTTATAAAAATATCTCGTGACCACTTACGTTTTGTAACTCCAAAACATTAATTAAAAAGTAAAAGACTGGAGTCCGACATGAGATCAACGGGGCACGCGCGTATCACATGGTGGCGTCATGACGTAAGCAAAGCACGCATTTTCACACAACTCGTAATGAATTATTTGAAGAAATTAAGAATGCTTACTCAAACAATATATTTACAATATTACTCAAATATTTCTGAAATATTAAATACACAACAGCTACCAACAAAGCACAAATGACGTTCATGTCAAATCTAACCCGTTTCAACACTTGCCGCATCTGTCAGCGCAAATCGTAGACCTTATCTTCCATTCTTACAGTGGAAACTATAATGCTGCAGTGTTAACCAATGCTCTTTATGTGGTAAATAACGAAACGCAACATCTCCCTCGAGGTAGCGAGGATTAACGATTTTTAGTGAAAAATCAATATCTATTCTAATTATTAACATAATTATAGACAAGGGCGACTCACAAAATAAGTTCATTTCGATATGTAATGACAGTTTACTCCTTAACGTAAACAAACTAAGCATTTACAACATGTCCTTGTTTATCGCAAAATCGGTGGTTTTTGGCCCATATTAAAATTAAAAATGTAAGTTTTGCAAGGCACTAACTGCATGTACTTGGTTGGGTTTACATTTCCTACACATCGGAAAACACAATTATCTCCCGTTGCGGAGAGCCGGGCCCGGAAGTACTGAGCATGCGCCGCCCGTACCTACCGCAAACTGCCTCAATAATCGCAGCGCATGCCTGCCACCGGAACCGTAACCACCAACGTTGCCACCGGCAAGCAACGCCCGAAGCGAAAACCGGAGAAAGCGAGTCTCTGCTTATAGAGGTTCGTCCAGCGCCGACGACGGCCGCTCCAACCTGTTTTCCTTAACTTCCTGGCCCCGGCGTCATCGCGTCAGCACCCATGACGTCACCGCACGTCTAGTATAAAAGCAGGACTTGCGCCTTGGGGGTGGCATCTGTATCCCATTAGCTTCATTGGTCAAACCGGTAAATTAACCCCCTACCCCTCCACTCTTGACCGCCCCAGTTCCAGGCGACAAGCTTGATAAGGCATGAGACTGCAGATGCTGGAATTTGCAGCAAAACAAAAAGGCTGGAGTGTCTCTGCAGGTCAACCAGCATCTCTGGAGAGAGATGGTCAGTCGGTATTTCCCTTACCCTGGACTGGTCCCGACCTGCTGAACTCCTCCTGCGCTTTATGCATTGCTGCAAGCTGGATACGGTTGTGCCCAGAGAGTGGTGGGTGCATGGAATGGTAGATGCGTTAAGAGACTTAGATAGGCACATGGAGCTTAGAAAAATAGAGGACATCTATTCTAGGCAGTTTCTAGAGTAGGTTACATGGTTGGCACAGCATTGTGGGCTGAAGGGCCTGTAATGTGCTGTAGATTTCTATGTTTCTATCTCTGGGCTGTTCCCTGGAGTAAATGTCGACTGCCGGTGATGCTGAAGATGTTCTATGCGTCTGTGGTATCATGTTTTCTGTTGTGTGCTGGGGTAGCAGACACCAACAGAATCAACAAACTCATTCGTAAGGCCAGTGATGTTATGGGGGTGGAACTGGACTCTCTGACGGTGGTGTCTGAAAAGAGGATGCTGTCCAAGTTACATGCCATCTTGGACAATGACTCCCATCCACTCCGTAATGTACTGGTTAGGCCCAGGAGTACATTCAGCCAGAGACTCATTCCACCGAGATGCAACACTGAGCGTCATAGGAAGTCATTCCTACCTGTGGCCATCAAACTTTACAACTCCTCCCTCGGAGTGTCAGACACTCTGAGTCAATAGGCTGGTCCTGGACTTATTTCCACTTGGCATAATTTACTTATTATTATTTAATTATTTCCAGTTTTATTTTGCTATATTTCTACTCTATTCTTGGTTGATGCAACTGTAACGAAACCCAATTTCCCTCGGGATCAATAAAGTATGTCTGTCTGTCTACCAGATGATCGTCAACTCAATGAATGGGGCAATTTTTCTCTGCCCAGCACTCGTTGGCCTTCTAATGTAAGAAGATGCTGTTGACCTGCACATTCCGAGGAACGGGATCTCATGCTGAGGGAGCTTGGTGGAGCCACTGCAAAGTATCTATGAAAAAGAGGTTCTGCTGATAATAGGCAATGAAATGTCCAGCCTGGTGCAGGCTGGTGGAACGTGAGCGGTGCTGTAAAAGGAGAAAGTAGTGAATTGATTATACAATGTGTCTGATTGTATATTTTATGAATAAACTAAATTTTTTTTATTAAAGTAATGTAACGATTTTAAGCCTCATCTTATACCATTCAGTAATAGCATTATTTCACCTTGACACCATCAACCAAAACCTGTTCAAGAAAGGTATTCGGGATAATCCTAGGAATTATACACCAGTGATCATTATGTCAGTAGTGGGCAAACTTTTGGTGAGGATTCTTACAGACAGGATTTACAAGCGATAGTCTCAGCATGGCTTAGTAAAGGGTAGGTCCTGCTTCACATGCCCAATCGAGTTTTTTTTAAAAGAGGTGACAAAACAAATTGAGGTAGAGTGGTGGATGTGGTGTATCAGGCATTTGACAAGGTTTTGCATGGTTTGGCTCACCCAGAAAGTCAACTGTTCATTCTTCTCTGTAGATGCTGCCTGGCCTGCTGAGTTCCTCCAGCATTTTGCTCCAGTGTGTTTTGTACTTGTGGATTTGGATTGGTGGATTTGTAATTAGCTTGCCCACAGGCCAGTGACTATTGGTGTTTTGCAGGGATCCATTATAGGACCCCCGATGTTTGTGAGTTTTGTAAATACTTGGATGAGGAAGTAGAGGGCTGGGTTAGTAGATCTGTAGATGACAAGAAGGTTGCAGGAGTTGTGAGTGGTGTAGAAGGTCATCATGGGTTATAGACGGAATGCAGAATTTGGCAGAGAAGCAGATCCCCCAAAGTTGCTGCACAATTTAATAGAGTGGTCAAAAAGACGTATGGTGTGCTGGCCTTTATTTGTTGGGGATTGCGTTCCAAGCAACAAAATAATTTTACAGGTCTGTACACCTCTGGTTGAATGTGGTTTTCAGTCTGGTTTGTTTCATTATAGAAAGTATGTGGAAGCTTTAGAGAGGGTGCAGAGGAGTTTTACCAGGATGCTGTCTGATTAGAAAACATCTTTTAAAAGGAAAGGTTGATCGAGATACAGATTTACTGCTTGGAGTGACAGAGAATGAGAGGTGATTTGATAGACATGTACAAGATTGAGTGGAGAGTCAGTACCTTTCCTCCCCCTCACCCCAGGGCAGCAATGGCCAATACCGGAGGATATCCCTTTAAGGTGGGTGTTGGAAAGTTTAGGCGAGATGTTAGAGGTGGGCGTTTTATACAGAGAGTGATAGATGGGTGCCTGGAAAGCTCTGGCAGGAGAGGTGATAGGGGCTGATACAATAGGAATACTTATAGACTTAGACAGGCACGTAGATGTAAGGAAACAATGGAGGTTTATGGACTGTGCAGGAAGGAAAGGCAAAGATTGATTCTGGAGTAAGGTTATGTTGTTCAGCTTAAGGACCCATACTGTGTTGTACTGTTCTACGTTCTAATCTCCTTCCTTGAGTAGTCCCCACGGTGTTGCACAATAACTGCTTTCACTCTGTTTCCGTGAGTTCTATGGTGGCTAATGAGGCCAGTATGGAACCAACGGAATCTGTTAACATCTGACTTCTTTCTAATTCAACCCGCTACCTTCAGCAACTTAGTCCCAAGAATAGAAATGCTGCTGCATGAAAGGCACTGTTGAAGAGACCAAAGACTCTGCAAGATTAGCTTTTATATTGAATGCTACAGGGTCTTCATGGATGCTCCAAATCCATTTTGAATGGATGAGCTTTGGATTTTCATGAGCTGATGAGAATGTTTTTTTTTAAAAGGACTATAAGAATTCTCTTTAAATTTTCCTTCAGTTTCCTTAGAAACCTCTTGCTGTGTAGGTGCTCACTTTGGGAGACAGACATGTGGATGATATGGCCCAGAGTCAAGAAATGTTTGACTACAATCAATCCTTTGGTGTTAGTGGTCAGCACTCTCATCGCCAACTGAATGGGATTTTTGAGTCTCCTCAAGTTTGACCGTGCTCAGAAACTAATCAGCATTCTGAATCTGTTATAGGATGCCATGCAAGCCATGATTTAACCAAAAGATTTAGAAAACCCAGTGACTGGGGTAAAACAAAGCACCTGTTATCTATCTATTCCTGCTCAGGACTGCACCTCATATCCAACACTTTCCTGTTGGAGGTCAGTTATTCTACAGACCGCTTAACTTTCACTTTCTGCACCCGAAACACACCGTGATCGATTTCCACAGATGAGACTTCCATGTGTGCACACTTCGAGACCGACATCTAAGTTAGTGTTCACACATTACTTGACCCTTACGTATCAAAAACAGGAGGGTAAAACCAGCATCCTGGAATCTTTGCCGACCAGTTGTACGTAAATTCACAGCCCGGAACAACTGTAGCAGGGCTTGTTGTGTCGGGATTATTTTTGACGGTGCACACAAGACGGATGAATTTTGTGTCGGCAGGGCTTTTCGCGCCGACTGGAAACGTGCGGAACGGGAATGGCGGATGTTTTGGAGGGTCCACGGCCGAGGATCAATGCGGGGATGATGCCTGAACTTATGGGCAGAGCTGTGTGCCTGGTGGGCCGTGTGTTGAAGGTAGGCAGAGAGGAATGTGCCCGCAACCCGCCTCGCTGGGCGTCTGCAATCCTTACCGCCCCCCACACCGACTACCGGCGTCCGCGATATCCCCCTCACCTCCTGGGTATCCGCAGCCTTAATCTAAGTGGCAATGTAACATTTCAGAATTAATGAAACAAAATATACCGGATAATTATCCCAGTTCATAGTTGTGATCTGAAAGGATTGATGTCTTGACTGCTTTCTACTGTAAATGTTGAAACGTGTTTCCTTGTGTTGATTATACTACAGGTTCATCCCACTGGGACCTCATTTATTGTTTCAGATGGAGATGGGAACAATGTTACAGTGGAAATGACTGATCCAGTAAGTAGATTTTAAAGTTAAATAGATATGATATAATACAATGTACATGTAGCTGGTGGTGGACCTGAGGAGGGCTAAGGTACCGGTGACCCCTGTTTCCATCCAAGGGGTCAGTGTGGACATGGTGGAGGATTACAAATACCTGGGGATACGAATGGACAATAAACTGGACTGGTCAAAGAACACTGAGGCTGTCTACAAGAAGGGTCAGAGCCGTCTCTATTTCCTGAGGAGACTGAGGTCCTTTGACATCTGCCGGATGATGCTGAGGATGTTCTACGAGTCTGTGGTGGCCAGTGCTATCATGTTTGCTGTTGTGTGCTGGGGCAGCAGACACCAACAGAATCAACAAACTCATTCGTAAGGCCAGTGATGTTATGGGGGTGGAACTGGTCTCTCTGACGGTGGTGTCTGAAAAGAGGATGCAGTCCAAGTTGCATGCCATCTTGGACAATGTCTCCCATCCACTCCATAATGTACTGGTTAGGCACAGGATTACATTCAGCCAGAGACTCATTCCACCGAGATGCAACACTGAGCATCATAGGAAGTCATTCCTACCTGTGGCCATCAGACTTTACAACTCCTCCCTCGGAGTGTCAGACACCCTGAGCCAATAGGCTGGTCCTAGACTTATTTTTTCCACTTGTCATGATTAATTTATTATTATTTAATTATTTATGGTTTTATATTGCTGCATTTCTAAACTATTCTTGGTGGTGCTGCTGTAACGAAACCCAATTTCCCTCGGGATCAATAAAGATAGATAGATAGATACTTTATTCATCCCCATGGGGAAATTCAACTTTTTTCCAATGTCCCATACACTTGTTGTAGCAAAACTAATTACATACAATACTTAACTCAGTAAAAAAATATGATATGCATCTAAATCACTAACTCAAAAAGCATTAATAATAGCTTTTAAAAAGTTCTTAAGTCCTGGCGGTAGAATTGTAAAGCCTAATGGCATTGGGGAGTATTGACCTCTTCATCCTGTCTGAGGAGCATTGCATCGATAGTAACCTGTCGCTGAAACTGCTTCTCTGTCTCTGGATGGTGCTATGTAGAGGATGTTCAGAGTTTTCCATAATTGACCGTAGCCTACTCAGCGCCCTTCGCTCAGCTACCGATGTTAAACTCTCCAGTACTTTGCCCACAACAGAGCCCGCCTTCCTTATCAGCTTATTAAGACGTGAGGCGTCCCTCTTCTTAATGCTGCCTCCCCAACACGCCACCACAAAGAAGAGGGCGCTCTCCACAACTGACCTATAGAACATCTTCAGCATCTCACTACAGACATTGAATGACGCCAACCTTCTAAGGAAGTACAGTCGACTCTGCCTTCCTGCACAAGGCATCTGTGTTGGCAGTCCAGTCTAGCTTCTCGTCTAACTGTACTCCCAGATACTTGTAGGTCTTAACCTGCTCCACACATTCTCCATTAATGATCACTGGCTCCATATGAGGCCTAGATCTCCTAAAGTCCACCACCATCTCCTTGGTCTTGGTGATATTGAGACGCAGGTAGTTTGAGTTGCACCATATCACAAAGTATGTCTGTCTGTCTAAACAAGTACAATGCCTTGGTATATCTATTGATTTTTCTTTTTATTCTCAAAATTACTGCAGAATAGTAAAACCACGTTGGCTGGCATTCTGAGATTAACATTCCATATCTGAAAAATGGTTAGGCAAGTTAGTGTTTATAAGGGGAAATTGCAACTGTTAAAAAAAGAGGAAAGGGAAACTAAACAACTGCAAAGTGATCTGTATAACTTCAATGAACTAATGATGCATAACACTTTAATTTTATTTCCCTAGTTGGGATCTGTACTTGGAATCAGTTGGTCTACAACTCTGGCTCCAGGTCCATTAAACAGAGTTTAAAAAGGTGTATATGTAATACTTGATGTAATAGAAAATAAAAACTTTTGAGACTAGAAGTGACATAAAGAGAGAGGATCTTTTTATATAGACATATGTATTGTGAGTTGCTGACTAGTGCTGATACACAAAGATGTTTCTATATGTGAATTAAAAAAACACATTACTCCTAACCAATGAAAGTATTAAATCAGAGGGTAATTGCCCTTTCTCAAAATAAAATTCACATACCACTAAATTAAGCTCTTGGAAATCTTCAGATGAGAGAAATTATTGTCTTGGTTTTGTATAGAGATTTTTCAGACATTGTTATTAAATTATTTGTGTTGAGAAAATGTACAATAGTTGAGTTATATATTCTTGAAACATTACTTGCATAGCTTTTTTTTATTAAGTGCAATCATGAACAATAGCCAGATCAGAAATGCTTATCAAGTCAACTGGTTCCCGAAAGAGAACTCTGATAAGCCAATCAGATGGTTCACTGCTGCTCAGCAACCCAAACTGTGATCATTTTCTATTTATGCATGTGTGAATTAGAGTGCAACAAAATTCTACTTTTTAGCATTTATTTTCAAATAGTATTAATTTAGTGATTAAAATAAACTATAAACTTAATATAATGAAGTCTGCCTTAACATGCTTTAATCTAGCTTGATGAAGAGTTGAGTGGAGTAATCGAAGTGGTTGGAAGAGTCACACAGAAAGCCACTATTAAAGCTGCATATTACACTCCTTTCAGAGAAGATCAGAACAGTTTTGGTATGTAGCATAACATGAATTTGTTTTAAGCACCCCTCCCCCTTAGGAAGTTAACAGTTAATCTATTTGTATATTTGTAATTGATTTTTGTCATGTAAGTTTTTCATATTTGTTCAAGCTGAGAAAATCATAATTCTGTGAATCATTCTTCACAGTAATCAGCATTAATTCTTCACTTTATTAGAATGCTTTTCTACCAAATCTATCTTTATTGCCTCTAATCTTCGTTCTTTACATTTTATCCCTTTAGTTCCTTTATCTCTCCCTCTTTATAAAAACAGAATGCCTCCATTTTGTTCTTTCTTGGATTTATATTTGGCATTTTCCAGTATGTTTACTTTCTGCCCATACTGTTCCTTTCAGTTTGAGAAATCAAGAAATTTATTTCTAACTTGAAATTTTAACATCTTCAGACTTTGCCTGATTATGTCCCTATCAAACCAATAACTAGTGCTTTGCTACAAGAAACAATGTAAGTCCAAGTAAAAATAAACTTCTGTCTTAGCACAGTGCAGTCTTGAAGACACAATATTATATTTCAAATTATGAACCTTTCCTATTTAAGACTGGCCAGTTCTGAAGTAAGATCATTATTTCTGTGTTTTGAAGTTTAATTGTAAGAATTCTTACAGCCTCTTTGATTGCTGCCAGTTAATGATTGCTTGCTTGCTCCAGACCACTTGGAAATTGTTTGTTGTTCGATTTATAGTCAGAAGGGCTGAAGGGCTTTTGGCTGACTGTGCCCATGCAAGTACACATTCATGTTAACCCCACTATCAACACTTATTCAGTGGCCTTCAATGTGGAGGATACTGATTAAATGTTTTGACTATCTACACCTTCAGCTTGCGTGGGCAGTAGAATCACATGCTGATTTAATTGTGCACTTTTGTGAAGAATTGATCTGATCGTTAGTGTATGTAGATTGTAAACCTTTTCCTTAGTTTTAATATTCTTCTGTACTGTGCAAAAGTGGTAGGCACATTAATATATAATACAGAGCTCGGGTACCTAATATTTCTGCATAGTTTGTTGTAATTTCATGTATTGCACTCTTGCTGTCGAAGGAAAAAAAATTATGACGAGTGATGATAAACCCTATTCTGATGTGGTCTCTTATTGTCGACTGAGGGTGGGAATGGTTGGGAAAAGGGGAAAGCAGAGGGGAGGGAGCAGGAAGTGTCAGAGAGATGTTCTGTAATGATCAATAAACCAATTGTTTGGGATCAAATGACCTTGCCTGGTGTTTCAGGATAAAGTGAGAATAATGGAGCATGTCAAAGGCCCTGCCCCGATGAAAGCTACAGTTATTACTAAGCAACGCAGTGGTTTAATTATTGGGATACATACGTTTCTTAAGTGTTTTATATGCATAGAAAGGTAAAATATATATGATATACCAAGACAAATGTTTGACTAACTGACACTAAATAATACCGGATGTACTTGTTCTGATTTACTTACAAATCTGACTTAAAGATGGGCTCAGGAACGGAACTCATTCGTAACCCGGGGACTGCCTGTACTGTTGCTCCTCTCCCTAGTAGTGGGCATCCTGCAAAGATCACAATGTGCAATGCTGAAGGAAGTGAGAAGGAACCCAAGAGTAACAGCAAAAGATATGTAGAAATCTCTAGAACTTGCCAAAGTCTCTGTGTATCCACTATAAGAAAAACTGAACAAGAATGTTGTTCATGAAAGGATACCACAGAGGAAACCTCTGTTCTCCAAAATAAAACATTGCTGCAGGTTTGTGAAGTTGCAAAAGACAACCTGGATGTTCCACAATGCTTTTGGGATAATGTTATGTGGATATGGGAGACAAAAGTTGAACTTTTGGCAGAAGTGCACATTGCTATGTTTGGAGGGAAAAGGGCACTGCTCACCAACACCAAAACCTCATCCCAACTGTGAAGCATGGTGGAAGCAGCATATTGGTTTGGGGTAGCTTTGCTGCCTCAGGCCCTGGACAGCTTGCAATAATTGAGGGAACAATGAATTCAAAATTGTAAAGACATTTTACAGGATAATGTCAGGGTAGGAGCCATCAACTGAAGTTTAATAGGTGTTGGATGATGCAACAAGACAATAATCTGAAACAGAGTAAATCAACAATAAATGTTTGGTGGAGATTACTGCTGCTAACTGAGGTTCAACCAGTTATTAAATAAAGGGGTTCACATATTATTTCCAGCCTGGACAGTGAATGATTAAAAATGTGCTCAATAAGGATATGAAAAATAAAATTATTAGTTTAGGCAGATTGTTTGTCTATTTTGACTTGGACGAAGGTCAGACCACATTGTGTAATTAATACAGAAAACCAGGTAATTCACCAACTTTCTTGCAACTGTGTGTATACTGTACATACAGCTGAAGATAGACTGGATGAGATGACAATGCAGAGCTTTACTGTAGTTTTATGGCCATTGTACACACTATGCTTGATTGTATTTACCATTGTGAAATACTCAAGATTCCTTATGTGACATGATAGAAAGACACATGAAAGGTATTAGACTTGGGGTACACTACAGAATGTTAAAATGCTACTACACAGCAGGGAATTTTCTCTCACCATCACTACATATTCCTTATGTAATGAACTTTTTTGAAAGTAGTTAATTTGATTGTGAAACTCTGGAATTGCCTGAAAAAGTTTTAATTAGCTGGTTGAATTTTGTTGAAAAATCCAATGTAGTTCTTTGTATTTTATCTGTGTTTTCAATGAGATGCAGTTGCCTAGGCTCCACTAAATGTTAAACTATTGCCGTTTCAGATCTTGGTCTCTACAATGAAGCACTGTGCATTTTGCATGAATTCTCACAGTATTATCCTTTTGGGGTTTCAGGCAACATGTGATTCTTCAGTATTTCACTGAGATAGAGGAGAGTTTGTTACCACTGTGATTAATTCATCATTATTGGACTTCAATTTCAGAGTTTTTTTAAACTTAAATGAAAAGCTGTAATGTAAAAGTTAATTAAAGTGCTGTAAAGTTGCTTGTTTCTTTATTTGTATTTCTTGATTTATTAATTCTGTATTTCAGACTATAGGTATACTGCCTTCACATTTACATTGTGGAATAAAAGCTTCACTCTTGCTAGTGATGTAAGGTTTGAATGTCGTACTTTTTTACCTATCCAAGGTAAAGTGCATCTAGGTTATTGACGAGTTGACTTTTGCAGTGGTCTTTTTTAACAATGTTCACTTTCCTTCCTTTCCATTCCCACAGCCCACAAACTCAGATGCCCACTTCATAGCCATTATGGCACACTTGATAAGTTTACCCTTTATTTACAAATCAGTAAAACAACTTAAAATAGAACTCCTTTGGCTTTTAGATGCAAACACATTAAAAGCATTACTATAAATTGTAAATGCAGTATTTAAAAAATTATGCAATGTCTTGCCTCTTCTATAATTCTTTTTAAATTAGTACAATGTAATTTGCACAATAATGTAGTTTACAAGCAAAACAAAGGCCACATTAAATTTCACTCGTTTAATCACATCATCACAACACAGTTGCCTAAATTATTGCTTCAGTAGCAGACTATATTACCTACTTATATTTACATGGAAATTAAACAATGTGCTCAACTTAATTTTATGAATATACTGACTTGTATGCTACATTCTTTATAATATGCCAGAAAAGGAAAATATCTAATGAAATTTAAACAATTGTGGGGTGTCCAAGGCATTTTAAGTGCAGATATTCTGTGTAATTGACTTTGGGGTTATCAATGCAAGGAAATCATACGAAAATCCCACTAATCTTTTGGTTAATTCCATGTTATTTTGATTTTTCTACTGGGTTAATTTTAACTTACACAAATCCATGCATTTTTATTACAAAAGCATTGTATTCAACCTAGCTTATCCACACAGTGGTTCCATTTCTAGTGGCAAGTTTGTGCACCTTAGAGGTCTGCTCCCTCGTGGAATAATAAAGCCATCCCAGAACACAGTCATTCAGATACTAGAATTGCCAAATTGATGGAACCATTTATTGTTTTTCTGCCATCTTGAACTATATGCCTCCTCAGTCAGACTGCATACACATATTTGGAAGGAAGCAGTCATAGATGGATGTCTTTTGCTTCAGGACGTTTCTGCTGGAATTAAATTTCCTGTTGTATCCAATTGCATACATTTACAATTGCATGCAGAGACTGGGCATTCATGATGATCCCTGTAGAAAAAAAATTAAAAATAACATCAATATGAAAAATTATAGCCAGGAAGAAAAAATATGCACGAAACTGCAAAGACGGTGATATTTAATAGCAAGTCCAGTTGCTGCATTTTAAAGCTATTCCAAAATCCATCACCCCAATCTGTAAAAGATTGTATTACAAGGTGTACTGAAAATGTCAAATAACGATTAAAAAAAATGGTCAAGCCTGGTTATCTTCAGGGTCAGGGAAAGAAGGTCCTGCATTGACTTATTTCAGAACATCATTCCAATGCTAATCTTACTGCAGAACCTAGCAATACAAGAGCATTTTATCCATTACTTAATGATAGTAGAGGGGCAAGTAGTGTTGAGAAAACAGAGTTTGCAGGGGAAGGAGCAAAGGTGTGGCAGATGGAATACAGTGTAGGGAAGTGTATGGTCATGCATTTTAGTACAAGGAATAAAGACTATTTTCTAAGCACAGCAAATTCAGAAATTGATGTAAAGAGACATCACAGGATTCCCTAGGTTAATTTGCAGGTTGAGCTGGTAGTGAGGAAGGCAAATGTAATGTTAGCATTCATTTCAAGAGGTCTAGAATACAAAAGCAAGGTTGTATTGCTGAGACTTTTAAGGCATTGGCCAGACCACACTTGGGAGTATCGTGAGCAGTTTTGAGCCCCTTATCTAAAAGGTGTGCTCGCATTGGAGATTATCCAGAAGAGGTTCACAAGAGTGATCCTGGCAATTAAAGAGTAAATGTACAAGAAGCATTTAAAAGAATGAGCGGGGATCTCGTTGAAACCTACCAAGCATTAAAAGGCTTAAATAGAGTGAAAGAGGATGTTTCCTATAGTGCAAGTGCTAGAACCAGAGGCACAGCCTCAGAATGGAAGGATGCCAATTTGGCACAGACACAGAATTCCTTTAGCTAGAGGGTGGTGAATCTGGAATTCACTGCCACAGATGGCTGTGAGGGCCAAGTCATTGGCTATATGCAAATCAAAGGTTGATAGTCCTTGATTAATAAAGGGTATCAAAGGTTATGGGGAGGAGGCATACAAATGGGGTTGGGAGGGATAATCAGCTATAATGGAATGACAGACCAGATTCAATGGGCCATATGGCCTAATTCTGCTCTTATGGCTCATGGTATCACTACCTTCCTTCCCATTCCAAGCAATTTGTTCCCTTAAATTTTAA
Source organism: Hemitrygon akajei (assembly GCF_048418815.1). Classification (NCBI taxonomy): domain Eukaryota; kingdom Metazoa; phylum Chordata; class Chondrichthyes; order Myliobatiformes; family Dasyatidae; genus Hemitrygon; species Hemitrygon akajei. The sequence goes on from NC_133131.1 coordinate 93,096,505, forward strand.
AGCCAGCTACAAGTAGTTTTCAGTTCTTTCAAAAGTTTGTATGCTCTTTTTAAAAACAATATTTCTTACCTCTTTGCTGACTTCAATTTGCTTGTTATTCAATCTCAGAAGATCACATTACATATCTCTACCTTCATGATACAGAGAACTGTTTGGCGGGACTGGTTTTCAGCATGGTGCAGAGAGTCAGAGCACTACAGCTCAGAAAACTATTTGCTTGTTTCTGCCTAGTCCCATCAACCTACATCGACTATAGCCCTCCATACCTCCCATCCATGTACTTAGCCAGTTTCTCTTACATGTTGAAATCGAACCAGCACCCACCACTTCTGCAATGCAGCTTGTTCAATACTCTCACTACCCTCTGAATGAAGATTCCCCTCTGTTCCTCTTGTGATGTCTAGTTGTCGATTCACCCAATTGCAATGAAAAAAGCTTGCTTGCATTTACCCTATGTATACCACTCAATTTGGTATAACTCCCATCAAATCTCCCCTCATTCACCTACACTCCAGAGACTAAAATCCTAACCTATTCAGTTTCCCTTTCACTCAGATCCTCAAGTCCCAGCAACATCTTTGTACATTTTTTCTGTACTCTTTCAATTTTACTGTTACCTTCCCTCTAGATAGTGACCAGAACTGCAAACCATACTCTAAATATTCCTAGATCCCTCCGTTTTACTGCACTCTAAAGTACCCTACACTCACTGCAAATCCTACCCTGGTTTCTATTCCTATTGAAGTGCAACACCTCACATCTGCATTAAATTCCATCTGTCATTTTTCAGCCCATTTTGCCAGCTGATGCAGATCCCCCGGCAAGCCTTTCTCCGTCCACTACAACCCCAATCTTGGCATCATCTGCAAATTTGCTGATCCAATTTCCCATATCATCCAGATCATTGACACCTGACCCAGCACCAATCCCTGCAGCACACCAATCAGAGACAACCATCTATTGCCACTTCTCCCATGAAGACAATGTCAAATCCAATTTACTACCTCATCTTGAATGCCAAGTACCTGAACTTTCTTGACCAGCCTTTAATGCAGGACCTTGTCAAAGATCTTGCTAAAGTCCATGTAGAAAACATCCACTGCCTTTCCTTTATCAACTTTCCTGGTAACTTCCTTGAAAAACAAGATTGGTACCACATAAAGCCATGCTGACTATCCCTAATTAGGCTTTCTTATACAAATATTTATATACCCAGTCCCTTAGAATACCTTCCAAATATTTACCCACTGATGATAATCAGGCCCATCAAACTATAATTTCCCTGGCTCATTCTTGGAGCCTTTCTAAGGAACTGCCAAGATGGCGCCTGGAAACCACTGTGACGCTCTGGGCTACATACAATACTTACAAATACACCTCTTTTGAATTACTACAGTCTGCAGCATGTAATTTCCTTAAAAGCAATGCACTTGTAAATCTATTTAAGTAACTACAGATTTCACGTTCTTCTGAAGGATTTGGCACCTTTAGAGGGCCATGTTCAAGGACTCATCTGTGGATCTGAATGAATATATCACAGTTATCTCCCCCAATCAGAAGTCCTGGATGAACAATGAGATCCAGAGTCTGCTGAGGACCAGATAAGAGGCATTCCAGTCTGGCAACCAAGAAAGTTGCATGAGCCAAGACCTGTGCTGATCCAATAGGTGGAGTGTTCACGGAGATCTTTAACTTCTTGCTTTAGTAGTCCAAGGTAACCACCTGCTTTGAGCAGGCTACAATTATACTGGTACCCAAGAACAACTTGGTAACCAGCCTAAATTACTATCATCCAGCAGCAATTACAGCCGTGAAGAAATGTTTTGAGGTTGGTGAAGAAACAGCAACTCTTGCCTAAGTAGTGACTTGGATCCGCTCCAATTTGCCTGCCAGCACAACAAATCCACAACAGATTCCATTTCATTGCTCTTCACTCAACCCTGGAACATCTAGACAGCAAAGATACATCAGGATGCCCTTAATCAACTAAAGCTCAGCATTCAATACTACTAACCCCTCAAAACTAATAAATAAGCCTCAAGACCTCAGCCTCAAAACCCGGGCAATTGGATACTCTATTTCCTCACTTGCAGACCCCAGTTAGTTTGGATTGGCAATAACATCTCCACAATCTCCATCAGCACAGGTGCACCAAAAGGCTATGTGCTTAGCACAGCTCCAATGCCTTTGCTGATGACACCTCTGTCATACGGTGAATCAAAGGTGGTGATTATTCAGCACAGATGCAAGACTGAAAATGTGGCTGAGTGTTGCCACAACAACCACCTCTTACTCAATGTCAGCAAGATGAACCAAGGAGCTGATAACAGACTTCAAGAGGAGGAAACAGGAGGTCCATGAGTCAGTCCTCATCAAGGACTCAGAGGTGAAGAAGGTCAGCAACTCTAAATTCCACGGTGTTATCATTTCAGACGACTTGTACTGGGCCCAGCACACAAGTGCAAATATGAAGGAAGTACAGCAAGGCCTCTACTTCCTTAGGAGTTTACGAAGATTCGGCATGACATCTTAAACTTTGACAAACCTCTATAGATGTGTGGTGGAGAATATATTGACTAGCTGCCCCACAGCTTAGTACAGAAACACCAATGCCATTGCAGAATTTTCTGTTCAAGTAGAAATTGATATGGGCCAGTCCATCATGAGTAAAGCCTTCCCCATCATTGAGCATATCTACATAGAGTGTTGCTGCAGGAAAGCAGCATCCATCATCAGGGACCCTCACTCCCAGGTCATATCTCTTCTCACTGCTGCCATCAGGAAGGTGATACAGAAGCCTCAGCACTCACATCACCAGGTTCAGGAACAGTTGTAACACCTCAGCCTCATGAACCAGAGGGTATAACTTCACTTAACCCATCACTAAACTGTTCCCACAACCTATGGACTCACTTTCAAGCATACAATTCCACGTGCTGATCATATTCTAAGATCATCTGCCTTACCTACAATAGTCATTGCATTGAAATAAGACAACTCAGACCAGGACACCCTTTTCAATACAAGAACCCAATTATCCAACAACCTGATGCCTTCTCTCCTGCACCATCTCCTTAGTCACATGTTAAACTATTACCTTCCTATTTCTATTTCTCTTGCACATAGCATGAGTAGCAATCCTAAAATCACAACCCTAGGAGGTTCTATCCTTTAACTTAGCACCTTAACTCCCTGAGCTGAACTCACTTTGCAGGATCTTGTCTCCCCTCCTGCTTATGGTACAGATGCGGATCACAAGCTCTGGCTGCTCACCCACCCACTTAAGAATATTGCAGGGAGTCATCATCTGCTGCTTTAATATAGGGCTACATCTGTTTCTTTCATAACCTCCAAGATGAAGCAATCTATTTTCACACACGAGCGCATACATAATATTCATTAACACTAGAAAATCTGCAGATGCTGGAAATCCAAGCAACACACAAATGCTGGAGGAGCTCAACAGGCCAGCAGCATCAATGGAGAAAAGTAAACTCTCGGTTTCGGGCCAATTCCCTTCACCAGGACTAAAGTTAAGAATTTTAAAAATTGCTACACTGCATAATTCAAAATAAATGGAAGATACTAATGATTTTTATGATTGATTACCTGAAAGATCTCTCAGGTGATGGGTATACTCAAGGTGATATTTTATGGGAAATTAAACCTGGACAGGTCTAGCACATAGAATGGCAGGCCCTAGGGGTACATGTTACATAGTTCTCTGAAGGTGGTAACTGACAGCATGGCAAAGAAGCCATATGGCATATGTGCCTTCATCGGTTGTGGTACTGAAACACATCACCTCCCTCTGGTGCTTCCCCCCCCCCCCCCCCCAAATTTTCTTTCCATGGGCTTCCATCCTCTAGCAGATTCCCCCTTCTACAGCCCTGTATCTCTTTCACCTATGAACTTCCCAGCTCTTTACTTCACCCCCCCCCCCTCCCGGTTTCACCTATCACCTTGTTGTTCTTCCTCTCCCCCCCCCCCCCCCCCACCACTTTCTTACTCTGACTCCATCTTTTTTTCCCAGTCCTGATGAAGGGTCTTGGCCTGATACGTTGACTGTACTCTTTTCCATAGATGCTGCCTGGCCCACAATATTCATTGATGGGGTTTAAAGTATCAGATCTGGTCTACAATATAACCCATCACCATTCCCAACAAAAACATCTAATCGCCCTCTCTTGATATCTAACACTAATATTGCAGTAGCAAACTTTACAGCATCACAGGGAACAGAAAATGGTTCTCTGGCCCACTGGAACACCAACTATAAAGCTGCCATTTACAACAGTCCCACAAGAATCTTATTTTTTTTCCCCTATCAATTCCAAGATTCCACCATTCACCTCCACACTTGGCAATTTTATACTGGTGAATTACCACACTGTTAGCTCTGAAGCAGAACAGTTAAAAGATAAAATATGCAAACTGCATATTGCATCACAGATCAGGACTGAACCCAGGTCAATAGCTCTGATGCTACAACACAAAATGCAGGAGAATCAGTATCTATAGAGGGAACCCTTCATCAGTTATCAGCTCTGTTACAACACCATAATACCACTGAGAAGGACATACAGCAGGCACATGAAAAACAAGTAAGACAAGATGCTGCCATGATTGAAGATGACATTTGTCCATTATCCCCAAGTTGATTCTGAAATCCTCTCACTGTGTTGTGGAAATACCTTTACAGGCTGTAACAGCTCAAAAGTAATCCATCATCAACATTTAAAAAAATTACAGGAAGGATCTTCTTGCCAATGATTCATAGAATTATACTGCAAAAAAACACAAAAGAAAACAGGTCCTGCAGCCTACCTCATCTATCAAAATGCACTCATCTTATTTGCATGCATTTGGCACATATCCCTCTAAACCTTCCCTATTCGTATACCTGTCCTAATGTCATTGAATGTTGCAGTTGAACCTGCCTCTGGCAGTTCGATCTACATAAGCACTATGCTACGTATGCAAAGCTTATGCCTTGTTATTCCCCACACTCATTCCATTCCTCATGGAGAAGGGTCAAAGCCCAAAACGTCAGCTGTTTATTCATTTCCATAGATGCTGCTGAATTCCTCCAGCATTGTGTGTGTAGTTCTTTGGATTTCCAGCATCTGCAGAATTTCGAGTTAACTCACGTCTATTTGTGTTTCATCTCACTTTGTTCACATTTCCTATGCCCTTGCACACTCAACTCCATCACTTCTCCCACCTATAATCTACCACTTCCTATTTCTGTCCCCCTCCTCTTACCCACCCACACCTGGTTAGTTTTCAATCCCCTTTTATGTTAATATACATCACATACCAACTTCTATTGCACTTCTCCCCATCATGTCCACGTACTAGCTAGCTTACTGCTACACACAAGCCTGATACAAGGTCTCTTTTTTTGCTGTGGCAATGGCTACATGGGAAGGTACCATCAGAAAAGGAATGGATACTGGAGGAGATTTAAAGTGCAATAGAGAAAACATTTCAGATAGTTCCATCACTTTGAAGATGTTGGAATCAATGAAGGATCCAATAAGGAATGTGGAACCTGGTGAAGGCCAACGACCCTATCTTGTTCTGCTTGAGAGAATAATGGAATGGGAGCAGAAATGCAGGAAATATAACAGACAACTCAAACTTGTCAACTACAGAGGAGGTGAAGTAATCTCAAAAGCAATGGTGTGGAAAGTATTGTCACTGGAACAAAAGTGACGATGAAGAACCAAAGATGGACAGTGTGAAAATTAAAATGGAAATTTACATCAAAGGCAACAAAACATTGAAGTTCTGTATGAAAGGAGGAGCACAAATGCAAATACCTGTACCATGGAAGGAGATGGAGAAGGCCTTGACTTGGACCAGAACCAGGAGTGTTTCACATTTCCCAAATAGAAACAGCCATAGTATGGACATGAGAAATGAGTGGAGTTGGAGAGGAGGTTAACCAGTCCAATACCCGGAATGAGCGAGTTGTCTTTGAGGAAAGGTTGGAAAGGCTAAGCTTGTATTCCTTGAAGTTTAGAAGAATGAAAAGGAATTTGGTTGAATAATATAAGATCATGAGGTCTTGAAAGGCTAGATAAGGACAGACAAGAATCTAGAAGCAGGAGACAATTTTAGAAAAAAAAAGGGTCACCCATTTAAGGTAGATGACACAATATTTTCCTCAAAGGATGATGGAAGCAGAGTTTTTGAATATTTTTCAGGCAAACAACTGGTGATATTTCAGAGGATGTTCATATTACCAGGATGGAGATATTTGCAGCCTTTCACTGCAATAAAGTGGATAAGCTGCTACTTGATAAGCAAAAAAGTGAAAGATTTCCACAGGAAATGCTGAGTAGTGGTAACAAAAAGATCAGCTACCATCTTATTAAATGGCACAGGATTGAAGGGGTCTAGTCCGCTAATTCATACATTTATATGTTTATAATAATCCTAAATAACCTGATTAATTTTCATCAATATGACATGGTTAGCTTTACCACGAAAGATCATTTTTCCCCCCTCAAAAAAAAAGCAAATCCTAAACATGTCTGAGATATATAATTTATGTAGACTACAATCTGTACTTAGTTATATACGAGTACTAACTGCCCGCTGCACCTGAGCAAGCAACAGTGACATAGATATCTGATACTTACCTAAACCAACTGAGCATATGACCAGCGTGGCCTCCATGACGACAGTTTTGACACCAAGTAAACCAGTTATTGAACTGAGCCAATTTTTTGTCTTTGCTGAGATCAACCTTTTCATCAGACTTCCCAGTTCCTATTCCAACATAAGAAATTTTAAGCATTAATATTAAAACGACTATTCTCCCATGTTGTTCTTATCCTGAATTTGTTGTAGGAATTCTTACAAGAATTATTGATTTGGTCACCTTCAGAGATAACAAACAAATAAATAAATAATCATTGAATGAGTGCCTAGTCCTTATGGATGAAATTGTTTATATGTTACCCTGAACGGTGAGAGACAAGAGACTGGTCAAGAAAGGGAAAGCATATGCTGGGTTTAGCAGTCAGGGTTGAGCAAATCCCCTGACTATAAAAAGACTAAGTATACTCTTAAGAAGGAAATCTAGGAGGGCAAAGACAGATGAATCTGGCAGGGATGGTTAAAGAAAATCCCAAGAGGTTCTATAGAGTGAAAGGTTGGATAGGGAGAGTGGATCCCCTTGGAGATCAGCAGGACCAGCTATGTCTTGAGCCACAGGAGATGGGTGGGACTTCTAACAAATATTTCTCCTCTGTTTACTGAGGAAAAAAAACATGGTTACTCAAGGGATGAGGGGAACAACTAGAAATATTTTGGAGGATGTACCAGGATGGAGATACTTGCAGTTTTTCACTGCAATAAAATGGACAAATCTCCAGGGCCTGACCAAGTCCATCCTCAAACTTTATGGGAGGGTGGAGAGAAAATTGTAGAGGTCCTTGTGTAAATATTTGTTTCAATGTTAGTCAGTGATGAAACCCCCAAAGACCAAGGCAGCTAATGTCATTCCCTTGTTTGATGGTAGCAAGGAGAAGCCAAGGAATACAAGTTGGTCAGCCTGACATCAGGAGTAGTAAAGTTACTGGTGGGAATTCTGAGAGAAAGAATCTACTACCACTTAGATAGACAGCAGTCTGATTAGGAGTCATCATGACTTTGTGCATTGGAAGTAGTGCTTGAGAAACCTTTTAGAGCTGTTTGAAGTAGTGATTGAAGGCTGTTTCTCAGAATGGAGGCCAGTGACCACTGGATGTCACTAGGGTCAGTGTTGGGATCATTGTTATTTGTTATTTTTGGATGTGAATTTACCAAAGATTCTTTGGTAAGATTGGAAATGACACTAAAGTAGATGCTGATGACAGTGGAAAAACTTACTGCAGATCACTAGGGGATCTTGATCAATTAGGGAAGTGGGTTCAGAAATGGCAAATGAATTTCTATACAGTTAAATGTGAGCTGATCAAATTGGAAAGTTGAACCAGCATGAAATTTAATACTATCAATGGTGGGGTATTAAGGAGCATATTGTAACTAAGGGAGTCCAACATACAGCTCATTGTAGGTGCACTATAGGTATATGGGGTAGTGAAAGAGGCCTTTAGCATACTGGCCTTCATCAGTCAGGACACTGAGTACAGAAGTTAGGGCATTATGTTGCAGTTGTACAAGTTATTGGTGAGGATGAACTTGGAATACTATGTAGAGTTTGGTCACTCTGTTATAGGAAAGATACAAGTTAAAACGGAAAGAGTGCAGATATTACCAAGTTTAGAGGGCCTGAAATAAGGAGAGATTGGCCAGGGTACATCTTTATTCCTTGGAATGTAGAAGAAAGAGGAGCAACGTTATAGAAATGTTTATGAGAGGCATAGATAAGGTGGTTGGTAACAGTCTTTTCCAGACAGAAAGAGACACCAAAACTAGGGACATAGATTTAAGTGTGAGGGGAAAGATTTTATAAGAGACAGGTGGGGCAATCTTTTCATGCAGAAATGTTGAGTATATGGAACAAGCTGCCAGGAAAAGTGCTTGAGGCAGATATATAAAAACATTTAAAAAGTTCTTGGAGGGGTACATGGAAGAGAGATTTAGAAAGACCTGAACTGAATACAGGATGTCAGGACTAGCTAGGTGGGCACCATGATCAGCATGGTCTCAGGCCAAATGGACTGCATCTGTGCTCTATTGTTCTGGCTCTATAATTAGAGGGGAAAAAAAAAACACATAACCTCTGATTGCCAATTCAAATGTAATAAAATTTGGCTAACTGACATGGTTGAATAAAGTAACTATACATACTATTTAAAATAAATTACTACAAATTGCACATTGCATGTTTAGATGGAGATGTAACGTAAAGATTTTTACTCATGTACATTTTGAAGCCGCAAATATTGGTTGGATAGCAATTCTACCAATACTCAAGGAACAGTAAGCCAACTTACTCAAAGCAATACTTTAATATAAAGACAGCATATTCAAATATGTTCTAGAAGACAATAACTTAACCATTGAGAGTCTGTCATTTTCAACATTAACACTGTTGCCCTAATGCACAGTAAACAATGCACATTTCTGCACTTTTAATGGCATTGATAGTAACAGCATATTGCTGAAAGGACATTGAACATTTACTCACCACAATTCAATAGAATATAAAGATAATATTTGATCTGCTTGGGTGTCATCTGGAGGAACATTTATAAATTGAAACTGAAGTTCACAAACCATCTTGTGAAAGAGTAAATTTTCATTTAGAAATCCAATCGAATTTTTGTTGAGGAAAGGAAACACCAACACTATCCTTTTGTTTTATTCAGATGACCAAATTCATGTCCTTTGAGGCTGGTGAAACCAAGGTAGTGTTACATTTGCATCTTGAATAACTACCTTCTGTATCTTCTGTCAAGGCTTTATTCTTATTATCATCATTGTTGAAATTGATGAAGCAAGGAAAGTGGGCAAGTTTGAAGTCCCAATAGATTGATGGGTGATACTACATTGATTCACACAATGTCTGAGACACAACATAACAGCAGATAGAAGGAAGAGGAATTTTTAAGTCAGTACCAAGAGTTACAGAGTCTAGGTTCATGGGGGGTGGGGCATGGATGTTGAGAGAAAACAAGCTGCAGTGAAATAATGGAGGGAGGGAGAAAACCGGTGGAGTTGCAGCGACTGCTGGCATTGACCTAATTACCTATATGATTAATTTTGTTGGATATAAAAATTTATGAACAAGGCTTCAACGATGAGTTCAGTTATGCATCATCAAGCGTTGTGTGTTGGCTTGCTGATCAAACTGGAGCACACTGCATGAGGATAGAGCATTATGGGTAGTCAGTAGTCATCAAATGCTAACGCCCAAGATAGTGCCTGAGAGTCTTTGTTTTCACCTTGACTACTATTTTGAATAGATGGTTAGGAAATAATGAATTGAATGTGCAGATAGTTATTAATGAATATGATCTAGTTGGGATCACAGAGACATGGCTCCAGGGTGACCAAGGATGGGAGCTCAACATCCAGGGATATTCAATATTCAGGAGGGATAGACAGGAAAGAAAAGGAGGTGGGGTAGCATTGCTGGTTAGAGAGGAGATTAACGCAATAGAAAGGAAGGACATTAGCCTGGAGGATGTGGAATCGATATGGGTAGAGCTGCATAACACGAAGGGGCAGAAAACGCTGGTGGGAGTTGTGTACCGGCCATCTAACAGTAGTAGTGAGGTTGGGTATGGCATTAAACAGGAAATTAGAAATGCGTGCAATAAAGGAATAGTAGTTATAATGGGTGACTTCAATCTACATATAGATTGGGTGAACTAAATCGGTAAGGGTGCTGAGGAAGAGGATTTCTTGGAATGTATGCGGGATGGTTTTCTGAAACAACATGTCGAGGAACCAACTAGAGAGCAGGCCATTCTAGATTGGGTATTGAGCAATGAGGAAGGGTTAGTTAGCAATCTTGTCGTGCCAGGCCCCTTGGGTAAGAGTGACCATAATATGGTGGAATTCTTCATTAAGATGAAGAGTGACATAGTTAATTCAGAAACAAAGGTTCTGAACTTAAAGAAGGGTAACTTTGAAGGTATGAGACGTGAATTAGCTAAGATAGATTGGCAAATGATACTTAAAGGGTTGACAGTGGATATGCAATGGCAAGCATTTAAGGATTGCATGGATGAACTACAACAATTGTTCATCCCAGTTTGGCAAAAGAATAAACCAGGGAAGGTAGTGCTCTCATGGCTGACAAAGGAAATTAGGGATAGTATCAAGTCCAAAGAAGAAACATAAATTAGCAAAAAAAAAAAAGCGGCACACCTGAGGACTGGGAGAAATTCAGAGACCAGCAGAGGAGGACAAAGGGCTTAATTAGGAAAGGGAAAAAAGATTATGAGAGAAAGCTGGCAGAGAACATCAAAACTGACTGTAAAAGCTTTTATAGATATGTGAAAAGAAAAAGATTGGTCAAGACAAATGTAGGTCCTTTACAGTCAGAAACAGGTGAATTGATCATAGGGAACAAAGACATGGCAGACCAATTGAATAACTATTTTGGTTCTGTCTTCACTAAGGAGGACATAAATAATCTTCCGGAAATAGTAAGGGACCGAGGGTCTAGTGAGATGGAGGAACTGAGGGAAATACATGTTAGTAGGGAAGTGGTGTTAGGTAAATTGAAGGGATTAAAGGCAGATAGGGCCAGATGGTCTGCATCCCAGAGTGCTTAAGGAAGTAGCCCAAGAAATAGTGGATGCATTTGTGATAATTTTTCAAAACTCCTTAGATTTTGGATTAGTTCTTGAGGATTGGAGGGTGGCTAATGTAACCCCACTTTTTAAAAAAGGAGGGAGAGAGAAACCGGAGAATTATAGACCGGTTAGTCTGACATTGGTGGTGGGGAAAATGCTAGAGTCGGTTATCAAAGATGTGATAACAGCACATTTGGAAAGAGGTGAAATCATCGGACAAAGTCAGCATGAATTTGTGAAAGGAAAATCATGTCTGACAAATCTTATAGAATTTTTTGAAGATGTAACTAGTAGAGTGGATAGGGGAGAGCCAGTGGATGTGGTATATTTAGATTTTCAAAAGGCTTTTGACAAGGTCCCACACAGGAGATTAGTGTGCAAACTTAAAGCACATGGTATTAGGGGTATGGTATTGATGTGGATAGAGAATTGGTTGGCAGACAGGAAGCAAAGAGTGGGAGTAAACGGGACCTTTTCAGAATGGTAGGCAGTGACTAGTGGGGTATCACAAGGCTCAGTGTTGGGACCCCAGTTGTTTACAATATATATTCATGATTTAGACAAGGAAATTAAATGCAGCATCTCCAAGTTTGCAGATGACACGAAGCTGGGCAGTAATGTTAGCTGTGAGGAGGATGCTAAGAGGATGCAGGGTGACTTGGATAGGTTAGGTGAGTGGGCAAATTCATGGCAGATGCAATTTAATGTGGATAAATAAATGTGAGGTTATCCACTTTGGTTGCAAGAACAGGAAAACAGATTATTATCTGAAAGGTGGCCGATTAGGAAAAGGAGAGATGCAATGAGACCTGGGTGTCATTGTACACCAGTCATTGAAGGTGGGCATGTAGGTACAGCAGGTGGTGAAAAAGGCAAATGGTATGTTGGCATTCATAGCAAAAGGATTTGAGTACAGGAGCAGGGAGGTTCTACTGCAGTTGTACAAGGCCTTGGTGAGACAGCACCTAGAATATCGTGTGCAGTTTTGGTCCCCTAATCTGAGGAAAGACATTCTTGCCATAGAGGGAGTACAGAGAAGGTTCACCAGATTGATTCCTGGGATGGCAGGACTTTCATGTGAGGAAAGACTGGATCGACTAGGCTTATACTCACTGGAATTTAGAAGATTGAAACGTATAAAATTCTAAAGGGATTGGACAGGCTAGATGCAGGAAGATTGTTTCCTATGTTGGGGAAGTCCAGAGCGAGGGGTCACAGTTTAAGGATAAAGGGGAAGCCTTTTAGGACCGAGATGAGGAAAAACTTCTTCACACAGAGAGTGGTGAATCTGTGGAATTCTCTGCCACAGGAAACAGTTGAGGCCGGTTCATTGGCTATATTTAAGAGGAAGTTAGATATGGCCCTTGTGGCTAAAGGGATCAGGGGGTATGGAGAGAAAGCAGGTACAGGGTTCTGAGTTGGATGATCAGCCATGAACATACTGAATGGCAGTGTAGGCTCGAAGGGCCGAATGGCCTACTCCTGCACCTATTTTCTATGTTTCTATAACAATGATCTGTCAAGGGTTACTCAGGGTATGTTGGTGTTTAGACTATGGCAAGTACTTTTTGTGGAGACAAAAAGTTAAAAACAAATATTGTGGTTGCCAGTTTATGAGATAAAATGCAACAACCATGGATTTCAACACATTCCATTGCATCCTCTATTTTGGCCCATGCATTTTGGTCTCCTGCCAGACTGTAGTTCAAGACCCTGATAGTCAATGCCATGTTGTGAGTATGGTGGTATTTTCTTAATGTTGTAGGTACATGCATCACTCATCTATACTGCAGAGCTTGAGTGTAAGACTTCTATTGTGTAGTCATTCATGAGTATTCATAGTTTCAAGAGTAATAATGATTCTAGAACAGCAATTAAGTTAAATGTGGCAAGTTATTTCCAATCATCAGCAAAGACAACAACAAACTACGTTGTTCAATTAGTGCTCTAATTTAGACATCAGACAGTCAGACAGTATCTTTATACCAATTAGTGGTTACCTAAACAGCTTGAAACTGGAGTTCCCATATTGATAAGACAGAGTGCGCAGCGAGGAAGAGGTTTACGACATCCTGGACAGCTTGTAACCTTTGATTTGGTAGGAGAACCACTCACGCCATACTGACTGAAGCTTCTGCCCTGATGTGGCATGGCAGAGCAGCTGTATGATATGGATTTTCCACAGAAGTTACAGCTCACAAACACCTGGAATGAATGCAATAATACAGCTGTGAACAAAAAAAAACATAAAACATCTTTAATACAAAAGGTCTGACTTTCATTTCCTCAATGAAATGAAAACCAGTGCCAAATAAAATAATAACGTACATTAAGAAACCAAGTTCACAGTTTTCAGCCCTCTCAAACAGACCCTAAATTTTTTTTTTTTTAGTCAAGAGTTACACAGCACAGAAACAGGCCCTTCAGTCCAACTTGTCCAAGTCAACCAGTTGTAGAACTGAACCAGTTGCATTTGTCTGCATTTGGTTCATACACACCTGGAGAAGGATGCTTATGTGAGAGTGCTGTTTTTGGACTACAGTTCAGCATTCAACACCATAATTCCCCCCAGGCTCGACAAGAAACTCAGGGACCTCGGCCTTGACCCTGCCTTGTGCAGCTGGATCATGGACTTCCTGTCAGATCACTGGCAGGTGGTATGAGTGGGCTCCGTCACCTCCAGCCCTCTGACTCTCAATACAAGAGCCCCTCAGGGCCGGTCCTAAGCCCTCTACTTTACCTCTGTACACCCATGACCGTGTTGCCACCCATAGCTCCAATCTGCTAATGAAATTTGCTGACGATACTACATTGATTGGCCTTATCTCAAATAATAATGAGGCAGCCTACAGAGAAGAAGTCATCACGCTGACACAATGGTGTCAACAAAACAACCTCTCCCTCAACGTCACAAAAACAAAGGAGCTGGCTGTGGACAGCAGGAGGAATGGAGACAAGCTAACCCCTACGGACATCAATGGATCTGGGGCTGAGAGCATGAACAGCTTTAAGTTCCTCAGCGTACACATCACTGAGGATTTCACATGGTCTGTACATACTGGCTCTGTGGTGAAAAAAGTACAACAGTGCCTCTTTCACCTCAGATGGCTGAAGTTTGGCATGAGTCCCCAAATCCTAAGAACTTACTACAGGTGCACAATTGAAAGCATCCTGACTGGTTGCATCACTGCCTGGTTTGGGAACCGTAATTCTCTCAATCGCTGCAGAGTGGTGTGAACAGCCCAGGGCATCTATAGATGTGAACTTCCCACTATTCAGGACATTTACAAGGACAGGTGTGGAAAAAAGGGCTCAAAGCATCATTGGGGACCCAAGTCATCCCAACCACAAAATGTTCCAGCTGCTACCATCCCGGAAATGGTACCGCAGCATAAAAGCCAGGACCAACAGCTTCTTTTACCAGGCCATTAAACTGATTAATTCACACTGACACAGTTGTATTTCTATACTATCTTGACTGTCCTGTTGTACATACTATTTATGACAAATTATTATAAATTGCGCAGATGGAGATGTAATGTAAAGAATTTTACTCCTCATGTACGTGAAGGATGAAGGAAATAATGTCAATTCAAATCCATATCCCTCCAATTCTCTTGTATCTACATACCTATACATCGTAATGGTATCCACCTCTGCAGTTGCTTCCACATACCCAATACCCTCTGTACGAAAAGGTTGCCCCTCAGGTTAGTTTTAAATCCCCCACCACCTTAAATCCATGCCCCTGCAATTACTCTCCTAACCCTGGGGAAAACAAACAATATAAATTTGAGGGGCATGGATAAGTAAATAAAGGTCAGCCCTTGGCTTTCTACATACTAGGGAAAGTCAGCTCAACCTATCCAGTTGTTCCTCAAAATTCCAGCCCTCCATTACTGGTAATGGGGGCTGGAAATATGGTACTGGTAATTTTCTGCACCCTTTACAGTTCAATTACTTCCTTCCTACACTTAGATGACCAGAATTATACACAATACACAGAAACATAGAAAACCTACTGCACAATACAGGTCCTTCGGCCCACAAAGTTGTGCCGAACATGTCCCTACCTTAGAAATGACTAGGCTTACGTATAGTCCTCTATTTTACTAAGTTCCATGTACCTATCTAAAAGTCTCTTAAAAGACCCTATCGTATCCGCCTCTACCACCATTGCCGGCAGCCCATTCCGCACACTCACCACTCTGAGTAAAAAACTTACCCTTGACATCTCCTCTGTACCTACTCCCCAGCACCTTAACCCTATGTCCTCTTGTGGCAACCAATTCAGCCCTAGGAAAAAGCCTCTATCCACATGTTCAATGCCTCTCATCATCTTATACACCCCCATCAGGTAACCTCTCATCCTCAGTCGCTCCAAGGAGAAAAGGCTGAGTTCATTAACCTATTCTCATAAGGCATACTCCCCAATACAGGCATCATCCTTGTAAATCTCCTCTGCACCATATCCTTCCTGTAGTGAGGCAACCAGAACTGAGCACAGTCCTCCAAGGGTCTGACCAGGGTCCTATATAGCTGCAACATTACCTCTTGGCTCCTAAATTCAATTCCACGATTGATGAAGGCCAATACACTGTACGCTTTCTTAACCACAGAGTCAACCTGTGCAGCTGCTTTGAGTCTCCTATAATACTCCAAGTGTAGTCTCACCAGCACTTGTACAGTTGTAACAGAATACTCAAACTCCTGTATTCATTGTCTTAATTGATAAAACTACGCATTGCGAAAGTAGTCTTTGCCACCCCCCACCTTCAAAGCTCAAAGTTAAAAGTAAATTTCAAAGTCTCAAAGTATATACGTGTCACCATATACAACCCTGAGATTCATTTTCCCAAGGACAATCACAGTAAATACAACAGCATCGATGAAAGACTGCACCCAACATGGACAACAACCAATGTGAAGGGAAAAAAAAACTACAAATACACAAGAGAAAAATTTGATAATAATAAATAAGCAATAGAGAATGAAGCAAGATTCCAGTAAAATGACGGCAGGTTCAATCAAAGCAGCTTCTATGAGATCAAAGGTGTTTTCTTTTTTTTTAAAAAGATTTTCTTTATTTAAACAATTGCAAGATCCTGCTGGGCATTAAGAACTTAAAGTACTGCAGGTCTACCCCATCAACAAGTTACTCGCTGGTGGAGAAAATGAAGCTGGACTTGGTGCACATCATGCTGCTGCCTGGGAGGCTTTGGAGGGGTCTGTGCCCAAAGGCAGCGAGCAGTCCAACAGCAAGTGATTGTTTTAGTCACTTTTCTTGTGATCGCAAGACCCTGTTGGACATTGTTCATGTGGAATGCTGCAAATCTGATTCGCTGATTTATTGGCGGACGACTGGGGCAGTTGCATGGCCTCAGTCACAGCGAGGATTACGCATCAAGCTGTGGTGTTGCCTGTAAACAGCCGCACAGGAGAGAGGCACCAGAGTTAGTATGTGCGCATGGTGTCCAAGCTGGAGTTAGTGCTGGCCCCCAGTGGTCACTTGGCAGAAGACAAGTGTATTGTGTTCAACTGCAGACATACATGGACTCAGGGTCTTGGACTGTTTTTTAGTGTGAGTGTATTTTACTGACATTATGTGCTTGCCATCTTATACATACACACTACATATACTGTGAGAGATTATTGGTACTGTGTTTTGCACCTTGGCCCCAGAGTAACGCTGTTTCATTAGAGTGTATTCATGTATGGTTGAATGACAGTCCTTGAAAGCAAGTCCAGTTCAGTGGAAATAAGTCCGTGTTGGGATAAGTGAAGTTATCCCTCTGGTTCAAGAGCCTAACGACTAAGATGTAATAAGTGTTCCTGAACCTGTTGTAGAGGTACTGAGGCCTCTGTACCTTCTTCCTGATGGCAGTAGTGAGAAGAGAATGTGGCCTGGATGGTGAAGTACCTGATGATGGATGCTACTTTCCTGCAACAGCGCTCCATATCAATGTGCTCAATGGTGAGGAGGGCTTTAATGATACATGAACTGGGCTGTATCCACTACTTTTGTAGGCTTTTCCATAGCAGGCTGTGATGCAACCAGTCAATATATTTCCCACCACACATCTATAGAGGTTTGTCAAAGTTTTAGTTGACATGCCAAATCTTT
Source organism: Hemitrygon akajei (assembly GCF_048418815.1). Lineage (NCBI taxonomy): Eukaryota > Metazoa > Chordata > Chondrichthyes > Myliobatiformes > Dasyatidae > Hemitrygon > Hemitrygon akajei. Next base: position 93,113,896 of record NC_133131.1, read on the forward strand.
CCAAACTCTTAAGTAGAGCTGCCATTCCTTCTTTGTGTTGCCACTTATGTGGTGGACCCAAGACAGATCTTCTGAAATGATAACAAAGATTTTAAAGTTGCTGACCCTCTCCACCTGATTCCTCCAATGAAGATTGGCTCATGGACCTCTGGTTTCCATCTCCTGAAGTCAATAATCAGCTCCTTGTCTTGCTGAAAATGAGTGAAAGGTTGTTACTGTGGCACCACTCAGCCAGATTTTCAATCTCCCTCTTACATGTTGATTCTTCACCACCTTTGATTCAGCCAGTGGCAGTGGTGCCATTAGACAACTTAAATATGGCATTGGAGCTGTGCTTAACCAGTCACAAGTGTAAAGTGAGTAGAGCAGGCGGCTAAGCACACACCCTGTGCTGATGGAGTTTGTGGAGATGTCATTACCAATCCAAACTAAGTCTTTAAGTGAGGAAATCCAGGATCCAATTGCACCAGAAGGTATTGAGGCCAAGGTCTTGAAGCTTATTGTTTAGTTTTGAAGGGCTGATAGGACCGAAAGCCAAGCTGCAGGCAGAAGTTGATAGGTTCCCTCACCAACCTCTCAAAGCATTTATCACAGTGGACACAAGTGCAACTGTTCAATAGTCACTGAGGCAGGCTACCACCAGTATAACTGAAGCCTGCCTGAAACAGGTAGGTACCTCAAGACTGCTGAAGCAAGAGGTTAAAGATATTGATGAACACTCCAGCAAGTTGATCAGCGCAGGTCTTTAGGATTTGGCCAACTATCGCCTGGGCCAGATGGTTTCTGTGGGTTCACCCTCCCGAAGCTTTCACATCGACTTCAGAGACCAAAATCATAGGCTGTGAGAATTGTAAAGGTGCTTCCATGATAAAAGTGAGCATAAAAGGCATTAAGTTCATTTGGAAGCAAAACCTTATTGTCATACATGTCAAACACGAGGATAGATGCTGCCTGGCCTGCTGTGTTCCACCAGCATTTTGTGTGTGTTGTTTGTCATACATGTCACTTGATTTCACTTTGCAGGAGGTTATAGCATTCAAAACCTGCCACAGCTTCAAGCATCCTCACTGGTTCAAGTTTGGTTTGGAACTGCCACTTCACACACGAGATGGTTGTCTGGAGATCATACCTGAATCTTTTGTCACCCGACCTGAATGTCACTGATCTGGCCTTCAGCAGGTTGCTGATCTCGTGGTTCATCCAGGGGTTTCTGGCTAGGAAAGACTCCGAATGATTTTATGGGGACACTTACTTCTACAACTGATTTTATGAAGTCCATGACAACACACTGTATTTGTTCAGATCGTGAGAGCTCCAATACGACCCAGTCTAATTCAAAGCAATTCCATAGCTACTCCTCAGCCTCCTGTGACCACCTCTTTGTTCTTATTCAGGGAGACTTGCACCCTTACATCTGTGTTCTACAACACCTTCTTATCCCAGTTTAACTTAAGGTGCAACACTTTTTGCACTTGTTGAGTTAAGACTATGTGATCTTTTTTAGCCATTTCTCCAGATGACATTGATCGGGACCCCAACCTTTTTATATTCTGGACCAATACCATTAAGCAAGAGGTCAGGGACTCTGGTTGGGAACCCCTGACTTAAATCCTGCTGTAACCTTAGATAAATTATCTCTTTCCACTATGTCACTAATATTCGTGTCAAATACAGAACTTTAAGCTTGATTTTGATTAAATTTAGCAAGGTGAAATGTGTTTAACTTACATTATCAAAATATATTAAGGGGGCATTGCCATTAAATTTACTGATTTGTAGGTGAACACAGATTTGCTCAGACAAGTTAAAAGCATTCAGCTGGATACTCTTGCTTCCTAGATTAATCTAAACTTCTCAAATTGATGCAAGATTTTGAGTCAGAAAGGAAACAAATTGAAAACATGTCTTGATTACATTACAGATACCGCAAATGTTACCAACCACAGCACAAATCAGTTGGCAGTTACAAATTCTTTATTAACAAACCACTTCCCACTCATGTTAACCAATCCAAGCTAGTACAGCTGATCATCATGTTATGTTGGGTGGGGTGTGGGTGGTGGTGTCACATTTGTAGAAATTGGTGCAATTCTCCATAATGCAAGGCTGTACTATCTGCGCAGGCATCAAGAAACACAAGTTTAAAAAAATATTTTTTACTTGCCCCCACATAAATTCTGCAAGAGTAAATTTTACTCCACATTACAATGTTTTGGGTAGTAATTTACAAATTCTGGAATTTCCATTACAAAAATAGCAACACTGTGGGGGGGGGGGGTCACTGTACATTAACCTCCACCCCCAACATACCACACTTCAAAAAACTGGCAGATCTGTCAAACTTGGTTTCCCTTTTATAAATGCACGTTGACTTCTCAGTACTACTGATACATCCTAAAAGCCGGTTACCAATAGACTAAAGTTCATCTTTCTTACCCCTTTCTCAAATACTGGAGTTACATTTGCCAACTCCCATTTTACGAGAAACATACTGCATTTGGACATAAATAGGAGCAACCGTAGGTCATTCAATAAGATAATGGCAGATCTGGCTGTGGATTCAGCTCCACCTACCTGCCTTTTCTCCCATAATCTGCAATTCCCCTGAAATGCAGAAGTCTAAATATGCCTTAATACATTGAATGAGGTAGCACCCTAATGCTTCCCTGAGAAGAGAATTTCACAAATTCACTCATCTCTGGGAAAAGGAGTTTCACCTCATTTGTGTCCTAAATCTATTTCCCCAAATCTTGAAGCCATGTTCCCTAGCTTTACAGGGCTAGGGCTACGAGTACAGGGCTATGGTGGGAAACTTTGTCACATGGTGCGAGCAGAATCACCTGCAGCTTAATGTGAAAAAGACTAAGGGGCTGGTGGTGGACCTGAGGAGGGCTAAGGCACCGGTGACCCCTGTTTCCATCCAAGGGGTCAGTGTGAACATGGTGGAGGATTACAAATACCTCAGGATATGAATGGACAATAAACTGGACTGGTCAAAGAACACTGAGGCTGTCTACAAGAAGGGTCAGAGCCATCTCTATTTCCTGAGGAGACTGAGGTCCTTTAACATCTGCCGGATGATGCTGAGGATGTTCTACAAGGCTGTGGTGGCCAGTGCTATCATGTTTGATGTTGTGTGCTGGGGCAGCAGGCTGAGGGTAGCAGACACCAACAGAATCAACAAGCTCATTCATAAGGCCAGTGATGATGTGGGGGTGGAACTGGACTCTCTGACGGTGGTGTCTGAAAAGAGGATGCTGTCCAAGTTACATGCCATCTTGGACAATGACTCCCATCCACTCCGTAATGTACTGGTTAGGCCCAGGAGTACATTCAGCCAGAGACTCATTCCACCGAGATGTAACACTGAGCGTCACAGGAAGTCATTCCTACCTGTGGCCATCAAACTTTACAACTCCTCCCTAGGAGTGTCAGACACCCTGAGCCAATATGGTCCTGGACTTATTTCCACTGGGCATGATTAACTTATTATTATTTAATTATTTATGGTTTTATATTGCTATATTTCTTCACTATTCTTGGTTGGTGCGGCTGTAACGAAACCCAGTTTCCCTCGGGATCAATAAAGTATGTCTGTCTCTTTCCTGTTACTCATCGAACTCCTCCATAATTTATGTTTCCATAAGATCCCCATTCAATCTTCTGAATTTCCTGAGTATAGTCCCAAGCAGCTCAATCTCTCCTCAGAAGCTAAACCCCTCATCTCCAGAATAAATCTGGCGAACCTCTGCACTACGTCCAATGCCAGTTTATCGTTCCTCAAGTAAGCAGGCCAGAACTGCAGACAGTACTCCAGGTGCAGCCTCACCAGTATACCATACAGTTGCAGCATAACCTCCCTGCTCTTAAATTCAATCCCTTTAACAATGAAGAACAGCTTTCCATTGGCCTTCTTGATAACCTGTTGCACCTGAAAACCAATCTTTTCTGATCCAAGCACAATCACTCCCAATTCCCTCCATACAATAGCATGCTGCAATCTTTGACCATTTTAATAACACGACTTTGTTTTCCTGTCCTGCCTTCTGCTGCCTTAGCCCGATGAACCACTTCCCCCAACAATATGCAAAGCAGTATATCTGCTTTGGAGGGATATCTGTTTTGAGGTATCCTACACTACCTTCCTGCTACCACTCTGCCTGTTGGTCACCCATTCCCCATCTTTCCCCATGCCCTTAAACGGAATTGTAACCAACTCATAAAACATGTTTTCCACAACCATCACAGCATTGCTGATGTTTCAAAGTGAATCCATGCACACCTCCAGGGCCATCATATGATATGGCTGCAATTGGACACACTTGATGTACACAGTCATCAGGGACTCTGGCAACCTGAATTCTATTTTCACAGGAGCAAAATGACAGGGCTGAACTCACCTTCCATTTATCATAGATGATGCCTGATCTACTGAGTTCCTCCAGCATTTTGTGTGTTTCCCCTGCAAAAATACAAACCTACGCTCACCTTCATGTTGCTTTCCTTCTTCACTGAAGCCCGGTATTTACCATACTCCAAGTTTAGACAACCAGTAACACTCTGACTAGACAGCAGACCCTCTCAAAACAGCCACTCTGCTTGACCCTACCTTCTCTTTATTGGCTGCTGATTTAGCTAATTAATCATTCACCTATTAGCTAATAATTAGCTGAATTACCTTTTAAATTCCTGCACACAACCTCTCAAGCAGAGAACAAGACTGACATCTTTTCAATTGTCCCAGTCTTGCTCCAAGTCCCAACTCTTGCAAGTGAAATTCTCCAACAATAAAAAGAGAAATGTACCAAAAGTGCATCTTAGCCTCCGCCTCTTCTTGCCAAAGCTTCAGTTCCCCACTCTAACCCTGTCTATTCAAACAATGGATGCTCCACTTAAACTTAACTTTTTAAATTGGCATCAGTGAAACTCACAAGCAACAAGACTTGCCATTTTCAATGCAATCAACAGAATTTTGACAACCAATGCAAGTACCATTTTTTAGCCATGTGCCAATTTTCTTTGAACTCTTCGTGCAGAAGCCAGTAAAAGTTAACAAGTTAGTCTATTTTTGAAACAAGTGTTCATGATTAAGCATTTCTATCATAACATTACTATTCAGTTTTATTTCAAAACCCATTCACCTGTGCAAGTGGTTTTGAAAATGGGTCCAATTTACTCCTATGGATGTCAAATTCAGCCCTCTTATGCCAGAATCTCCAGGCATCAAGAAGGTTCCTGTAATTCTCAATCCAATATTGGACCCTGGGATCCTTCACAACATCACTGGGTGAACCCTAAGGATGTTAAAAAAATAAAATTGCATAAATACTTTGAAAACACATTTAACAGAGATCAGAATATACGTACTTATCTAGGAAGTGCCAAAGTGAGGGAGGGGACAGGTATAAGAATATGGGACAAGAAAAGTATTTCAACCCCCAAAAAAAAAGCCCACCCTTGCCACAAGTTACATTGCCAGCTCATTAACCCTTGGCAACCAACTTTAGTTCCACTTCCTTGAATGGCAGCTTGTTCAAAATTTTATAATATTTTTTGGGTCAGAAATGTATTTTAATGCCTCAGAATCTCATATTATAAAGTCAAACATCTGTGGCTCAATTATTAACACTTACTTCAAATTTTAAGGCTTCGTGACCAGAGGTTTGAAAACAAAATATGTTTAGCAGGCAATCCAATATGACATTAAGAGAATTGTATGCTCTTAAGTGATGGCTTTTTCCCAGTTCAATACATTAAAAAAACAGGTTTCATCCGCTCTCAGGTTCACATAAAGATTCCATGCCACTATTCTCGAGAATCACAGGGAAGCTATCCCAGTATTGACTAATTTCATCCCACAACTAAAATAACCAAAACGATGTTGTCATAGCAGGTGGGTGTGCACAATTGTCAGCTATAGCTCCTACAAGATCACTTCAGAGTATATGATTTGCTGCAGTGTTCTGGGATATCCCACGGTCATGAAAGACATTACAAGTTTGCAAGCTTTTCCTCCCATGCTTAACACATGGTAATTGCTGTCACTAGTTTACTTACTTGCAGCATACAGAAACTTGCCGTCTGCACATCACCAGTCCTATCTACATAACTCTCCATGAGGTCAATGCCATCTTTCGCCAACCCTGTTAATAGAATTCCCTCTAGGTTTCCGGCTTCTTTCATTTCATTGGTTAGCTTGTCAATATAGCGAAGAATCTAAAGCAGAGTATCAATTTTTAATTTAGCAAACTACTAAAAAGCACAATTTTAATTTCTTATATTAGGCAGCTAAAATCAAGCAACATTTGAAGTACATTAACAAGTCTGTAAAAAGAAATACTTCTAGTTCTGCACAAAAATACTAAAGGCAATTTTAAATAAATACAAGGATACAAAATTCACGAGCACATTTGGATAAACTTTTTATTTCATAACCAGAAGCTCATCTTTATAGTGAAAATTCATACACAGAATATAGAAAACAAGTATACCATTTGGGTTTCTGAGTTTTCCATGCCAATCAAACTAATCAAAGTTTATATTCTTCCTCCATACAATACTTGCATCCTCTCCACATACCCTTTGATGTCTTTTGCATCTAGAAGTATTTAGCCGTTTCCTTAAATATATCCAGTGACTTGGCTTCTCTGCCCATTTGTGGGACAAAATTCCATATGTTCACCACCCTCTGAATAAGTAGTTTCTCATCTTGATCCTAAATATCCTGCCCTCTTATCTTTGTTCCTAGATTCTTGTATTGCTCCTAAAAACTCTAAATTGGTCATGAGAAATAAACTGATGTATGTTTTGGTCACGTCCGCTTTTGAAAAAATATTGGAAAGATATTTTTGATATTATCTCTGCAGTATTGAACATTGATTTACAACCCCATCCTATTACTGCAATTTTTGGTTTACCAATGATGGACTCACTTCATTTATCTTCTTCCGCCTGTCGAATGATTGCATTTCTCACTTTGATGGCTAGAAGATCTATTTTGTTGAATTGGAAGGAAATTAATCCTCCCACTGTATTTCATTGGCTTTCTCAAACTATGTTATGTTTAAATTTAGAAAAAATTAGAAGTGGTGTATTCGATACTTCTATTAAATTTGAAAAGATATGGAGACCATTTATTCAATATTTTCATATGATGTAATATGACCCTGTTCCAAGCTTATTGGATTTTCCAGCTTTAATCTTATTTATGTTGAGAGGATCGGAGTTGACGACACTGATGATTATGTATTCTTGTGAGATATTATAAACAGCCCTTTTTTTTCTTTTTCTAGTTTTTCTTTTTTTTCTTTTTTTGCTTCTTTTTTCTTCTTCATTAGCTATTAGATTAGTAGTTTAGTCAATTTTGCAAACATTTTTTTTCTGTTTTTTTAATATCATATATTATGAAATACCTAGATTTACCTTGTTCATACATATACTGTATGGTTCATGTTTTGGGAAAACTCATTTATACTGTAATCATTGCTTATGTATTCTTTCATGTGTAATGGGAGTTTGTATGTTTGTAATCCCTTTATTAATATATCAATTGTATTTTGTTCATATTAATACTAATAAAGAGATTGAAAAAAGAGAAATAAACTGATGAAATCAGAATGATCAGGTAGATAGGATGTTCAAGATATTTACACTAGCCATTTAACAAAGCTATAGAAATACTGAGGCTGAGTATTATTAAATATTACTAAAATATTATTGGCTCACAACTAGAGTACAGGTTGAAATTTTAGTTATGCCACAAAAGCAAGAATGCAAAATTACAAGGGATGGTACATACATGAGGTATTCAAAATATTCTCAGACTGAATTTATTTTGTTATGAGTAAAGATGGCTGGAGTTGCACACAGACCAGTAGACAGACCCATTGTCTATGAATGAGAAGCCAATCTAAAGAGCAAACATTTGGTGATTAGGAATTTACTTGTCCAACAAGAGCAGAAGTCAGATGTTCTTCCTGAATCTATTTTGTGCCTAGTTAGCTCACTTGCCAAGTTATTTTCAGTCTTCCCTGACATCACCAACAAATCTTCCAGAAAAGATATTAGTACCACTTCAGTTCAGCAATGACGAGCCATCTTGTGTTCTTGCTTCTTCAAAAATGAAGCATGATCTGGAACAGCATCCCTTTAGCCACATACTCGCTGACCCATCTTCCTGCTCCTATACTAACTAGCATACGCCACAAAATAATCCAGACACTACAGCCTTGGTTATTCTGCTCATTAATCTATTACCTTGTTCTCCAAATTTATATTGCAGCTCACCATCCTTTTTATAGATTATCAGTACCAATGTGGACTATAATGTCTGGGTGTTTATTCCTCCCTTAAGAATGCCCTGCATCCATCCTTGCCACTGCACTAAAGAGATAACGTAACAATACAAACCTCATTTACAGTGTAGAAGAAAACATGTTTTCTTTAACAAGTGAATCCATCTTGTCATTTTAGTTCTCTTAATATTTTTTTCTCCCTTCCTTTCCAGCAGAACCATTAATGGTGCCACAAATGTGCCCATTTCTGTTTTCCCCAAACAGCGATGTCTAAAAGCAGTGCATCTTTTTGAGATTGGTTTAGTTCATGGGACTTCTGCACTCCCTGCATCTACTGCTCCAACTGGTGGTCATCCATTGATTTTTGCCGGAGCATCCAATAATTAGATCATAAGACATAGGAGCAGAATTTGATCATTTGGACTATCGAGTCTGCGCCACCATTTCATAACGGCTGATCATTTTTACTCTCAACCCCAATCTCCTGCCTTCTCTCCGTATCCCTTCACACCCTGACCAATCAAGAATCTATCAACCTCTGCCTTAAATATACATAAAGACTTGGTATCCACAGCTGCCTGTGGCAAAGAATTCCACAGATTCACCACTCTCTGGCTGAAGAAATTCCTTTTAATTTCCATTCTAAATAGACACCCCTTCATTTTGAGGCTATGTCCTCTGCTCTTAGACTCTCCGACCATAGGAAACGTCCTCTCCACATCCACTGTATCAAGGTATTTCACTATTCAATGGGATTCAATGAGGTCACCCCTCATTCTTCTGAATTCTGGTGAACAGAGGCTCAGAGCCATGAAACGCTCTTCATATGACAAGCCATTCAATCCAGTAATCATTTTCATGAACCTTCTTTGAACCCTCTCCAGTTCCAGCACATCCTTTCTAAGATATGGTCCCAAAGCTGCTCACAATTTTCCAAGTAAGGCCTCACCAGTGCTTTATAAAGTCTCAACATTATATCCTTGCTTTTATATTCTAGACCTCCTGAAATGAATACTAACATTGCATTTGCCTTCCTCACCAACTTAACTTGCAAATTAACCTTTAGGGAATCCTGCACAAGCACTCCCAAATCCCCTTAGGCCTCAGTTTTTGGAATATACTCACCATTTAAAGAATAGTCACCCTTTCATTTCTTCTACCAAAGTGCGTGACCATATACTTCCTGACACTGTATTCCATCTGACATTCCTCTGCCCATTCCCATAATCTGTCGAAGTTTTTCTGTAGCCTCTCTACATCCTCAAAACTACCTGTTCCTCCACCTTTCTTCATATCATCTGCAAATTTTAGAACATAGAATAGTACAGCACATTACAGGTCCATCGGCCCACAATGTTATGCTGACCCTCAAACCCTGCCTCCAATATATCCCCCCACCTTAAATTCCTCCATATACCTGTCTAGTAGTCTCTTAAACTTCACTAGTGTATCTGCCTCCACCACTGACTCAGGCAGTGCATTCCATGCACCAACCACTCTCCGAGTGAAAAACCTTCCTCTAATATCCCCCTTGAACTTCCCTCCCCTTATCTTAAAGCCATGTCCTCTTGCACTGAGCAGTGGTGCCCTGGGGAAGAGGTGCTGGCTATCCAATCTATTCCTCTTAATATCTTGTACACCTCTATCATGACTCCTCTCATCCTCCTCCTCTCCAAAGAGTAAAGCCCTAGCTCCCTTAATCTTTGATCATAATCCATACTCTCTAAACCAGGCAGCATCCTGGTAAATCTCCTCTGTACCCTTTCCAATGCTTCCACATCCTTCCTATAGTGAGGCGACCAGAACTGGACACAGTACTCCAAGTGTGGCCTAACCAGAATTACATCGCATCTCTTAAACTCTGTCCCTCGACTTATGAAAGCTAACACCCCATAAGCTTTCTTAACTACCCTATCTACCTGTGAGGCAACTTTCAGGGAACTGTGGACATGTACCCCCAGATCCCTCTGCTCCTTCACACTACCAAGTATCCTGCCATTTACTTTGTACTCTGCCTTGGAGTTTGTCCTTCCAAAGTGTACCACCTCACACTTCTCTGGGTTGAACTCCATCTGCCACTTCTCAGCCCACTTTTGCATCCTATCAATGTCTCTCTGCAATCTTCGACAATCCTCTACAATCCCCTACACTATCTACACCACCACCAACCTTTCTGTCGTCTGCAAACTTGCCAACGCACCCTTCTACCCCCACATCTAGGTCGTTAATAAAAATCACAAAAAGTAGAGGTCCCAGAACAGATCCTTGTGGGACACCACTAGTCACAACTCTCCAATCTGAATGTACTCCCTCCACCACGACCCTCTGCCTTCTGCAGGCAGGCCAATTCTGAATCCAACTGGCCAAACTTCCCTGGATCCCATGCCTTCTGACTTTCTGAATAAGCCTGCCATGTGGAACCTTGTCAAATGCCTTACTAAAATCCATGTAGATCACATCCATTGCACTACCCTCATCTATATGCCTGGTCACCTCCTCAAAGAACTCTATCAGGCTTGTTAGACACGATCTGCCCTTCACAAAGGCATGCTGACTGTCCTTGATCAGGCCATGATTCTCTAAATGCCCATAGATCCTATCTCTAAGGATCTTTTCCAACAGATTTCCCACCACAGACGTAAGGCTCATCGGTCTATAATTACCTGGAATATCCCTACTACTTTTTTCAACAAGGGGACAACATTCGCCTCCCTCCAATCCTCCGGTACCATTTCTGTGGACAACGAGGACATAAAGATCCTGGCCAGAGGCTCAGCAATCTCTTCCCTTGCCTCGTGGAGCAGCCTGGGGAATATTCCATCAGGCCCTGGGGACTTATCTGTCCTAATGTATTTTAACAACTCCAACACCTCCTCTCCCTTAATATCAACAAGCACCAGAACATCAACCTCACTCATATTGTCCTCACCGTCACCAAATTCCCTCTTGTTGGTGAATAGTGAAGAGAAGTATTCATTGAGGACCTCGTTCACTTCCACAGCCTCCAGGCACATCTTCCCACTTTTATCTCTAATCGGTCTTACCTTCACTCCTGCCATCCTTTTGTTCTTCACATAACTGAAGAATGCCTTGGGGTTTTCCTTTAGCCTACTCACCAAGGCCTTCTCATGCCCCTTCTTAAGCTCCTTTCTTGCTACCCTATATTCCTCAATAGACCCATCTGATCTTTGCTTCTTAAACCTCATGTATGCTGCCTTCTTCCACTTGACTAGATTTTCCACCTCACTTGTCACCCATGGTTCCTTCACCCTACCATTCTTTATCTTGCTCACCGGGACAAATTTATCCTTAACATCCTGCAAGAGATCCTTAAAACATCGATCACATGTCCATAGTACGTTTCCCTGCAAAAACATCATCCCAATTCACACCCGTAAGTTTTAGCCTTATAGCCTCATAATTTGCCCTTTCCCAATTAAAAATTTTCCAGTCCTCTCTGATTCTATCCTTTTCCATGATAATGCTAAAGGTCAGGGAGCAGTGATCACTGTCCCCCAGATGCTCACCCACTGACAGATCTGTGACCTGACCCGGTTCGTTACCTAATACTAGATCTAGTATGGCATTCCCCCTAGTCGGCCTGTTAACATACTGTGACAGGAATCCGTCCTGGATGCACTTAACAAATTCTGCCCCATCTAAACCCTTGGAACTAATCAGATGCCAATCAATATTAGGGAAGTTAAAGTCACTCATGGTAACAACCCTGTTATTTTTGCACCTTTCCAAAATCTGCCTCCCAATCTGCTCCTCAATATCTCTGCAGCTACCAGGGGGCCTATAGAATACTCCCAATAGAGTAACTGTTCCCTTCCTGTTCCTGACTTCCACCCATACTGACTCAAAAGAGGATCCTGCTACATTACCCACCCTTCCTGTAGCTGTAATAGTATCCCTGACCAGTAATGCCACCCCTCCTCCCCTTCCCCCCCTTCCCTTTTAAAGCACTGAAATCCAGGAATATTGAGAATCCATTCCTGCCCTGGTGCCAGCCAAGTCTCTGTAATGGCCACTACATCATAATTCCAAGTATGTATCCAAGCTCTCAGTTCATCACCTTCGTTCTGGATGCTTCCTGTATTGAAGTACACACACTTTAGCCCTTCTACCTTACTACCTTTACACCCTTTATTCTGCTTCTCTTTCCTCAAAGCCTCTCTATATGTTAGATCTGGCTTTACTCCATGCACTTCTTTCACTGCTCTATCACTCCGGGTCCCATCCCTCTTGCAAATTAGTTTAAACCCTCCTGAACCATGCTAGCAAACCTACCTGCAAGGATATTGCTCCCCCTCGTGTTCAGGTGCAACCCATTCAATCTGTACAGGTCCCACCTTCCCCAGAAGAGATCTCAATGATCCAAAAATCTAAAACCCTGCCCCCTGCACCAACTCCTCAGCCACACATTCAACTGCCATCTCCTCCAATTCTTACCATCACTATCACGTAGCACTGGCAGCAATCCTGAGAATGCCACCCTTGAGGTCCTGTTCTTCAGCCTTCTGCCTAGTTCCCGAAACTCACACTTCAGGATCTCATCCCTCTTCCTGCCTACGTCGTTGGTACCAACATGTATCACAACTTCTGGTTGCTTTCCCTCTCATACCAGGATGTCATGCACCCGGTCAGAGACATCCCGGACCCTGGCACGCAGGAGGCAACAAACCATGCAGGTGTCCTTCTCGCATCCACAAAATCTCCTGTCTGCTCCCTTGACTATAAAGTCTCCAATGACGACAGCTCTCCTGTTCTCCGTCCCATCCTTCTGCACCACAGGGTCAGACTCAGTGCCAGAGGCCCTGCCACCGTGGCTCACACCTGATCGGTCCTCCTCGCCAACAGTATCCAGGACTGTAAACTTATTCAGGGGAATGGCTACAGGGGTGCTCTGCACTGTCTACTCACCTTCGCTTTCAACATTTTGCAACAAAGCAATTGTCCAAATCATTAACATACAATGTAAAAAGAATCTGTCCCAACACAGACCCCTGTGGAACACCACTAGTGACTGGCAGCCAACCAGAGAAGACTCCCTTTATTCCCACTCTTTGCTTCCTGCCAGTCAGCCAGTGCTTTATCCATGCTAGAATCTTCCCTGTAATACAATGGGCTTGTAGTTTGTTAGGCAGCCTCTCCTTATCTATTTTCTAAGTGGCTTAATATCTTTGATATAGATATTAGCTATTTCACTGCAAGTTGCGCTTCCACATTGTCTTTTTCTTTCTTCATAAATAGCAGGGTCTCATTTGCTACCCTTTGACCGACTGGCAAGACTTATTCCAGAATCTAGAGAATTTTGGAAGATAGTAACAAGCACATGTACTACCCTTATAGTCACCCCTTACAAAAGTCAGGGCTTTATCAGTTTAAGTTCATTAACTTCTCCAAAACTCTACACTGCCGCCCACCAACAAAAATAGAGAAACAATGATCTACAGGGCACCATCTACTGCCAACATATCCATCATGGACATTTCTGTCATTAATGGTTAGGTTAAAAATAATCCTTACAAAGCTAATGCCTTGTCATCATATTGATGACAGCTTCTATTATTAATAATGGACCCACTGCCTTATTAATCGTGACATATCACGGACAAAGCCTAAGTCTAGCCTGCATTATCCAGCAAAATTGAATATCAGCATGTATGTGATATCTTCAGATACTCTACAGTTTTTTTTTAAATCATCAATTCAGATTGATCCAAGTTCAATGGAATATACTTGTAGTGGTGGTGCATTAGAAGGCATGTTATCTTCCTTCTTACTAGTCAGGAGCAAGGATAACTTTTACTCCTATTTTGTGGGTCCTGAGGAGGCTAATGAGTTCAGTGCAAAAGCAAAGCCTCTTCTTAGGCATATTTTACCAGCCTGATAGAGCTACAATAGAGCAACAAAGGACACATCTTAGTGTTCAGCATCCATCAGGAAAAAAAAGCTTTGTGAGCTTTACCACATCTAGCCTGGAATAGCAATGCAACAAACAGCAAAACTATTAAGCTCTTAAATGTGTCCTGAGTATACACTATGAACTTTTACACTTACCTGGGAGTCATTTAGAAACATATTAGCGAAGGCCACTCTGTCACGTACTGCCACACTGCTCTCATACTAAAATGAGCAATAAAAATAAAAAAGACAAAGTAATGATTTGCGGAACATGTTAATGATTAAAATTATAAACATTAAATGACAGGAAAACAGCTTACCAGTACTCCATCATATGATCCTGGTTCACTAGTCAGAAAGGCAAACATGACACACAGGTAAGGATTATTTAGCTGCAGTCTTAGAGTGCTACACATTTCTCGCCACAGAGAATCCTTTTCATCTGTGTAACCTGACAGAGCCATTGCTACAACATTCAGGTTCAAATCTGCTGCAAATCACAAAATACTCATTATAAACCATCACTTTAAATTCTATTCAGAAACAAATTGTCAAAAATAATCTTAAAATTGTATTCTCAACTATGCAGCTTCACTCCATACCCAGTACCGACATGGCTTAAATGAGGATTACAATGTCTGCTTAATCAAACATTGAGAACAAATAAAAAGCCACAGGATACAATGTACCGTTGATTTGAAGGCACACATTTATCTTGCCTTTTTCCAGATTATGTTTGTAAGGTTTCTATATACTCAAACAAGAATACTGGTGTTTACTAGCCTCATAACAAACGTGAGAGTAAGAAAGTCATCCAGCAGATATTATCCTAAATGAAGATTCTATGATAAAAAAGTCATTCAGAACCACAAATTTGAACCATATTTTTATTTTTCTGATGAGCTCTACTTCCAAAGCTTATTAAAGGATCATATTATATAGTCTCCTCCTGGATCTGCCTGGGTTTCTGCAAAGTGCACCAGGTCAGCACTCCCAGTCCCCTTTAGGTTAGGTTCACACAAACAAGTTTAAAAAGCCATATTTGGAGACATCCATGTCACCCAACAATGCTATAGCTATAACGTTCAGATGTATATATGTAAATATACATTACATACAAATCTACAGCACATTACAGACCCTTCAGCCCACAATGTTACAGTGGCATGCAAAAGTTTGGGCACCCCAGTCAAAATTTCTGTTACTGTTGAATAGCTAAGCAAGTAAAGGATAACCTGATTTCCAAAAAGCATATAGTTAAAGATGGCACATTTCTTTAATATTTTAAGCAAGATTACTTTTTTATTTCCATCCTTTACAGTTTCAAAATAACAAAAAAGGGCTCGAAGCAAAAGTTTGGGCACACTGCACAGTCAGAAAATATCTTCCCAATAATTTTGCAAACAGGGGCAAGACCAAAACATGTGGGTCAATGAAGCTACTTCAGAATGACATCTGTCACAGGTTGGATTAACATGAGAATAAAGATATAGGCCGATAGGATGTACATTCAGTGGGGTCTTTATCTTTTTTAAGAATTAGCGAAATAGAGGCATCATAAAAAGATTGTGGCAATTTACCTACAGTTAACACATCTTTAAAAAATTTTATAAAGCCAAGGAGAGAGTATAGAGGAAAAGGATTAAATAAATTCTGCAGTATAACCATCCGGACCAGGGGCTTTACCTGAATTCATTGAAAAAATAGCCTCTTTTATTTTGGTTTCCATAATAGGTGTGTCTATCACCTAGAAGTACACTATCTTCTGTAGTTAATTTTGGGATATTCAATTTTCTTAAAAATTCATCCATTATAGAAGAATCCTCAACAAATTCTGATTGATATAAAGAATTATAAAAATCTTGAAAGGCTTTATTTATCTCTTTATGATCAATCGTCAAAGCGTCATCTCGTTTACGAATCTTAGTAATTTGTTGTTTAACCGAAGCAGTTTTCCAGTCTTTCAATTCTTGTTTGGGGGATTTTCACCCATTCTTCCTTGCAAAAGGCTTCTAGTTCTTTGAGATACTTGGGCCATCTTTTGAGGTCTATCCACAGATTTTCGATATGTTTAGGTCAGGGGACTGTGAGGGCCATGGCAAAGCCTTCAGCTTGCGCCTCTTGAGGTAGTCCATTGTGGATTTTGAGGTGTGTTTAGGATCATTATCCTGTTATAAAAGCCACCCTCTTTTCATCTTCAGCTTTTTCCCCCCATAAACAGTGTGATGTTTGCTTCTAGAATTTGCTGGTATTTAATTGAATTCATCCGTGCCACTGGCTGCAACACAAGCCCAAAGCATGATCGATCCATCCCCGTGCTTAACAGTTGGAGAGGTGTTCTTTCCATGAAATTCTGCACCCTTTTTTTCCCAAACGTACCTTTGCTCATTGCGGCCAAAAGGTTCTATTTTAACTTCATCAGTCTACAGGACTTGTTTCCAAAATGCATCAGGCTTGTTTAGATGTTCCTTTGCAAACTTCTGATGCTGAATTTTGTGGTGAGGATGCAGGAAAGGTTTTCTTCTGATGACTCTTCCATGAAGGTCATACTGTATTTGTGCAGGTGTTACTGCACAGTAGAACAGTGCACCACCACTCCAAAATCTGCTAAATCTTCCTGAAGGTCTTTTGCAGTCAAACGGCGGTTTTGATTTGCCTGTCTAGCAATCCTACGAGCAGTTCTCTCGCAAAGTTTTCTTGTTTTCTTCAGACCTCAACTTGACCCCCACCATTCCTGTTAACTGCCTTTTCTTAATTACATTACGAACTGAGGAAACTGCTACCTGAAAACATTTTGCTATCTTCTTATAGCCTTCTCCTGCTTTGTGGGCATCATTTATTTTAATTTTCAGAGTGTTAGGCAGCTGCTTATAGGAGTCCATGGCTGCTGATTGTTGGGACAAGGTTTGAGGAGTCAATGATTTATAAAGCTTTGAAATTTGCATCACTTGCCTTTCCTAACGAAGACTGCGAAAAAGTCATAGCCCTAACAACCTAATTAAAGGCTGAGACCTTGATAAAAGTTATCTGAGAGCTCCAATCTCTCGTGATGCCCAAAATTTGCATGGTGCTCCTTTCCTTTTTTACCCCCACTCTAAAATTGTAGAAAACAAAAATAATACATTAATCTTGCTTAAAATATTGAAAAGAATGTTTCATCTTTATGACTTTTGGAGATCAGTTCATCTTCTACTCACTTTACTATTCACAGTAACAGAAATTTTAACCAAGGGTGCCCAAACTTTTACATGCCACTGTAGCCGAGTATGTAACCTACTCAAGAAACTGCCTAGAATTACCCTACTGCACAGCCCTCTATTTTTCTAAACTCCACGTACCTATCTACGAGTCTCTCAAAAGATCCTATTGTATCCGCCTACCACTGTCAGCAGCAGTGCATTCCACGCACCCACCATCCTCTGTATGAAAAACTTACCCCTGACATTCCCTCTGTACCTACTTCCAAGCACCCTAAAACTATGCCCCCTCATATTAGCAATTTCAGCCCTGAATAAAAGCCTCTGGCTAGCCACACGATCAATGCCTCTCATCACCTTATACACATCTATCAGGTCACCTCTCATTCTCCATCATTCCAAGGAGAAAAGGCCAAGTTCATTCAACTTATTCTCAGAAGGTACACTCTCCAATCCAGGCAACGTCCTTTTAAATCCCCACTACACTTTCTCTATAGTATCCACATCCTTCCTGTAGTGAGGTGACCAAAACCAGTACTCCAAGTGGGGTTTGACTAAGATCGTGTATAACTGTAACATTACCTTACAGCTCTTGAACTCAATCCCACGGTTGATGAATGCCAGCAAACCATATGTCTTCTTAACAAGTGTCAATCTGCATAGCAGCTTTGAGTGTCCTATGGACACAGACCCCAAGATCTCTCTGATCCTCCACACTGCCAAGAGTCTTACCATTAATATTATATTTTCTTCAAATACGACCTACCAAAATGAACCACTTCACACTTATCTGGGTTGAAGTCCATCTGCCACTTTTCAGCCCAGTTCTGCATCCTATCGATGTTCCGCTGTAACCTCTGACAACCCTTGAGACTATCCACAACACCCCCAATCGTTGTGTCATCAGCAAACTTACTAACCCACCCTTCTTCTTCATCCATGTCATTTATAAAAATCACAAAGACGAGGGGTCCCAGAACAGATCCCTGCAGAACACCACTGGTTACCAACCAGTGACCAGTTAGGAAGGGTTATCCATATTCATATGAAAATATCAAAATGTGCCTGAAGGAACACAAAGTATCTAGATTAACTAGATCTATCTCAGGAACATAAGAAATTAATTTATTTATTCATTTTTCTTGAAGAAGTCAGTTATATTTCCATCCATGTCTCACCACCCCGCTAGCTTCAAACCTCAAGCAATCCATCCTGCCTTATAATCTTACCTTACCCAAGAACTTCAGAAAGGTAGCAGGAGCCACAGTAATTTCCACCCTACCTCCAAACTCTCCTGCTGAGATCTAAAATTAAGATTAAATGTTGGATCCTGAAGGCACGTCAGACCCAATTTTTGCATTTAAAGAATTTGCTTAAGTTGGGACTAAATAAAACAGGAGATAAATTGGATAGGATAAGTGGATTTTCCAGAAGCATAGTGGACATGATCTTCATTATGGGACAATTCCAAGAGACACACTAACAACTATGTGCCCCTCCTTTTTTTTTTACATCACTTAAGCCTTTAACTCCATTAGTCCAGATGGATTATGGAGCACTATCATTTTAAACATGCACAGAAATTACTCTACAACTTACATTTACTTTATGATGACATGCAAGTCAGGATCTTAACCAATGGTAGTACAACAGACAATCTTGATAAAGATGTGCCAAAGACAGCTGAAAATCAGGATTAATACTGGTTTAACGTAGGATAAAACAGAACAGCAGATGGAATAGGGTACCACAGTAGTGTAGGCATTAGTGAGATGTTATTGCAGCTCAGGGCATCGTAGTTCAGAGTTCAGTTTTGGTGCTACCTATAAAGAAGATAGTATGCCCTCCATGTGAATGTGTAGATACCCTCAAGTTGCTCCAGTTTCTTCATACATTCCAAAGACGTACTGTTTAGTAGGTTAATTGGTCATTGTAACTTGTCCTGTGATCAGATTAGGATCAAGTAAGTGGGTTGCAGGGTGGCATTGCTTGTTAGGCCAGAAGGGCCTATTCCCCACTGCATCTCTAAATAAAAATAAGTAAATAATGATTTTGGGTGCTATTTGGAATTTATTTGCTTTCTCTGTCATGGTATGATTTCTTCCATATGCCAAAAATGTTTTGTAGGTTGGCTGCTGTGTGTCATACCTGAGTGGAGAGAAAACGATGAGGGAGGGCAGGGGTGAATTGATAGATTTGAGAAGAAAATGGGATAAACAACAGTCAGTCTGGATATGGCGAAGCCAAGGAGCCTTTTTGACTCTGCATGTCTATCTAACCAATCATTCACAGGCTACATCAGGGCCATAGGGGTTGCCAGGCAGTTGTCTCTGGCCGTTGTACACGCTCGGTGGCCAAGCTCAAATCTTATTGACTCATTCACTGAAGCACATGATAACATTCTCACTGGTTGCTGGGAACCTCTGAAGTGGAGAAAGACTACTTACACCACCTCATGATCTACCCAGCTGACTGCCACTCCCACTTGTTAGAAATGTGCATTTTCAAATTAATGGGACAAATAATATTTTATGAAATTAAGAATTAGTCTTGCACACAGAAATAAAGATTGCAACAAGAATCATGTTGATTATTGTTTTGATATTGTGCAGTGATTTATAGTTAAAAGTTTTGACACAACATCAATTGCATAATCACAACTCAAATGTTGTTTTCCTGAAGCAGTGTGATTAGGGCATATAGTATAGCAAATTTGTTTTTAAAATGTGCATGCATTAAAGTCATCTTGATATCATTTTATCAATTTAACCTGAAATCCCCCCAAAATGTGCCTTCTATGAGTGAATTGAATTTAAAATCAATGAAAAAAAATCTTAAATTTCACTTAACCCTTTTATAGTTTGCATTAGCCTAGTCAGTACCTATTAAATTAAATACTTCATCCAAACACCCAGTGGAATTAGTTAGATTTCACAACTTATTTAAATAAATTTATTATGTCACTTCAAAGGTTCACAAGTAGCACAAACTCACGCGATGCTCATTTTGAGCCGGTGCTGTGCCCAGATTTGTGGGTGAATCTGTATTCCTAGTACAATGTTTGGAAACCAAGACAGTCCATGGAACATCAATTTAAAATATGGACAAACCCTAACAGAAAGCAAGGCTAAAACTTTGAGAAATTTTGTCATTTAAAGTTTTTCATACAAAAAAAAGTAGTGTCTATCCTGCTTCATCTCATTTTATTACTCAAAACAAATTAAACCATTCTCTTTTACCTCACTGAATAAAATAAAAGACAGTAATACATTTAACAGACATTTTAGGATTAAATAGCTTCAAACAATTAAAAAAAAGAATGGATGGTATACCTTTCCCTAAAGCAGCTCCCTTATTGAGAATCTCTATTGCTCTTCGGATGTCAAGATTAAAAAGTGCAACAGCAGCAGCTCTTTCCCATTCTTCTCCTTGTTCCAACGAGTTCAGAAAAGGACCCACATCAATATCTGGACCCTTCTGGATCCAGCCACAAAGCTGAAGAGCCAAACACCGTTCCTCACTCTGGTACCTGATCACATCCGTCTGTCGATCCGATCCTGTCCAACTATGTTTATAGCTCTCTGTTTTTCTCTCTGTCAATGGGATAATTGCAAAGAAAGATGATAATGGTGCTTCAGAGAATATATTGGTTTCTAGAAAATATATCTATGCTTTTGTTGTGGGGTGGCACAGTAAGCAGCAGCTGGCACAATGCTTTACAGCACCAGTGATCAGGGGTTTAATTCTTGCCATTATCTGTAAGGGGTTTATATGTGTGGCACTTGGCCAAGTGGTTAAGGTGTCAGTCTAGTGATCTGAAGGTCGCTAGTTCGAGCCTTAGCTGAGGCTGCGTGTTCTGTCCTTGAGCAAATCACTTAACCACACATTGCTCTGCAACGACACTGGTGCCAAGCTGTATGGATCCTAATGCCCTTCCCTTGGACAACATCAGTGGCATGGAGAGGGGAGACTTACAGCATGGGCAACTGCAGGTCTTCCATACAACCTTGCCCAGGCCTCAGTCATCATCGAAAATCGATGGACAACCGATGAAGATATGTTCTGCCAGGGACTCTGTGGGTATTCCAGCTTCCTCCCTTTTTCTAAAGATGTACAGTTTAGGATTAAGTAAGTTGTGGGCAGACTATGGTGTCACCAGAAGCATGGTGACACTTGTGGCCTGTTCCCAGTGCACCATCAGACTATGTTGATTGTTGACACAAACATTGAATTTCGCAGCACGTAGATGGAAACATCAAACCATGTCACAAGTAAAGCTAATCTTTGTTAACTGAACTTAACAATTACAATGTTTTAATCTGCAACAGTTTTCACATATGAAAACATGCAAATAGACAGGGTTTCAAATCATCTCAGCATTAAATTCCATTAAAAGCGCAAAGTAAATTAAATTATTTACACATTGCTTTTTATAAATTTAAGTCAAATATTATGAAACTTGAAAAATAACCTGGAACATTGTTGAGTAGCTTGCCAAGCTGGTTTGCAGACCTTTCTTTACCCAGCCAGGCAACATCATCAGTGCAACTTCGAATTCGAAGTTGCACTGGGTAACGAAATGTCTGCAAGCTAATAAGCCAGCTCGGTGAGCTACTCAACAACAACAATCTCAACCCAAGCTGCAAAGTTTTTCCAACATCTTAAAAACCTGGAACATGAAAGACAAAATTAAAATTGCATTTAAATTCACTCACCAGCACTTGATTTCAAAATTGTTTTAATGCCAGAGTAAACAAGAGGCACTTTGTTCACAGATGACTTCTGTTCTGCATCTTCTGCATATTGTTTCATGAGTGATTACAAATTTAGGAAAGCAACATGAAGGAAAAAATTGACCATTTTCCACCTTCAATAGTAACTGGCAAAATAAAATTCTAAAGCTCAGCATCTCCTAGCAATGTACAGTAACCTTAAAATGATCCACAATTTGGACATTCCATATCTAAACCTACAATCACACCGTTGCCATCAAACAGCTGCAGTCTTCCTTAATCATCATCTAATGGCAGACATTAGCTGCAAGACAGTTCACAGCCAACTACGCACCATTTTAGTGAAA
Organism: Hemitrygon akajei; assembly: GCF_048418815.1. Classification (NCBI taxonomy): domain Eukaryota; kingdom Metazoa; phylum Chordata; class Chondrichthyes; order Myliobatiformes; family Dasyatidae; genus Hemitrygon; species Hemitrygon akajei. The sequence goes on from NC_133131.1 coordinate 93,136,377, forward strand.
ATTAGGTACCACAGTAAATTATTAGTGATTGCACTTCAAGGGTATAGTAGAAAGCCCCGAGGTTTCAGATGACAAATTAAATTTCTTTCTTCTTGAACTTTAAAGTAACAACTTCAAAAAAAATAGTTGCAGAATAATCATTTATATGGTATCAAACACTGAGACTAATTAAAATGTTAAAATACCTCTGCAATAACCAGTAATACCTGGCAGACATACAAGACATCAATAGCTACTTCAAAAAGAAAATTATTCCATGTTATTTAATACTGAAAGTTAATACTGCAATGGAGAAATATTAAAGAGGCTCTTCCAGGAACTGCACTCTTCTTGATAGATAATATTAAACTCTTCTTCATTAGAAGTTAAATTTTTATCTTTTTCAGATTTTCCAAAATCACTTTAGCAATGAATATTGCAAATCTATTTTTTCCATTTAAAAAGTGTAACTAATACAAGCAAGGGAGACTGTAGTGCAAACAGGATGTTTAACCATGCCTATTCATATGCAAATCATTCTGCCTGTAATAATGGAAGAATTAATTGTTCAGATGCTGGTGTGGGATTCGAGGAAGAGACGAGAGATGGAGGATATATTTACACTTCAAAAGTTCATCACTACATGTAAAACAGTTTAAAATGGCCCAAGACAAATGAAAACCATGATATGTCTAGTTAAATGCAGGAGCAATTTTTACAAGTCACAAAGTAATGACTGATGGGGACGTTGACATATTCAAGAAATAGGATCATGCTTTGTAGCCCGGATGGCATTTGTAAAGATTTCAGGAGCTGAAAATACGTCAGAATATGTCATAGGAACATGGGAAATGCTAGAAATTAATTACTACCCATCTTGCTTAGTCTATTATGCCAAATAAAGTCCAATGTTATGAGATAATGAAGTTGTTGACTAACCACAGCATTCAACCTCTACCAGTTAAACAGAGTTAAACAGAAGAATTGTTGCTAGTTATAGAGTCCTATAGCAAGGGTACAGAACCTTTGGTCCAGTTTGTCCATACCAATCATGGGGCCTACTCAAACTAGTCCCATTTGCCTGATTCTGGCCAATATCCCTACAAATCTTTCCTATCCACCATCTTTTAAACACTGTAACTGGACCTGCCTCCACACTTTCTCTGCGGCTCATTTCCTTACCTACCAACTCCTTTGTGAAAAACTTGCTCCTCAGAAACCTTTTAAATGTTTTCCCCCTTACCTGATCCTATGTTCTCTAGTTTAAATTTACCTACTTCAGGAAGAATTTGATGATCCACCTTAGTTATTCACCCCCCCCCCCCCCCGCCACGATTTTATAAACCTCCAAGGTCACCCCTTCACTTCAGGGAGAACAGTCCTTATAACACAAGCCCTCATGGTAACATCCTTATGAATCATTTCTTCAGCCTTCCCTGTTTAATCATATTCTTACTGTAGCATGTCAAGCTAAACTACACATAGTACTCCAAACACTGTCTCACCAATATCTAACATAGCTATAGTATGATCTCCCGATATGTTTCAGTGCTCCAACCAATGAAGGTACGTATGCCATACGGCTTCTTTGTCATGCTGTCTATGTTACTACCTTCAGAGAACTATGTAACATGTACCATCAGTGCCAGCCCTGCCCAGGTTTAAATTTCCCATAAAACATCACCTTGCACTTACCTTGAATATACACATAGCCCAAGAGAGAAATCTTTCAGGTAATCAAAAATAAAAATCATAGCATCTTTCATTTACTTTGAAATATAGCAGTATAGCAAAGTAAAAAACAAATATTCTTAACTCTAGTCCTGATGAGGGTTCTCCGTCCAAAATGTCGACTGCTTTCCATTGATGCTGCCTGGCCTGCTGAGTTCCTCCATCATTTTGTGCACGTTGTTTGGATTTCCAGCACCTGCAGATTTTCTTGTGTGATTTTTAACTCTATGCAAGCTTTGGTCTTAAAAATATCACTGCAAGATTTATCAGTAATTTCCATTGCTAAGAATATTAATCAAAAGGATATAATGTAGGGTGTACCATAAAGATTTTAACTGAGGATCATCATCTCCAGCCAACAAATGATTTCTCCACACTTGCTCAGTATCAAGCCCATATCTTGACAGTGCTCGCTGTCTCATTTTTGTGGCAACATCTTTCTCTCCAGAATGAGTTTCTCCCTCTTCGCTGCAGTTGTACAAGTGCCTGCCACATGCCCACATCAAAGTAGTAGTGGGACTCCAAGCCAACGATATCCGCTCAAAGACCGTAAAATCTGACATCAGTCTGTTTGACGTCACCACAACCATACGGTTCTGATTTGTTGGATGCCAAGCAAATGAGGCAATATAGTTTTCACATGGCTGAACACTCCTTTCTATTATGGTAGGTTCAGTTTCATCTCCAATGGGTGCTGGTGTGTGTTGCATATCATAGAGGCGAATTATATTGCTATCTCTAGTCAACGTAGCCAGCAATCCAGTTCTTGTTGGACACCAAGCTACCTTTGTTAGTGGTTTGGGTTGCTCAGTCAATGTCAGCACTGGCTTTTCAAACTTCCTCAGGTCCCAAATTGCCACCTGTCCTTCAAAGAAAGATGCCACACGATCATGGAAATGAGGGTCAACTGTTACACCCTGAACAGCTTTTGTATTGACAAACATCTTTTGGCTGGTGTTTCTCAAGTCAAAAATTGCAAGGTTGCGATGCATACCTGCTAGAAGCAGTTTTTGGTCTCTTGGGAGCCAGCAAAGGGAGAGGCTTGCATCATTCTGCCCTAGTTCATACAATGGCTTTGTCACCACAAGTCCTGCATCTGTATCACCAGCAGAAAGCCGGACTTTCTCTGCTGGAACTGCAATTTCTGGTGTGTATTTGCTGCTGATATCCCAAATGAGTACAGAGAAATCTGCCCTGTGTTTATCCAGTCCAGCAGCAAGCCAATTGCTGTCCACAGGATTCCAAGCCAATGTATTACACTGCCGAGCATGTTTTGGAACAAATTCTTTCCCCATCAAATCTCTGAATTTAGAATTACGATCTTGACCAAGGCTAGTAAGGACAACCCGTCCATTGGCTTGACCAACAGCAAGTAAACATTCAGGATCATATTTAGGATACCAAGCCACACATTTCATATAAGGTGTGTCAGAGTTAATTGCCAATAACGTGGCTGTGGTGTCCTCTGAAAGCCTCAATGAACCAGCTTTGGCTTCAAAATTTCCGACTGATTCAGTACGATAAAGACAAAGTTCAGAGTCACAAACAACAAATCTGTCCACATGATGTGGAGCCCATAGGATATCAGGTTTGGAACCACTCATTTTTTTCTACCAGATGTGAAGATGAATCATTCCAAAAGGTTTATCATTTCCAGTATCAGTTTGATTGAAGACACACATGCACATACTCTTCAGTGTGCATCATTATAGAACTGCAAGAAAAACAAGTTATTTTGAATTACTAAATAGTGAACAATTATTTTCAGCTACAAGAAGTTCAAAGTTTACAGTATGTTTAATTCAACTTTTGAATTACAGGTGAATATTTTAATTAAATTTCCAGTCATACAAGATTTTATAACTTTGGCTCTAAAAATTAGCACGTTCATGCTGATTGAGCATCTCCGACTGGAAGAGTCTGCAGACCATCCATTTACACGAGCTAAATGCGGTGGGATTGTTTCATTGGCCCTCTGTATCCAAGTACAAGTAAAAGGTCCAAATAACATCCACTTTACAGGTGTCACTGAACTTAGCAGAATTACAGTGGATTCTGATTAATTGGGGCACATCAGGACCAGAACACTTTGGCCCAATTAAGCAGCTGTCCCAATTAGCTGAAGTTTTGTAGAACTACCACTTAACTGAATAACAAATCATGTATCTAAATGAAATACAGAATAAATTAGAACACTACCAAAACTACTACAGTATTATATAACTGTATTGGTTCCTAATAAGTTATTGATGGGGGAATTCATTCAGCATACACTGATGTGTCCCTTTAATTGACTGTAAGTGAACAAAATCAGTGCAGACACATGGTGTGGAAAATGAACTGTCTTCAAACAGTGCTTCCTCCAAATGTTCATTTTAATTGTAACATTCAAAATGATTGCTGTTGCCTTCAAATTCTTCGTAGTTCCTAACTTGAAGTTGCTTTGTTAAATTGCTTTGTTTTCACTCCCAGCCAATTCTGGCATCTCCAAGTCTGAACTGTTCTGAATTGTCTTCAACTGTTTATTACTCACCAACTATCAGTGACAAAAATCACTGCATTTTAAACGCAAACACACAAAACTGACACGGTTTAAAAAATTGTTCACTCCAAGCACTGAGTAGTGTGTAAAGGCCACACAAGTGCACATAACTGTTGCTAGCTGGAAACAGACTCCTGCCCCAATGAAGTGGCATGGCAACCCAAATAAATAAAGGGAACCCTTGCTATTTTCTCAATTAGTTTTAGTTCTTTGAGAGTTATTCCAAATAAGCAGCTGCCCTGATTAACCAGAATCCACTATATATGTAAAAGTATTCCAATTTTAATGAAAACTAAAATTTAAAGAGTTAATTAAAATCAAATTAAAAACATGAAGCAAAATAATAAACTTACACTCTGTCTCCTACAGCCTGGACCTACAACCCTCAACTCTCATATGAACTGAAACATCCATTATTAAATTTCCTTTGATTTTTAATATAGGTCACAAATAAGCTATAGCAGATTCCTTCAGAATGTTCAGGAATATAAACAATATTCCTCAAGGATAATGCAGTGAATTTTTTCTTAAAATGATATAAAAGAATACAAGGTACGAAGAGATACAAGATGGTAAGGCAGCACTTTTTTTAAAAGGTGGAAGGTTAATTTAATTGTACGTGCAGAAATATTAACACAGATATTGAAATGTGCAATAAAATATTAAAGGCTGATGCAGATTCTGAAGAAAGATTCATTTAAGTATCTTGGTTATCTCCAAGGTATAGACTTTGCCTTCCCATCAATTCCAGGAATCAATTAGCATTGAAGCTATTAAATAACAAATAAGGGAACCATATTTTTAATTAGCACATCTGTGCACGGGAGAGGGAGGGAGTTAAAGAAAAGCTTGGAGAGTACAGGATTAACAGACAAAACAAAAGATTATATACAAAGATGAAAAAAACACCAATACATTTTACATATTGAGAGAACACAGAATGTTTTGACATCTCAAGCAGAAAAGCACTTTTTCAGGGTCGATCTAAGGCAACAAAATCAGGTTATAAAATTGTGACATTGTTGTCAAGTTTTCTTAAGATTTTTTAAGATGGTTGATGGTGCAAATCAATACCCATGTCCAGGAGCAGCGAAGCAATAGCAATAAAGTTGCTGTTAATTTCAACAGACAAAATGATGGGGGACAAAACAGACAAGAACCACAGTGAACACAAGGAAATCTGCAGATGCTGGAAATTCAAACAACACACACAAAATGCCGGTGGAACACAGCAGGCCAGGCAGCATCTATAAGGAGAAGCACTGCTGACGTTTCGGGCCGAGACCCTTCGTCAGGTCTAACTGAAAGGAAAGATAGTAAGAGATTTGAAAGTAGTGGGGGGAGGGGGAAATGCGAAATGACAGGAGAAGACCAGAGGGGGTGGGATGAAGCTAAGAGCTGGAAAGGTAATTGGCGAAAATGATACCGAACCACAGTGAGGAGTCTTCCAGTAAATGCTGCAATGAAAGACATTCACAAAACAGTTTGAAATATATCCAAAAGACTCCATTATTGGGAAACAGCTTATCTGAAATACACCTGAAGTTATGGATTCTAAAGGGGGGAAAAAATCTATGTACCATTAAATTAATTCACTGGTTATTTCTCACTACAGATTTTTAAGCTGCTTTTCTCACTTGAGATTTGTTATATAAATTATAATTTAGCTGGAGTTATTCCCTTTTCAATAGGGGAAGGTGTGAGGGGTTATGATGGGGGCATTTAAAATCATTTAGGGTTCAGACACAGCAAGAGAGAAACTGTTCCTGTTGGCACAAGGGTCAAGAACCAGGAATGAAGGCAGACGGGAAAAGTAAATGAATGTGAGGAAGCTTTTATTTTTTAAAAATACTCCAGTGGTTAAGATCCCAACTGAATTACCAAGTGATATTCAAAAGAGAACCAGTTAAATATCTAAAGTAAGGGATTTGCAGGTCTAAGATCATCTGTAATGTCATGTAACACCACTATGATTCACTATAGCTCTTCCTGAAATCTCCATTAAGCAATATCAGTTCACTCCACATATTGTAGAGTAATTGCTAACGGCACTAAATATAGAAAAGTGTGGGTATAGAGAGTATCCTACTGTGTTACTAATGACTTTCACCCCAGAATAAGCCACAATGTTAGCCAATCTTTTCCAATACAGTTACAACACTAACATCTACCTGGAAGTGTGGCCTTACCCTCCTCATAAAAAGCAGAAATTCAAACCGAATAATTTCTGCCCAAACAACCTATTCATAACTATCAGCAAACTGAAGGAAAATATCTTAAGCAATTCTATCAAACAGCACTTACTCCCCAAATAGAGGTCAAGAGCACAGAATACAACCTGTAGAGATAGATACAGTGGTGTAGACATGGGGATAAAAGCATTTACTAGCTATGACAAAAGAGTAAAAAATGGAACCCTGCTGGTCAATAACATGTTCAACAAATTAAAAGCTGCTGCTAAGTAAGGAAATATGTGGAGAAAATCATTACCTCTGACAGTCAGGTTGGATGTCACTGATCAAATTCATATTTATTTATCACATGTACATTGAAACATACAATGAAATGAGTTGCTCGCATCAACAACCAATACATCCAAGGATGTGCTGGGGGAAGCCCGCAAGTGCCTTTACACATTCCAGCATGCCACAATGTTCAGCAGAACAACACTAGCAGCATCAACAGCAGAATGAAACGTGACAACAATAGCAAAAACAAGCAGCTTTCCCACCCACCCCTCACACAGACAGCTTGCCCTGGGGCTGGTGACCTGTCTTCGTGCCTCCAATCCATGGCCCTTGTTATTGGCCCTACTTGAACTGGACTCAATCTCTGGACCTCAGCCTTCTGCTTTGCCACCTCGACTTCACAAACCCCTAGGTGTTGACCCCAGGACTCCCTGTTCATGGGTTTGTTCTTCGGCCCTCAACGCAGGACTCGCCAACCACAGGTTTAAATTTGTGCCACAATCCCAAGACTCATGTGGCCTCCAAGCCTGGTGCCGTGGGGTGGAGTCAATGGCCCTTGTGACTTCTGCATTGACCCCTGGTCTTCTCAGCACCTGCTGACATGACCACCATGATCACTGACCTTTAACCGCAGAGCATAGCAGCGTCAACTCTGAACATCAGTTCATGTCCTTGATACTTCATTCTCCCTCATTCCTGTCCCTTAACCCTAACCTGGCACCCAACTCCTCTCACCGTCCCTCAAACAAAAAAAAACACAACCAGTCTGAGCCACAACCTCACAACACGGCACCATGTTGATTGGAGCATCATCTCCTGCTCCTGACGCTACATTTTCTGCCCAAACTAATTTTACCTCATCTGTCCCCAACTAGCCTGCCTCCTCACTCCCCGCACTGACCCCAAAACTATTCCTACAAACAAAAAAAAACCTTCTGACCCACTACACTGACAAGACATCATAGCTCAGTACCACCTTGACTAGAGGCCAGGGACTGGACGTTTAAGTGTTGGAAAGTTGTTTGAGAGATTCCAACCAGATCCTGAGCTCAAGGAAAAATGTGCATTTAGTCGGCCCCACTTATCCGCAGGGGATTAGTTCCGGGATCCTCCGCAGATACCAAAAAATGCGGATGCTCAAGTCCCTTATTTAACCTGGCTCAATGTGATGGATCTTAGGACCCAGCGAAACCCCAGACCTTATTTAACCTGTTTCAGTGCAATGGTCTTTCGAACCCAGCGCAGCTCTGAATCTGCAGTATTTCTGTTCACGAAAATAATCATGGTCACGACTGGAAGTAAAGTGGAAGTAATAAAGTGATCGGAAAGAGGTGAAACGCCATCGGTCATTGGAAAAGCGTTGGACTACAGTCTGTCAACGATCGGAACAATTTTAATGGATAATATGAAAGGCCCTGCCCTGATGAAAACTACAATTATTACTAAGCAGCGCAGTTGTTTGATTATTGAAATACATATGTTTCTTGTGTTTTACATGCATAGAAAGGTAAAATATAAACTATATACTAAGACAAACGTTTGTCTAACTGACGCTAAATAATACCGGATGTACCTGTTCCGACTTCAAATCCGTTTTAAAGACAGACTCAGAACCGGAACTCTTTCATAATCCGGGGACTGCCTGTACTTTTAAATCTCTAGATTACTTATAATACCTAATACAATGTAAATGCTATGTAATAGTTGGTACACTGTATTGTTTAGGGAATAATTACAAGAAAAAATAGTCTGTACATGCTCAAACAACAAGTGTTGGAGAGAGAACTTCCAGGTTTTCCCGATCCACGGTTGGTTGAATCCGCGCATGTGGAACCCGCGGATAAGGAGAGCCTACTGTACTTGGAATTTATTCTTAAGGACCAAAAATATGGTAGGTTGGAAATGGGGCACTTAATTGCAAGGGCAGATGATTATAGAGTCCCTCTCATAATGCCTTTCAAATTATTAGTCACACACAAAGTTAGTTCCTCTTCAACTTTAGCGCTTCCTGATGGAAGGCCCATTGATCAAGTCATTGCATCAGCCTGAGCATGCCAAATACAGAAAATCAATGACACACATCTGCAGATGTATTTAACATACTAAAATATTTCAGTTTTTCCATAAGAACTTTATCAAGTATTTAACATGACATAACGCTTACAGGCTCAAGTGGCAAGAGGTTTGGTCTGAGTGATGCTGTTTAAGTAGTATTTTTTTTTATAAAGCAAAGAAACAGATTGCTGGAGAGAGATCAAGAATGTGACAATGAAGCTACTGATTTAAGACTTAAATTTTTTTTTCAAATATAAAGAGCATTGTTACAAGTCTAATGTCTCTTGTAATGCTCCCTCCCACCCTCAAGATACTTTGATAGTTGAATGCCAGTGCTCTTATTATTTGTCTCTGGTTTTGACCATAAATCAAATGGATGCTTTTTGGTGCTAACACTCCTTCAGCCTTCACATCCAACGTTTATATCAATGTTTATTTCCACCAACCACCGCATGATCTCACACCAAACTCATTTCCCCATCTTCCATCCCAACTTTCTGCTTTCCACAAGGATGACTTCCTCTGGGACTCCTGGTCCCCAGCAAATGAAGAGGCGTATTAGCTGTCCTTGACCTCATCCCTCAGCACTGTCCAAGAATCAGAATAATCCTTCCAGGTAAGGCAGACATTCACCTGTATGACTTCCAACCTGGTCTACTGTATATGACACTTGTGAGGTGGCCTTCTCTACTCTCCTGAAAGCATACACCAGGCAAATGTTCTAACGAGTACCTGCACTGTCTGCAATGGCCATTTCATACTTCCAGTTACATGTCAGCTTAACTCTCCTTCCCACCCTCCTACTGGCCTGTCCATCCTTCGCCTTCTCCCTCACTACAGAAAGGCCAAATGCACATTTAATTTTTCATTTGGGTAATTAACAAGCTAATGGTATGAACACTGAGCTTTGCATCTTTTGTACCTTGGCTATTGGTAAGCCTCCTTGATTCAAGGAAGTGGAAAATTAGAATTAGAACTATTTCTGTTAACTGCATCTGTAATTAGAATGTAAATCATTTCCGGTAACACAATCTGCTAGTGTTCTTCTCCCACACATACACACTTACCTGCTTACCTAGTTTTTCATCACCTCTCCCCCAGCAAGTTTCATCTACCCATCATTTCCTCCCCATCTGGTTCCACCTATCACCTACCCATTCAACCTGAAACACTGACTTAATCCTTTTTGTGTCTACTGATGCTGTTTGACTAACTGAGCTTTTCCAGCAATGATTGTTATTGGACATCTTTGGTATTGGTGCTTGCTAATTTAAAAGAGACAATCCTAATTCCTCCTTTCAAAACACAAACCACTGAAATTTCTTGCATCTAGAGCCTAAACATGCAATCACACTTTCAATAGCAAGTTATGCATTACAATCCATCTATCCAGTTATCTCCCCACTTAGATGATTCTACAGCACAAAAAGTAGCAATGACTAGTATTAATCAAACACTGGAACAAGAGACACACATGTATCTTCACCAACACAAAGAGATTCATTCTTTAGCTATCTAAATTCAAATATCATAATTCCATTTCACCAATAAAGCAGTCAATGCACAACACACTCAGAACAAAATGCACGTAACAGGCAATTCTAATATTCATCCAAAAAGCTACCTCCTATGGTTTGCTGGAAATGCTCAACAGATAAGGAGGTATATGGGGAGTGTATTAGAACTTTCACTGACATGAACTGTTTTTCTACCTTCAGAAATGCGTTTGAGCTCAGTATTTCCAACAGTTCTTTTTCAAATTTGACATCCAGACAACCTCACAGAGCCTAAGAACAAAATATAGGAAGTGGAGTAAACCGTATGAGCCTCACAAGCCTGCTCCGCCATTCATTGCTAATCCAATCTTGGCCTCAGCTACATTTTCTGCAGGATCTCCGCATAACCTGAAACCCCAGTGTAAAATACTCATCGCGGCTACTTGTAACTTACTTAAGTTATTTAAAAAAAAAAGGTATGTGTGTTAATTAAAAAGGAATAGGAGTGAGTTTCTAAGTGGCTTGTTTTGCGACCTTAAATGCATTCACAACAAGAACTGTCACCAGATCCGGATTCTAGGTTCAAGCTTCGCGCAGGGATTCCAGCACAAATGACGTCCCCTACTAACGGGAGGACCAGAGACCCAAGACACACGCCATTCACGTTTCGATGGTCCCGCTGCGAACCGATCTGCACCCCACTCACACCTGACCACCCAGCAGGCCGCAATCCATTTCCCCCTGTTCGCATCCACGTCGCAGTTCAACTGCCGGTCTCGTCAGCCGCCACACGCTTCCCGCACAGGACCAGTCGGCCCTCCGGCCTGGCCGACGGAAGCTTTATATTTTCCTACCCCCGTCCCGATCCCACCACTCCCTCCGCCACCGCCAGCAGCGTCACGTCGGCCACTAACGACAAATACCCGGCCGCACTCGGGACAGACAACTCGGCCACCGGCGCCAACCGAAACCCAGGAGCTAGAGCGTTAATACCGGCTTTATCCGGGGGAACGCGGCGGCCACCATGGCGCATGCGCGCTCGCTGTGTTTATCCACGTGACGCGTGACGCAGGCGAGGAAATTCCTCACCCTTGGCAACAGCGACCCGGCTGTCCTGGGCCTCCTCTTCTGCTGGGCAGCAACCGTGGAAAAGACGTTTCAGAACTGATGATGGGTCTCGGCTCGAAACGTCAGCTGCACTTTTTTTCCATCGGTGCTGCCAGGCCTGCTGAGTTCCTCCAACATTTTGTGTGTGTTGACTTGGATTTTCGGCATCTGCAGATTTTCTAGTGTAAAGTAGTGTCTGGGTAGTACACACAACCCAGTGGTATGAACATTCTCATTTCAGGTAACTCACGAAGTCGGCGGTCCTACTTCTTTTTTTCTGATCCACCCATTGTTTTTTTTTCCTTTCCCATACCTCCACTCCAGCCCCATCACCAGTTTTTTTTCACCCCCCCCCCAACCCCACATTCCATCCATTATTACGCACCATATTCACCCACTAGTCCTCCCCATTCCCATCTGGTTGTGCTTCCATCTGCCCTTCACCTCTCCCCTAATGGTTCCTGTGATCATCTTCCTCAAATGATCAGATATCAACACTGATAACTATTGTATTCCTGATTATCTCCCACCTGAATGTCAGCATCTTCACCCTCCCACCCACCTGATTCCATCTTCCTCTTTTTTTATTTCCATTTTCATTTTCATTTCTCATTTCCCTCTCCCCCCACTACTTTCAAATCTCTTACTATCTTTCCTTTCAGTTAGTCCTGACGAAGGGTCTCGGCCCGAAACGTCGACAGTGCTTCTCCTTATAGATGCTGCCTGGCCTGCTGTGTTCCACCAGCATTTTGTGTGTGTTGTTTCCTCTTTTTTTGTCTGCTTCTAACTATCATCCACCTGCCTCGCTTCTAATTCCACCTGGCTCAATTTGCCCATTATCCTTCACCCTTTCTCACCACAAATCACCCCTGGCTCCTGTGTCACTACAGCCCCTCTACACAGACTATCTCCCTTTTCTGCTCTTAGTCCTGATGGAAGGTTTCAACTTGAAACATCAATTCCTCCTCCGCCCCCCACCCATAGATGTTGCTTGACCTGCTGAGGACCTCCAGCAGATAGTTCTTTGGAGGTCTGTAATAAGGCAAATTGCAAGCTTATTTATTTATGCATAATGTGTTGCCGCAATGTTCACTGTCCAGAGTACACTGCATTTAAAGAAGATTTAGCTTAATTTGTCGCATGTGTATTGAAACATACAATGAAATGCTCTGTTTGCATTGTAGGATAATGTAATGGGAGGAAACATATGCATAATTCACAACCACTGACGTCGAGTTGGGGTTCACTTTAAGAGGCTGGTCTGACGTGATAACATAATGACATGGATTTATTTTACTGCTCTTTATGTTCTGTGTTTGGAGGACAATTAAGGAGTTGTTACAGTTTCCCTTAAACTCCAAATGCCTCTGCTCTTTTACTTAGGAAAACTTACATTGGTGACCCTGATGCTGTAGGACGATTCCAGAGTTATTCAACATTTCAGCCAACATAGTCACTTTGAAACTGCCAGAGTTTTGGGAGTAAAATGCCATTGCTAGGTCTGCACAAGCTGAGGTCCAATGCACACTGTGAGAAATCTCTGCCGATGACACCAAATATTACTATGTGGTAGTGTTGTTCAGTAGTTCCACAGCAGCGAGAGTGGTGACTGGTTGAACAGCTGCCTAAACACAAAATACATTGCATGCTGAAAAGTTACCTATTACAGACTTCTGGTCTATCGGAGTCTGAACACGCCAAACAGTTCCTCTCCTTGCCTGGACTGGGACCTTTGGAGCTAATGGATCACATGCTGCCTCTCCTGGGAAATCACCATCCTTGTTTTATTTTTAAAGAGCTCTTTATGCAGCAAATCCCTGAGTAAGTTTGCATAGCCCTTGCTAATGCACCTATGGGGAGCTTGCTAAAATGATGGATGGTCTACACTCAGGCAGGCAGAGGTCTGTAAATACTCCTCCTTTCCTTGCCTCAATAAGCCCGGTCAGCAGGGCTTTCAACACATACATACCCACAGCTGCGAAACAGACAATGCCAGACCTGTGCTTTTACCAAGCTTGAACACTTTGGTATGAACACTAGGATGTGTCGACCATCTTGCAGCTTGAACAGTGCCAGCACATCAGGACATCAGAGCTCCCTGAACGCCATGGGCTCCAGCTGACAGGATTGTCAACTGTCCATTACAAACACCCTTTCAGGGCAACGCTTCCTGTGTAACACAGTGCTCAAGTGAGTGTGCTGTCGGCATAGCCTATTCATCAGAAAGCAAAGAGCGACAAAACGTCACTACAGGCCACCAATGGCAGCAGGATCCAGACTTGCAGGATTGATGGGTGATGTTTTGCTTCAGAGGGCAATGGTACACATGGGTCTTTCTCCTGGCTAGAGTGACTAAAACCTGTGCTTGGTGCAGATTTCCTGGTACTAAAGAAGTGCTTAAACACTTGTCTTTATCAAGGAAGATGATGTTGAAAATTCCAGCAGGTCACAGTAATTATATATTTACAGTTATTTAAAAAAACATTTGGAATAAATTTTCACAAAGGAACTTTTGGGAGGAAGACTATTTAAGTTCAATCTTAAAGGAAGATACAAAAATCAATTAAAATCGATATTGGAAATCTGAAATAAAAACCAAAGTACAGGAGATCCTCAACATGTCAGGCATTATGTGTTGAAGGAGAAACTGTTAATATTTCAGGTTAGTAACCCTTAAGTCGAAAGGCTGAAATGTCAGTGAAGAGACTCCAAATGGGAGAGAGACATGGATTTAAAGTAAATAATACTGCATGTGATTTTTTATTTATAATGAAAATTTAAAGCCAAGATCAGATAACCATTGTCGTTGTGCAGCTGTAAAGTATATTTGTAGAGCAATCAATAGCATACACTGAAACCAATAATTAACTTTTCTAGAAAATCATTTACCAACTTCTCAGTAGTATTTTTCTCGAACAGTGCCAAATCTGACTGACCATAAAAAACTTTTCAGCAAAGTATTTAAAGAAGCCCATCAGTTAACCTTCTCCCATTACACTTCAAAATATAATACTTTGTTACAGATGTAAAACAATATTTTACCAATACAAGAAAATGTCATAATTTAGCACTGATTTTTAAATTCTGAACCATGTTTTATGATGAACCGTTAGTGAGCTACTAGTTACAGAGTAATTAGAGTTGGAGTGTTGGCATGTGGGCAAGTGGTTACGGCGTTTATCTAGTGATCTGAGGGTTGCTAGTTCGAGCCTCAGGTAAGGCAGCGTGTTGTGTCCTTGAGCAAGGCACTTAACCACACATTGCTCTGCGACGACACCAGTACCAAGCTGTACAGGCCCTTGCCCTTCCCTTGGACAACATTGGTGGCATGGAGAGGGGAGATTTCCAGCATGGGCAACTGCCAGTCTCCCATACAACCCTCCCCTTGGAAACTTTCCAAGGCGCAAATCCATGGTCTCTTGAGACTAACGGGTGCCTATAGAGTTGGAGTGCATATGTTAATCCGTATTTTGTTTACATTTATTGCAAATATCTGAGCTGGAGCTTGAATATTTTAAATAGAGGTACCGATGGAACTTTAACTTTATTTTAATTTTGTTGCTTCAATAATTTACAGCAATGGATAACTTACTCTTGCACTTTACTTGTGATTCATTCATTCTGGAAACTCCATTCTGGGTCAATCATTCTTAGAATAAGCTGCACAGTGAGTATCCTAGATTCTAATGAGTGCAACAAGCAATTAAAGAGGCAAATTATATTCTGGTTTTCATAGCAAGAGGATTTGTGTGTAGAAGCAATGAGGTCTTTTTTATTTTATTGATTGAGATACAGTGTGGAATAGGCCCTCCTAGCCCTTCAAGCCGTGCTACCCAGCAATCCCCCGATTTAAACCTAGCTAATTATAGGACAGTTTACAATGAGCAATTAACCTACCAACCGGTACGTCTTTGGGCTGTGGGAGTAAACCGGAGCACCCAGAGGAAACTTGTGGTCATGGGGAGAATGTATAAACTCAGTGGGAAATGATCCTAGGTCGCTGGTACTGTAAAGCATTGTGCTAACCACTATGCCACCGTGCCTCTGGGTCATAATTATTTACATTTGGAATGACACCTGATGTTTACAGTTGCCATCAGTAGCTGGCAAGCTTACAATTCTATTAACTGTTATATGAGATCTACACCAAAACTCTCAATATTAGGTGGAGTTGCTGATTGTGTACATTGTTACAGTCAACTTCATTGACTTTCATTTATCTCTGAATCTTTAATGCAACTTCACAAAACACTGGTAATGCCTCATTTGAAATACTTCTGGTTGTCACACCACAGGAAGGATCTAATTGTGCTGCAGAGCATGAAGATCAGATTCATCAGGATGTCGCCTATATTAAAACACTTCAGTTTTGGGAGAGCTGGACTGACTGAATTTGTTTTCCTTGAAGCCAAGGAGGCTGACAGGTGATCTGATATAAACGTGATCTCATGTTTATATAAATTATGAGAGGTGTAGATGGTCAGAATCTTTTTTTTCCATGGTAGGAATATCAAAAATAAGAGGACATAGATTTAAGGTAGGAGGAAGGATCCCTGGGAGTGGTTGATATTTGAAATATACTGCTAGAGGAGTTGGTGGAATCAGATATAATTAACATGTTGAGAGACAGCGAAGTATGCAAGACAAGGAAGAGTAGGTCTTTATATTGGCAATTAGGACGAGTGTAAATGGACAAAAAAGTCACCACAGATGTGGTGTGCTGTACAGTGTTAGGATTCTAATATATCTCAAATTAACATTTTACTTTCAATGCAAAGCTATAATTGATCAGCATCTTTTGTCTATGTTTCATGGATAATTTCCTTATCTCAATTTTGCTAACCTTCAATATTTAATTTTTTAATTGGTAAAAGTTTTCAAATTTCTCTGAACTTCCCATTTCACTGCAATAGTATCTCAGTTGTAACAATGGGGTTAGTTGCTGTGTCCTACAAAATGTTTCAACAAGGTGGGGGAATCCTGCAACTGTGGAATATAACAAATAGAAATTCATTTTAGGCTGCAATGCAAAAGGCAATGAACAGCATTGGCACGCACGTTACAGCAGTCTTAAGTCAAATTAAAAAGAAGCATTTCTCCATTTAACAGCAGCTCAAACTGTATTTGGTTTAATTTTGTTTTTTAAATTTACATCAAATAAGTATTACTATCAATTCTGTTAGATTTTTAATAACTTGAAGTAGATTTCAGATTGATTTTAGACTTGTTATATTTCACCTGGTTCTAATATATCAATTAGTCTAGAAACTGAAATTTTAACCTATTATTGTTACCCATGTAACTCATCACAAACTTGGTTGCAATCTCTCTCTGATTTAAAGTGAACCTTGTTGACAAAGTGAGTTTCTCCAAATAGCATATTGATCTTGATAGTCATCAATCAAGAATATTTAAATAATGCTGGGACAAATATATATTTGAATAAACATTAATTTTGTATCGGCCTAGTGCCTTTCCCTTGGATAACATCGGTGGCATGGAGAGGGGAGACTTGCAGCATGAGCAACTGCAGGTCTTCCATACAACCTTGCCCAGGCCTCAGTCAACATCGAAATCGATGGACTGCTGAAGAAGAGAAGAATTTTGATGATCATTATTGCACTGTTTTGCAATGAATAATGGATGGAGATTGTTTAATTTCTGTGAATACCATAAAGAAATAGAACCATAGAACGTTACAGCACAGAAACAGGCCTTTTGGCCCTTCTTGGCTGTGCCAAACCAATTTTCTGCCTAGTCCCGCTGACCTGCACCTGAGCCATATTCCTCCAAACCCCTCTCATCCATATACCTGTCCAAGTTTTTCTTAAATGTCAAAAGTGAGCCCGCATTCACCACTTCACCTAGCAGCTCATTCCACACTCCCACCACTCTCTGTGTGAAGAAGCCCCCCACTCCAATGTTCCCTTTAAACTTTTCCCCCTTCACCCTTAACCCATGACCTCTTGTTTTTTTTCTCCCTAGGCCTCAGTGGAAAAAGCCTGCTTGCATTCACTCTATCTATACCCACCATAATTTTATAAACCTCTATCAAATCACCCGTCATTCTACGCTCCAGGGAATAAAGTCCTAACCTATTCAACCTTTCTCTGTAACTCAGTTTCTCAAGTCCCAGCAACATCCTTGTAAACCTTTTCTGCACTCTTTCAGCCTTATTAATATCCTTCCTGTAATTAGGTGACCAAAACTGCACACAATACTCCAAATTCGATCTCACCAATGTCTTATACAACCTCACCATTACATTCCAACTCTTATACTCAATACTTTGATTTATAAAGGCCAATGTACCAAAAGCTTTCTTTACAACCCTATCTACTTGTGAAGCCACTTTTAGGGAATTATGTATTTGTACTCCCAGATCCCTCTGTTCTACTGCACTCCTCAGTGTCCTAAATTTACCTTGTATGTTCTACCTTGGTTTGACCTTCCGAAGTGCAATACCCTCACACTTGTCCGCATTTAAACTCTATCTGCCATTTTTCAGCCCATTCCTCCAACTGGTCCAAATCCCTCTGCAAGCTTTGAAAACCTTCCTCACTGTCCACTACACCTCCAATCTTTGTATCATCAGCAAATTTGCTGATCCAGTTTGCCACATTATCATCCAGATCACTGATATAGATGACAAATAACAATGGACCCAGCACTGATCCCTGTGACACACCACTAGTTACAGGCCTGCACTCAGAGAAGCAATCCTCCACTACCACTCTCTGGCTTCTTCCATTGAGCCAATGTCTAATCTAATTTACTACCTCTCCATGTATACCTAGCAACTGAATCTTCCTAACTAACCACCCATGCGGGACCTTGTCAAAGGCCTTACTGAAGTCCATATAGACAACATCCACTGCCTTCCCTTCATCCACTTTCCTGGTAACTTCCTCAAAAAACTATAATAGATTGGTTAAACATGACCTACCACGCACAAAGCCATGCTGACTTTTTTTAATAAGTCCCTGTCTATCCAAGTACTTGTAGATCCTATCTCTTATCAAAATACTTGTAGATCCTATCTCTATAGTATTAGTAATTCTATTAGTAATATAGTATTGAGAATGCAGAACTGAATGTTTCAGATATTTTTCTCTTGTTTCTTTTCATGGATACAATGCTAGAATAAAAGATTTAATGCTTCTCTAACTACACTGTTCAAATAGAGTCCACATTAGTGTTTGTATTTTAATTCTTACAAGTAGCTTCTGGTGATACATGAAATCACTAACCCAAAATTTACTCTGCAAGGTTGAGATGAGTTAAGATAAGTTGTTGCAAGGAAATAGAAGATTATAATAATTAAAGAAATTAAATTGTGTTTTCTGGAAGCTAGAAGGTTGGGGTATATCTGCTTGAGTGTTATGGAGAACTGATAAGGTTACAGGAGAAAAATATTCCTGCTATATTGGAATTCTAACACTAGAGGGCAGATTTAGTCCTGTCAGTAGTGAAATACTGGACACAAAAAACATGATGGAAGTTTGGAATTACCTTCTGAGAACTGGCCAAATATGATTTTTAAGTCTGAGAAACATTAATAAAAACTGGTATGTTAATGCTATGGTAGTTGCAACCCACTGTTCACAGCTGGTAGAGTTTTTACTGGTGAAGTGTAGACTCTATGACTCTATGGAGTTCACTGCCATTGTGATTGTGGCTGTGCATTGTATATCCCCCAGCTGTGCCAATGCTGGGAAAGCACTGCATGAGCCCTGCATCAGCAACTTTCAAAGCACATTGCCTGACAGACTTTTTTTTTGTAGCTGGGGAATTCAACCATGCAAACCTAAAAGAAACGCCCCTATCTAAATTTTATCAACACGTTGACTTTTCTACCAGAGGAGAGAACAGTGGACTTAGTTTACACCAACATCGGTGGGACGTACGAGGCTGAGCCCACCCCCACCTCAGTTACTCTGATCACATATCTGTTTTGCCTATCCCTACATACAGATCACTGCTAAAACACGCCAAACTAGTTTGCAAGGAGGAACCACCTCAGTATGACGGCAGTTTTGAATGCTCTGTTATGAACACGCAACCCTGTAAAAGTATCAGCAGCAATAGACCACACCTGGTATCTGGTTTTGATGTTGAAACCACTATTTATTTTAGTAACTACTTAATATAGTAGCTTAAACCAGGTAAATCAAAAGTTAGCAGTGTTACGCATATATATGTGTGTAAATGTATTTCCCAAACTCATTGAAGCTCAGGTGGCAAGGTTTAAAGTCGTACGATGGTAATGTAACAAAGTTCAGTTCAATGCACGGAGTTGTTATTGTTGGTATGAGGGAGATATTTGTAATCCAAAAGTGAAATCCAAGATAAGAGAACAAGTAAGCAGGTGCCGTTGGTCTTCCATCGTCAGCTCTGAACCCACTTTTGAGTTAGCCAAACGTAGCTTATCACAAAGTGTACCTTCTTCAAGGGAAAACTACCACCCAAGCAAGTAAACACACTGGTAGCCTCCACAGGGTCACCCCTTTTACACACCGTGATAGCCACAGATCCAGTTCCATGACATACGAAGTAACTCCAACAGTGATTTGCCACAGGGGTGCCTTCTTCAGTGAACTACCACACCTAGACAAGGGTTAACACACGTGTGGTACTCACAAAGGTTTTCCCTCACCAGAGAACCCACTCCTGTGGATTAACTATGTGACAACCACACTTTCGTATTTGAATTGAATCAAACTCACCTTTACGAGCTGCAGATCAATTCTCCTGATCGATCTTTAACCCACCTTTGTGGGCTCTCGGAAGTTCCACTGTGTGTGTGTCTGTGTGAAACTCATCTGTCCTTGCTTATTCAAAACAAGCCGTGAACTTGTATAAACATTCATTGTCCATCAAATAACTCCACCTCTCTCATAATAATCGCTTATGTATTGCCTTACACTCTGTAATCTACAGTTAAAAATTTTACTCCTTGATCCAAATTTTGGTTTTTGGGGGGAGGTGTTATATACCCCTGGGCTTCAATTTTTCTGTGGACTGTCACTTTAAAATGCCGAGATAATTGAGACTGACTTTTGCTCTGTTGGATTTCTACTGACTACAGAATTACTTGGTTACTATGGTGACAAAGGGGTGAGTTGAGATCAATCCAGAATATTGATGAATGACTCTCACAGTTGCTGCACCTGGAAGAAGTTTGCAGAAAAGAGGGGAGAGAAAGGTTTGAAACAGGAGAAACCTAGTGACAAAGAGATCATTATTTGGACTCTCTCCAAGTGGCCCGTAAGAATGAGTTTGATTCCATTTGAATACGAAAGTGTGGTTGTCACATAGTTAATCCACAGGAGTGGGTTCTCTGGTGAGGGAAAACCTTTGTGAGTACCACACGTGTGTTAACCCTTGTCTGGGTGTGGTAGTTCACTGAAGAAGGCACCCCTGTGGCAAATCACTGTTGGAGTTACTTCGTATGTCATGGAACTGGATCTGTGGCTATCACGGTGTGTAAAAGGGGTGACCCTGTGGAAGCTACCAGTGTGTTTACCCTTGCTTGGGTGGTAGTATTCCCTTGAAGAAGGTACGCTTTGTGATAAGCTACATTTGGCTGACTTGAAAGTGGGTTCAGAGCTGATGACCGAAGACCAACGGCACCTGTTTACTTTGTTACGATCCCCGTAACTGGGTCACTTACTAGCAAAGAGAGAGAGGTCCGCTGAAGTCTGATGGTACTATTTTTAAACATTTTTATTTATAAAGGGGCACAAAAGTAAGGTTAATACAAACATTCAGATAATATACGTCGTCAATACTCAATCTAAAGCGCGGGTATAGTAATAATCAACAATAAGAAGTGGCTCTATCGTTTTGTCTAGGGGTAAAAATATTGTCCGATGGCAATATGAAAGTCTTGCCAGTTCATACAGGCTTTTTGCCGTTTGGGGACCGCTGGGTTTTCACTGGTTGGAGAGAGAAAGAATTTTGGTGAGAAAATAAACTTGCCAGCCTTTTGGACTCAAATCGTTGAATCGGAAACGTGGGTTCCCCGTTGTCAGTTCGAAGTCCTTTTCGGGGTTATCAGCCACTCGTTCCCCAGGCTAGGGGAACCGAATCACACGTGGCTCCCGAACAGCTTCCCGTCATCACGGGAGTGATGAGCAATGGTGTCTCCTTCTGGTGCGTCGTTGGGGTACTGCCTCCTGCAGTCCCCTTTTTATCGTGACTGGCAGATTTGTAGATGTCAATCAAGGTAGGGTGATACAATCCCCACCCCACATTGCCCGAGGGTGTCCATGTCCCTGATAACTGGCACGTACTATAGAGTCGCAATTCACATAGGTGTCTCTAAGAACAATGGTCAAATCCGTTGCATTGTCTCTCATTTCCTGGGTCCAAGACCCGTATTAATAGCGATCTTTCGATTCTCCGGAAGGAGGGGGCTGGTCCCGCACCCTTCAGCCCCTCAGAGCTGTGGTACATTAATAACACCCCCTTTCTTCAAAGCGTTTTCACCAGCGGTGAAAACGAAGTAGTACAGAGTCTTACAAGATTTTAGAATCTAACACAATACACAAGCTTTTCTTTTCACTACAGAGCTATACAGTTATACATTTAATTCAGCATCTAAACAGGTAATGAGTACAGTGGCACTTCCTTTAATATTTTTTTTTCTCTTGTACCTGACTAAAG
Organism: Hemitrygon akajei; assembly: GCF_048418815.1. Taxonomy (NCBI): domain Eukaryota; kingdom Metazoa; phylum Chordata; class Chondrichthyes; order Myliobatiformes; family Dasyatidae; genus Hemitrygon; species Hemitrygon akajei. The sequence continues at coordinate 93,158,423 of NC_133131.1, forward strand.
GCTGGTAGCATCAGATTTCAACTTAACAGGCAGGTTCCAAGGGGGTTGTCTTTGTTATTCACATGCTTTGTCAAAATCCCGTACAGCCAGTTTTCCTATTTAAAAATGGCGCCCCCATTAACCATCACCTTTTTTCCGGTGAGTTTCTACGGGAGGAACTCGAGTACTGTGGCGGGGTAAACTCCTGTCCGCCTTATTCATAGGAGTTATCTTATCAACACCGGATCCCAGACCTAGTTCATCCACCCAATTCTTTAGTTTGAAGCAAGTTGCTATTTTTCTCTTCAGGACCCGTCATGTTATTAGTTTCCAATTTAAGATCTGCAAGCGATCCTGCTTTGTTCAGACTGCATGTCAAGTGCTGCCTGTTCACCCCACACCCTTGAATAACAATAGCATGTGGGGCCCCGGCAGCTCTCGACTTACTCTGTAAGCGAGCTGCAGGGTTTAAAATTTTTTCATTCGATTTGGGAACTACAAACTTTCCGTTCCCTTCAATAATAATATTTATCCCCCCTTCGTGTACAAACACCTGGGAACCCTCACTTCCCCCAATTACCAGGGTTAACCCTGTCTTCACTGAACACAGTCTATCTGACCCAAAAGGACGGCCGTCTCGTTTAGCTGAATCAGATACCTCAGACCTTTTCTGAGCTCCGGGACTAGGTTCGGGACCACGTGCATCCCCGTCTTGGACACTCTCAAATGGGACATTGACGTCTTCCAGGCTTTCAATACCCGTACCTTTTTCAAATTCCAAATTCCCTTGTTCCTCCCAGCTACTCTCTGGGCAACTCCCTTCCGGAGTAAACTCAACCCCGTGGGCTGAAACAACCTCATCTGCCAACCCAGCAGACCTTTCCAAGGTAGTGGCATCCTTTACATTTAGGACTGCCCTCATCTCATTATCGGGAACACCTTTATAACTCTCAACTTCTTCAAACAGGGCTGCCACCCCAGACAGATCATCCATGTCCAACTCTGGACCTTTTAACAGCTTTATCTGTTTCTCATCTTTATTTCCTACCTCTAGGACCTTTCTCTTCGCTAAGGGCAGATCTATCTCCTCTCCCTTACCCCCTTTCACGTTACTATTCTTCGTCTTTCCACCCTCTAAACCCTCGTGGCACAGGGTCGGTAAAGACGTCTCGGCCAAATCAAAACTGGCCAATTTTAAACTGCTCCCGTTCTCAGCTGCCAATCTCGACAGGCTGCGAGTGACCGCGCATGCGGTATAGCTCGGGGATGCTATGGGCGGGGCCTCAACACACACCGGTTGGCGGGTCATAGTCATGGTTGACCAAACCTTACCCCCGGCTAAATCGTTCCCCAGGAGGACATCCACGTCGGTTCTCGGGAATTCTGACGGCACCCCTATTTCAACTGATCCATACACCAGCTCACAATCCAAAATGACCTTACGTAAGGACACCATTTCTGTCCATTTTCCTATTCCTCTCAGGGCTACCTCGCCCGTCTGAGGTCCGAATTGTAATACGTTACGGCTAATTAATGATAGCTCCGCCCCCGTGTCTCTCCAAATCCTTACGGGAATTGGTGGGTCCCCCGCCCTCACAGACACGGTTCCGTGTGACAGATAAATCTCAGACCCCTCGCGCTCTCTGCTTACCCGGGACCCTCTTGCCGATTTTCTGATTACCACTGCACACCCGATAGGGACCACTGCTTTCCCTTTTTCTGGCTCCTTTCTCGGAGCAAAGCACCTAGATGCAATATGTCCTCCCTTTCCACAATTAAAACAGGTCAAGCCCGGAAATCTCGGGCCGCCTGGCCTTTCCCCCTCAACCTTACCACTAGCTCCCGGTGGGACCTCTGCCTCAGCCGGCGGGCTTTCTCGATCGTTCCCACGGTCTCTCGAGTAACTTTTTGGCGAGGAAAACTTTGCCTTGTGGGTTAGGGCATATTCATCTGCGAACCTAGCAATTTCTGATATGGACTTATTCGGCTTCTCATTCAAATACATCCGGATCTCCTCCAGAACACACCCTTTTAATTCCTCAATCAAAAATAACTCCCTGATACACCCATAATCCTCGTCCACCTGTTCCGCGGTGCACCAACGGTCCAAGAGCACACCCTTCTCATGGGCTAGCTCGGTATACGTTTGATTCCACCCTTTCCATAAATTTCTGAACCTTTGTCTATAGGCTTCAGGTACTAGCTCGTAACTCCGGAGAATGGCCTCCTTTACTTTGGCATAATTCTCCGCTTCCCCCTCCTCGATGGACAACGCTGCATATGCTCATTGTGCCTTCCCTTTTAACACACTTTGTAACAACGCCACCCACTGATCTCTGGGCCACTTTTGATTCACTGCCACCTTTTCGAAAAGCAAGAAATAACTATCAACATCCGTCTCTTCGAATGGAGGTACTACCCTTAACTCCCGACTAACATTAAACCTCTCCGCTCGGTCTGACCCTTGATCTCTTCGCTCTTTCCTTAACTTCTCCATCTCCAAGTCATGTTTCCTCTGTTTTTCTGCCTCCTCATACTCTCTCTCCTTCTCAGCTCTTTCTTTCTCTTCCTTAGTTGCTTCCAGCCCCTTTAGCTGGAGCTCATGATTCCGTTTCACCCCTAACTCCTTTAGTTGGAAAGCCTGCCCCCTTTCTTTCTCAGCTGCTTCCAGCTGCTTTACTTTAAATTCATGTTCCAACCTTAATTTCTCCAACTCTAACTGATCCGTCCCACTCGCTAGTACCTTTTCAGGGATATTTTCCAAATCCTCAGCTGTAAACACCTTCTTCCCAATGTAATACTGAGTTATGACCCTTCGCACTTCCCTCTTTTTCATTGATGACCTCACCTCTGTGAGGCTTAACCCCTTCGCCAGATTTACCAAGTCTACTTTGGTAGCCGCCTCTAGCGCCCCCAGAGTCGGATTTCCCATAAATTCATCCACGTCCATCTTTGCTGGTTTCCCGTCTGGCTACCCGTGTACCAGATCCAAATTTTGACTTACAATCCCGATTCACTGGCCTCCCAATTTGGTGTCAAATCCTGAGACGAGAACCCCAAGTTGTTACGATCCCCGTAACTGGATCACTTACCAGCAAAGAGAGAGAGGTCCGCTGAAGTCTGATAGTACTATTTTTAAACGTTTTTATTTATAAAGGGGCACAAAGGTAAGGTTAATACAAACATTCAGATAATATACGTCGTCAATACTCAATCTAAAGCGCGGGCATAGTAATAATCAACAATAAGAAGTGGCTCTATCGTTTTGTCTAGGGGTAAAAATATTGTCCGATGGCAATATGAAAGTCTCGCCAGTTCATACAGGCTTTTTGCCATTTGGGGACCGCTGGGTTTTCACTGGTTGGAGAGAGAAAGAATTTTGGTGAGAAAATAAACTTGCCAGCCTTTTGGACCCAAATCGTTGAATCGGAAACGTGGGTTCCCCGTTGTCAGTTCGAAGTCCTTTTCGGGGTTATCAGCCACTCGTTCCCCAGGCTAGGGGAACCAAATCACACGTGGCTCCCGAACAGCTTCCCGTCATCACGGGAGTGATGAGCAATGGTGTCTCCTTCTGGTGCGTCGTTGGGGTACTGCCTCCTGCAGTCCCCTTTTTATCGTGACTGGCAGATTTGTAGATGTCAATCAAGGTAGGGTGATACAATCCCCACCCCACATTGCCCGAGGGTGTCCATGTCCCTGATAACTGGCACGTAGTATAGAGTCGCAATTCACATAGGTGTCTCTAAGAACAATGGTCAAATCCGTTGCATTGTCTCTCATTTCCTGGGTCCAAGACCCGTATTAATAGCGATCTTTCGATTCTCCGGAAGGAGGGGGCTGGTCCCGCACCCTTCAGCCCCTCAGAGCTGTGGTACATTCATAACAACTTGTTCTTCTCTTATCATGGATTTCGCCTTTGGATTACAAATATCTCTCTCATACCAACAATAACAACTCTGTGCATTGAACTGAACTTTGTTACATTACCATCGTACGACTTTAAACCTTGCCACCTGAGCTTGAATGAGTTTGGGAAATACATTTTCACACATATATATGCGTAACACTGCCAACTTTTGATTTACCTGGTTTAAGTTACTATATTAAGTAGTTACTAAAATATATAGTGGTTTTAACATCAAAACCAGACTCCAGGTATGTTCTGTTGCTGTTGATAACTTTTACAGGGTTGTGTGTACATAATAGCACCACCTGGAATATGTTTAACATTGATGACTGCACAGGATCTGTAACCGACTACGCGGCGAGGTGCAATGAGAATGTTGCTGTCATTAAAACCATCACCATTCGGGTCAATTAGAAGCCATGGCTAACAGCGGAAGTCTGGGCACTGCTGAAAGAATGAGATTTTGCCATCAGTTCGGGGATAAGCTCTCAGGACAGCTAGAGATGTGCTTTCCCGCATATCAGGAAGGCAAAATAGGTGTGCACACAGAAAATCTACAGCCACTTCTGTAACACCAGGAACAGGCGGCACATACGGTAGGATATTCAGATAATAATGGACTATAAGTCCACACTGTGCATCAATGACAATGACACCTCTCTTCCTGACAGGCTGAACATCTTTTATACATGTTTCTATACCAAGGAGCAGGCACTCTGTCTGGCCACAGTGATATGAAGAAGACCCTAGACAGTGTCAACCTACACTAAGCTGCAGGACCTGACAACGTACCTGGCCTTGTGCTCAGAGACTGTGCAGCCCAGGTAGCAGATGTTCTTTCTGACATCTTCAACATTTCCTCGATTAGACCACCATCCCCGCAGGCTTTAAGGTCACTACCATCATTCCAGTGCCCAAGAAGCTGACTGTATCCTGCTTCAATACTACCTTCCCATGGCACTGACCTCAGTAAAAATGAAGGGCTTTAAGTGGCCTTTCATTAACTGCATTATATCCTGCCTTCCCACCACAATAGATGCCTACAAGTTTGCTATCACCCAAATTGGTCCATTGACAATGTCATAGCCTCCACCCTTTACGCAGAACTGTCCCACGTGGGCAGTGGTATCTGCTATGTCAGAGTGCTGTCCAATGACTTCAGTTCTGCTCTCAATACAAATTTCCCCCTGAAGTTGGTGGGAAAATTGTCCATATTTTAGTCTCGAACACCTTCCACTGTAACTGGATCTTGGACTTCCTGACAAAGACACCACAGACAATCTATATTGGCAGCAACATCTCTGATCCTATCACACAGAGCATCGGCACCCACCTGGGCTGTGAGCTCAGCCTCCCGCTGTTCACACTGCTAACTCATGACTCTACTGCCAAATTCAGATCTGGCCACATCATCAAGTTTGTTGACAACACAATAGTGGTTGGCCTCATCAGCAACGATGATGAAACAGTAGACAGGGAAGAGCTGAGCAGTTTATGGACTGGGGAGAGTAAGCACAACAACCTAAGTCTCAACATGGACAAAACTAAAGAGATGACTATGGACTTCATGGAAGTGTAGGCTGACCACTTCCTGTTGAACATCAGTGGCTTCTCTGTGCAGTCAGGACCACTAAGTTTCATAGCGTACACATTACAGACAATCTAACCTAGTCCCTCAACACTGCCTCTTCAGCCAAGAGAGCACTTCCATTTCCTGAGGAGACTGATGCAAGCCAAGCCCCTGCTCCCCAATCCTCACCACATCCCACTGGAGCACTATCAACAATATCCCGACCATTTACATTCACCGTCTGGTATGGGAATTGCAATGTATCAGATCACAAGACACTACAATGATAGTGAAGATTGCTGAAAGCATCACTGGGGTCTCTCTTCCACACGCACCCCCCCCCCCATTCACAACATATATCAGAAGCACTGCAAACGCAATGCCTCCAGCATTGTCAAAGACCTCTTCTGTCATTCCCACAATCTCTTTGACCTCCTACTGTAAGGCAGAAGGTACGGTAGCATAAGAACCAAAACTGTCAGGCTGGGTGACAGCTTCCTCCCCCAGTAGTTATACTTCTTAACACTCTGCTACCACCCAGCAAAAATATACAACCTGACTGAATACCCTCTGGACTCCATGCCCCAACTCCCCAACTCACAGATACACTCCTGTACTGCATTGGTCACTTTTCATCTTTTATTGCTGCTGTTTCACATATCTATATGACTGCTTGTTTTACTATCATGGTGCCAGTAACATTATATGGTCTTATGTAAACATGCACCTCACACTTTATGTCAACTTGTCAATCTTCAGGCTATGTCACTCAGAGACTTGTGCTAATATTATCTTGTGAATGTATCATAACTATGTGTGTTGTGTGTGACTATATGCACTGTCTTTCGCACTGTTGCCCCAAAGGAATGCTGTTTTGATTAGCTGTATGCATGCACATGGTTCAATGATAATAAACTTGAACTTAACCTTGATAGATTTTTAAATCAAAATATTAAACAGATGTGACAAAAGTAAGAATATGGAATTGGATAACAAATTAATTATAATCTTATTCAAAGTGAGAAAAGATTTTACAAGGCCAAGTGGGTGCTGCTGTTTCTTTGTTCATATTGAAGTTACATTATAAATGGCTGGAAGAACTCTGCAGGTCAAGCAGCATCTGTGGAGGCAAAAGTTGCAAGTCAACTTTTCAGATCAGGTCTCTGCATTAGAATTGAGAGAGAAGATGAAAGATTGCCAATATACAGTAGCATGAGGGAGGGATGGGATAGTTGGTTAGCAGGTGAAAGTTGGTGAGGAGATGATGGGGAGGTAGAACCAGATGAAGCAGGGGATGAGAAAGTAGAAGAAACCTAATGGACAGGTAAGTGTGTATGGGAGAGGACATCCTCATTCCATTCCTTCCAACAAGATAATGATTAGATCACCAAGTGTCAGTGAAACTGGTTTCTGGATAGATAGGATTAGTTAAATAAATCCCCCCAAAGAAATTGATAAAAGAATAGAACTATACAGATACAAAGCTGAAAAGGGAACAGAACACCATAATTGTAGCTGTAAGAATCCATGGGTTTGCAGTGAATGCTTTAAATAATGATTTATCATCAGAGAAGGGAGAAAGAATTGTAGAAAAGGAAGAATGCAGTGGGCTATATAAAGGTAGGTCTTATTAAAAAGGTATTAAAAATGTTGTTTGATTTTAATTTGAACTGGATCATCATTCAAAAGTTACCTACTCACATGGCACTGTCTGTGTACTATTGGTCTCTGTCTATTTACCCAGTCTGAATATTTAGCCAAACTGACAGTGAATCAGAATCAGAATCAAATTTATTATCACTGATAAATGACATGAAATGTGTTACTTTGTGGCAACAGTACAGTTAAAAACATTAAAATCTATAAATTACAATAATAAATAGGGCAAAAAGGAGTAATGAGGTAGTACTTATGGGTTCATGAATCATTCTGAAATCTGATGGTGGAGGGGAAGAAGCAGTTTCTAAATGATTCAGTATAAGTATTCAGGCTCCTGTACCTCCTCCATGATGGTAGTAAGGAGTAGAGGGTATATCCCAGATGGTGAGGGCATTTGAGGCACCATTGAAGATATAGAACATAGAAATCTACAGCACGTTACAGGTGCTTCGGCCCACAATGTTGTACTGACCATGTAACCTACTCTACAATCAGCCTAGAATTTTCCTACCGCATAGCCCTCTAATTTTCTAAGCTCCATGTACCTATCCAAGAGTCTCTTAAAGCCCCCTATTTCATCCACCTCCAGCATCTTTGCTGGCAGTACATTCCACACACCCACCTCTCTCTGTGTGAAACACTTACCCCTGACATCCCCTCTGTACCTATTTCCAAGCACCTTAAAACTATGGCCCACTATGTTAGCCATTTCAGCCCTGGGAAAAAGCCTCTGGCTATCCACAGGATCAATACCTCTCATGATCTTATACACCTCCCTCAGGTCACCTGTCGCTCCATGGTCCGTCGCTCCAAGGAAAAACAGGCCAAGTTCACTCAACCTATTTTCATAAGGTATGCTCTCCATTGATGCCCCAGGAGCTTGACACCAGTGGCATCTTCCTCACCAACTATGAGTGAAGTGAGCTCCAGGGCTAGTCATATAACTGCTTTAGTTCTGTCTTCATAAAGGAGGATAAAAATAACCTTGAAGAAATGTTGAGTGACACAGGGTCTGTGGAAAAGGAGGAATTAATGAAATTGGTATTAATAAAGAAATAGTGTTAGAAGAACTAAAAGGACTAAGACTTACAAAATAATCCACAGCATTGGGTGTGTATTCCAGAGTACCTTAGGAGGTAGCAGGAAATGGTAGAAGCATTGAGTACAAGAGCAAGGAAATCTTGTTGCAGCTATCTAAAACTTTGTTTGGCTGCAGTTGGAGTAATGTGTACATTTCTGGTTGCCCCCATTACAGGAAAGAAAGGGTGCTGAGGGATTTACCAATGCATCCCAAATATTAGCTGTGTCTGTATTTTGCAAAAGTATTTTTCCATGTAGACTTATTCAGGGTGATGTTGAAAGATTTGGATGACTACCTGTTGTCAACTGGAAATTTATAACCTCTTAAGCATGAAGGATACTTTAGGGCAGCATTTAGTCCCCTATTGTTTGTTTTCCTCTCCAGTTTTAATGGGGAAAGAAAGCACATGTGACAGGAGTAAAGCCAAATGTGGCAGCACCAGAGGAGGCGTGAGCCAACTTTCAAATTCCTCTTTAGTTCCAAGCTAGGGTTTTAGGAGTTCATACAATTATAAAAGAATAATCTATGTATTTTCAGATATTAATCACAAGGGATGCATGGAGAGATTATTTGTATCAAAACAGAACTTTTTCCGGAGCAGAAATGCGAGTATATCTGGAAGTGGCCAACTATGTGAGCACATTATTAAACTTCAAGATCTTAACAAGCATCTACTGTAATATTACACAGAGTGCCATTTATGCTATCTTTGAGAGAGCATGGGAATTCATCCCTCTTTGGGGTGTCTCCAAGACTGCAATCCAAAAAAGATGCCATTAATTTCTCACAAATTGCAAAATTTCTCCCTGAAGTTCAGAGGGCAATATATGGAAATCAAATAGCATAAATTGCAATACAGCCTTTTATTGTAAAATCCTGGAATTTTCTGCAGGTTCCATTTCTTAAATACAAGCAGCAGTGACACATTTTCTGTTCAACGCCACATTTCAATGTAGCTGTTCTAATGTTTCCCACTCTATTAAGGAAAGAAAGTTAAGTTTGCGACTGGTTTCTAGGCAATAAGCAAATCTTTCTGTGGTTGTAATTGTAATAAACTTTTTATTACAATCTGAATCATGCTATTCTGAGCTACTGGAGACTAGTTTACTCCACCTGGTCAATGGTGATCTGAATGATGATATGGAAGACCTAGCAATGGTTCAAATTTGAATACCCCTGACATGCCATTGAATGCCAGGGATATTCAAATTTGGGCCAATCAGCTGAGTTGACTGCCCTTAAGAGCAACTTACTTACTTATTGCCCTTTACACCACTGGCATTTAGGCAGCAATGAAGGTCCTCCATTTCTAGTGGTGTTCAGGGCCCTCTTCATCGTGTCAGTAGCTTCCTAAGTTCTCACTGCTGTCTGCAATGCAAATGAATACCGTCGCACTCAGATATAGAAGGATTCTTCATTGCTATTTCCATAACGGTTTTGTTTTATTAGTCAGGTTTGTTAACCCTGAGCTGGATCCTCGGATCTGGAGGACAGGTAGACCACTCTTAGTCTAGCCTCAACCCTTTGACCTGTTTGGCATGGGTGATCCTACCAAGAGTCAACTCATTAAAGCCCTGACTCCAGCCAACATCGCTCTCCAAGTCATTGAGGCAAGCCTCCAAACCCAATAAGAAAGCTGTGATCCTCTTGGAGGCCTTACGAGCAAGGCAACATTTAACTGAGTACAGCTTCAAGGGGGCTTGGTAAGTCAGAAGTCAATGGGCGTCAAGGGGAAAACACCGGAGCCAAACTTGCACAAAGGAAAATCATTGATGTTGGTGGTGGTTAATCATCTCTGCTGTACTCTCTGAGAGCCTTTGGCTATTTCATCAATGATCTTTCTTCATCACGATGACTTCACAATGTTCAACTCCATTTAATTCCAAAGCAAATGAAGCGGTCCATGTTTGTGTGCACCCAGACCTAGGAAACTCTGAGCTGTGGACTGAAAAATGCAAGGCAATTACATCTCCAAAATAGTCCAGCCAACTACTCCTCTCATTTATTGGCATTACCATTGTTGACACTCTCACGTCATCATTCAGGAGATTACCATTGACCAGGAGTTCAACTTGACACAAATATTATGGGCAATAAAGGCAGACTGGGTATCTTGTAGCAAACAACTCTCCTGCCAGAAAAAGCCTTTCCATCACCTATAGGCCGTCAGTTGGATGAATACTTGTTTGAATGTGTGTAGCTCCAGCAGTACTCAAAAAAGCTTCAAATTATCCAGGCAAAACAGTTCACTTTAGTGGAATTGCATCCATCATGCTAAGCAATTACTCCCTTATTACTGAGTGCATGAATCAAATGAAAATTTGGTTTATTATTGTCACATATAACAAGGTGTAATGAAAAACTTTTCTTTTATACCAATCCATACAGATTAATTCATTGCAACAGTGCATTGAGGTAGTACAAGGTAAAACAATAAGAGAATAAAGAGCAAAATTAAGAGTTACAGTACAGAGAAAGTGAAGTCAGATAGACATAAGGCACAAGGTCACAATGAGGTAGATTGTGAGGTTGAGTACATCTTGTTGTACCAGGAAAGCATTCAATAGTCTTATAACAGTGGGACAGATGCTGTCCTTGAGCTTTGTAGTATGTACCTTCTTCCCGATGGGAGGGGGAAGAAGAGAAAATGTCTGTTATGGGTGGAATCTATGATCATGTTATCTTTAGTGAGAATTGTGGTCAGAGTACACATGCAGGGAAGTCTGGTTTCTGTGATGTGCTCAGCTCTGTCCACAACTCTGCAGTTTCTTACACTTGCAGGCTGAGCAGCTGAGCTACCATAAGACCATAAGATAGAGGAGCAGAATTAGGCCATTTGGCCCTTCAAGTCTGTTCCACCATTTCATCATGGCTGATCCAATTTTCCTTTCAGCCCCAATATCCTGCCTTCTCCCCGTATCCCTTCATGCTTTGTCCAATCAAGAATCAATCAAGCTCTGCCTTAAATATACAAAAAGACTTGGTCTCCACAGCTGTGGCAAAGAATTCTATGGATTCACCACTCCCTGGCTAAAGAAATTCCTCCTCATCTCCATTCTAAAAGGAAATCCCTCTATTCTGAGGCTGTGCCTCTGGTCTTAGACTTTCTACATCCACTCTATCAAGGCCTTTCATCATTCAATAGGTTTCAATGAGGTCACCCCTCATTCTTCTGAATTCAAGTGAATACAGGCCCAGAGCCATCAGACTCTCTTCATATGACACACCATTCAATTCTGGAATCATTTTTGTGAACCTCTTTTGAACCCTCGCCAGTTGTAGCACATCCTTTCTAAGACAAGGGGCCAAAAACAGGTCACAATGCTCCAAGTGAGGCCTCACCAGTGCTTTATAAAGTCACAACATTATATCCTTGCTTTTATATTCTAATCCTCTCAAAATGAATGCTAACATTGCATTTGCCTTCCTCAGCACAGACTCAACCTGCAAATTAACCTTCATGGAATCCTGCACAAGGACTCCCAAGTCCCTTTGTGCCTCCGTTTTTTTTTTTGTATTTCCTTTCCATTTAGAAAATAGTCAACCCTTTCATTACTTATACCAAAGTGCATGACCGTACACTTCCCAACATCTGCCACTTCTTTGCCCATTCTGCCTAAATCTTTTTGTAGCCTCTCTACTTCCTCAAAACTAACTGCCCCCCCACCTATCTTCATATTATCTGCAAACTTTCCAACAAAGCTATAAATTTCATCATCCAAATTATTGACATATAATGTAAAAATTATCGATCCCAACACAGACGTCTGTGGAACACTTCTAGACGCCAGCAGCAAACCAGAAAAAGCTCCCTTTATTCCCATTCTATGCCTACTGCCAATCAGCCACTGCTTTATCCATGCTAGGGTCTTTCCTGTAATATCTTGAGCATGTAGCTTGTTAAGCAGCCTCATGTGTGGTACCTTGTCAAAGGCCTTCTGAAAATCCAAGTACTCATCATCAACTGATTCTCCTTTGCCTATCCTGCTTGTTATTTCTTCAAAAACTTCCAACAGGCTTGCTAGGCAAGATTTTCCCTTGAGGAAAACATGCTGACTACAGCCTATTTTATCATGTGCCTCCAAATACCCTGAGACCTCATCCTTAATAATTAACTCCAACATCTTCCCAACTACTGAGGTTAGACTAACTGACCTGTAGCTTCCTTTCTTCTGCCTTGCTCCCTTCTTGAAGAGAGGAATGACATTGCTATTTTCTAGTCTTCCAGAACCACTGCAGGATCTAGTGATTCTTGAAAGATCATTTCTAATGCCTCAATCTCTTCAGCCACCTCTTTCAGAACCCTGGCGTGGACACCATCTGGTCCAGGTGACTTATCTACCTCTAGACCTTGCATTTTTCCAAGTGCCTTCTCTCCATTTATGGTAATTTCACACACTTTATGACCCCTGATATCTAGAACTTCCACCATACTGCTAGCGTCTTCCACAGTGAAGACTAATGCAAAATACTTATTCAGTTCATCCACCATTTCATTGTCCCCCTTTACATGATATGTACCAAATCATGATACAACTGGATAAGATGTTTTCTGTGATGCCTCAATAGAAATTGGTGAGGGAGAAAGAGGAATGCCAAACTTCTTCACCACTCTGAAGAGATGGAGGTGCTGGTCAGCTTTCTGGGTTGTGGTGTCAACATGACTGGACGAGGGCAGGCTATTGGTGATGTTCATGTCAAGGTACTTGAACTCAGAATCAGGTGATACCTCACACACTTTTGATCTTTTGAAGGATTTCAGGTTCCCTGGCTCCCATCATTTTATTTTTACTATGGATGTCCAGTCCTTATACACACCCATTCCCTCCAGGAAGGCCTCAAAGCTCTGTTTATTTCTGGACACCAGACCCAACCAGTTCCCCTCCACCACCACTCTCTTCTGCCTAGTGGAACTTGTCCTCACTCTAAATAATTTCTCCTTCCTTCAAACAAAAGGTGTAGCCATGGGCACTCGCATGGGTCCCAGCTATGCCCGCCTGTTTGTCGGCTATGTGGATCAGTCTATATTCCAAGCCTACACTGGTGACCATCCTGCACTTTTCCTATGCTACATTGTTGCTGCTTCCTGCACCCATGCTGAACTTGTTGATTTCATCCACTTTGCCTCCAACTTCCACCCTGCCCTCAAATTCACTTTGTCCATTTCCAACACTTCCCTTCCCTTTCTCGATCTCACTGTCTCTATCTCCAGAGACAGCTTATCCACCAATGTCTATTACAGCCAACGGACTCTCACAGCTACCTGGACTGTATCTCGTCCCACCCTGTTACTTGTTAAAATGCCATCCCCTTCTCTCAACTCTTCCGTCTCCGCCACATCTGCTCTCAGGATGAAGCTTTTCATTCTAGAACAAAGGTGATGTCCTTTTTTCAAAGAAAGGGACTTCCCTTCCTCCAGCATCACTTCCATTTCATGCACATCTGCTCTTACCCCATCCTCCTGTGACACTACCAGGAATAGGGTTCTTCTTGCCCTCACCTACCACCCAACCAGCCTTTGCGTCCAGCACAAAATTCTCTGAAACTTCCACCACCTCCAACTGGATCCCACCACCAAACACATCTCCCCCCACTTTCTGCTTTCTGCAGAGATTGCTCCCTATGTGACTCCCTTGTCCATTCATCCCTCCCCACTGATCTCCTGGCACATATCCTTGCAAGCGGAACAAGTGCTTCACCTGCCCCTACACCTCTTCCCTCATGATTATTCAAGTTCCTAAACAGTCCTTCCAGCTGAGGTGACACCTCACCTGTGAGTCTGCTGGGGTCACTTACTGTGTTCGGTGCTCCCTGTGTGGCCTCTTGTATATCGGTGAGACCCGACGTAGATTGGGAGACCGCTTTGCTGAGCATCTACGCTCTGTCTGCCAGCACAACCAGGATCTCCCAGTGGCCACCCAATTTAATTCCACTTCCTATTCCGATATGTCCATCCATGGCCTCCTCCACTGTTAGGATAAGGCCACACTTAGGTTGGAGAAACAACATCTTATATTCTGTTTGGTTAACCTCCAACCTGATGGCATGACCATTGATTTCCCAAACTTCCGTTAATGCCTCCACACCCCCTTCACCATTTCCCATCCCCTTGTCCCTCTCTCATGTTATCTCCTTGCCCACCCATCGCCTCCCTCTGCTGCGCCTCCCCCCGCCCCCTTTCTTATTTTTTCCATGGCCTTCTGTCTCTTTCACTAATCAATTTCTTACTCTTTACTTCATCCCTTTCCCTCCAAGTTTCACCTATCACCTAGTTTTTCTCTCTCCCCTCCCCCCCCCCACCTTTCAAATCTACTCCTCAACTTATTTTCTCTAGTTCTGCCGAAGGGTTTTGGCCCAAAATGTCGACTGTACTTTTTTTTCCATAGATGCTGCTTGGCATGCTGAGTTCCTGCAGCATTTTGTGTGTGTTGCTCGGATTTCCAGCAACTGCAGAGTTTCTCTTGTTTGTGAGACAAAAAGTACTGAGGTCGTGTTCATAGATTCATTGTTCATTCAGAAATGTGATAGCCGAAGGGAAAAAGCCATTCCTGAAATGTTGAATGTGTGTCTTCAGGATCCTATAGGTCTTCCTTGATGGTAACAATAACAAGAGGGCATATCAGGGTAATGGGAGTCCTTAACCATGGATGCCACCTTTTTGAGGCATCTGGTTTTGAAAATGTCCTGAGTTCTGTCGAGGTTAGTGTCCATGATGGAGCTGGCTGAGTTTACAACTTCCTGCAGCTTTCTCCCATTCTGTGCAGTGGCCCCCTCCATACCAGATGGTGATAGACCTGGTTAGTATGCTCTCCATGGTGCATGCGTAAAAGTTTGTGAATGTCTTTGGTGGCATACCGATTCTCCTCAGAGTCCTAATGAAATACAGCTGCTGTTGCATCTTCTTTGTAATTGCGCCAATATGTTGGGTCCAGAATAGATCTTCAGAGATGTTGACATCCAGGAACTTGAAACTGCTCACCCTTTCCATTGCTGTTCCTTCAGTGAGGGTTGGTGTGTGCTCCATTGACTTCCCCTTCCTGGTCCATAATCAGTTCCTTGGTCTTACTGATGTTGAATGCAAGGTTGTTGCTGTAACACCACTCCACCAGCTGATCTATCTCACTCCTGTATGTCTCCTCATCACCATTTGAAATTCTGGCAACAATAGCTGTGTTGCTGGCAAATTTATAGAAGGTGTTTGAGTTGTGCCTAGCCACACAGTCATGAGTGTAGAGAGAGTAGAGCAGTGGGCTAAACACGCATCCTTAAGATGCATTAGTATTCATTGTCAGTGAGGAGGTGTTATTTCCAATCTGCACAGACTGTCACCTCCCGGTGAAGAAGTCAAAGATCCATTTGCAGAGAGAGGTACAGAGGCACAGTTTTTGGAGTTTGTTGAACATGAGATTCAGTTAATAACCAACAGCCTGTTATACGGGGGCGACGGAGGAGAACCAAAGTGCAGGACACTGGCATGTCGACTCAGTTGGGGAGGCTGGCGTAGACCTGAACGTAGAGCAGGAAACCAGAGGGATCTTCACAAGGAGACGGGATTCACAGGGACTCTCTAGAAACTAGAGCGGAACTTAGAACTACCGGTTCTGATCGGAACAGGGAAGGAAGTATCACACGAGAATTGACCAACGAACTGGCAACCAGTGATAGAGTCATCATCATATTTATTTCCCAATCTCTGATGAAAGCCAGATGTACGGTAATTGGGTAACTAGTAGCAATTGACTGAAATTGGGGCATAATCGGGGAGAAAGTAGTGTTAAAGGGGAACGGCCAACTGGAACCATGACACAGCCTAACATACAATGGGTGTAGCTATTGTCCATGTGATCCTAGGCTGAGTGGAGAGCCAGTGATACTGCATCAGGTATAGATCAATTGTAGCTATAGGCAAATTGCAGCAGCTCCTGGTCCTTGCTTAGGCACGCAAACCTCTTAAAGCACTTCATCACAGTAGATGTGAGTGCCACTGGGTGATAGTTATTGAGGCATCTCACCCGCTCTTCTTGGGCACTGGTATGATTGTCACCCTTTTGAAGCAGATGACAACTTTCAATTGCAGCAGTGAGAGATTGAAAATGTGCTGAACTCTCCCACCAGTTGGTTAGCACAGGTTTTCAGAGCCCCGTCAGGGGCTAATCCCATGTGAGGGTTTACCTGTTGAAAGATGTTCTGACATTGGATTCTGAGACAGTGATCACAGGGTCACCAGATACTGCAGGGATTTGCACAGGTGTAGTTTTATTCTCCCTTTCAAAGTGTGCATAAAAGGTGTTGGGCTTATCTGGAGTGAAACATCACAGCCATGCATAATGTTAGGATGGCTTTGTAGGATGTAATGGCCTGCAAACCCTCCCAGAGCTAATGTGCATCCAATTCCATCTCTAACCCCAAATTAGAATTGTCTTTTCATCCTTACCATAGTCTTCCATTGTTTGTCCCTGGATGTCTTGTATATTTCTGGACCACCAGTCTTGAATGCCCTCAGCAGACTACAAATCTCCTGCTTCATCCACGGCTTTTGATCTTTGTATGTCCAATATGTTCTTGAAGGCATACGCTCTTCCACACAGGTCTTGATGAAGTCATTAACAACTGTTGGAGTCATTTGGACTCTAAGAAAAATCAACAAACAGAACAGAATCTGAAGATACTGGAAATCAAAGCAACACACACAAAATGCTGGAAGAACTCAGCAGGCCAGGCAGCATCCATGGAAAAGAGTACAGCTGACATTTCACGTACTGCTGAAGAGTCTCAGCCTGAAACATCAACTGTATTCTTTGCCATAGATGCTGTCTGGCATGCTGAGTTCCTCCAGCATTTTGCGTGTTTCTAAGATGAGACCCTGAATATTGTCCCATGTGTTGACTCAAAGCAATCCTTTGCCTCCCTTGACCATAGCTTTTTTTTTGTCCCCTCCACTCATGCTGCAGTCTTTAGTTTCTGCTTATGCATTGGATGGAGAAATACAGCCAGATGTCCAGACTTCCAAAGTGCTGGCATGTGATGGCACAGGAACTGTTCTTAATGATGGTGTTACAGTGGTCAAGTGTGTTAGCTACTCTGGTTCCACAGGTGATATGTTGGTGGTTATTGTTCAGAGACTTACTCAAGCTGGCCTGGTTGAAATCTCCGGCAATGATAGGAAACTCTCAACCCTAAAAATCTCTTTCAATATTTTTACTAATTTCTACATAGAAGAATACAGAATACAAGAAGAAATATATTATAAGTCAAAAAAAGATAAAATAATAGCAAATACATTATATTTGAATCACACTTGCAATCTCATTACCCTATATTCATTTAAATTAAATTAAATTGTAATATTGAAATGTGATAATTTTACTATACAAAAATAAGAATCTAAGCCCACTACCAAGATCAAAGCTGTTTGGTAAAGAAAGAAAAAAGGGAAAAAATCCTCATCATATAGTGAAATATGTTATTAGCCAACATCTGTACTTTACAGAGGTTTTGAAAATAGTTCAAAAATGGTCTCCACAATGTTTGAAAGTCTTGACTAGATTCAGAAATTGAACAACGGATCTTCTCTAAATTTAAGCATAACGTTTGTTTGTTGGAGGAAGTCTCTTTTCGTTTGAGCAATTGTCAGCTAAATATAGCTTACCAAAAACCCACTTTTTTCAATATCTACAAATTAGAGACTTTCTCCGATCTCAATTATATACATTTCCTAAAAGTCCCTATAAGAACTTATTGGATGTCATTTCTAATTTGAAACCTTTTCACAATGGCTCAATATCCAATATTTATGGCTTGTTGCTGGGAATGAGAAATGCTCCTTTAGACAAAATTAAAAATCTTTGGGAACAAGATTTACAGACTTCAATTTCTGAGGAAACTTGGAATGAAGTTTTTAAATTGGTTAACACTTCATTGTTACGTGCCCGCCACTCCCTCCTACAATTTTTTTTCATTTTTAGTATCTTTTTATTGAAACATTATCTTCTACAGCTATAAAATGATACAAAACTTCAACAAGTTGATATATATACAATTAATAAAGCTGAAGAAAAGAACTTATCAAAAAAAGATAATATATGATAATGAAAAAGTTTTTTTTTATATAAAGAAAAGAAGGAAAAAATGAGAACCCAACTTACTAAAAAAAAAGAAACCCCACTAACTACAAGAGAAAGAAAAAGAAAAAGGAAAAAAAAAACATTAGGAATCAACTCCCGGAGCAATACGACTTACCATCATCCATACATATAAAAAAAGAATCATCAACTGCCAATTCATGTTTATATAAAATAAAATTGGAAGGAAACCATATAAAATAATTCAAATTAAATGATAATGTTTGGCATCTTCTCTCATAATCAAATCGAGGATCAAAAGTTCTACTTCTGATTTTTTTCCAAAATAAGACATAGCATTACTTGAGAAAACCATTGAATTAATATAGGGACAGAGGTGTCTTTCCATTTCAATAAAATAGCCCTTCTTGCCAACAATATAACAAATGCAATTACATGTTGGTCTGAAGATGAAATACCCTGAATATGAAGCGGAACTATTCCAAATAGAACGGTTAATGAATTAGGTT
Source organism: Hemitrygon akajei (assembly GCF_048418815.1). Lineage (NCBI taxonomy): Eukaryota > Metazoa > Chordata > Chondrichthyes > Myliobatiformes > Dasyatidae > Hemitrygon > Hemitrygon akajei. Next base: position 93,177,210 of record NC_133131.1, read on the forward strand.
GTAAATTAATTTTCAGAGCTTTAGAAATTGTAGTAAATAAAGATTTCCAAAAAGATTTTAATGAAGGACATGACCAGAACATATGAGACAAAGTGGCTACTTTCAGTGATTGTCTATGTTAGGAAATATTTTAGATAGTGTCTCCTTTGTTAAATAATAACGGTGAACAATTTTAAATTGAATTAAACAGTGATTGACACATATCAAAGATGAATTGACCATTTTCAGAACTTGCAACCAATCTTCGTGAATAAAGGTCATATTAAGTTCTCTGTCCCAATCTTGTTTAATCTTTAGTGAGAGTTTTTTTTTGTAGTAAAAATAAATTATAAATTCTACCAATAGAACCTCTTACTAAAGGATTCATATTCAAAGTAGTATCCAACAAATCAGATTCTTGCATATATGGAAACTTAGATAAGTATTTTTGTATAAAATGTCTGACCTGTAAATATTGCAAACAGTGTGAATGAGAGAGTATTTGCTAATTAACTCTTCAAAAGTCATCCATTGACTATCACAAAATAAACCTACAAAAAAACAGATCCCCTTATTTCTCCATAATAGAAAAATGGAATCAGTTATTGAAGGTTTAAATAAAAAATTTCAATATAGAGAGCTAGACAATTTAAATTGTTTAATTTTTTTAAAATTGTGAAACTGAAACCAAATCCATAAGGACTGTTTAATAACAGGGTAGATATTTAAATTTGGAATTTTAGAGAGTAATAAAGGTAATGGAGCTCTTAATAATGAGGTTAAATGAAATTGTTTGATAGCTTTTAATTCCAAATCAATCCCAGCTGGTTTTTGGCTCTTGTCGAGCCAATATAGCCAAAAACATAATTGTCCAATATTAACAGCCCAGTAATACAATCTTAAATTAGGAAGTGCAAGTCCACCATTTTTTTTTGATTTTTGTAAATGATACTTATTAATTCTTGGTCTTTTATTGTTCCAAATAAAGGATGAAATAATACAGTTAATTTGATCAAAATTTTTTTTTGTTGAAAAGATAGGTATATTTTGAAAAATATATAAAACTCTAGGTAAAATCATCATTTTCATGGCATGGATATGACCTATTAAAGAAAGCGTGTGGGTTCCATCTAGAAAATAATTGTTTCATAAAGTCCATTAAAGGAACTATATTAGCTTTATAAAGATCTTCATATTTTTTAGTAATTGTAATACCTAAATATTTAAAAGAATTAACAATTCTCAAGTCAAGTCAAGTCAAGTCAACTTTTATTGTCATTGACCATAACTGCTGGTACAGTACATTGTAACAATGAGACAACATTTTTCAGGACCATGGTGTTACATGACACAGTACAAAAAACTAGACTGAACTATGTAATAAAAAAAACAACAACAACAACACATGAAAGCTACACTAGACTACAGACCTACACTGGACTTCATAAAGTGCACAAAAACAGTGCAGGCATTACAATAAATAATAAACAGGACAGTAGGGCAAGGTGTCATTCTAAATGGAATATTGTTATATATGAAAACAGGAGCATTTAATGAAAACAATTCACCTTTACTTAAGTTAAGTTTATATCCTGAAAATTTTCTAAAATCATTTAGTATTTCCAGAAGATTAGGAATAGGTTCTTCAGGGTTCGAAATATAAACCAAAAGATCATCTGCGTAAAAAGAAATCTTATGTATAGTCCCATTTATAGAGATACCATGAATATTTTTAGCTTCATGAAGTGTTATGGCCAAAGGCACCAGTACAAGATTAAATAATAAAGGGCTTAATGGGCATCCCTGTCTAGTACCTTGTGAAAGTGAAAAAAGGAGGACCTAAGATTATTTGTAATAACAGTAGCAGTAGGATTTTTATAGATAATTTAAATCCACCTATTGAAATTATTACCAAAGCCAAATTTTTCTAATACCTTAAACAGATATGTCCACTCAACTCTATCAAATGCCTTTTCTGCGTCAAAAGAAATAACACATTGAGGTTTCTTAGGTAGTGATGAATATATAACGTTCATCATTCTCCAAACATTGGAGAAAGAGCAACGGCCTTTAATAAAGCCTGTTTGATCCATAGAAACAATTTTAATTAAAATATTTTCCAAACGGTTAGCTATTATCTTAGAGAGAATTTTTGTGTCCACATTTAATAATGAAATAGAAGAAAGTAAATTACCCTTCTCAAAAGATTCATGAAATATTTCCAAAAGATATGGAGAAAGTAATTTTTCAAATTTTTTGTAAAATCCTACTGAATAGCCATCAAGTCCAGGAGCTTTTCCTGATTGCATTGACAACATAGTTTTCTGAATTTCATGCTCAGTAATTGGAGATCTGTTGATCTTCAACAGTAATTTGAGGAAATTTAATCTTATGTGAAAAAGCATTCATTTTAGAGGAATCTGCAGGAAATTGAGATTTATAAAGATCAGAAAAAAATCCTGAAAAATATTATTAATGTCTTCATGGTTACAGTACTTACTAAATCCTGATTCTCTTTATGAATCTTCAAAATTTGTCTTTTATCTCTAGCTGCCCTTAATTGGGAAGCTAAGAGCTTATTATTTTTATCCCCAGAAATATAAAACTGACTTTTCATTTTAAGCAAATATCTTTCAATAGGATAAGTTAACAATAAGTTATATTGCGATTGTAATTCCACTCTTCTTTTAAACAAATCAATATTTGGAGAGGTTGCATTGAAGTTATCTAAATCTTTAATTTGTTTGGAAATTTTATCTAATTCCATTCTTGTCTGTTTCTTCAGCTTAGCTATATATGAAATAATCTGACCACATAAATAAGCTTTTAATGTATCCCAAATCACTAATTTTGAAACATTTTCTGTATTAAAATCAGTAACTTATTTGAAAATGATACCCTCCTACAATTTAAAGTGGTCCATAGGGCCCACATGACCAAGGATAAGCTACCTCGTTTTTATTCGGATATATCTCCCTATTGTGATAGATGTAACAATGGAGAAGCTTCACTAATTCATATGTTTTGGACATATCCAAGTCTTGAAAAATACTGGAAGGAAGCATTCCAAACTTTCTCTGTACTTTTCAAAGTCAATTTTAAGCCTAACCCTTTGACTGCCTTATTTGGTATTGTTGGAGGAAAAGATATTATTTTGGAGACATCTGATTTGCATATTTTGGCTTTTATTTCTCTTATAGTTAGGAGGGTGCTCTTGCTTAAATGGAAGGATGTTGTTCCACCTACTCACACTCAATGGTTACATGATGTTATGTCATGCTTAAATTTAGAGAACCCTAAAAATCACAAATTCCTCAAATCAATGTGTCACGGTCCAGTCCGCGGACTCCAGACTCCGGGTCCTCCGGCTGCCCCTTGTTTTGGTTGGACTTAATCATCAGCACCTGATGCTCATCTTGAGGCTGGGAATATAATTGGCCCTGAGATTGAGTGTGGTTGGGGGATTGTCTTGTCAAGATTCCTTGGGAGTAAATGGCTGGTGGAAGGCTAGAATGGCCACTTGCCATCTTTAGGGCACGTTGAAGAACCATTGCTTCTTGGAGCCTTGCTGTCAATAGTCGGAGCTGTCATTGCGGTATGGAGTCGGCCGTTTCCCGGGCCAGCTGGGTGGCCGTCAGCCACTCCGAGCTAGGTAGGGATCCAGTTATATCCGTAGCCAGTCAAGGTTGCTGGCCGTAACTGCGACTTGGAGTAACCCCAATGCAGAGATGGAATTGTCTGTCGTTCCTTGGTGTTTGTCTCTTCCTGTCCTCGCCCCATGGGGTAAGTCAGGCCGTTCTGCCATTGCCCTGCGGGATGATCTGTCTTGACTTGTCCTCTCCTCCGTGGGGGAAGTCAGGCCGTTCTGCCGTTGCCCTGTGGGGGGAATCTGTCTTGTCTTTGCCTCCATCGGGTAAGTCAGGCCGTTCTGCCGTTACCCGATGGGTGGACCTGCCCCACCTTGGTGTGGAGTGAAAGTTGAGTCCCGGCTTGTCGAAGGATAAGTCCCGGTTCTATGTTGATGTACAGTTCCTAGTCTGCCTCCAAGCTCCAGCCTCTGAGTTATGCAAGCCTCAAGACCCCAGCTTTGTCTTCGCCTGGTTTGGGGTCCAAGCCCGAGATAAGACCCTGGTTTCTGGGTCCTTGTCCAGTCTTGGGCTCGGAGTCCAGGCCCAGGCTCCTTGTTCCCAGTCCCCCTTCCTGGTCCTGCTTCCCTAGCCTAGTCTGTGACCTGTCCCGTCCTTTAGTTTTGTCCCATCCTGTTCCTAGTACTTCAGTGTCTGTGTCCTACATTTGGGTCCATTCCCAATGCCATATGCCACAATGATACCCTCAACCCTCCAATTCTCAGCAACCAGAGCACTTGCACTGCCTCCGCCCCTTCCTAAGTCAACCTCTTCTATTTTGAAGAAGACTAGCTCTTTTTTGCTGATACCGAGAGAAAGGTTGTTGTCATGACACCATGTCATTAGGTTCTTTATCTTCTTCCTGTAGTGTGACTGAGATTAAGGCAACTAAGGCAGTATTCTCTGCCAACATGTAGATGGAGTTAGAATCTGCCTACATAGTCATGAGCTTATAGGGAATAGAGTAGTGGGCTGAGGACACCAATTTGTGGAGCACCAGTGCTGAGTATAATAATGGTGGAGGAATTGCAGCTTATCCTTGCTGACTGGTCAGGAAGTCAAAGATCCAGTTACAAAGGAAGGTGTTGAATCCCAGGTTTAGGAGATTGGAGGGAACTTTGCTTGGAACTAAAGTATTGAAGGCAGAGCTGTAGTCAATAAGCAATAATTTTTTTTTGCCTTTACTGTCCAGATGCTCCAGGGATGACTATAGGGTCTGGGAAATAGCAACCTATTTCTGCACAAGGTGAATTGCAGCAGATAAAGGTGTCTGGGGGTCTGGAGTGAACACTTAATAGGACCAGCTTCTGAGTTCCTCCAGGTGTGTGTGTGTGTGTGTGTGTGTGTGTGTGTGTGTGTGTGTGTGTGTGTGTGTGTGTGTGTGTGTGTGTGTGTGTGTGTGTGTGTGTGTGTGTGTGTGTGTGTGTTGCTTGGATTTCAAGCATCTGCAGATTTTCTCTTGTTTGGAAAGAATGCAGCAAGGAAAGATTAAAAATGTTTGCAAATACTTCTGGCAGATGATCAGTGCAAGATCTAAGGCCAAAGAAACCATACAGGTCCGTTGCTTTTCCAGTAATTCACTCTCTGGAAGACTGATCCTACACCTGCAATGGTGACTGTGGGTTGAGATGTATTCGAGGCTATTGGGGTGGGTGATGACATTCCAATCCCCTTCTGTTCAAATCATGCATCTTAATGTATAGTTGTTTTTATATATTCTATGGTATTTATTTTCCTTTAACTGCTTGCAAGAAAACGATTCTCAAGGTAGTATATGGTAATATTTGGTTACAGGGTATATGATTTGGTAATAAATTCTACTTTGACTTTGAATGCATTGAGCTCATTAGGAAGGGATGCGCTGTTGTCTGTGATGCTGCCTGACGGTGTATTGGAGCCCGTTATAGCATGTAAGCCCTGGCAATAATTAAGAGTAGTCTCGCTCTGTATTTCGAACTTGTACTTGTCTCCTAGCATCCTTGCTACCTTTACGGAGTAGTGTCTCGATTTCTTGTGAAGCTCCTGGTCTGAATGCCGCAGTTCTAGACTTCAGTGGGGAGAATATCTCCCGTCAGATAGAGAAATTAAAATATAGGTCAGGAAATACAGATTCCCTCCCACCGCCCGCGTCTCGTAATATCCGCGACCCGTTCCAATTCACCAAAGCGCTTCGGGGGGTTTAGCTCACTCAACTGTGGAAAGCCCCGGAATGGAGTTTTACCCCTAGGAAAGGGCTGCAAGTTCTCTTCCGATTTTCAGACAGAGTAAGATTTAGATAGAACTTTGATTTTAAAATCTTTCCGTATCGTTATTAGTATATTCTTTCGTGTGGACTTTCTTGCCTCGCTTTCTTTAGATTTATTTCTAAGCATTAAACTTCCTTGCTGCACTTGTTGCTTAGGGAGGAAAACAGAATAATTTGCGATTTCTAATCCTCATCGACCAAGCCAGCTGTTTAATCGGTCCGTTAGTGATTTTCTTTGCTGTATCACAGATTTGACAACCACTGGTTTATGAAAGCCTATTAATACTTGGAGAAGGGCGATGTTAATTTTACTAGATAATAGATCAGTGGAAATGTAATTGTGCTTAATGCGTTGATTAATATCTGTGTCGATGAGAGACAGCTTTTGGTCATAATGTGAGCTGGGTAAAAATTGCTCTTGCTTTTCTGTTTGACAAGGATAGGTGACGGCATTGAGAGGATGGCACCTGGATTCGTGAGAGCGATTGTTTCACTGTTCGCTTTTCTGACTTTGGTTCCAACTGAAATTGGCAGCCGCAACGTTGGTAGGAAGAAGGGGAGAAAACAGCCTGCGTCAATTATCCAGCAATTGGACCAAGCCACAGGTAGTTTAATCTTGCCTAGATTTATACACCGGGTAGCTCGATCTTAATGATCTCTTCTCATCGCGACAGATTTAGCACATGTTTATTTTAGGACAGTGCTTTACCCACATTTCACGACTCATTTTATCAGGGCCTCGACTGTCTCTTCGTTTCCCTCGACAGATGCTGCCTAACCCGCTGAGTTCCTCCAGCAGTTTGCTTTGTGCAAGCGTGTGGAGTTGCGTTGGATCTTCCGGGTATCCGAGAGGCGGCGCTTTGGGATAAATTAATCCTCACTTGTGAATAAAGTTTAATTCTGTGTTAGGGACGGTTGCAAAGCAGTCGAGGAAAAATACACAAGCTTAGAGAAAAAAAAAACCAATCCGATTGAATGTGTGGATAGTTTGTACATATGATAAATTTAATCATGTATTTTTAAAACTGTTGAGTTGTTGCATGAACCGGTCCTGGCCGCGGGACTGAGTGATGTTGCAATTCAAAAAATGGCAGGAGGGCTGGAAAGATTTGGAGTAAGGAATTCAATATAGCGGAACGCAGGCGATGAATCTTCTGTTTTAAATCGCACTTTTGAAGGAAAATTCCAGGTTTATGGCCGTTACGGGAGCAAGTAAACTGTATGGTGTAAAACTGCCAAAGCAAACAGGAATAGGAGATTTGTAGTCACTGGACCTGCACAGTACATCCTCTTGAATTGTAAGAGGGATAGCTACTTTCCATAGAGCAAAACAAGGAACTAACTTGGGAGATTACTCTAATGCATTTTGGTTCTTAAAACGGTGATTATAGTTAGTAAAAAAACTCATTTGTTCCGAAATGCTTTTACATAACCTAAGATTTGAAGGTCTCTAAGTTATGAGAGCATAGATCAGATAACTAAATTATATGTTCACCATAATGGAATGACTATGATGAGCTAAACTGCAAAATTGAGGGAAAATAATATTCATTTTTTCAGGTAATATTGTTTGCCACTTAGCTGAAATCTTGACCTAAGTTTTGGTTTAGTCGGGTTTCATTGACGTTTATGTAACCTGGGAAAGGCATTAATTTAATACAGGGGAGACTGGAAAGCTGAGAAGAAGAATGATTGATGTTTGTGAAATGTTGTCCAAACATTTCAAAAAAAAACCCCTCAAGTTTGGGAAATAATTTAAGGGAACACAGAAAAAAATGCTGGAGGAACTCAGCAGGTCAGGCAGCATCTACAGAAAAGAGTAAACAGTTGAAGTTTGGGGTCAAGACCCTCCTTTGGGGAGTTTGCTTTCTGCATAAATGATAGAGCCAGAAAACTAAATTTTGCTCAATTGCCACCAATGAAACCTAAAATGTTATTCTTACAATCTGATTTTTGATCATTGCCACAGCTTGTGATTATTTTAATGTTGTCCTCTATAGACTTCAGTTGAAGATTTTTTAATCATTGTGACAAAATATCAGTTAATAAGATCTGCTTGTAAATGAATATAGAAAACACCTCCAAATGCTACAGGGACATCGGGACTTGCGCCACCAAGTTCAAGAACAATTACTAAACTACATTCTCTTGCCCCATCATTGAAATGTTCCTGCAACCATTGATTTCACTTTAAGGACTCTTTACCTCAATACATATCACATGTTTTTTGTTACTTACTGCTATTTTCTTATATTTGCATTCACACAATTTGTTGTCTTCAGCACTCTGGTTGATATTTCATTGGTCCTGTTCTAGTTACTGTTCTATAGATTTGATGAGTATGCTCACAAGAAAGGGTTGTATATGGTGACACATATTAGTTTGATAATAATATTTACTTTGAACTTTGAACAGCTGTATGAAGCTGAGTCATAACTAATGGTACCATGTTCGGTAGAATGATAGGTTTTAAGGAACATCTTAAATAAGCAAAAAGAAATGGAATCATAGATGAGGTACAGTTATTCAGTTTATACTGACTTGATACAAAACCTCAAGTGATTTGGACACATAAAAATAATTGTATATTTTAAAGTATTATGTTAGAGTATGTTCAAGAGTTGCAATCTTTTTATTTACAATGTCATTCCCGGAGTCTTTTGTTAAATAATTGGGTCAGAAAAGCATCCGCGCTTAGTGATCAGGACTCTTAAAGTATAAAAGTACAGCAAGTTTTAAATTTTTGAGAGAATGGAGTACTAAACTCTTGCAAGTTTTGGAAAGGAGCTTGATAAATTTTGTTTAGTAGCATCCTTAGCTATATTAAGTAGTAAGATAAACATTTAAATACACTCACAAGATAACTTTATTTTCAGATCTCAGCTGCACTATAGAAGTTGCTTTCATTTTGGATAGCTCTGAAAGTGCCAAAGATTTCTTATTTGAAAAAGAGAAGGAATTTGTGATTGAGTTCACTGAAAAAGCTTCTCAGACCAATAAGTCAAAAAAACTGAACCTGCACTGGAGAATGGCAGTTCTACAGTACAGTAGTTCAGTCAAGATGGACCACAGTTTCCGAGACTGGCAAGGCCTAGATCTATTCAAGAATCGTGTGCGATCCATGATACACATTGGCCATGGCACATACACTTCATATGCCATAGGAAATGCGACTCGACTCTTCCAGACTGAGGCAAGGCAGAACAGTGTGAGGATTGCCATTTTAATGACAGATGGAGTGGATCATCCTCGCAATCCAAACCTTCAAGATGTTGCAGCTCATGCTAAGCAGAATGGAATTTTCTTATTTTGTATCGGGCCTTCACATATTTCTTCAGAACTGTCGACAGTGGCAAGTCTTCCAGCGTCACAATTTGTTCATGGCATTAGGGATACCAACCTTACAAGCAATATACTCCATGAAATAGTAAGTGAATTGTACTTGGAATTCGTATGATAATTATTTGGAAATGAAATATATGACTTAAATTGATTGAATTCTCACCTCATTATCTATTAACATTTTAAAATTAAAACAATACCTGGAAAATGAATTAAGTTTGTTTGCTTGTAAGTCAAAAGACTGATTAACTTTATGGATTAGCAAATAGTAACCAAGGATGATCTTTATATTCCTTTTACCTCTTATTGTGAAGATGTTTTTAACGGCATATGTATTTGCCTGATGCTAATTTTTAAGTGTGATAGGCAATTTCCAATTGAAGTGTTAACTTGCCTTTACTTTAGGTGTTGTTGATGTGCTACATTTTTAAAGAAAACTATTTCTAGTTTATGTTAACTCTCAATTTTTAGTTCTCAATTTCATGCTAATAATGTTCCTGATCTCCATAGCAGATAATTTATTATGTGATCTAAATACAATCTATGATACACTATTTCCCCACAAATACAGTTCATCAGACTCTGAGAAGACCCAATGTCCCTATTGCTGAATATTAGTTGTCTTATTCACTATTTTCATATGTCCTTTCATCATTTTACCACTCAACATCCAAAGTGGAGTTGAAAGAATGTCTAATATGTTTAGTATTCCTGACAACGGATGAATTTCTATGCAATCATCTCTCGTATTTCTTGCCTTTGGTTGTTCTGGCTGCTTTCTAGTGGAATTTCATGAGAATATTTTGAAATGAACCCAGCTTTTAATATCAAAAGGCTCTGTAGATCCGTAGATTTCCTACCTCACTCCTTGTGTCAGTGATTATATGCTCTATTCCTGACATCAAATTACAATGAAGACCTTTATTTCTTGATTAGAATTCTCTTCCATGTTGGACCTCAGGCATGTGTTTCATTACATAGTGTCTGCATAAGTACATATTGTAAACACTTCTCAGAGACCAAAATGACACAAGCAATTGATTCAAAGTGATCTTTTAAATAATTTAACCTTTGTAGTTGAAACAGAATTATGACAACTACATTCTTCTTTAACAGTTTAATGCTATAAGGATTCTTGGAAGCAAAATAATGCATTGGTGTTCCAATGTTTATAAATGCAGTTTAATAATGAAAAAAAGAGCTAATAAGAATTCTTATTTTAATTGGATATTTCTAAACTGTAAATTGACTCCTGACGTATATGTACAAGTATATTCTTATTTCACTATTTGGTTAATTATTCACTCCAAATATAATTGCCTTTTTCCTCAAATTAAAAGAAGTGAAGAATACTTCCACAGTATCTGGGAGATGAATTGTAATTCAAATTCAAGTTTATTTTCATCTGAATGTAGAACTAAATGAAACAACATTCCTCCAGACCACAGTGCGGCCACAATACATATATCACACATAGGCCATAAAAAAAAATAGTATCACAAATAGTTTAATAAAATAATCTCTTGAGATTGATAACTGAATATAGTGGGTGCCAAATTGAGCTTACATGAATGCACTTTCAAGATATTAGTTGTGTACCTGCATAAGTTTGAAACCACTCAAGGTTGGTTTTCTGTTCATATCTTAAACAACTGGCTTATTTGCTTGTATGGATTACTTGTCCTCTCATGTAACCTGTTTATTTTACTCATGGGAAAAGTTTCCACGATTTGTAGAACATCTGACAAAATTAACCCTATGGCTAATGATAAATATAAAACTGTCATGCATTATGTAACTTGTAATTCTGAAAAGATCTGAATCACCATTCATAACAGTTTATTATGCAAATTAACTGAAATCTGTTTCCTTTTTTTTACTTTAGTTGAAAATTGCCAACGAGTCGGTAAGTCTTGCATCAGCTTTACTATTGCTGAATATACATGCGCTCATGTAGTAACTAAGTCTTCAAACTTGAGCAGTGAGATTTTATACACTTCTAAAAAAATTAAATCAATTACCATGGATGCATGTAATTTATTTTTTATTTGTAAAACAGTGTCCAAAAGAAAAGCCATGTACATGTGAAAAGGGGGATAGAGGAAAAGATGGAGCTCCTGTAAGTATTGGCAAGAAATATGTACTGAATCTGATGAAAGCTGCCCTACTGAACAGATGCCAATTGTTAGCATTAATTTTTTTTCCTGACCAACAAATAATTAGGGTGAGGAATATTGGCGGATACTCCAGCTACACAAAATATGTCATAAGATAACATGACATGTAAATAACTCTAAAACAAAATCTAGGCCTCCATGTGAATTTTTTTTTCTTCTGGAAGCAGCAGAGCAGAAGATCACAAGGTTTGCTTCAGTGAGGAAGCTCTTTCAGATTATTTAACCTTAAACTTCCAGTATTAATTGATCCACAGGATTGAAGAGCTTTCCTGTGTTACGTACCCCGTAACTGGGTCACTTACCAGCAAAGATAGAGAGGTCCGTTGAAGTCTGATGGTACTATTTTTAACAGTATTTATTGATAAAATACACAAATAATATCAATGCAAACATACAGATAATATACGTCATCAATACTAAATCTAAAAGCGCGGGTATAATAATAATCAATAAGAAATAGCTCTATCGTTGTCTAGGGGATAATATATTGTCCGATGGAAATATAAAAGTCACTCAAGTTCATTCAAGCTGCAGCTTTTGGTTGGAGAGAGGGACGGAGGTTTAACTTGCCCATTCCTTTTATGATGTCAATCCTTCGAGAGTCGTTGGGGGCTGATTTCCCCTTTGTTGTTAGCTAAAGCCGTTCTTCTGTGGCAAGGCCACCAATTCCGAGGCAAATGGAAAAGGACGCACGTGGCTTTCCACCGGCTTTCGCTATTACGCTGTTACAGGATTTCGAGCGTTTCTTCTGGTGCGTCTGAGGGGCTGTTCCCACAGACCCTCTTTTATCCTGACTCACAGGGTCTCAGATGTCAATCAGGGTGGAATGATGCCAGCCCTCCACCAACCCCCCTCGGTTCATTGCCTGGGGGGCTTCAATGAATCGTACAGTACTCAATACACAATTCTGTCTCCAAGAGATAATGGCCGTTATCCGTGGCTTTGTCTCTCGGAGGCCCAGGACACATTCCAAACATTGAGGAATCTGCGTGTCTCTCTCTCATTTCCTGGGTCTCCTGACCTGAATTAATAGCGATCTTGCGATTCTCAAAAAGGAGGGAGCTACAGGCGTAACACCTGCTTCCATTAAATTGTTGACTGCTCTCCGTGGAAAGGAAATCTTTTTCATTCTCACAAGGAAATCTTTCTCAAAACCATGAACTAACATCACCCACCCCTGCTTTACAAAGCTTGAATTTTGAATTGTTTACAACATGAGAGGTCATGAAGACTTGATTGACTATCACTTTAGTTCAGAGCTTACTGGCAAACTTCCACTGGCTAAATTCATCACCCACGCACTCCCTACACCCCACACACATGCCACCCTCCATGCCCAGTAGACCAAATTATCATTATTATCTTCTGTCCTGCAGTAGCATGGAGTGAGTAACCACAGAACTGTAGTGAAGAAGCTTCATGTCAAAATGCTCCTGAAAATTTACATAGTGAATAAAAAGATAGAACTGTTCACTTTTAAATAATAAAAAGGCACGAGATATCAAAACATTTAATTGAAACAAATTTTAAAAGGGTATTGTTATTTTCTGAAGCCCCACAATCAGTATTGAAATCGGCAGAGCTGCAGATTCTAACCAATCTAGTCAATCATAAGAGGGAAAATTACCAGTGAATCTGAAAACAAGAAGAGTTCTGCCAGATGGTTTCACATGGAGATTTTGGCTTTTTGCATTTCACAGCAACTGAATTGCCAGCAAGATCTGAACAATCATCAGATAAACAGTTTCACACGTTTTAGTTGGAATGCATAGATAAACCACCTAGAAGAAATCAGCTAATGATGTGTTTATAAAATGTGAAATATGATGTATTGTAATTTTGGTAAACATTATACTAAAATTTAGATATTAATAGGGAAGAAGAGGAGATCGAGGTCAAGATGGCAGTCCTGGTGAAAAAGGAGAACAGGTACTGGAAAAAGTATTTAAAAACATAATATCTATATATTTAAATGCTACATTAGTTGGAAACAAATGGCTAGCAAGAGTAGCTTCTATATAAATGCACAGACAAGAGAAAATCTGCAGATGCTGGAAATCCAAGCAACACACACGAAATGCTGGAGGAACTCAGCAGGCCAGGCAGCATCTATGGAAAAAAAACACAGTTGACGTTTCGGGCCAAAACCCTTTGGTGGGATTTGAAAGGTGGGGGGAGAGGAGGGAGAAACACCAGGTGATAGGTGAAACTTGGAGGGGGAGGGATGAAGTTGATTGGTGAAACAGACAGAAGGCCATGGACAAAAGAAAGGGAGGGAGAGGCACACCAGAGGGAGGTGAAGAGTGAGCAAGGAGATAACTTTAAAGGGGATGGGAAATGGTGAAGTGGGGGGTGGCATTACTGGAAGTTTGAGAAATCGATGTTCATGCCATTTGGCTGGTTCATGCCAAATTGAACATAAGGTGTTGTTCCTCCAACCTAAGTGTGGCCTCATCACGACAGAGAAGGAGGCCATGGATGGACATATAGGAATGAGAATGGGAAGTGGAATTAATATGGGTGGCCACTGAGAGATTCTGCTTGTTCTGGCAGATGGAGTGGCGATGCTCAGTGAAGTGGTCTCCCAATCTATGTTGGGTCTCACCGATATACAGGCGCCCACATATATAGCACTGAACACAGTATATGACCCCAACAGACTCACAGATGTAGTGTTGCCTCACTTGGAAGGATTGTTTGAGTCCTTGAATGGTAGTGAGGGAGGAGGTGTAGGGGAAGGTGTAGCACTTGTACGGCTTGCAAGGATAAGTGCCAGGAGATCAGTGGGGAGGGATGAATGGACAAGGGAGTTGCGTAGGGAGCAATCCCTGCGGAAAGCAGAAAGTGGGGGTGGGGTGGGAAGGGAAAGATATGTTTGGTGGTGGGATCCAGTTGGAGGTGGCAGAAGTTTCGGAGAAATAAGTGCTGGACGCATAGGCGGCTGGGGTGGTAGATGAGGACAAGAAGACCCCTATCCCTGGTAGTGTGGTGGGAGGATGGGGAAGAGCAGATATGTGAAAAATGGAAGAGATTTGGTTGAGTGCAGTGTTGATGGAGGAAGGGAAGCCCCTTTCTTTGAAAAAGGAGGACATCTCCTTCATTCTAGAATGAAAAGCTTCATCCTGAGAGCAGTCATGGCGGAGACAGAAGAGTTGAGAGAAGGGGATGACGTTTTTATAAGTAGCAGGGTGGGATGTGATATGGTCCAGGTAGCTGTGAGAGTCCGTTGGCTGTAATAGTCATCGGTGGATAAGCTGTCTCCGGAGACAGAGACAGTGAGATCGAGAAAGGGAAGGGAAGTGACAGAAATGGACCAGGTGAATTTGAGGGCAGGGTGGAAGTTGGAGGTAAAGTGGATGAAATTGACAAATTCAGCACAGTTGCAGGAATCAGCACCAATGCAGTCGTCGATGTAGCATAGGAAAAGTGCGTGAAGGTCACCAGTGTAGGCTTGGAACATTGACGTTCAACATAGCCGACAAACAGGCAGGCATAGCTGGGACCCATGCGAGTGCCCATGGCTACACCTTTTGTTTGACAGACTGATAGACATACTTTATTGATCCCGAGGGAAATTGGGTTTTGTTACAGTCGCACCAACCAAGAATAGTGTAGAAATGTAGCAATATAAAGCCATAAATAATTAAATAATAATAAGTAAATTATGCCAAGTGGAAATAAGTCCAGGACCAGCCTATTGGCTTAGGGTGTCTGACACTCCTAGGGAGGAGTTGTAAAGTTTGATGGCCACAGGCAGGAATAACTTCCTATGACGCTCAGGGTTGCATCTCGGTGAAATGAGTCTCTGGCTGAATGTACTCCTGTGCCTAACCAGTACATTATCGAGTGGATGGGAGACATTGTCCAAGATGGCATGCAACTTGGACAGCATCCTCTTTTCAGACACCACTGTCAGAGAGTCCAGTTCCACCCCCACGACATCACTGGCCTTACAAATGAGTTTGTTGATTCTGTTGGTGTCTGCTACCCTCAGCCTGCTGCCCCAGCACACAACAGCAAACATGATAGCACTGGCCACCACAGACTCATAGAACATCCTCAGCATCGTCCAGCAGATGTTAAAGGACCTCAGTCTCCTCAGGAAGTAGAGATGGCTCTGACCTTTCTTGTAGACAGCCTCAGTGTTCTTTGACCAGTCCAGTTTATTGTCAATTCGTATCCCCAGGTATTTGTAATCCTCCACCATGTCCACACTGACCCCTTGGATGGAAACAGGAGTCACCGGTGCCTTAGCCCTCCTCAGGTCCACCACCAGCTCCTTAGTCTTTTTCACATTAAGCTGCAGATGATTCTGCTCGCACAATGTGACAGAGTTTCTCACCGTCACCCTGTACTCAGCCTCATCTCCCTTGCTGATGCATCCAACTATGGCAGAGTCATCAGAAAACTTCTGAAGATGGCAAGACTCTGTGCAGTAGTTGAAGTCCGAGGTGTAGATGGTGAAGAGAAAGGGAGACAGGACAGTCCCCTGTGGAGCCCCAGTGCTGCTGACAACTCTGACTGACACACAGTGTTGCAAGCGCACATACTGTGGTCTGCCAGTCAAGTAATCAATAATCCATGACACCAGGGAAGCATCCACCTGCATCACTGTCAGCTTCTCACCCAGCAGAGCAGGGCGGATGGTGTTGAACGCACTGGAGAAGTCAAAAAACATGACCCTCACAGTGCTCGCCGGCTTGTCCAGGTGGGCGTAGACATGGTTCAGCAGGTAGACGAAGGCATCCTCAACTCCTAGTGGGGGCTGGTAGGTGAACTGGAGGGGGTCTAAGTGTGGCCTAACCATAGGCCGGAGCTGCTCTAGAACAAGTCTTTCCAGGGTCTTCATGATGTGGGAGGTCAATGCCACCAGTCTGTAGTCATTGGAGCCACTGGGGCTTTGGTACAGGGATGAGGCAGGACATCTTCCACAGCACAGGAACCCTCTGGAGACTCAGGCTCAGGTTGAAGACATGGTGAAGTACTCCACATAGCTGGGGGGCACAGGCTTTGAGCACCCTGTGGCTGACACCATCCAGGCCTGCAGCCTTGCTTGGGTGGAGACGTTTCAGCTGTGAAGCCCACCATGGTGGTTTCAGGTGGGGGAGGGGTAGTCATGAGAGCAGGGTGGGGGGCTGTGAGGAGGGGTAGGAGGAGAGAGTGGAGTATGTGTTGGTTGGAGGCCGACAACAGATGAATCGTGGGGGATGGGCAGGGGCCACAGTGTCAAATCTGTTGAAGAACAGGTTAAGTTCGTTGGCCCTGTCCACACTGCCTTCAGCTCCTCTGTTGCTAGTTTGCCGGAACCCAGTGATGGTCCTCATCCCACACCAGACCTCTCTCATGTTGTTCTGCTGGAGTTTCCACTCAAGCTTCCTCCCATACCTGTCTTTAGCCTCCCTGATCTTGGTTTTCAGGTCCCTCTGTATTGTCCTCAGCTCCTCCCTATTTCCATCTCTAAACACCCTCTTTTTAGCGTTCAGGATGTCCTTAATGTCCTTTGTTACCCATGGCTTGTTATTTGAATAACAAAGGACAGTTCTTGCCAGAACATTGCAGTCCACACAGAAGTTGATGTAACCAGTGATGCACTCTGTGAGCCCATCAATGTCCTCTCCATGTGGCTCACAGAGTGCCTGTCAGTCTGTCACCTCAAAACAATCCTGGAGTGCCTCATAAACCTCCCCCGAACATTTCCTCACTGTCCTCGAGGTTGCAGGTTTACTCTTCACCAGAGGCACGTAGCAGGGTTTGAGATGCACCAGGTTGTGATCTGACCTTCCCAGTGGGGGGAGGGGAGAGGAGCTGTATGCATCCTTAACGTTAGCATACATCAAGTCCAGGGTCCTCTCCCCTCTGGTTGAACAGCTCACATAGTGAGTGAAGTTGGGCAGGGTTCTAGCCATGGTAACATGGTTGAAGTCACCCGAGATGGTAATGAGGGCACTAGGGTGCTGGGTTTATAGTCTGGCTATGACGGGGTGAATGATGTTACATGCCGATGTCGGGTTGGCAGAGGGAGGGATGTACACAACAACCACAATTACATGAGGTTTCCCTTGGCAAATAATATGGCCGGAGTCCAACAACAAAAAGTTCAATGTCCGGGCTACAAACACGTTCCTTGATTGTAATATGCCCAGGATTGCACCTTCTGTTGTTAACCAGAACAGCAAGCCCCCCCTCCTTTACGCTTACCGCTCTCAATGCAGGAAGGAAGTGGGAGGAGCCAAAGGAGAAATTATTAAGAGTGAGGACTAGTTCTGGTAGAAAGAGGAGAGTGGTGGTGAAGGGGAACTGGCTGGGTCTGGTGTCCAGAAAGAAACGGAGGGCTTTGAGGCCTTCATGGTGGGGGATGAAGGTGTATAGGGACTGGACATCCATAGTAAAAATAAGATGATGGGGGTCAGGGAACCTGAAATCATTGAAAAGATCAAGAGTGTGTGAGGTGTCACAAATGTAGGTAGGAATGGTCTGAACTAGGTGGGATAAAGCAGAGTTGAGGTATGCAGGTGAGTTCAGTGGGGCAGGAACAAGCTAAAACAATGGGTCTACCTGGATAAGCAAGTTTGTAGATTGTGGGTAGGAGTTAGAATCGGGAGGTGTGGGGTGTGCTAACTATAAGGTTGGTGGCAGTGGGTGGGATATCCCCAGAGTCAATAAGGTTGGTGACGGTGTGAGGGACAATGGCCTGGTGTTCCTTAGTGGGATCCTGTTCGAGGGCTAAGTAAGAGAAGGCATCTGAGAGTTGGTGCTGGGCCTCAGCAAGATAGAGGTCAGTACGCCATCCCCTATCTGTGGGTTTGGTGGTGAGGTTAGGATTAGTGCGGAGGGAGTGGAGAGCCAAGTGTTTGGAAGGGGTGAGGCTGGAATTGGAGAGAGGAGTGTTAAAGACTAGACAGTTAATGTCACATCGGCAGTTGGCAATGAAAAGGTCCAAAGCAGGCAGAAGATCAAAGCGGGGTGTCTGGGAAGAGGAGGAAGGTTGAAGATGGGAGAAAGGGTCATCGTTGCGGAAGGGGGAGTCCTTGCCAAAGAAATAGGCTTGGAGTCGGAGGCGGGGGAAGAAGAACTCAGTGTTGTAGCGGGTGTGGAACTCACTGAGATGTGGCCACAGAGGAACAAACGTGAGGCCCTTACTGAGGATAGAATGTTCTGCCTCAGAGAGGGGGAAGTAAGAGGAAATGGTGAAAACCCGGCATGGTTGAGAGCTGGGGTCAGAGAGGGGAAGGGGTTTAGTAGTGTCTGAGGGGAAGGGAGGTTTGGAATGTTCAGCAAAGGTGAGGTGAGAGGAAGATAGAGAGCACCCAAGAGCTGGCGGTGGGACCTGAAAGAAAGAGGATAGCGGAATGGTGGTGGGTAAGGGGAGATGGGGGTTCCAGCGGCAGCATGTGAAGACCTGGCCTGGAGGTCAAGGCTGGATTCGGAGTTGAAGTTACGCAGTCGGCAATCTATATAAATGCTGCCATGTTTGGATCATCACAATGACAAAGGTATGTTTTACAGTTCGTGAAGGCTGTAAATCGGAAATAATTTCCTCTCCTGTATACCTTTATAAATTAATAAAAAGTACGTTTTCCTTTCTCTCATTATAGTAATTTCTTCCATTAAGAGCAAAATCCAAGAAGAATATTGAATTTTACATCACATACTTCTCTCACATTCAACATCTCAGATCATTATCTTCTGAGAGCCTGGAATTCACCCAGTATATTGGACACTTGTCCAGAATATAATGAGGAAATTCTTGTTAGTGTTATTGTACTTACCATTCCCACTGAGATTCTCCAAATTTGGGTGCTCATGGAATAGGAAATCCAGAGAAATACATTAAGCAGTAAATGCTTGCAGAGCAGGGGCCATCTTGTGCTTTTACAGTGGCCACAGGCTTAGCCACTCCTGAGAAATAGGAAAATTAAAAGAGTGTTAAATTTCATTATAAATTTGGTTCTGGTGCAATCGTGTGGCAGTTCACTTCCATGGAACCTTTCTTCACAAGATGGTTTTATTTGGAATGATTGATGCTAAGATGTATTTGAATATGGAAATTGAAAATGGATGTTTTCTTACAAAATCTGACAATCAAAGAAATATTTGTACTCACAAACTCTGGCTGGGATGAACATGTACCCAAGAAAGTAATGCAGCCAGTTAGGATTTAATTAGTCGAAAATGGTGAATGTGTAGATCATTTTCAGGGAGAGGAACTGGAAATGGTTAGCAAATTCAAGAAGTTGTTAGATAATAGGGAAAACATTAAGAAGTGTTTGAAGTTGAGATTGTTTAATAATGCACTCAATGGCCACTTTATTGACTACGGGAGGTAACTAATAAAGTGATCACTAGGTGTATATCTGAATGTTCACACTCTTCTGCTGCTGTAGCCTATCCACTTTGAGGTTTAATATTTTGTGTGTTCAGATATGCTCTTGAAGCAGGATGCTAATTTTATCAGAAACATTGAACACTAAAGCTGATTGGATATTTGCACTAATGAGCAGGTATGCAGGTGTACCAAGGAAAAGTGGCCACTGAGTGTATATTTCAGATCAAAATAATCTGCACTTGCAATTCATTTATGTTGAAGGGTGGATTTAGAAACCAGAAATCATGGAGCAAATATAAAAGATGACATTTGTAGTATTTTTGTTCAACAACCTCTTCGATTTGATCCTTTCTTCATTTTGCCCACTGATTCTCTTGAGTGTCTTCCAAAGTGATAGGAGTTCCATCCCCTATTCATTAAGGTAAATTTTCAGCCTGGATGGTACCATTCAACTAGGCTGTGGGTAAATTTAATCATACTCCAAAAGTCAAAGTCAAGTTTATTGTTATAGGCACAAGCACCTGTAAACACAGGTACAATGTAAAACTTACTTGCAACAGATCACAGGCACAGCAGCATATAAGCAGCATTCACAAGAAAAGCATAAATGATACACTACTCTTACAAGAAAGAACACAGAACATAAAAAGTCCCTTTTAGTGTAAAATAATCAGAGTGATCATAGTATTGCTAGACTGTAATGATTATGGAGTTTTTTTGGTAGGCTCAAGACCTGAATGGTTGAAGGGAAGTAGCTCCTGCTCTGTGGTAGCTGTGAAAAGCTGGTGTGACCTAGATGGTGGGGATCTTTACTGAAAGATGTTTCCTGAGGCAAAGGTTCCTGTAGATACTGCTAGTGGTGTGGAAGATGTACCAGTGATTGCCTTGGACAGAGTCTGTTATTCTCTGCAGCTTCTTGTGTTCCTGCACATTCAAACTGGTGTTCTAGACCATGATGCAATCATTCAGGTTACTTCCAACAACACATTTGCAGAAGATTGTTAGAGTAATTGATGATAAGATGAAACTCCTTGACCTCCTGAGAATAGATGCTGTTGGATGTAGAGCCATGTACCTGTCTGTATTGTATTTGTGTTGCCCAACCTCATTCTGGGTTAATGGAATTTATCATGTTAGCGGGTGATGCGCGGTGTAGGGTGGTGGTTAAAGTAGAAGAATATAGTCACCAGTTCCCCTCCATGGTGGCATAGAGAGGGGGTGAGTAGGGAACACATTTTTCATTAACTGTTCATCCGTGTTTGAATTTGATCCATTTATGTTCATCTTTGACCGCTCATCTTTGTTTTATGTGAATTACTGAAGAGTCAAATTAATTTTATTATTGGCTTGCATTAAAGGATTAAACCTACTTTATCGACTTGGAATTCAGTTACTGTAGTTGGAAGCGTGTAATACAGTGCGATACTCCCTCACCTAGCCTCTCAGCATCTTTTAATTTGTTTTCAACTAGTTGCGACATTTCGTTGAAGAAAAACATGCCTTGTCTTCCAATAGGCAATGCTTCCCAAGTTCCAATGTATGTTATGATTCTGGATAAAACAGGTGACATGCAAGGTGATGGAAGACCAAGTGACAGTGTGTCAAATGTTGAAAGCAGAAGGACTAGTTTATGGAGCTGTGCTGCAGGAAGAAAATCTTCTGTATCAACTACCTCCTCTGCAAACAGAGGCTGGTTTAGCTGCACTGGTAGCACATCGATGATTACTGAAGGACAAATGTGCTGGAAGAACAAGACGAGCAGCTACAGAAAAAGAAGCAACAGCTTAAGGTGGAGGAAGAAATCGCTGCAAATATGGCTAAAGTTAGTGTGCAAAGGGCCTCAAGCGTGTTGAGTACTAAAGGCGCTGCAACAGGACTTTCCAATGGCGTGAATTCCTTTCTTGAAAAAGCACAAAGTAAAACAACAACACTCACTGTCAATGCTGATTTGTTCATTCCTCGAGGATCTACGAAACATGTACAAAATCCCCTTGAGGTCATTTGGGTATTTACTCTCAGCCTGCACTATTGAGGCACTTAACCAACATCACATCCAATAGCTCAAAGTGCCCATGAGAGCATTTACTTACAGGGTGGAAAAACCCATGTTTTAGATGAAGGATCAAAACAGTATTTTTGATATTATAAGGAAGCAAAATGAAATAATCCAAGAACGTCACCTTTCATCTTTGCCTAAAAGAGTGAGTCAAGTTTTTAATGATATATTGCTGATTCATGCATTCATAAAGACCTTTGAAAATAGTGTTGAAAGCAAAACTGACAGCCATTGTATTTACTTGGGCCCTTATCTCCTAAGTGGAGTATGGGCCATTGGTGACCTCCATCGTCTTCTACAGTCAATGGTATGTTTGGAGTTATCAATGTTTTTGCAATCCATTGCATCGGCTGCCCAGGGGATTGGCCTATACAGCTTCTCCAGTGTGCTGTAGACTGGACTTGACAGTTTCCACCTCCCACAATGGAGACCATAAGAGACCATAAGACATAGGAGCATTAAATACCCCCAACAACCTTGTCTCCACAGATGCCTGTGGTAACAAATTCCACAAATTCATCACCTTCTGGCTAAAGAAATTTCTCCGCATCTCTTTTTTAAATGGACGTTCCTCTATCCTGAGGTTGTGCCCTCTTGTCCTAGACTCCCCCACCCTGGGAAACATACTTTCCACATCTACTCTGTCTAGGCTTTTCACATTCTAAAGATTTCAATGAGATCCTGCCCCCCCCATCTTTCTAAATTCCAGCGAGTACAAACCCAGAGCTATCAAATGTTCCTAGTATGAATACCCTTTCACTCCTGGAATCATCCCTGTGAACCTCCTCTGAACCCTCTCCAAAGCCAGTACATCTTTTCTTAGATGAGGAGCCCAAAACTGTTCACAATACTCAAGGTGAAGCCTCACCAGTGTCTTGTAAAGCCTCAGCATCATATTCTTGATCATGTATTCTAGATCTCTTGAAATGAATGCTAACATTGCATTTGCCTTCCTCACCTGCAAGTTAACTTTTAATGTGCTCTGCACAAAGACTCCCAAGTCCTTTTGCATCTCAAATTTTTGGATTTTCTCCCTGTTTAGAAAATAGTCTGCACATTTATTTCTATTATCAAAGTGCATGACCATACATTTTCCAACATTGCATTTCATTTGTCACTCCCTTGCCCATTCTCCTTATCTGCCTAAGTTCTTTTGCAGCCTACC
The DNA here is from genome assembly GCF_048418815.1 of Hemitrygon akajei. NCBI lineage: Eukaryota > Metazoa > Chordata > Chondrichthyes > Myliobatiformes > Dasyatidae > Hemitrygon > Hemitrygon akajei. Next base: position 93,200,126 of record NC_133131.1, read on the forward strand.
TGTTTCCTCACCATTATCTGCTCCTCTACCAATCTTCTATCATCCGCAAATGTGGCAACAAAGCCATCTATTCCATCATCTAAATCATTGATATACAGCGTAAAAAGAAGCAGTCCCAACATGGACCCCTGCGGAATACCACTAGTCACTGACAGCCAATCAAAAAAGGATCCTTTTATTCCCACTCACTGCCTCCTACTGATCAGCCAATGCTCTAGCTGTGCCAGTAACTTTCCTGTGATACGATGGACTCTTAACTTGGTAAGCAGGCTTGTGTGTGTCACCTTGTCAAAGGCCTTCTGAAAGTCCAAATATACAACATCCCCTTTATCTATCCTATGTGCCCTCTCCTCAAAGATCTCCAACAGGTTTGTCAACCAAGATTTTCCCTTAAGGAAACCATGCTGACTTTGTCCTGTCTTGTCCAGTGTCAGCAGGTACTCCATAACCTCATCCTTAACAATTGACTCCAACAGTTTCCCAATCATCGTAGTCAGGCTAATTTGTCTATAATTTCCTTTCTGCTGCCTTCCTCCTTTTGTAAAGACTGGAGTGACATTTGCAATTTTTCAGACCTTTGGCACCATGCAGGAGCCCAATGGGTTTTGAAAGTTCATTACTAATGCCTCCACAATATCTACCGTTACTTCTTTCAGAACCCTAGGGTGTATTTCATCTGGTTCGGGTGACTTATGTACCTTTAGATCTTCCAGCTTTTTGAGCACCTTCTCCCTTGTAATAGTAACTGCACTCCTCTTCCCTCACACCCTTCAACATCTGGCACACTGCTAGTGTCTTCTACAGTGAACACTGATGCAAAACACTCATTTAGTTCATCTGCTATCTCCTTCTCTCCCTTTATTTCTCTGGCCTTATGTTCTAGCAGTCCTATATCCACTCTAATCTCTCTTTTATTTTTTACATATTTGAAAAAGCTTTTTCTATCGACTTTGATATTGTTTGCTAGCTTGCTTTCATATTTCATTGTCTAAGATTTTTAAAGCTTCCCTGTCCTGTCTTCCCACTAATTTTTGCTTTATTGTTTGTCCTCTCTTTTGCTTTTCTTTTAGTTTCCACATCTCTTGTCAGCCATGGTTATATTATTTTGCCACTTCTTCATTTTTGGAATACATCTATCCTGGACTTTCCTCATTTTCCCTAGAAACTCACACTATTGCTGCTCTGCTGTCATCCTTGCCAGCATCTCCTTCCAATATACTTTGGCCAACTCCTCCCTCATGCCACTGTAATTTCCTTTACTCCGCTGAAATACTACTATGTCAGACTTTACTTTCTCCCTATCAAATTTCAAGTTGAACTCAATCATATTGTTCTTTTACCTTAAACTCCCTAATCATCTCCGGTTCATTACAATACACCCAATCCAGTATAGCCAATCCCCTAGTAGGCTCAATGATAAATTGCTCTAAAAAGCCATCTCATAGCCATTCGATAAACCCACTCTCTTGGGATCTGTTTCCAACCCTATTTTCCCAATCGACCTGCATGTTGAAATCTCCCATGACTACCATAACATTGCTCTTTTGACACATCTTTTCTATTTCCTGTTGCAATCTGTGGTCCACATCTCAGCTATTGTTGGGAGGCCTGTACATAACTGCCATCCACGTCCTTTTACCCTTGCAGTTTCTTAACTCAACCCAAAAGGATTCAACATTTTCTGATCCTATGTCACATCTTTCTACTGATTTGATGCCATTCTTTACCAGCAAAGCCAGGCCGCCTCCTCTGCCGACCTTCCTGTCCCTCCGATACAACGTGTAACCTTGGACTTTCAGCTCCCAACTATCGTCATCCTTCAGCCATGATTCAGTGATGGTCACAACATCCTGCCAATGTAGAGTGCAACAAGAACCTCTGCCTTATTTCTTATACTCTGTGCATTGAGACATAACACTTTGAGTGCTGCATTTGCTACGCTTTTTGTTTCTGCATCCCTAATGCACTGATATTCATCTTGCTGGCTGAAATTATGTCCTATCATCTGCCTGCCCTTCCTGACAGTCTGCCTGTATGTTATCTTTGCTTTTGTAAAAATCATCCATGCTATTCTGAGTTCCTTCCCTCCAGTTCCCACCCCTCTGCCAATTTAGTTTAAATCCTCCTCAACAGCTCTAACAAACCTGGTCATGAGAATATCAGTTCCCCTTGGGTTCAGGTGCAGCCCATCACTTTGGAATAGGTCATACCTCCTCCAGAAGAGATCCCAATGATCCAAGAAACTGAAGCCTTGCTGCCTGCACCAGCTTCTCAGCCACACATTAATCTGCCAAGTCATCCTGTTTCTACCCTCATTGGTGTGTGGCACAAGCCGCAATCCAGAAATTACTACCCGGGAGGTCCTGCTTCTCAGCTTTCTGCCCAGGTCTCTAAATTCTGTTTTCAGGACCTCTTTGTTTTTCCTTCCTATGCCATTGGTTCCACAATGTACCAAGGTATCTGGCTGCTCTTCCTCCCTCTCCAAAATGTTGTCGATGTGATCGGAGACATCCCTGATCTTGGCACCAGGGAGGCAACGTACCATCCAAGTGCCCCGTCACATCCACAGAATCTCCTGTCTGTTCCCCTGACTATCACTATTGCTCCCCTCTTCCCCCTCTTTCCCTTCGGCACCACGGACCTATGCTCAGTGCTAGAGGCGTAGGGTTGGACTTCGAGAGGCTGACGAGACTTTGTGACAGCTTCTATTTCCTTGAACAGTACACTAGGGGTCACCCCCAGGGACCTTGTTAGAAGTTGCCACCATGCTGACCTGAAGAGAACATAGATATATAAATATATATATTTGATTAAGCATTACTGTTCCTTTTAGATGATTATCGTGATGCATGAGGGCCTTGCTTAAAGCAAACATGAAGCATGAAGGTACACCCATATTTCGGGCTCTGTTTTCAAATTAATTTAATGTTTTGAAGTTACAAAACATATGACATTGAGATATTTTTAAAAATTAACTTGATGTGGCTACCAATCTGTTGCAGCGAGACGTTCAAAATAAAATAAAGTACAGAGAGAGAACTTCAAAATAGAGCAGCATGTGTCTCTGGAAGGGATGATGCGATTGAATTTTCTTTTTTTTTAAAAAAGGCCATAAATGGAAGAATTCAGGGTTCATAAACTGTGAGTACCAGGTGATACTAATTATTTAAAAAAATCAGAAATGACTGCATATATTGGAAAGATTGATGAGTTTGATAAAATAATGGGTAATTGGCTCATGTATGCTGAACTATTGAAGCAGTAATTTGAAGCAAATTAAATACCCAAAAAGAAGCAAATGGCAATTTTGCTGAGTTCATTAGGTTTATGACACATACATAGTTTGCTTCACAGTTTGACTGTACCAACCAAACCACCAGAAACGAACTTTGCCACTTTGGTAAAAGCAGTGCAGGAACACTTCAAACCCAAGCTAATCTTAATTGCAGAAAGCTTTAGGCTTCATAAATAGAATCGAAAAGAAAGTGAGTCCATTTCAGTATATGTGGCTGAATTGAAGAGATTTTCTAAGCATTGTCAGTTTGGTAAAGGTCTTAATGATACACTAAGTTAGCATTCAAAAACACTCCTTACTGAAGCACAGCTTACATTTAAAAGAGCAATGGAAATCACTATTTCAATGGAAACCGTAGACAGAGATGCATTTGAGTCACAGTCAGAGCATGATCAAAATTGCAACGTCTAAACAGAAACCTGCCTGAGTGAACAAATTGTGCTACCATTGTGGCAGGAGCTCACATCCACCAGATTAATGCAGATTTAAAGGCAAATTATCCAGGAATAGCAACAATGTAGGACATATCGAAGAGCATGTTGGACAGACAAAAATAAATGGACTGCATAGCGAAGAGAAAATGCTGAGAAGTCAGGTTGCAGTTTCAAAAGAGTACTAATCTGCATGCTGCTGATGGACTGGGTGCTACAAGGCTGCCTAGACACTCAGTGTTAGCTGGATGACTTCATTGTTACTGGCAAGGGTGCCAAGTAGCTTTTCCAAAATGTCCAGACGTTATTAAAAAGCTAGAAGTTTTATGGGCTCAGAGAATGAGACAGCAAGTGTGAATTCTTCAAGTCAAGCATTACTTAATGCGGTAAAATGATCGATGCATAAGGATTACATAAGTGTGCTGAGAAAATTCAAGCAGTGGTGAATTCCCCAAGGCCAAAGGACGTGTCATAATTATGGTTAGGATATGTCAATTACTACAACAGGTTCTTGCCAAATCTGGCTACTATGCTCCACCCATTGAACTCATTACTACAGATTGTGAAGAAATTGCAACAGCCAAAACCATGTGACGTGCCTTTCAAAAAGGTAAAGGAAATGGTGACACAAGACACTATACTCACACATTATGATCCACACTGCCCAGTGAAGCTTGCCTGTGATGCCTCACTTTATGGCATAGTGCAGTCGTGTTGTGTGATGAGAACATTCCTTAGCCTTTGCATCATGTACCCTGACCTCTGCAGAGAAAAGTTACACCTAGATTGACAGACAGGCCTTTTGTCTGGTTTGGGGTGTATAATGTTTCACCCAGTACTTGTTATCTGAGGGACTTTACCCTCATTACTGATCATCAACTACCAGTGCTCATTTTCAATCCACCAGTGGTGTTCCAAGGGCGGCAGCAGCATGAGTGCAGAGTTGGGCTGTTTCTTGGAGGACCCAATTACAAGTTTGAATTCAAGAGGATGTATAATCATGGAAATGCTGAGGGACTGTCCCATTTACCCTTGGAAAAGAAAGTACAGGAAAAATTTAAAGAGAAAGACACTCCTCTTAATTTATTCTCCCTATGCAAATTGAAAGTCTCCCTATTACGGCAGAGATGATCCAAAGGGAAACCAGAAAAGACCCCACACTGTCTCAGGTCTACATGGCCACCCAAAATTGCTGGTATATGCAATAGCAATCCCACTTCCCCCATTTTTACCAGTGCCGGGATGAAGGTGCCCTTGCCTTCTGTGGGGATTGAGGTTTGTTGTATTATTCAAGCTGAGAGCTAAAGTGTTGGAGGAGCTACATGCTGGTCATCCAGCCATGGTTCTAAGCTTTTTCTAGTGGCCTGGGACAGATGAACAGATCGAGCAGCTTGTACGGGATACCAACGTGTCCAGAAGATGCCGAGGGCTGCACCTTGCCATCATTGGGAATGGCCTACATTACTGTGGATTTTGTCAGGCCATTCATGGGCACAAATTTCTTGGTAGTAGTGGATGCAGCTATAAAGTGGTCAAAAGTGTTCCCGGTAGTTCCACTACAGTGTCACGCACTGATGATCTATTGAGAAGTCCTTTTGCAAGGATTGGTGTTCCAGAACACTTAGTCAGTGACAATGGACCACAGTTTATGGCGGAACAGTTTCAATCATTCCTAAAAGTGAATGGAATAAGGCATATTACACCTGCACCATACCACCCAGCTACAAATGGCTTGGCAGAAAGGTTTGTCTAGAGTCTAAAGAACACACTGTGAGCAACGTCAGCAGGACACACTACACTAACTCTGAACCAGAAGCTCGCCAATTTCCTCTTTGCATATCGTAGTGCAACACACCCCACAACCAACAACTCACCAGCTACGCTGTTCCTGGGTTGTCCCTCGCATTCATACTTGGATCTCCTCAAACCCAGTCTCAGAAAGAGGATGCAGGGCAAACTGAAGGCTTCTCAAATAAGGTAGTTTGATGTTCCACTCCTGAACAAACAGTTCTGGTGAGGGACCACAGAGATTATCCAAACTGGGTGCCAGAAAGATTATGGCAGAACTGGACCACTTTCCTACACAGTGGAGATTGAGACTGATATACCCTGGAAAAGACACACCGATCAGTAGAGAGCAGATTCAATTGATAGGGAAGAAATTTGGCCACTGTTATCAGAGCCATTTCCTGCAGTCTCAAGTCAACTTCTACAACTGCCACAGAGGCGGCCCCGGAACCTAAGATTGCTTCACAGCCACAAGTCTCACCTACCAAACAGTAATCCCTCTTTTCAGGAAAGAAGTTGTCCCACAAGAATAAGAAATCCACTACAGTGGTTAAGTCTTTAAGCCTGAATGGGACTTTAAAAATTTACTATCTGTATGTCTGTATATATTAGTTGTATTTCATGTATCTAGTTGAGATGCATACAACATTGAGTTGGAGTTTATAGCAGGTAGGAGTTTTGTTTGTTTAGTGTTTCAGTTCTGTTTGAGTAATCTTGTGTGTGTGTGTGAGTATATATATATATAGTCTGATTAAGCATTAGTGTTCCCTTAAATAATTATGGGTTATATGTAAAACTAAGTTAATTGTATACGTCATTACACTACCACATGATATGTGCACGCTTCACTTAAACTCGAAGTTCCACTTGTATTTCAGACTCCCCACATCTTTTTTTGAATTAATTTAATGTTTTGAAGTTACAAAACATAACACCCATCAAATCTGAAGATGTGAAAGCTCTTCAAGATTTGTTGTTTTCTTTTCCAGTCTAAGACCTGGAGGCTGTTGCAATGCCATGGAAGTGCAGTTCATATATCAGCTGGATATGCCTGCCAAGATGTTGACTGTTATGAAGAAATTACCCTATATGCTTAGGGAAAGAAAGAGAATGGTGGCCTGTGAACTACAAGAAAGGCACTACCATAGGGCTACTTTCATTGAGCTTAGTAATTTTATTGAAAGGCAAATAAAGATTGCCCGCCTGGTGTTTGGGTGTATACAGGATATGCTACATCAGCAAAGGTGTGAACAAAACCAAGTCACAGCTTCATTCCAGAGCTCAGGGAAGCAGCTTTGCCATGGCGAGAAGTAGAGTTCAAACTGAACCTGGAACTCACGGAAGGAAAACTGTCTCATCAGCCAAAAGGGTTTGGCTGTTCAGTGGGGTGAACACAGATTGGATTTATGCCCTCGGCTGGAAGTAAAGGGCTCATAGTGAGAAGATTGTCTTCCTAAAGGAAAATGGTGTCTGGAAATAACTCGGAATACATGTGGCTCAGGTGGTTGATGGTTTTGGGTTGAGCTGTTCTCAGATCTTTGCAATCCATCTGCAGACGTTTCCTCATCAGACGAGGAAACATCATCAGTGCGCTGTTTGTTTGTAGTGAGTTCTCTGAATGCTTGGTCTTTATATACTTATCAATCAGCTGACTAGTTGTCATTCAGGAAACTCAGTTGTGACGTAGGGAAAGGGGTTTCATTGCTAACAGGTTGCGTGGCAAATTCTGTGCATTATGGTCTGGTATTTTGTCCGAATTGGCTTATAAAAAGGTCTACATGTCAGTTTACAGAGTTGTTTTGGGGAAACAATGCTTCTAGGAATTCTGCTTGTGTGTTTGCTTGTGCCATGACTTTCATTGATTCCCAGTTGAATTTAGGTCCCTCTTGATCTTGGATAGAGACAAGGGAGAGTTGGTCATGACACTTTACAGCCAGGTGACATTCATGAATCCTTTTGGATAGTTCTCACCTACTTTAGCTGATTGTAATATTTGATGCAGTACCTACATTGAATTTTGAAGACCCCATTAGTCTTGTCCAGAAGCTTGGTTTGTTCTTTTGGTCTGCAGAGTACTTTCCTCAATGTCGCTGTTGGCTTATGTGCGACTGAAATTGTATGTTCCTGGAGCAGTCGGGCTGTCATTGCCAAGATATTTTGAATGCATTTGAATGCAAAGGACTACCTTTCAGGGTGCATATTGGTTGGTGTGTTGTCGACTTCATAGGCATCTTCATATGAAGTTACGTGGGTATCAGTTCCATGCGAATACTTTGTACAGACATTTCTCCTCTTAGCTTTTAATTCTGCTGTGATGCAGTGTGCCTCTGATCTTCAAAACAAAGTTTGATACAGCTCTTCTTATGTGCATTTGGGTGGTTGCTGTGATTGTTTAGGATCTGATCTGTTTGTGTCCTCTTACAATCAATGGATGTCTCCAAAGTGCCATCTGTGTTTCTACTGACAAGCATGTCCAAGAATGTCAGTTTCCCCTCAATTTCTTTTCCATAGTGAACTCAATATTGACAAACACATCGTTGATTAGTTTATAAAGTTCTTTGTCTGTTTGTGTACTGGATACATCACCAAAGATTGCAGGAAGTGTCTTTCATGCAAGGTATGCAGTTTTAAGCATCCCAGCATCCCAAAGGAAAGGGGAGCAGAACCAGAACAAGCCGTGAAATAATCAGGCATAGCAGTGAGTCATGCCTTGGTACTTAATGGCCTTGCAGGGGCTGGTGATCATGATTGTAAACTTCCTATAGATCCAGTACAAGCAAAGTCTCAGAAGGGTAACAAGACAGTGGTTACTTACGCTTTCCTAGATTAAGAGAGTACAACAGTGTTCAGCACAGCAGATCTCATGAACAAGCTCAAACTCGTCCTTGTTTGAATTTGATCCAATTACATTTGTCTTTGCTCATATTTGTTTTACATGAATTACAGAAGAGTCAAATGATTTTACTGTTGGCTTGTATCAAAGGTTTAAACACATTTTTTTGATTTGGAATTCGGTTAGTTGGAAGCGCGTCACACAGTGTGATACTCCCTCACTTAGCCTCTCAGCATCTTTTAGTTTGTTTTCAACTAGTCACTATAGTTGGGTTTTCCTTGGCATTATACCGTATCTTATGTGCTGGGCCCAGGACATATCATTGATATGTTAACACCCAGGAATTTAGAGCTGCTGACTTTATCTACTCCCTATCTCCCAATGTAGACCTGCACATCTTCATCTTCCTAAAGACAACAAGCAGCTCTTTAGCTTTGCTAGCACTGATTGAGTAGATGTTGTGGCACCACTCAACGAGATGTTCTATCTCACTCCAGTAAGCTGATTCATCATCAACAGTAGTGTGGCTGGTAAATTAGAAGATGGCATTTATGTTGGTATCACCTATGTAAACTTTGGACATTCCTCCTGTTACCATATTCATTCAGGGTTGAGCCAGTGTCACTGGGGTTGTGAGAACAGCTGAACTACCTGCAGTGCTATTGCGCTGCTCAATGCATTACCGATCGTTAGTAGCAGTGATTTGAGATAGTAAATGTCAGTAGGGCGGTTTCCTTTGGATACGAATCAGTTTCTAAAATTTGGTTGTCTCCACCTCAATGGTTTAGTTTTCTTGTAAATTAAAGGCAGCATTGCATGAAAGAACATCAGTATTATGTCCCATTCTCGAATGTGGTCTACTATCTCTCAATAAGAACTGAAATAGGGGAACAGTTAATATATAGTAAAAATCATATTTAAAATGTGTGAATTTTTTTGGAGAGCAATTAAGAGAGAAAATAATTTAATATGGCTAAAGAAGAATTCAAGTTTAGTGGATTATTTGTTTGGTGGGGTTGTGAGTTGAGGAAAGTTGAATAAGGCTAATGAAGATCATGGAGAATTGATTGGTCAATGTACAAGATACATTAAATGATTACCTTTTAACTAAGTAAATTTAGCCAATTAACATCATACTTTATTCCACCTGAAACAGGTAATTGATTATCTTCTGGTATCTATTTCTGTATTTAACTATGATTTATACAGCTGTTTAATTTCATTAATTCTGAGCAATATTACATTATCCAAACATATGGCTAAATGTTTAAAATTAAAAATCTTATTTTAAAACAATGAAAATATGTCAGACTGTTGTTTTTGATTCTTTGTTGTCAGGGAGCACGAGGCTTAAAAGGAGAGCCCGGAATTCCTGGAGAAGAGGTGAGTGCACTTTTGATTTAGTATTGCTTTGGTAAACACGTATAAATGATTGGATGTCTATTTTGTTTATTGGAATTTGTATATCTTTACATCAACGTGAAAAGTTAAACAAATCCGCAGTTTGAGCTGATTCAGTCTCATATCATCACTATATAACCACAGTTCAGATTATCCAAGAACGCTTGACAAGATGCTGTTATTTTTAAAATATTAGCATAAAGACAATTTACCTTTGCTTCATTAATATCATAGTTCTACAATGATTAAATGTAGAGCTATATGAGGGTGTCAGCACAACCTAAATCGGCCAGAACCAAGTTATATCCATTTGAATGTTGCGAGCTGCAGCAGTGAATTATTGGTTCGCAGTTAATCCTCTTTGTTATTTTCCTTCTGGGTAAATATTTTACAACCTGGATGGAAGATTTCAGCTCCAGCCTAAATTTATCATTAGATTTTGGTTTAAAACTCATTAATTTTCAACAAAAGAATCAGACACTTTATTTCTCCCTGTCAGCTTGATCCACTCGTCTGCATCCTAAAGTCTTTGTTCCTGTTATGCATTCATTTTGTATTAGTCTCTAAAGAAAATAGCAATTACTAGAACCAAGCCTTGTAACCTAAAGAGCTTGTGTCAAGTCCAATAAAGTTATGGCTTAATTGCTATACCTAATTATTTTCTTAGTTGTACCTTGATTCCTCTCTCCTTGAGCTACTTCCCAAGGCTCCTATATTCCATATGTAATTTCTCCTACTAACAAAGAACCTTCCTTCTATTCACCCGAAACAACATGATCTTCCTTGTCCAGGCTACTTATGAAGGCTCCTCTCAGTCTCCTCCCAGCTAACAGGAGTCACCTGCCACTCATCACCTGCTACTTATTTAAACCCACCTCTCATCCACAGTACTTGATTCACCCATTGAACCAGCCGGCCTCAACCAGTTGCCTCTAGCCTTCAGTTACTTGGTTGCCTTTGATTTTATTGCCTGTTGTGTTTCATTTCATGACCCCTTATGGTTTATTATTTTGCAGTTTATTATTAAAGTTATCGCTCAGTGGTAAATCGTCTTCACCTCTCTACTTCTGGGTCAAGCCTGCTCTCCATTTCCCGACAGGATGAGCGAGCCAGCGATTGACCCAGCAGTGTTAGCATGCCTACAACAGACCTGACAAATCAACCCATGTCAAGCTTGCTGAGCAATTCAACTTCATCTCCCACCGATCTGGCTCTAAGAACACCAAGGTGGATGCTCTGTCATGACAGTTTGACCCAGGTACAATGGAGATCAGCTCACAGCCCATTGTAGCATCCTTGCAGATCCTCATCTGATCATCTGGGATCTTGAGAAGCAGATTTGCCAGGCCCTACAGCAAGAGCCTGCTTCGGCTAACACAACTGACGTGAAACCTGTTGGCCATGAGCTCTGGGGCATTCCAGAGGGCCCACTCTTCACCCCTCTCTGGCCATCTAGGTGCACAATGGACTTTGAATTTTCTTACATCGGTTCTGGTGGCCCACAATGATTGCAGATTCATGTCAGGTCATTACTGTTTGCTGTCAATGTGCCCTGTCCAGTTCCTCCATCAGAGGCCTTCTGGGCTCTTATGGCCCCATACGGTCTTCCGATGCATGTAGTTCCATATCATCATGGATTTCATCAGAGGTTTGCCACCTTCTGATGGGTCCACGGTGGTCATGACAGTGGTAGACTGGTTCTCCAAGGTGGACCATGTCATTGCCCTCCTCAAACTTCCATCAGCTACTGAGATGGCAGATCTGGTTCTTTAACATGTAGAAGGGTTAGAGGTGGTGAAGCATTGGAGAAACTTCTCCACTTGCTGAGTGGCTATTTCTGACTGCCTGTTGATCTGCAGGTGATAGCCAGAGGACAAACTCACTGAGGTGCAGAGGAGGGAGCAGAAGGCTTGCCAGAAGTGGGAGACAGATTTTAGGCTCCGGTCTGACATGATGTTCTGAGGGAAACTGTGGAGGCAAACGACATGTTCTGCTCTGGGCCAAACTGGCAGACAGAAAGAGATGAAAAGACAAATTTTGATTCCTCAAATGCACTTGGAGAAGTCCGTGTGTTATTGCATCTGGTATTCCTTCTGTACTGATCACCAGTCCAATACCTTTCCATACCTTCTTCATACTTCCCCTTAGTGTTTGCAACTGAAATTTGTCAAATAGCAATAACCATAATTCATGGATTTGTAATGCGTGAATATTAGAACTGATCTTGAAAATGCTATGGTACTCTGACAGATTATTGTAAATCTTTTTGTATTTCCAATAGGGCGATGCTGGGTTCAAAGGAAACAAGGTAGATCATACTTTCATTAATTTCAAGTGTACAATGCTTTACTCTGAACGCAGAGTCTTCCTTCTCATTGGTTTGTTTTCATGGATCTTCAAAACTCTGCAGCAACAAAGCAATTCACTTGAATTGCTGAACAATCCGGAGGGGAGGTAAAAGCCTGTGTGTATCAACATTATTCACTTTGGAGATGTAGAAGTGACCTATTTTAGGAATGAATAGGTAGATAATGATTTGCTGATCATTCTGTTACATGTATGCGGATCTCTCCTCCACAAAAGGTGTTGCATGAAGTTCAAAGAACATGGGTGAAAGTTATAAAGAAATATTTTAGTAGAATATGAAGTATTTTCTATTAAATTTCACTTGAAGTAGGAGTAACCTCTTATTGGTTGATAGCAGGAGGAGGTGGATTATTTAAGGAGGGAAATCTCATTTAAATTAAACTACTGGAAGAGAATTCATGGACACTCATATGAATGTCTAGCAAACTCCTGAAGGAGATGTGGAAGAAAATTTCCAGGAATTTAATTATATTTCAGAAATCTGCTGAATTGTCAATATCTCTCAGAAAATTACATCAAAATAAGCTTGGCAAAGAAGAAGGCAGATAGTGGGGCAGAATAATATGTATGCTTAAAATTCTGAAATGACTTGACAAAGTATATGGAAACAGATTGCTTTTCACTATAAAGGAGTATAGATTCAGAGATAATAGACATTGGACTAAATGTAAGAAATTCGGAATGGAAATCAGAACAAGTTAGTTGTGTGGAGAGAAATGAAAGTTGTGTTGGTGAATTCCGGGGTTTCATGGTAGACTAAAAGATATGGTTCACAGAGGGAATTTAATCTTACAAAACTGAGTGAAATAAATGCTAGTACTATTGACTAGATTTGTTGGTAGCTAGTTTCTATGTTTATTTTGAATATTTAACTTAAAAATAAACCTTCAACCTTTGAAGCAATGAACAACAATGAAAACAAAGGTTATTCAATTGTTCAAAGAGATAAATATTGGCTGGTTTAACATTGTATTCAAATTTTCAAATTGTAGCTCCTTTTTATTATTATTATTCCCTGTGCAGGGCTCGAAAGGAGAATGTGGGTTCCCAGGAATAAAAGGTGAAAGTGTAGGTATCTTTTTACATTGCTGTGATAGCTTTTGAAATGTTTATTTAACCTATTTTCTTTATTAAAAGTTAAGAGCTTGCGTTCAAAAAGTGCCAGTCACAACAGCAATATTGAGTTCCTGTACTGTAATTTCTATAACTCAACAATTTTTCTATAACTTTAATTGCATGTATGAAACTTATTTTAACCTTTGCCTCTCCTCACTCCCTCCACCATCCCCCATCCTTTCCTTGAAGCAACATGCTAACAGGTCCCAGTTCCAAATATATGATCAACACACCTTCCCCGGGAATGACTGAGAATAGGAATTTGTGGTATGGGAATAATGTAGTGAAATTCACATTTTTGGCAGTGCCTTTTCTCAGCCCAAAGCAGATTGCTTAAATAACTGACCATAATTTACACAGTCTAACTCGGAACCCAATGGGAAAATAATTCTATCAGCTGCCATTTAGGTGCCATGTAAATTGAACTTGGGCAGTCATAATCAAAATCTAAGTTCCAAAATTCAGTTTTTTCTAATTTATCACTAGTTATGACCATATTTATAATCATTCTCAGAAGAATCACAGAATAGCTGATGCATAAATTGAAAACTAAAATAATAAAGAATATCATTCTAACACTGAGCTGGAAGTAGATTTTATTTTGGGTGGAATATAGAGAATGGTGCTAAATAATGCTATAACTGAGTGCCTAAGAGTGGAAAAATGTTCTGTATCTCTGATGGCATCCCTTATTTAAATGAGCACTTCAACCAAGTATTGATGGTACTCCAGTACTCAACTAAAATCACTAAAAATAATACAGCTGCATAGCTACGCTGCTATGTGTTTTGCACCCATACTCCAACAGTGACCATGCAGGAAATATGTTGTGGAACACATTTCTATGTTCCCTAATCAAAAGATATGGTAGAAATATTTGGTTCTTAACCAAAGTCTAAAATTTGTTCTAAGTGAGATGATTTTTTCTTATTGTTTTAAAACTAATGCCCTATAATTATTTCATGATTTTAGCCATTTCTTAGATCTATAATCTCCTTATAATATCTCAAAAATTTATCTGATTGCTCTCTTTTGAAGCAACTTGGGACTGACTACTAGATTAATGCACTCTGAATCAATTAGCTGAAGTTTCATGGAAATAGTTAAACAGTATGAAAAGCACAAACTGAGTAATAAATTCTGTATTGAAATGAAATTCAGAACAAATTAGAACACTGCTTATAGCAGTACAGTGCTATAAAACTGTATTAGCTCCTAATAGTTATTGACAGAGGAACAAAATTGGCATTATCTAGTGCAGATAATGGACTGCCTTCATACAATGCTATCAAAGATTCTGTCCTCCAAATCTTCATTTTCATTGTAACATTTACGATGATTGTCAATACCGTCAAATTCTCCATAGTTCTTAACTTGTTGAAGTAGTGAAACAGTTAAAATTTCACTCCCAGCCTTTTCTAACAACTCTAAGACTGAATGCTGGAAACCATAGTGAGCAAAACAATCCTGAATTGTCTTACTACTTATTTCAAGCCAATATTCAGTGATAAAAAAATCACTGCTTTCCGAGCACAAACATGCAACTGATGTTATTTAAAAACTGTTCGCTGTAAGCAATGCATAATGTTTAACAGCCACACATGCATGCAACTGACATGAGCTCGGCAACAGTCTCCTGTCACAATTAAGTGGTGGTGTCACAAATAAATCAATTCGTTATTGTTCTTTGAGTCCTCCCAATGAAATGGCTGCTCTGAGTAACTGATGACCCAAATAACTGTGGGGAGTGGCGAGCACGCACACACGCACGCACGCACACACACACATGCGCACACACACACGCACACACACACGCACGCGCACGCACGTGCGCACACACACACACACACACACCTCTCTTAGAATGTATTTCTAGAATGTTTGGATGTAAAAATAGGTCTATCCTGGTTTGATATTTGAGAAGATTTCTGGTTATTAGTTCTTTGATCACCTACCTAATGCTATATCTGATCCTGTGCTTCAATTTTGTTCTCCTGTTTGATTCCTATATTCTCCGAATATTTGTTTCAACCTTAAGTTTACTCAATAATTGAGTAAGAAAGTACCAATAATTTAGAGTCATAGAGAAGTACTAGTATATTTTGGCTGTCCGTCGATTTTTGATGATGACTGAGGCCTGGGCAAGGTTGCAGTTGCCCAAGCTGCTAGTCTCCCCTCTCCACGCCACCAATGTTGTCCAAGGGAAGGGCATTAGGACCCATACAGCTTGGCACTGGTGTCGTCACAGAGCAATGTGTGGTTAAGTGCCTTGCTCAAGGACACAACATGCAGCCTCAGCTAAGGCTCGTACTAGCGACCTTCAGATCACTAGACTGATGCCTTAATCGCTTGGCCACGTGCCACACCATAGAGAAGTACAGCATAGAAACAGGTGCTTCGGTCCATCTAGTCCATGCTGAAAACAGTTAAATTGCCTCCTCCCAATTACCTGCACCTTGACAAAAACCCTCCATATCCCTACCAACCATGTACCCATCCAAACCTCTTAAATGTTGAAACCAAGCTCATATAGACCACTGTGGAGATGGACTAGCAATCTGTTGATAGTTGCATTAGTCCCAGTGCTACCTAACCCCTTATGGTCTGTCTGAATAGGCCTTTCTTACTACCTGAGTACCTTGTCTGTCCTGTCCTGCGGAGCTCCCTTTTTTTAGGTGGTATAAATCTCGCTAAGAGTCATAGAACATTACATTAAAGACACTGGCCCTTTGGCCCATCCAGTCCATGTCTTGTCCCATGGACCTCCATCCGAACCATAGCCCTCCATATCCCCATCCATGTACCTACTCAAATTGCTCTTAATTGTTGAAATCGACTTTGTGTCCACCACTTGCGCTGGCAGCTCATTGCACACTCTCACGATCCTCTGAGTGAAGAAGTTTCCTCTCATGTTCCCTATAAATTTTACACTTTTAACCCTCAAGCAATAACCTCTGGTTGCAGTTCCACCCAACCTCAGTGGAAAGAACCTGCTTGCATTTACCCTATTTATATCCCTCATAATTTTGTATACCTCTAACAAATGTCCACTCAGTCTTCTATGTTCTAAATACAAACCTAACCTATTCAATCTTTCCTTATGACTCAGGTCCTCCAGACTCGGCAACATTCTTGTAAATTTTCTCTGCACTCTTTCAGCTTTGTTTACATCTTTCCTGTTGGTAGGTGACACAATCCTCCAAATTAGGCCTCATCAATGTCTTATACAATTTCAACATAACATCCCATCTCCTGTACTCGATACATTGATTTATGAAGGTCAATATGCTAAAAGCTTCCTTTACAACCCTATTTACCTGCGACACCAATTTCAATGAATTATGAACCTGTATTCCCAGATCCCTTTGTTCTACCACACTCCTCAGTGCCCTACCATTCACTGTGTAAGACTTGCCCTGGTGGTCCTACCAAAGTGCAAAATCTCACATTTATCTGTATTAAGTTCTATCTGCCATTTTTCAGCCTGCTTTTCCAGATGATACAAATCCCTCTGCAAGCCATGATAGCCTCCTTCACTGTCCACTACAACCCTAATCTTTGTGTCATCTGCAAATCTGCTGATCCAGTTAACCACGTTATCATCCAGATCATTGATATAGATGACAAGCAACAAAGGACCCTGCGCACGCACTGGTCATAGGCCTCCAGTGAGAGAAGCAACCCTCTACTACCACTCTCTGCCTTCTCCCACAAAGCCAATGTCTAATCAAATTTACTAGCGCATCCTCAATGCCAAATGATAGAACCTTCTCGACCAGCCCCCCCATGTGGGACCTTGTCAAATGCCTTACTGAAGTTCATGTAGACAACATCCACTTTTCTGGTAATTTCTTCGAAAAACTCTTGAGATTGGTTAGACATGTCCTACCACGCACAAAGCCATGCTGGCTATCCTTAATCACCCCATGTCTATCCAAATACTTGTCTATCTGGTCTCTTGGAATACTTTCCAATAGCTTTCCCACAAGTGATGTCAGACTCAGTGGCCTATCATTTCCTGGTTTCTGTTTAGAGCCTTTTTAAAGTTTGCTGATACCAAGGTTCCCTACCTATCTATTGGGCCAGTGCTATCTCTTTGCATATTTGCTTTGAAACTAATGGCATTGTAGTCACTAGATGCAAATTGCTCCCCAATACAAACTTCTGTCATCTGCCCAGTCTCAGTTAAAGTATCACGCACTCTCTCATTGAGACTTTTGCATGCTGATGAAGGAAACTTTCCTGAACACATTTGACAAAATCTATCCCATCTAGTTCTTTTAAGTATGGGATAGTTAAAATCACCTACTTTAACAACCTTGTGTTTCTTGCAACAGTCTGTGATCTCTTTACAGATTAGTTCCTCTAAGTATCTGGGACTGTTAAGTGGTCTGTAATAGAGCCACGTAAGCATGGTCATTCTTTTCTTATTTCTCAGTTCCACCCGTAATGCTTCACTAGTCCAGCTCTCTAGTCTGTCCTGACAGAGCACTGCTGTGGCGTTTTCCCTGACTAGTCACACCACCCCTCTCCTTTAATCCCTCCCGCTCTGTCAAATCTAAAACAACAGAACCCAGGAATATTGAGCTGCCAGTCCTGCCCCTCCTGCAACCAAATCACACTAATTCACTAACCGCATCATAATTCCAGGTGGTGATCCATGTCCTGAGCTCATCTGCTTTTCCTATGATACCTCTTGCACTGAGATATGAGTTCAGGACAGTAGTCACACCATGCTCATCCTATTGATTCCTGACTTTGTCTGAGGTCTTATCAGCATCTGCCTCCACACTAACATCACCACTAACTGTTCTGGCACTCTGGTTTCCATCCCCCTGCAACTCTAGTTTAAACCCCACCATGCAGCATTAACAAACCTTCCCACTAGGATATTAGTCCCCATCCAGTTCATGTGTAAACTGTCCATTCTGTCCAGGTCCCACCTTCACTGAAAGAGAGTCCAATGATTCAACAATCTTATGAGACCCTAAGATTTAGGAGCAGAAGTAGGCCATTCGAGTCTGCTCCACCATTCAATCATGGGCTGATCCACTTCATCCAGTCATCCCACTCCCCTGCTTACACCCCATACCCTTTGATGCCCTGGCTAATCAAGAACCTATCTATCTCTGCCTTAAATACTCCCAATGACTTGGCCTCCACAGCCGCTCATGGCAACAAATTCCACAGATTTACCACCCTCTGACTAAAGTAATTTCTTTGCATCTCAGTTCTAAAAGGACATCCTTCAATCCTGAAGTCATGCCCTCTTGTCCTAGAATCCCCTACCATGAGAAATAACTTTGCCATATCTAATCTGTTCAGGCCTTTTAACATTTGGAATGTTTCTATGAGATCCCCTCTCATTCTCCTGAACTCCAGGGAATACAGCCCAAGAGCTGCCAGATGTTCCTCATATGGTAACTCTTTCATTCCTGGAATTATTCCCATGTATCTTCTCTGAACCCGCCCCAATGTCAGTATATCCTTTCTAAAATAAGGAGCCCAAAACTGCACACAATACTCCAAGTGTGATCTCACGAATACCTGATAGAGCCTCAACATCACCTCCTGACTCTTATATTCTATACCTCTAGAAATGAATGCCAACATTGCATTCGCCTTCTTCACCACCGACTCAACCTGGAGATTAACATTTAGGGTATCTTGCACAAGGACTTCCAAGTCTCTTTGCATCTCTGCATTTTGAATTCTCTCCCCATCTAAATAATAGTCTGCCTGTTTATTTCTTCCACCAAAGTGCATGACCATACACTTTCCAACACTGTATTTCATTTGTCACTCCTTTGCCCATTCCCCTAAATGATCTAAGTCTCTCTGCAGGCTCTCTGTTTTCTCCACACTACCCACTCTTCCACCTATCTTTGTATCATTGGCAAATTTAGCCACAAATCCCTTAATACCGTCGTCCAAATCATTCACATACATCGTAAAAAGTAACGGTTCCAACACCGATCCCTGTGGAACTCCATTGGTAACTGGCAGCCAGCCAGAATAGGGTCCCTTTATTCCCACTCTCTGTTTTCTGCCGACCAACCAAAGCTCCACCCACGCTAGTAACTTTCCTGTAATTCCATGGACTCTTATCTTGCCAAGCAGCCTCATGTGCGGCATCTTGTCAAAGGCTTTCTGAAAATCCAAGTACACCATGTCTACTGCATCTCCTTTGTCTAACCTCCTTGTAATTTACTCAAAGAATTGCAATACGTTGGTCAGGCAGGATCTTCCTTTCAGGAAACCATGCTGACTTGTCATGTGCCTCCAGATACGTCATAATCTCATCCCTAACAATTGATTCTAACAACTTCCCAACCACTGATGTCAGGCTAACAGGTCTATAGTTTCCTTTCTGCTGCCTCCCACCCTTCTTGAATAGTGGAGTACCATTTACAATTTTCCAGTCATCTGGTACAATGCCAGAATCTATCAATTCTTGAAAGATCATCGTTAACGCCTCTGCAATCTCTCCAGCTACTTCCTTCAGAACCCGAGGGTGCATTCCATTAGGTCCAGGAGATTTATCCAAACTCAGACAATTAAGCTTCCTGAGGACCTCCTCAGTTGTAATTTTCACTGCATAAACCCCATTTCCCTGACACTCTTGAATGTCCGGTATACTTCAGACGTCTTCCACTGTGAAGACGGATGCAAAATATGCATTCAGTTCCTCTGCCTTCTCTGCATCTTTCATTACAATATTTAGTGTCATTTAGTATAGGTCCTATATCCAACCTCGACTCTCTTTTACCTGTTATATACTTAAAAAAGCTTTTAATATCTTCTTTGATATTAGTCACCAGCTTCCTGTCATAATTAATTTTTTCTTTCCGAATGACCTTCTTAGTTTCCTTCTGCAAGTTTTAAAAGCTCCCATTCCTCTATCTTCCCACTAACTCTGGCTTCTCTTTTGCTTTTACTTTGACTCTGACTTCACTTGTCAGCCACGGTAGTGTACTTCTTCCCTTTGAAAATTTCTTCTTATTTGGAATATATCTGTCTTGCACTTCCCTCATTTTTCGCAGAAACTCCAGCCATTGCTGCTCTGCTGTCCTTCCTGCAAATGTCCCTTTCTAGTCAACTTCAGCCAGTTCCCCTCTCGTGCCATTGAAATTTCCTTTATTCCACTGAAATGCCGACACATTAGATTTTCCCTCTCAAATTTCAAACTGAACTCGGTCATATTGTGATCACTGTTCCCTAAGCGTTCCTTAACTTTAAGCTGTCTTAACACCTCCTGATCATTGCACAACACCAAATCCAGCACAGCCAATCCCCTAGTGGGCTCAGCAACAAGCTGTTCTGAAAAGCCATCCCTTCGACATTCTACAAGTTCTCTCTCTTGAGGTCCAGTACTGGCCTGGTTTTCCCAATTCACTTCCATGTTAAAATCCCCAGTGATTATCATGACATTGCCTTTCTGACATATGTGCCTTTTCTATCTCCTGCTGTAATTTGTAATCCACATCCCGGCTGCTGTTTGGAGGGGGGTATACAACTGCCATTAGGGTCCTTTTACCCTTGCCATTTCTTAACTCAACCCATACAGACCCTACACCTTCTAATCCTATGTCATCTCTTTCCAATGATTTAATATTATTTCTTAAATGCAGAGCCACACCGCTCCCTCTGCCAACTAACCTATCTTTGCGATACACTGTATATCCTCGGATGTTCAGCTCCCAATGGCAGCCATCGTTTAGCCAAGTTTCAGAGATGGCCACAATGTCATACTTGCCAATCTGTAGCTGAATTTCAAGATAGTCCATTTTATTTCTTATGCTACGTGAATTCAAATACAACACTCACAGTCCAGTATTTGTTGCTTTCTGTTTTAAGTGCACCATGCCTCTATTGTCCTGTAATTCATGCCACTGGCTTTGATTAAGCCTCACCTCTTGTCTGTTCTATCTACATTTGTATAATCTCTGTTGCATGCTATCTTTGACTTATTTCTGTTATCCTCTTCCTCAGCCCTATCACTCCGGTTCCCATCCCCCTGCCAAATTAGTTTAAACCCTCCCTAACAGCTCTATTAAATGTACCTGCTAGGATACTGGACCCCTTTGGGTTCAGGTGTAACCCGTCCTTTTTGTACAGGTCGTACCTCCCCCAGAAAAATCCCAGTGATCCAGGAATCTGAAGCCCTGCCCCTGACACCAGTCTCTCAGCCACGCATTAATACACCTGATCATGCTATTCTTGCACTCACTAGCACGTGGCACAGGCAGCAATCCCGAGATTACTACCCTTGAGGTCCTGCTTTTAAGCTTCCTACCTAACTCCATGAATTCTTTCTTCAGGACCTCGTCCCTTTTTCTACCTATGTCATTGGTACCAACATGTAACAAGACTTCTGGCTGGTCACCCTCTCCCTTCAGAATACTCTGTACCTGATCCGAGACATCCCGTACCCTGGCACCTGGGAAGCAACATACCAAACGGGTATCTCTATCAGGCTGACAGAACCTCTTGTCTGTTCCCCTCACTATGGAATCCCCTATCACTACGGCATTTCTCATCTTCCTCTTTCCCTTCTACACCAGGGAACCAGGCTCAGTGCCAGAGACCCGATCGCTATGGTCGTTCTCTGTCAGGTCATCCCCCTCAACTGTATCTGAAACAAGATAACAATTATTGGGGGGGGGGGGGGATGGCCACAGGGGTGCGCTTTATCATCTGAACTCTTTCCCTCGTTTCCCTGACTGTCAGCCACTTATCTGACTCCTGCAGCCTTGGGGTGACTAGCTCCCTGTAGCTCCTCTCTATCTCCTGTTCACTCTCCCTAATAAGCTGTAGGTCGTCGAACCGCAGCTCCAGATCCCTAACACAGTCTCTCAGGAGCTGCATCTCGGTGCACCTGGCTCAGATGTGGCCATCTGGGAGACTGGAAGATTCCCTAGACTCCCATATCCGACACCCAGAGCAAAGTACTAACCCTACCGACATGCTCTCTATCCCTCAAAAACCTCCTACACCAACTCCTTAACCATGTATTAAACTGTATAATCTTCCTAGTTCTGGCCTCTCCAGCATGTGGCATGGGTAGCAATCCAGACATTGCAAGCCTGGAAGTCCTGCCTTTAACTTAGCACATAAGTCCCTGAACTCCCTATGCAGAACCTTATCACTTGTCCTACCCATGTCATTGGTACCTACATGGACCACGATTTCTGGCTGTTTCTTAAGTGAGAGAGTGAACAGCCAGAAGTCATGGCTGAGGACTCGTTCCGAGTTATCCTGGACCCCGGAGGCAACATACCATCTGGGAATCTCATCCTCACCCATAGATCCTCCTGTCCATTCTCCTAACTAATGAATCCTCTATCACTACAGCATGTCCCTTCACCCACTCCCCTTCCCTTCTGAGTCATGGAGGCAGACTCAGAGCCCAAAGCCCGACCACTGTGACTTTCCTCTGTTAGGTCAAATCCCAACCCCCTCCCCCCCCACAAATGGTATCCAAAGTGATATACTTGTTGTTGAGGGGGATGGCCACAGGGCTGCTTGCACTGGCACCTTAATTCCTTTCTCCTTCCTGACTGTCACCCAGTTTCCTGTGTCCTGCGCCTTAGGTGTAACTACCTCTATCTGTCCTATCTATTACTCATTCAGCCTCCTGAATGATCAGAAGTTCATCCAGTTCCAGCTCCAACTCCTTAACACAGTTTGTTAGAAGCTGCAGCTGAATGCATTCTTGCAGTTGTAGTGGTCAGGGACACTGGAGGTCTCCCTGCCTTCCCACATCCCACAAGAGGAGCATTCCACTGTATCTCCACTGTCCTAGCTGAGCAGTTAAAAGGAAGGGATGGAAAATAAACTTAACCTAGAGCTTTTCTTTGCTTTCTCTGACTGGAGCCTCGAAGATCTAAAGCCTCAAGATCACCACTCTGACTCCGTCCACTCAGACAACGGCCGCTGCATTTGCCCCTGCCTTCCTTTAATTTGCTCTTGCTAATCAATCTCAAACATGGATTGGTCGCTGGCTAAAGCTCTATTAGTCTGCCGTGACCTGCTGCTGCCTCTTCCTCCTCTGGCATTGGACCCAAGTGAAATCTCCTCCTCTCAAACTTCTGATGTCCAGACATTGGTTGCTGGTCAAAGCTCAGTTTCAAATCATCTACAGTACATAAAGAAATTGCTTGTCATTTTATACATGGGTGGTTGACCTCTGCCTTGTGATTATCCTCCAAATCCTACAAGGAGAAAACAGCTTCTCTGTTTCTATCCTGTCAGCCCATCTCAGAATCATACGTTTCTGATTCTTCTGAATTTTTCTTTATTGGACTAGTATGTTATCCCTAGCTGCTACCTCCACCTACTTACTGAAGAAACACACCTACTTTTATGGATGAGTATTTACTATTTCATCATCATTTTAAAACACTTGTGTGTTTTTCTCTTCTTACCAAAGTGCAGCACTTCACATTTCCCCTCACAGAATAGAAAAATGTTGAACAGAGTAAATAACCTGCAAACTTCAATGAAACTTAACATGCTTCTGCTTTCTTAAGCTCAAAATGATGGCACTAATTTAGAATGCACTGTTTAATTTTTGCATTCCTTTCCAAGCAGTTCACACATGCTTTGGGTATTGACAGTTCATCAAGTATGATCTCTAATTAATATATTTGCCTGTGAAGCTTACTGATGTTGTCATTGTTCTTCTAGGGTCCTGAAGGGCCACCAGGTCCAAATGGACAAAGAGGACCACCGGTAAGGGAACATTCATGATATGTCAGTTCCCAGTTTCAAACACAACAATCAAATTAATTATATTTATTCATTATGGCTGTGTTTGTAATTTTGATAATACTTTTATTTTCATTATTGATGAAGAATTAATAGGTATCTTAAGTAATGGGATCTCTCCCCACCATCTTATTGGAAATATCAGAGACTACATTGCATCTAGGTCAGGACAGGGACAATGAGCAAGCTGCACTCCATAAATGTGATGACGATCACAGGTTGGATTAGGCTCATAATTCAGTCTCTTCATTTTTGGGAATTCCTTGGTGAGTAGAAATTAGTTTTGATTTTCAAGACAAAGTTTAAAATAAGATGGAAATGAGTGAAGTATTTAAGTGATTCTTTAACCTGCCATTTCCTCAGGCTTCCTATTATTTCTAAGTAAAAGAGACTAGTATAGTCTGACTGTTTCATATAACCCATTCTAATCTTCATCAAGATCCTAGTTAATCTTGTCTTGGCCCCAAATGTACTTTCCACTTGATTCCTTATCACACTTCACTGTTCTCCAATTATCTGTCAATCTCCACTTCAGTGACGCAGGCTATAGAGCTCTCCGAGTCAGACAATTCAAAACAGTCATGGGACTTACATGAGAATGAATTCTCCCTCATTTTAAAATGGTCAAGACTTTTTTCAAAAAAATGTGCCTACTTCTGGATCTCCACATAAGGGGAAAATCCTTATGATGACAAGGCCCTTCAGAATCAAACATATTTCAACAACATTAATGGTTCAATGGGAGATGGAGCTTTACACTATTTTGCCATTTTATGAATCATTTGTTATTAATCCAGAGAGGAAGATGAGGAAGGTATCTCCTTGAAGAAATAATTTTTTTTGGAATCAAATTAAGCCATTTCTTTCTATGCTCAAAATTGTATTCAAGGGTGAAGTCATTAACTGCAAGGTCCCCATCAGATAAACACAAAAAAGATAGTTAGTGGCTGTTTTGTTTGGTGTATGATGTTATGACAATCCAATCCTAAAGGAAATGGGCCTCAATTTGTTCTCAAGCCACTTGGGTGGAGAAAACAGTTGGTGTGAGTCTTGATTATTGAGGCAGTGTGATCATTCCTCCTTACGTCATCAGCCTGACAGTTCAACCACATTACAAGTCAACAATCTCCAGATGCATTGCATTACATGGAAACTTTCTTACTTAAGCAGAGAGGCAGGCATTATGGCAGCTTGCATTATAGTGGCCTGGTTTAGGTGGTAAAAATGATGAGAAGGAAAGCTATTGATGGTCTGCCTCATGGTTTCCAGTGGTTTCCCATTTAATCCTTCCCTTAGTTAAACAACATTCACAAGGAATATTCAGAGGGCCTCTTTTTTTTCCCACTGGTGCATTTACACCCTGATGTGTCACACCTACCACACAGTGCAAAGAAAATCAACTATAAAGTACAATCTAGTAAAGGAAAGTGGTACATTAGTGAAAGAAGAGAATAACAAAATAATGTACAAAAGTTAGTAAAGAAATGCTGGAGTGAATCTTTGTTTAATGCCCAAGACTGTGATTAATCTCTATATATAAGATAGTGTGATGGAGCCAGACAGTTCGGAAATAAGTCATTCAGCCCACCACATTCAGTGGGCACCCATCCATTTCCAACTTCAGCATTTGCCTAGCCTTTGAAGTCAAAGTAATCTACTGTAGGTGCTCTTCCAGACACTTCTGAAATTGCGGTCAGTGACTCTTCTTCCACCACTCCCTCTGGTGCATCTACTCATCACTCTCTGGGTGATAAAGGTGCCCCTCAGATCTCCCACCCATTGCCCTAAATCTATACCATCTAGTTTTATTCATCTCTGTGGAAAACTTTCCTGCATTCTATCTTATCTAAACCCATCTTAGTTATAAACCTCAGTTATGTCATCCCTTATCCTCGACTTGTGGGGAAAAGGTCTCACCAGATAACTGAGACACTCCCTCTTAGTCAATCTGGTGAACCTCCTCTAAACCATCTCCAACACTGTTACATCTTCCCCAGGCTATTGGGCAGGCAGTGCTTTAACTGAGATATGAGTAGTGTTTTATAAAATTGGAACAGAACCTCCTTGCTTTTGTATTCAACACCCTGATTAAGGAAGGCCAGTATTACTTGTGTCTTCTTAACCACACTATTTATCTGTAATGCCAACTTCAATGATCTTTAGACTTTTAAAGAGGTCCCTCTCTTTAAAATGGCCTAGAACTTCATTATTCATGATATAGGTCCTAGCTTCATAATTGTTGAAAATACATCACATCTTTCCTGTAGGTAGGTAACCAGAACTACATTCAATACTTTAAATTAGGCCTCACTAAGGTCTTATATAACCTCAACATAACATCTCATCTCCTGCACTCAATCCGTTAATTTATGAAGGTCAATGTGCCAAAAGCTTTCTTTATGACCCTATCCAATTTCAAAGAATTATGGACCTGTATTCTTAGATCCCTTTGTTCCACCACACTCAGTGTCCGACTCTTCACTGTGTAAGACCTACCTTGGTTGATCTTACCAAAGTGCAACGCCTTACATTTATCTGCATTAAATTCAATCTGCCATTTTTCCAGCTGGTCCAAATCCTGCTGCAAGCTGTGATAGTCTTCCTCACTATCCACTGCTCCCCCTATCTTGGTGTCATCTGCAGATTTACTGATCCAGTTAATCACATCATCATCATCCAGATTGTTGATATAGATAACAAACAATGGACCCAGCACTGCTCCCTGTGGCACTCTACTAGTCACAGGCCTCCAGTCAGACCGACAATCATCTGCTGCCACTCTCTGGCTTCTCCCACAAAGCCAATGTCTAATCCAATTTACTACCAGTGACTGAACCTTCTTGACCAACCTCCTACGTAGGACCTTGTCAAATGCTTTGCTAAAGTCTATGGTACAGGGGTGATTGATAAGTTTGTGGCCTAAGGTAGAAGGAGGCAATTGTGGAAAACCTAGCACATTTATTTTTCAACATAGTCCCCTCCTACATTTACACACTCAGTCCACCAGTCATGGAGCATATGGATCTTGGACCACAAGTGTCCACAGCAGGGATGATTGATAAGTTTGTGGCCTAAGGTAGAAGGAGATGAGTTATACAGCTCTCATTACACGCACATGCAGTTCAACTCTTTGAGTGATTATGCAGAAAGTTTGAAGTTAATAACTGTGTCATAATTTCAGTCTTTGATCTGTAGCCTGAGCTCATCTGCTTTTCCTACAATACTTCTTGCATTGAAATATATGCTGTGCAGGATGTAAGTCGCACCACGCTCAACCTGGTGATTCCTGACTGCCTGAGGTCTTACCAACATCTCTCTCCACTATCTGTTCTGGTTTTCTGGTTCCCATCTTCCTGCAACTCTAGTGTAAACACATCCCTCCTGCCCCTGTGTAACACTAGCAAACCTTCCTGCTGGGATATTAGTCCTCCTCCAGTTCAGGTGCAAACTGTGTTTTCTCTACAGGTCTCACTTTCCCTGGAAACGAGCCCAATGATCCAAAAATCTGACACCTTTTCTCCTAAACCAACTTCTTAGCCACCTGTTAAACTGTATGATCTACCTACTTCAGGCTTCATTAGTACATGGCATGGGTAGCAATCCTGAGATCACAAAACCTGGAGGTCCTACCCTTAACTAAGCACCTAACTCCCTGAACTCACTTTGCAGAACCTCGTCTCTCTTCCTACCTATGTCATTGGTACCTACATGGACCATGACCCCTCCCATTTAAGAATGCTGAGAACTTGATCTGCGATGTCCCGGACCCTGGCACTCGGGAGACAACATACAATCCAGGAATCTGGTCCTCATCTGCAGAATCTCCTTTCTGTTCGCCTTCTTTATGAATCCCCATCACTGCAGCTCACCTCTTCTCCCCCCACAACCCACTTCCCTTCTGAGCCACAGAGTCAGCCTCAGTGCCAGAGAACTGATCACTCTGACTTTCCTCTGCTCAGCCATTCCCTCCCCCCAAATAGTATCCTGTTATTGAGGGGGATGGCCACAGGAGATTCTGCACTGGCTGTTTCACCCCTTTCCCTGTCTTCCACCTGCACCCATGGCTTCATGTGACCGTGATCAGAAGGGGAGGGGGTAGAGGGTTGCTAAATAAGCGCTACACCGTTCTCAAGGGTGACGTGTAAGCTAGCAGAGGGAAAAAGTGCTTTACATCTCCTTTGGGAGAGACATATCTCCTCCATGCCGCACTATTCCAGACAAATTTTGATAATAATGAAATAATATAAAACATGATCAAATCATGTAGCCATAGGAATGCTTTATATCTTAATAGCAAAAAAAGAGCAATTGGTAAAGGCATGGTAAAGTAACAGTTCTGGTACTGCTATTACAGTGCCAAAGACACAGTTTCAATTTTTGCTTCTGTCTGTAAAGAGTTTGTACATTCTCCCTGTGACCACATGGGTTTCCTCTGGGTACTCCAGTCTTTTCCCACATTCCATAGATGTATGGGCGAGTGGGTAACTTGGTCACATGGGTGCAATTGGCTGGTGCGGGTTAGTTGGGCGGGAAGGGGCTGTTACAATGCTGTATCTCTAAGCAAAAGCTATCAGTTATAACTTAATGGCTTATGGAGAGGCAAGTATGTGTCCTCACTGTAATGAAGCAAATTTTTCTGTCTGTCTGCATAACCTCACTTTTTTCATATACAGTACTGTGCAAAAGTCTTAGTCACATATATATAGAGCTAGGGTGCCTAAGACCTTTGCGCAGTACTGTATTTATCAACGTGGAGGTAGAAGAAGGGAAATTATAAGCCAGTTACTCTGACCTCAGTGGTTGGGAAGAAGTTGGAGTCAATTGTTAAGGATGTGGTTCTGGGGCTCTTGGAGGCACATGATAAAATAGGTTGCAGTCAGCATTCTTTCCTCAAGGGAAAATCTTGCCTGACAAATCTGTTGGAATTCTTTGAAGAAATAACAAGCAGGATAGACAAGGGACAATTGGTCGATGTTGTGTACTTGGATTGTCAGATGGCCTTTGACAAGGTGCCACACACAAGGCTGTTTAACAAGTTAAGAGCCCATGGTATTACAGGAGTGATTCTAACATGAATAAAGCAGTGGCTGATTGGCAGGAGGCTGAGTGTGGGAATAAACCTTTTCTGGTTGGTTGCCGGTGACTAGTGGTGTTCCACTGAGGTCTATGTTGGGACCTATTCTTTTTATGTTATGTGTCAATGATTTAGATGATAAAATTGGCTTTGTTGCAAAGTTTGCAGACAATATGAAGATAGGTGGAGGAGCAGGTAGGGCTAGAGAAGGATGTAGGCAGATTAGGAGAATGGGCAAAGAAATGGCAGATGGAATACAGTGTTGGAAAGTGTATGGTCATGCACTTTGGCAGAAGAAATAAAAGGGGTGACTATTTTCTAAATGGAGAGAAAATACAAAAAACCGAGGTGTAAATGGACTTGGGAGACATTGTGCAGGATTCCCTAAAGGTTCATTTGCAGGTTGACCTTGTGGTGAGGGAATACGATGTTAGCATTCATTTCAAGACGACAAGAATATAAAAGCAAGGATGTAATGTTGAGATTTTATAAAGCACTGGTGAGGCTTCACTTGGAGTATTGTGAGCAGTTTTGGGCCCCTTATCTGAGAAAGGATGTGCTAACACTGGAGTGGGTTCAAAAGGGTTTGCAAAAATGATTCCAGGATTGAACAGCTTGTCATATGATGGTTTTTCATACATTTGATGGCTCTGGGCATGTGTTCACTGGAATTCAGAAGAATGAGTAGTGGCCTAATTGAAAACATGAGAAAACATGCAGTTGCTGGTAACGCAAAGCAATACAATTGAATTGTGACCTAATTGAAACGTATTGAAAGCTGAATGGCCTTGATAGAGTGCATGTGAAGAGAATGTTTCCTATGGTGGGAGAGTCTAGGACCAGAAGACACAACCTCAGAATAGAGTGGCATCCATTTAGAATGGAGATGAGGAGGAATTTCTTTAGCCAAAGAGTAGTGAACCTGTGGAATTCGTTGCCACAGCCAGTTGTGCAGGTCAAGTCTTTACGTATATTTAAGGCAGAGGTTGATAGATTCTTGATTGGTCAGGGCATGAAGGGATGTGAGACAGGAGATTGGAGCTGAGTGGGAAAACAGATCAGCCATGATGAAATGGCAGAGCAGACTCCATGGGCCAAATGGCCTAATTCTGCTTCTACATATTATGGTCTTATAATTACCACAGGATGTTGGAAAATTTATGAAAAAATGTTATATTAATACAGTGATAAAACAATATAATTAAGGAAAATCTGAATATTTTATTCTTTTTCAACAGGGACCAGCTGGCACAGCTGGTGAGCAAGGCCCTGAAGGAATCCAGGGCTCAAAGGTAGGGAATGCTCATTATTTGTGCTAATTGTTTGAATCTCCACTAAAAATGCATAAAACTCAAGTGTATCAACATGCCATTTTATTCTATTTTAATGAAGATATGAATATCAATATTTATGAAAATAAGAAATAACAAGTAAGTTTTGTTCAACTTGCCTTTGTGTTTTTTTCTAATATTCTCTAACTCAAAAGGGATGTGTTGACTGATTTTTCCATCTTGTATCTTGCTGGAGCAACGCAGTGATGTTTGAATTAATGATACATCTTCAGACTCAGGATGGATGTCAGTGAAAACTGAGGAGGTTTATAATTTAGTTTTGAATGATTATTATAAATGTAGCATACTAAGGCAGTGATTTTTGACATTGAAAGGCAAGGTAAAATGGATGATAGTGGATTGATAATTTGCCTTAAATCTTTCTTGCATTTCTTTTGTTTGCATTCATCGGTTTTATTTCAATGTAATAATTTATTAACACTTCTGTCTTTCTTAATAATGGACTCCAACATCTTCCCAATCACTGAAGTCAGGCTGACTGGCCTATACTTTCCTTTCTCCTGCCTCCCTCTCTTACGGAGGAGCAGAGTCACATTTGCAATTTTCCAGTCCTCTGGACCAATTCCAGAGTCTAGTGCTTCCTGAAAGATAATTTCTAATGCCTCCATAACCTCTTCAGCTACCTCTTTCAGAACCCTTGGTTGTAGTCTATCTGGTCCAGCTGACTTATCTAGCTTCAGACCATTCAGCTTCCCAAGAATCTTTTCCCCAGTAATAGCAACTGCACTCACTTCTGCCCCATGACACTCTTGAATTTCAAGCATTCTAAGGTCTTCCATAGTGAAGAGTGACTGACACTAACCTGTATAAGAAGAAGAAGGCCCTTAACTCTGAGTGGAGTCATCAGGATGCCGTCGTGACAGTGTTTTTTAGCAGGCTTTCTTATTTTTACGAGGCCGAGCAGCTAGCTCGACACTCAACCCAGCACAGATGGAAAGCGTGCAAGGGAGGGAACCTGTATAAGGAAGCATTTTTTGTTTGTGTTATTGCTCATTTTAATAAGTCAACTGTGAAAAACATTATCAGCTAGTGTACTTACTTCTGCTTCATGCTAACAAATGCAGTGGGGCATTGCCAGAGGAGACTAACAAAATCCAGATGTGAAAGATGTGATGGTGACCCTGAATCTCCTCTTCACAGGATCTTTACAAGCTGCTGCAAACAGATGTCTGTGATGTCTCGGTATTTGCTGTTCACTCCAGCAGCAGAATCTTCATCAATCTGAAACATTAATTCTGCTTCCCTTTTGACAAATGCAGACTGGCCTCCAACATTTTCTGCTCTGGTGGCTGAGGTGCACACTCAGGCACTTCACAGGAAACAGCTGTTAGTCCTAACTGGCTGTTCCTGTCAAATCATATCGGAAGCTTCAGTGAGATCATGTTGGAAATCAATATACTGAACAGTTTCAGTTGGCATATGAATAAAACAGTAAAAGGAAAGGAATTAAATAACAGGATCTCTTCTTTTAAAAGGGAGTAGTGAGGGTTATTGTACTAATTAAAATTAAAGGTAGGATGAGGCACTAAAAAAAGCCTGAGGAGAGAAAAGATAAGCTAGTGAAAAATATTAGAGGTTACCAAAACCTCTAATGATATAGGAAGAGTAAAAAAGAGATAAGAGTGGATTTTAGACTACTAGAAAATGATGCGGGGGGGGGGGGGGCAATGAAATGGTGGATGAACTAAATAAGTATTTTGCATCAGTCTTCACTGTGGAAGACAGTAGCAGTATGCCAGAAATGTGAGAGTGTCAGAGGGCAGAAGTGAGTGTGGTTGCTATTAATAAGGTGAAGGTTCTTGGGAAACTGAAAGGTCTGAAGGTAGATGAATCACCTGGACCAGATGGTGTACATCCCTGGGTGCTGAAAGAGGTGGTGGAAGAGATTATTCAGGCATTAGTGATAATCTTCCAAGAACCATTAGATTCTGGAATTGTTCTGGAGGTCTGGAAAATTGCAAATATCATTCCATCCTTTAAGAAGGGAGTGAGACAGAAGAAAGGAAATTGTAGGCCAGTTCGCCTGACTTCAGTGATTGGGAAGATGTTGGGGTCCATCATTAAGGAAGAGGCTTTGAGGTACTTGGATGAGCATGATAATATGAGCCAAAGTCAGCATAGTTTCCTTAAGGGAAAATATTGGCTGACAAATCTGTTGGAATTCTTTGAGGAAATAACAGGCAGGGTAGACAAAAGAATCAATGGATGTTGTGTACTTTGATTTTCCACAGGCCTTTGATAAGATGGAAGAAGGAATAAAGGCATAGACTATTTGGTAAATGAGGAATGAATTAAAAAAAATCAGGGGTGCAAAGGGACTTGGGTGTCCTTGTGTAGGATTCCCTAAAGATCAATTTGCAGGTTGAGTCTGTGATGAGGAAGGTAAATGCAATGTTAGCATTCATGTTGAGAGGACTAGAAAACAAGATCAAGGATGTGATGCTGAGGATTTATAAAACATTTGTCAGACTGCACTTGTGAGCAGTTTTGAGCCCCTTCCCTCAGAAAGATGTGCTGACATTCCAAAAGATCCAGAGGAGGTTCACAATAATGATGTTGGGAATGGAAGGGTTAATGTGTGAAGAACATTTGATGACTTTGGGCCCGTACTTTCTGGAGTTTTGAAGCATGAGCTTGGGGATCTCATTGAAACCTATTGAATATTGATAGGCCTAGACAGAGTGGAAAGGGTGTTTCCTATGGTAGGTCAGCGTACGACCACAGGGCACAGCCTCAGAAAAGAGAGGCATCCATTTAGAAGAGAGATGAGCAGGAATCCAGAGGGTGGTGAATCTGGAATTTATTGCCAAATTGGCTGTACAAGCCAAGTCATTGAGTATATTTAAAACAGAGGTTAATAGGTTCTTGGTTAGTAAGGGTTTCTAAGGTTACGGGGAGAAGGCAGGAGAATGGGGTAGAGAGGGATGATGAATCAACCCTGATAGAATGGTGGAGTACTCAATCCGCCAACAAAACTATGGTCTAATCAACATAATGGATACCGATCCTGTGCACTGTCTTTTATCTGGAGATACGTAAGCCGGCCATCAGAGGGAACGGTTGAAGCAAACTTTAAAGGGAGGCTGGAATAGCAAACATAAGAGAAGTGAATGAGCTTGTGCTCATAGCAGGAATGGAAGCTGGATTGAACCTGTAGTACACTCTGGCATGGCTGTACTGTGCATTCCTTTCTATTGTCACAAATTCTATGTAGTTCCACTTTCTCTCTCTACAAAGCTGTCTGCTTTGATTCCTAATTGTAGAATAGATGAGCCTGAGTTATCATATTCTTCATATATTAGGTGCCACAGTAGTGTTGCGGTTAGCACAGCACTATTACAGCTTGGGAGTTCAATTCCGGCACTGTTCTTTAAAGAGTCTATGTATGTCTTCCCCGTTGAATGTGTCCGTTTTCCCCAAGTCATCTAGTTTCCTCCCACAGTCCAAAACCCTACCGAATAGGTTAATTGGTCATTGTAAATTGTCTTCTGATTAGGTTGTGGGGTTGCTGAGGCAGTGTAGCTCAAAGGGTCACACTGAATAAAATAAAATATTGTTCACAAGATGTTGTTGGTTTGCTTGGGAGTCGCTGTCTGCAATAAATGATATTCTATTGTTTTGTCTCGTCTAAGTGCGGCTTTCATGGTACCTGATATTCTAGATGATTAAGTATTTTCATTTCTTTTTAAATGGCATTACAATTTTTTTAATGAACCAGGAGAGATGAAAGGTAGTACAGGACCCAGTGAGTAAAAGAGACAAGAAGTTGGACACAAGTGGGTGGAAAGAGCACAGGAATTTCTTCCCACTTTCTCCAAACTTGAGGTGTAGCCATGCCTGCCTCTTCATTGACTAGATTGAACAGTTTGTGTTTGAAGGCTTCCTAGGTAATTCTCCCCAACTCTTCCTCCATTACATTGATGACTGCATTGGTGCTGCTTCATGTAACCATGCTGAGCTCTGCAATTTTATCAACTTTCCTCCAAATTTCAACACTGCTCTTAACTTCACTTGGTCCATCTCTGACACCTCCTGCTCTTTTTCAATCTTTCTGAATCCATTCTGGAGATAAACTGTCAACTGACAGCTTTTATAAACCTACTGTTATCTATACCTCTTCCCACCCTATCTCCTGCAAAAATGTCATTCCCTTTCTCAGTTCCTTTGCCTCCACC
The DNA here is from genome assembly GCF_048418815.1 of Hemitrygon akajei. NCBI lineage: Eukaryota > Metazoa > Chordata > Chondrichthyes > Myliobatiformes > Dasyatidae > Hemitrygon > Hemitrygon akajei. Next base: position 93,234,728 of record NC_133131.1, read on the forward strand.
GCATCTGTCCCTGGGATGGCACTTTCCATTCCAGGTCATCAGAGGTATTCTCCTACTTCAAAGAATGGGGTTTCTCTTCCTCCACCACTGATGCTGCCCTTACCCACATCACCTCATTTCCCAAGTGTCCACACTCACCCCATCTTTCTGCTGCCTTAACAGAGACAGAAGTTTCTTTTGTCCTTACCAACCACCCCATCAGCCTTCACATCTAACGCATCATCCTTTGTAACTTAAGCCATCTCCAAAGGGATCCTACCACTAAACATACCTTTACCTCCTCCTCCCCTGCTTTCTGCAATTCTCTGCGATTCCTTGTCCATTCATCCCTCTCTCCTGGCACTTATCCCTGCAAACAGCATAAGCACTACACCTGGCCATAGGTATCCACCCTCACCCCCTTTCATGGCCCCAAATAGTCCTTCCAGGTGAGGGAACACTCCACCTGTGAATCTGTCTGGATCATCCAGTACTCCTGTTGCAGTCTCTCTAAATCGGTGAGACCGTCAGAAATTGGGGGACTGCTTCGTTGAGCACTCCACTCCATCAGCCATAAGCAGAACTTTCCAGTGACCAAACATTTTAATTCCTATTTCCATTCCTGTTCTGACATGTCAACCCATGACCTCCTCTTGTGCCAAGATCAGGCCATCCTCAGAGTGGAGAAGCAACACCTTGTATTCCACCTGGGTAGCCTTCAACCTGATGGAATGAATATCAATTTCTCCTTCTGGTTAAAAAAAAATCTCTCCCCTTCTCCTCTTCCTCTGTTCCCCACTCTGGCCTTTTACCTCTTCTCACCTGCTTATCACTTCCCCTCGAGTCCCCTCCTCCTTCCCTTTCTCTTATGGTCTGCTTTCCTCTCCTATCAAATTCTTTCTTCTCCAGCCTTTGACCTCTCCCACTCACGCAGTTTCACCTTTTAGCTAGCTTCCTTCCACTCCTCATACCTCATTATTCTGTCGTCTTCTCCTTCCCTCTCAGTGCTGAAGGAGGGCCTCGGCCTAAAATGTCAACTGTTTATTCATTTCCATAGATGTTGCCTGACCTGCTGAGTTCCTCTAGCATTTTGGGAGTGTTACAGGTAATGAGGCCTTGTTGAGTTGAAAGGGTGTGTGGCAATAGTGCCAAGATATCTGGATTAATTGTCAGTTAGTGTATTATCAGAGTTTTATTGCGCTTGCAATAACACCCAAGAAAGCCACAATTACCTCATCTGGCAATAAGTCTGGAATGCTTCTTCAAGTGAGAGTACCAGAAAAATGATTCAGTGTGGTAAAACTAGGGAAGCAAGAAAAAACATGTGCTTTAAGTGAGCCGAGAAGTTTGAGATGTCATAAGGTGCCATAAGGTGGGCGTTGGGAACGGATCCAAATGCAAGACACAGACACTGAAGTACTAGGGAGAGGACTAGGTGCATCAAGAAAGCAAGGGAAGTGGGGAAGAAACGACACTGGACAAGACTAGGAGACAGGGCATGGGCTAGGACTAGAGTAGGAAAGTGGGACCTGGATGAGGAACTAGGAACTGGGAACTAGGAAGTAGGAACCTGGACAAGGACTCCGAGCCAGAGACTGGACAGGGACCTGGAACCTGGGTCTTAACATGGGCTCGGACTCCAGATCCGGGCTCGGACTGGACATGGCAAGGCAACAGGACTGGACGTGGGGGCAGGATGCGGAACTCCAGGGCTGGACGAGGATATGAAGCTCAGATATGGTCTTGATTGAGGGAGAGCAGGAATGCAGAGCCTAGGTTGAGGGACAGCAAAGCAGAAGCAGGGAGAGGCATAGCTAGGCACAGCCGCTAGCCCTGGGTGAGACCAGGACTCACGGCCTAGGCTACAACTTGGACTTGGACACAGACTGGAACCTCCTCAGAGCCTTGGACTGAAGCACAGGTACACAGAACACAGAGCCAGGACCCCACCTTGGGAACAGGACATAGGGCCAGGGCTTTACACAGAGTCAGGATCCCTCCTTGGGGACAGGACTCATACACAGACACTAAACACAGGGACACAAGGAGACAGTTCCAAGCTCAACAATAGATAGTTCCTTCTGTTGGCATGGCAATGCTCCATTCTCACTCCAGCAGCTGAATTTGACAGCAATACAGGCAAGGACACAGGCATGGTTTGCCAGCAAGGCTTCAGAGGGAGGGAAAGAAGGAAACAGTCCAACCTCTGGGTAATGGCAAGGACAGGATACCAACAAACCAAACCAGCAACCACACTTGAATCCAGGGCCACTTATATTCCAGCCCCAATATGAGAATCAGGTGTCTGTGATTAAGCCCAACTGAAGCAATGGACAGCCATAAGACCCGGAGTCCGGAGCCCAGGGACCGGACTGTGAACCGGAATGTGGAGTTCACGGACCAAAGCATGACATGAGAAGTGCCCTTGAAAGCTCATTCATTCTTTAAATGAATAGAGTCAAGAGGCTACAGGGAGATACATCAGGATATTGACTGGGCTAAAGGATTTTATTATAGGAGGGAGTCAAAGGACTGGAGGAACACACAAAATTCGATGCTCAGGCAGCATTTATGGAAGAGATAGATAGTTTCTCACAGGACTGGAAAGAAAGAAGAGAAATAGCTGGATTAAAAGGTGGAGGGAAGGAGTGGTGCAAGGGCTGATGGGTAATAAGATCTGTATCTCCAGGTGAGAGGCCGAACCACTGACTCCTTTGCTACCTTGACAAAATCTCTCCCCACCCTGTCACCTGCAAGTGTGCAATTCTCTTCCCTCCGTTCACCTGTCTCCAGTGCATCTACTTTCCCAACGAAGCTTTCCACTTCAGGATATCTGAAATGCCCTCTTTAATTTGGAAAATGTGGATTTCCCTTTTGCTACTGATATAGTCCTCATTGGCATCTCTTCTACATCTCACATGGTGCCCTCACTCCACCTCAATCCACACCCACGACCCCCCACCCCCCACAACCAGGCAAACATAACAGAGATGGGGTTCCTTGCCCTGCCCTACACGACCCGAATTATCATTCCCTGAAACTTTAGCCGAGGAAACCGCAGCAGCAAGCATACCTTCTCCTCTTTCTGATTTCCACAGGGATTGCTTTTCCCGTGACTCACTTCTCTGTTCTTTCCTCCCCACCAATCACCTTCCAGACACTGTACCTGCCCCTACACCTTTCCCCCTGCTAACACTCAGTCCATGAAGGGGAGTGTGAATACGTAAATACATTAGTGTCATTTTTTTTGCATCCAGTGCTCTTGGTGTGACCTCCTCTGTGTTGGTGATACCCAATGCAGATTAGGAGATTGCTTCCTCAAGCACCTTTGCTCCAGCTGCCAAAATAGCCAGGATTTCCCAGTGATTAGCCACTTAATTCTATTTCCCACCACACACCAACTTGTCTGTTCATGGCTTCCTATCCTAACAAGTCAAGGCTAGATGCAGATTAGAGGAACAGAACCTCATGTCCCGCCTTGTTAGTCTCCAACTTGATGATGTAATCATCAATTTCTCTAACTTTTGGTAATCACAGTCTTTCTCCTCCCCCCCCCCCCATTTTCCTCATACCATCACACTTGCTCCTTTTCTTGTCCCATCCTCTCAATCTTCCCATCAACCACATTTTCCTTCTTCTGATTTCCCTCTTCTGTCCCTTTGCTTTATTCCTTTGTCCAATGTCTCCTCCTATCTGATTTCATCTTCTTTAACTCTTCGTCACTTCTACCTCTCACTTCCCAGCTTCTTATATCATTGCCTCTCCCGCCCTCCCTCACCTGCCTATCATCTGCCCCTTACCTAGATCCACCTATCACCTGCTAGCTGTTGCTCCACCATTTTACTCTGGCTGTCTCCCTTCTTTCTTTGGTCCTGATAAAGGTGTGTCAACCCAATACATTGACTGTCCATTAATCTTCATAGATGCTGTCCTATCTGCTGAGTTCCTCCAGCATTTTGTCTGTTGCTCCAGATTTCCAGCATTTGTCAGCTTTCATGTCTTCATTGTTTAAGCCGGCCTTGTTTTCCCTGGACCTAATAATGCTCAGGGTCAAACTGGAAAGGCTTATAAACTTACAGGAGGGTTAGATGAGGCAGATAGTCGAAACCTGTTTCTCATGCCAAACACATGAGGACACTGGTTTAAGAGAGTGGGGACCATTTTAAAGGGGATTTGAATAGGAAGCTTTTCATAAAGAGCATGGTTGATATCTGGAATGGCTGCCAAAGGACGTGGTTAAGGGGATGTGCAATTACAACATTTAACAGGCCATCAGATAGCACTTGGATAGGTGGAGCCTAGAAGGACATGGACCTAATGCAGGCAAATGGGATTAGTGTAGATTGGGAGAACACTTGGATACAGATGTTATGGGCAGAGAGCATGTTTCTCGGTTGTGTGACTTAATTCCGAGCAGGTTCAGTCCCCTTTCAAGTACAGGCCTCTTGACACTTGGCAAGTTCAGTTACATCAAAAAATGTTTTCAGGACTAGTTTGCTGAATTGAGATGGATGCCTTTTGAACCAATGATTGGAGACTGGAGTTTCCAGAACAACAGAAAGCCCTATTGGTGAGCAGTTGCAAGATGGCTGTCAGCAATAGCCAAATCATTCTGCTACTGTGGTCACTTTCTGATTGAGAACAATAGTAATGACGGCCAGTTACTCCAGTCAGTAAAATCGAGAATTGGTAAACCCGCAATGCTGGGATACGATGTGTACTGGGAGTATTTCCATCACCTTCGGATCAGGTGGACCAAGGTATTCTTGTGCACTTAGTCAAAAGAATCCCTTAGAGTCAAGAGTGAGAGAGACTGTTGGGTTCAGTTACCTATTGTGGTTAGCTGTTTGTGTGGACTGATGGAGTGTTCTATGGAGGTATAGGCCAAGGTAAATTTCTTTTAAAAAAAAAAGCCTAAAATTATTTGGTTAAATATATAACTTGTTACTACTAGTCCTCGGTTTCACTACAGAGAAAGGCACAAGACGTCATGGTAACACTCCCAATATATGTATTGGTACCTGGTGGATTACATCAGGGTCCAATGGGAGATCCTGAAGAAGGCAAGTTTATACCCTGACAGATGCAAATCAATAACCAATCTGTTCTATTAATTTTAATGCCTTATCACAAAATGATGGCAGCAATTGAACTGTTACTGCAGGAAAACTTAGTATAGATATCAAGTATCTTTCAAACAAAGTTAATCTCAGATGGCCTGATACCTCACGGTGTTCACAAAGTCTGGACAGCCCTAATGACATCATAATTGACACAATGGCGAGACAATTAGCTTCTCTCCTAGATGAGGATAACTAGGAGATCTGGCAATTAATTAACAATGACCACAAGATATACTTGGATTCAAATCACCACACTTCATGGGAACCCTCGACTATACTTACTTACTGCCCATTCTGCTGCTGGTGTTTTAGGCAGAAATGAAGGTCTTCCACCTCTGGCAATGTTCAGTGCTCCCTTCATTGTGTCAGTAACTTCCTCTTGGTTTTCACTACTGTCAGTCATGCGGGTGTTGGGTGGAGACTCAGATGTAGGATTCTTCATTGCTGTTACCATAACAATTTTGTTTTACCTGTCAGGGTTGTTAGCCTTGAGCTGAACCCATGAACCTGGGGGACTGGTGGACTATTCTTAGCCTGGCCATTGACCTGTTTGGCATGGGCGACCTTACCAAGAGCTAAAGCATAAAGCCCTGACTCCAGCCCAGAGCTCTCTGGGTCATTGAGGCATGCAAGCCTCCAAACCTTCTGACAAGGTTGCGGTCCTCTTGAAGGCTCTACTAAACCAGCACCTGAAATCTACAAGAAAAAGTTGTAAGCTAAATGGTTAGATGGAAAGGGTGCAAACGATCCAGTGATTTACTGATAACTATGATGTACGCTGACGGATGTCAGCATTGTCAAGGCTGTCCAAGATTCCAATATGAAGTAAGGTGTAAATCTCATCAATGATGGAAAAGCAATTAGAGAAGACAGACATTGTGATCAAGTTCTTCTTCACCTTAAGTGAGTCAGTGCACTCTGGCCGCACAAAGATAAGTATATTTCAAGGTCAACACCTCAAACCTAGCGATGAGTTGCCATCCTTGGCCTATCTTGTATGCTGAGTCAGACGACCAAAAGTAGACACTTCATTGCACTGGAAATATTTTATCAGTAATCCTCCCTCAAAATCCTGTATACTGCCTATCTCCAACAGGTGATGCACATTGTTTGTATTGTTGATCCCAGATGAATTAAGCAATCACTATTGAATTTCAACAAGGCAAGGGATTATCAGGGTGGCAGAGGAAATGCTTCAAGAATTTTCCAATTTAAAAAAATTGCAACATCCTCCCCCCTCCACCTCCTCTCTCCACTCCCCTTAGGAATCTCTGACTCAACAGGAACATTTGGGGATGACACTGAGTTTCTTTGTTGGAAGCATATAGAAGACCAGTAAAAGTAGTGACGAGAATGGTCAGGTTCCTCTGGATTCACCTGTGGTAGAGTCTGTGGTCCACAGAATGTTGAGAACTCGACTGGAAATAAGTTGCACTCGTCATCAAAGGACTACCCAGGAAGTACTTGAAGCTGACATTTCCTCTTCTCCACCCTTTGTCTATTTATTTTAAACCTCCCTTGCTCCCTCTGTAGTTATAGCCTTCTTGCTGCTCCCTGAATATTCAAAGCTGATAATTATATTTCTTTGAAAAATACACCCTTCTTTGTACTTGGAAACCATTGCCTCATTTTTTAACCTCAAACATTTATTTTCTATCAAATCTGTATCTATTTCCTGCAACTCCACATCGGAGTGCTAACTCCTGTTGACAATCTGCATTTCTATGTTTCCTTGCTCTTTATGCACAGACAAGGTACCCCATGCAAGGCTTTTTCAGATAGTAAGGAGGCATAGGATCCAAGGTGACATTGTTTTGTGGATCCAGAACTGGTTTGCCCACAGAAGGCAAAGAGTGGTTGTAGACGGGTCATATTCTGCAAGGAGGTCGGTCACCAATGGTGTGCTTCAGGGACCCTTACTCTCTGTGATTTTTATAAATGACCTGGATGAAGAAGTGGAGGGATGGGTTAGTAAATTTGCTGATGAGACAAAGGTTGGGATATTGTGGATAGTTTGGAGGGCTGTCAGAGGTTACAGTGGGACATTGATAGGATGCAAAACTGGGCTGAGAAGTGGCAGATGGATTTCAACCCAGACATGTGAGGTGGTTCATTTTGGTCAGTCAAATATGATGGCAGAATATAGTATTAATGATAAGACTCTTGACAGTGTGGAGGATCAGAGGGATCTTGGGGTCTGAGTCCGCTGGACACTCAAAGCTGATGCGCAGGTTGACTCTGTGGTTAAGAAAGCATACGGTGCATTAGCCTTCATCAATCGTGGGACTGAGTTTAGGAGCCGAGAGGTAATGTTACAGCTATATATATGACTCTGGTCAGACTCCACTTAGAGTGCTGTGCTCAGTTCTGGTTGCCTCACTATAGGAAGGATGTGGAAACCATAGAAAGGGTGCAGAGGAGATTTACAAGGATGTTGTCTGGATTGGGGAGCATGCCTTATGAGAATAGGTTGAGTGAACTCGGCCTTTTCTCCTTGGAGCGACGGAGGATGAGAGGTGACCTGATAGAGGTATACAAGATGATGAGAGGCATTGATCATGTGGATAGTCAAAGGCTTTCTCCCAGGGCTAAAATGGCTAGCACAAGAGGGCACAGTTTTAAGGTGCTTGGAAGCAGGTACAGAGGAGATGGCAGGGGTAAGTTTTTTATGTAGAGAGTGGTGAGTGCATGGAGTGGGCTGCCAGCGATGGTGGTGGAGGTGGATATGATAGGGTCTTTTAAGAGACTCCTGGACAGGTACATGCAGCTCAGAAAAATAGAGGGCTATGGGTAACCCTAGGTAATTTCTAAGGTAAGGACATGTTTGACACAGCATTGTGGGCCGAAGGGCCAGTATTGTGCTGTGGGTTTTTTATGTTTCTAAGATACAAGTAAAGAAAAAATTACAGTGTGAGGCAATAATGAGTTCTTGAGAGAGGTCTGGGAATGGATGACATTTTTAAACACATAAGGGGTTGGGTGTAAGATTTTTTGAGAAAGATGCAGTGATGATCCTAAAATAACACAGCAACACAGGCAGCATATTTAATAGCACACAAATGGGAAAATGAATCACTTAACTTGTTTACTCATTTTTGCTTCATATAAAGAGCAGGCATTTATGTTGTGACACGCCAACAGGAAAATAAACCAGTGTCAATTTTAAATTTAGAGCTTGTTAATTTCCAACGGACAGAGTTCCAAATGACTCTTTTTAGTTATTGGCATTTCCAAATGACAAGTAGTCATTGTTAGAACCCACGGAATTGCAACTATTTTAAACTGCTTCTGCAGTTACATTGAGAAACAATAGGTCCTTAGTTCTTAGTACTTTGATTGCTCCTTAAGACTTCTGACAGATTCCTAAATGCTTACAACATCTTTTCAGAAAGAGTGACTCCTAACTATTTACACCGCAGTTCGTATGTCCAAAATTCTTATTTTCAATTATTTGATCATTTTCAAAACAAAATGCAAAAATGGTCTAGATGCTGCAAATCATCCAAAAGGAAGAAATGTTGGGTAGTATCTCATAGGTCAGGAAGCAGGGTCAGAGGAAAAACAAACAGCAAGAGCAGTGGCAAATATTTGAAAAGTAACAATATAAAGAGAAGGGGGAATAAATGTGGATATGCATGCACACAATGGAAAAGAAACCTTTGGAGGAAAGCAATTAAGCTGAGAAAGAAGGCAAAATAAAAGATACCAAATAAATTAAACTATACATGAGAGACAGTTATTCTATATTAAATTACTTCCTCTTAGTTTCACCCTGTTAGTCCCAATTTTCCATGTCTTTGACAACATGTAGGCATACAATTTAATAAACATAACACACACAAAATGCTGGTGGAACACAGCAGGCCAGGCAGCATCTATAGGGAGAAGCGCTGTCGACATTTCGGGCCAAGACCCTTCAGTCCTGACGAAGGGTCTCAGCCCGAAACGTCGACAGCGCTTCTCCCTATAGATGCTGCCTGGCCTGCTGTGTTCCACCAGCATTTTGTGTGTGTTGTTGTTTGAATTTCCAGCATCTGCAGATTTCCTCGTGTTTGCTTAATAAACATAAGAAAGTTTGCAGATGTTGGAAATCCAGAACAACACTCACAAAATGTTGGCCTAAACAGTTGACATTTCCATAGGTGCTTCCTGATCTGCTGAGTTCCTCCAGTGTTTTGTGTGTGATGTGGTTGGCGTACAATGATAGTTTCTGGTAATCTGCTTTTATGTGTTTGAAGTGACAGTTAATTATAATTTTCTTCCAATTTGTTACACAACTTGTTTTTATTACAACAACATTTGCACATTAGCATAGATGAGTTTGTTCCTTGATGCACATACAGCAAAATTCTCTCCCTGCCATTGTATATTTGTATATTTAGGGATACTGTGTGGCATATGTCCTACCTTCCAACCCAGCAACCCCACAACCCCGATTAACCATATCCTAATTACGGGACAACTCACAATGACCAATTAATCTACCCAGTACGTCTTTGGACAGTGGGGGGGGGGAAACCGGAGCACCCAGAGATAACCCATGCATTCCACAGGGAGGACTCCTTGTAGAAAGTCACTGGAATTGAACTGCCTGGGCGGTAACAGCATTGCACTAACCACTGTATCCTTGGTGGAAGTGAGTTTAGTAGAGTCCTGCTCTTGCTTCTACTCACCTGAGCTGATTTCTGGAGGCTTGTTTGTCTCTTAATTGCTTGTATATTGGGACAAGCAATCACTTGGTTAGAGAATGCAACTTTTCTTGACTGAACTATTTGTAGTTGGAAAAATAAAAAACTTTAAAGGTGACTAGCAGATAGGGCGAAAGATCTGGGAAAAGTTTCTGTACCGAATGATCCAGTATAGAAGTTATAATATCAGAGTTCAGCAACTTGATGTATGAACAATGTCAACATTCAGCATTTTGTTCTGTAAACAAAAAAAATTACAAAGAATCTTTAAAAACGTCATGGTTCACTTTTCAAGATTTCAAGCAGTTGCACAACATGGCCTGGCTTGGATTAATTAATTTTAGGCAGGTTTTACAGGTTCTATATTTAATAGTACATTTTCCTATCCTTCATTTCCTCTTTGGCATTTGAAAGTTCTTCGCATGGATTAATTAAATAGAAAATAGAGTTACAAGCTGTTCCTTGTTGAAACCATTTACATGGGATTATTTTGGCTTTTCAATATTCAACACGTCTCAATGAGATCCACCCTCATTTATCTAAACTCCAAGTATTGGCCCAGAGCCACCAAGCACATCCTCATATGCTGACTGTTTCACTCCCAGCTTCATTTCCTCGATCCTCTCCAAAGCCAGAACATCTTTTCTTAGATAAGAGGCCCAAAACGGTGCACAATACACAAAATGCAGCTGACCAGTGCCTTATAAAGCCTCAGATTACATCCCTGCTTTTATATTTTAGTCCACTCCAAATAAATGCTGACATTGCATTTGCCTTCCTTACCACTGACTCAACCTACAAGTTAACCTTTAGGGAATTCTGCACAAGGAATCCCAGGTCTCTTTGTGCCCCTGAATTCTGAATTTTCTCCCCATTTAGAAAATAATCTACACTTGTATTCCTTCTTTCAATGTTCATGATCACACACTTTTCTACACAATATTCTGTCAATTCTTTTCCTTTTCTCTGAATCTGACCAAGTCCTTCTGCAGACTCCCTGCTATCTCAACACTACCTGCCCCTCCACCTATCTTTGTATCATCTGCAAACTTGGCACAAAGCCATCAATTTCATCATCCAGATCATTGACATATAACCACTGAAGTCAGCCTAACAGGCCTATAATGTCTTTTCTTCTGCCTCCCTCCCTTCTTTAAGAGTGGAAGGTCATTTTCAATTTACCGGTCTTCTGGAACCAGTCCCCTGGATGTCAGAATACCTCTGCAGTTTCAGTGTATTGGGTGCTAACGAAGCAAGTGCATGAGAAACTCTTTCAGTGGGACGATACAAAGATTAGCTTTAATTGTAACATGTATATCAAATTAATGTCCCAGGCAAGGCATAGAACTGCATGCAGGCGCAGGGGTCCACAAGGACTATGAGGATGATGGAGTCCTTTTAACCGTTAATGGTACTCCCAGGTGTCCCTTGGGCAAGGACTAGCGCCTGTCAGCCTCCCTTACCAGGGTTACGGTGAAGACACTGGCAGCAGGGTGTTGGATGACAGCATTGGTAGAGGAACTCAACAGATTAACGGCAATAACGTCAACTGCACAGGCGGAAGAACGCCATAATGGCATCAATGGCTGGGCAATTTGGTCAGTGAGTGACCACTGCTCTGTGAGAAGGGCATGGGGGACCACTCACAGAATCCTCTTTCCTCCAAGACAACCACTTTCACTCCATGACGGGACCAATGAATGACAAAAACCTTTCCATGGGCAGTGGGACCCGCAGGCTGGATCACGGTACCAATGCTACTAGGGAAGAGGCTGATGGCACTTCAAGTACCTCTGATCATAATGACAACACTGGAGGAAATCCTCTTCCAGGAACCCCGGAATCTGACACAACCAGTGCTGGAACGGAGACCCTCAGACTTAACAAACATTATATCAATATTGGCATTTGGAATGTTCGCACTCTAAGAAGAACAAGGAAACTTCACCTTCTCATCGATGAAATCAGTAGAATCGGCTGCGATATCATTGGAACAACAGAGATCAGATGGTCTGACAGAGGTCATTTTACAACAAAGAACAGCTACACAATGTATTACTCCAGATCTGAGAAAGGAGGAAGAGCAGGTGTTGTGTTCATCTTGAAGCAAGAAATAGCTAAAGCAGTACTAGGCTACAACCCTTTGAACGAACGACTAATGTCCATCCGCATACAATGCAAGCCTTTCCCAATCACACTCGTTGTCAACTTCTCACCAACTAGCGATGCAGAGAAGGAAGAGCCTGAGGGATACTACAACAACCTGCAAGGCCTCATTGATGATACTCTGAAAACTGATGTTGTGCTCATTCTCGGTGATTTCAATGTAAAAGTAGGTCAAACATCTCTGAATAAGGAAGCCATGGGAAACAGCAGTTCAGGAACACCAAATGAACGGGGGACTTGGCTAGTTGGGTTCTTCAAGAAAACCACCTCTGTATAATGAAGACAATATTTGATCAATGCCCTCGGCGCAGATACACATAGACAGCTCCTGATGGTAAAACCGGGGACCAGATTGATTACTTCCTCACCAACAATAGATGGAAATCAAATATTCTGAAATGCAGGACATATCTGGGAGCTGACTGTGATACTGATCATCAACTGCTGTTGGCCAAGATGAAGCTCAGGGTTAAGAACATAAAGTGAGCAAAACCACCAGTCCGATATGATCTCTCAGACATACCAAATTCTTTCAGCATAGAGGTTTGCAACAGTTTTGAAGCCCTGCTCAACTTACAAGAAGAGGTCCAACCAGAAGAACGTTGGAATGCAATAAGAGATGCATTGACAACAGCAGCAGAGAAACACACTCCAAAGCGACGCAAGCACAAAGGCACAGAATGGACCACAAATGAGACGCTGCCTGCAGTACAACAGAAGAGATTGGTGAAAGATCAGAAAGGAACACCAAGTAAGAAATATAAGGAGCTGAAGCGTGAAGTACAACGACGCTGCAGGCTTGACAAAGAGGAGTACCTCCAACGCATCTGCTCCAACATGGAAAATGAGGCAAATAAAGGCAACAGAAAGATAGCTTATGCTGCAGTAAAATAACTTACCGGCACCTTCACAACAAGAATTGGTGCAATCAAAAATTCTGACGGAAGATGCAGATGTGAGGGAAAGGTGGCTTGAGGACACCAAGAAACTCTATGAAGATCACAAGAATGAAAACCGTGACAAAGCCACTGACTGGACAACACTAGAACATGAACCAGAGCCACTCTTCTCAGAGGCAGAAAGAGCAATCGAGAAGATTAAAAAGAATAAAGCACCTGGTTCAGACAACATACCAGCAAAACTAATGAAAGCAACAGGCACGTCAATGGACCACATCTTGCATCGCATTGTCTGCACCATCTGGAAGACTGGCAAATGGCCAACAGACTGGTGCAAATCTGTCTACATTCCAATTCCTAAGAAAGGGAAGCTCCTGCAGTGCAGTAATTACAGAACAATTGTATTGATATCACACACCAGCAAGGTTCTATTCTTAATTATTTCTGAGAGACTGAAGAACTACTGTTATGAAACCGGTAACTGGTTTCACTTACCAGCAAAGATAGATATGTCAGTTGAAGTCCGATGGTACTATTTTCAAAAGTTTTATTAATAAAGGGGCACAAAAATTAAGGTTTATACAAACATTCAGATAACATGCGTCAATACTCAATCTAAAACGCAGGTACATTAATAATCACTCAGAAATAAGCTCTTTCGTTGTCTAGGGTATAATACTGAGTCCAATTGGAAATATAAAGAGTCACTCTGAAGTCTGCAGGCTTTTGGTTTCACGTGTTGGAGAGAGAGAAGAGAGATTGTTAGGAAAAGAGAACACTTGCCGTTGTCTTTATGAATCAAATCCTCAGCCTCAGAGGATTTGGCTTCCCCGTTGTTAGTTAAAAGCGATCTTCCGTTGGTTCCAGCCACAAACCCCGCATTCGGAATTTAACGCACGTGGCTTATTTCAAAATGGCTTCCCGTTCCCACGGGAAGCGTTATCGTGCTTCTTGGTGTCTCCTTGGTGCGTCTGAGGGTCGTCCTCTTTCAGACCCTTCTTTATACTGCCTCACGGGATCTCAGGTGTCAATCAGGTTGCAGGTGATGCAATCTCTCTCTCAACCAGCCCACTTTGCCCGAGGGCTTTACAATGTCCCTGCGAGTTGGCACGTCTGCAGTCCCCAGGTGTCTCCTGAGAACAATGCCACAGTCACCAGCTTTTGTCCCAGTGGAATGTCTTTCCATTTCCTGTGTCCATTCAGCCTGTCTCTCTCTCTCTCTTGGGTCATTGACCCCCCTTTTACTAGGGCTCTTGCAATTCTCACAAAGGAGGGGGCTGGTATCATAACACCTCCCCTCTTAAAAAGGTTTTTACCAGCGGTTAAAACCCAGAGTGGTACAGTCTTACAGAAATTTTGAATCTAATACAATACAGAAGCTTTTCTTTTCACTACAGAGTAATACAGTTATACATTCAAGTCAGCATCTAAACAGTTAACAAGTACAGTGCCCCTTTTCTTTAATACCTTACCCTACCGTGCCCTACATCGCATACTCAATTCAACACCTGGATAAACAATCCGCTAGCACATTATCACTCCCCTTTATGTGCTGGATCTTAATATCAAATTCTTGTAGCATCAGACTCCATCTCAATAACCAGCTTATTTATTTGCTTTCTTCAGCAACATAACTAAGGAGGTGTGATCTTAGCTTAGGTGCATCTACAAAAGTTTATGCGAATACTAATCGTTTTGGTCGGTTTACTTCGCCGGCAGGTCTCCAAAGGTCTGTCTTTATTATTCACAGGCTTTGGCGCAACCCGTAAAACCTGCTTTGCTGTTTAAAAAAAATGGCATCCCCATTAACCGTCACCTCTTTTCTGGCGAGTCCCCCCGTTGGGACTTTGAGTAATTTGGTGTGGTGAACTCCCGCCCGCCTCGTTCATCGGGGCTATTTTTTCAACACCATGCCCCAAGCTGTCAAGACCCTTCAGGCTATTTGTTTTTAATTCCAACTCCTCTTTCAGGTAGCATTTCGAATGCAACCTCTTCACACCCCACCCTGGCGTAACAATAGAGTGGGGGGCCCCGCTATTTCCCGACTCACTCTGTGAGCGATCTGCCAGGTTTAAAATTTCTTCCTTCGACTTGGGAACTACAGACTTTCCGTTTCCTTCAATAACAATCCTCATTCCCCCTTTAAATTCGGCATTAACCTTGGCCCCACTCTCGAATACAAACACCGTGGAACTCACACTTCCCACGGTTACCAAGGTTAACCCTTTTCCTACTGAACCAACCCTATCTGATCCACAAAGACGGCCGCCCCGTCCCCCTGAATCAAACACCTCAGACTTCCTCTGAGCTCTGTTACCAGGTTCAGCACCACGTGCGCCCCCATCTTGGACACACTCAAACGGGACATTGGCCCCTTCCAGGCTTTCAATACCCGTACCTTTTTCAAATTCTAACGTCTCCCGATCCTTCCAGTTACTCTCTAGGCAGCCCCCCGTTGGGGAAGGCGCAACCCTGCGAGCTGAAACAACCTCCTCGGCCATTTCAGCTGACTTCTCCACAGCAAGGATACCCTTCCTCTCTAAGACTGCCCTCATTTCACTCTCGGGACCATCGAGAACACCTTTAGAACTCTGAACTTCTTCAAACAATTCTGCCAAACCAGACAGATTAACCATGTCCAACTCTGGACATTTTAACAACTTTATCCGTTTCTCAACTTTAGTTCCTACCTCTAGGACCTTTCTCTTCACTAAGGGCAGGGCTATTTCCTCTCCCTTACCCCCTTTTACTATACTGCTTTCTGTTTTACCACCCTCGGAACCCTCATGGTACAGGGTCGGTAAAAACATCTTGGCCAGATTACTGCTGGCTTCATTTAAACTGTCCTCTTTCTCAGCCGCTTTTTCCGACAGGCTGCGAGTGACCGCGCATGCGCGATAGCTTTGGGACTCTAGGGGCGGGGCCACCGCACTCGCCAGTCTGCGGGTCGGCATCATGGCTGCCCAAATCCTCCCTCCTGCTAACACACTTTGTAACAACGCGACCCACTGCTCTTGTGGCCACTTCTGGTTCACTGCCACCTTTTCAAAAAGCAAGAAATAACTATCAACATCCGTCTCTTCGAACGGAGGTACTACTTTCAGCTCCCGACTAACATTAAACCGCTCTCTCCTTAGCTCCTCCCTCTCTCTTTCTCTCCCCGCTGCCGCTCTCTCGGCTGCTGCTAACTCTCTGATCCGAATTTCATGCTGTCTTTGCCTCTCAGCGTGATCCTGCTCGTTTTCCACCTCTAACCCCTTCGCCAAATTTAACAAGTCTGATTTGGTGCTCATAAATTCACACACGTCCATCTTTGCTGGTTTTTCTGTCTGGCTACCTGCGTACCAGATCCAAATTAATTTTTTTTTTTTTTGACTTACAATCCCGATTGACTGACCTCCCCCTTTTTGGTGTCAAATCCCGAGACGAGAACCCCACTTGTTATGAAACCGGTAACTGGTTTCACTTACCAGCAAAGATAGATATGTCAGTTGAAGTCCGATGGTACTATTTTCAAAAGTTTTATTAATAAAGGGGCACAAAAATTAAGGTTTATACAAACATTCAGATAACATGCGTCAATACTCAATCTAAAACGCAGGTACATTAATAATCACTCAGAAATAAGCTCTTTCGTTGTCTAGGGTATAATACTGAGTCCAATTGGAAATATAAAGAGTCACTCTGAAGTCTGCAGGCTTTTGGTTTCACGTGTTGGAGAGAGAGAAGAGAGATTGTTAGGAAAAGAGAACACTTGCCGTTGTCTTTATGAATCAAATCCTCAGCCTCAGAGGATTTGGCTTCCCCGTTGTTAGTTAAAAGCGATCTTCCGTTGGTTCCAGCCACAAACCCCGCATTCGGAATTTAACGCACGTGGCTTATTTCAAAATGGCTTCCCGTTCCCACGGGAAGCGTTATCGTGCTTCTTGGTGTCTCCTTGGTGCGTCTGAGGGTCGTCCTCTTTCAGACCCTTCTTTATACTGCCTCACGGGATCTCAGGTGTCAATCAGGTTGCAGGTGATGCAATCTCTCTCTCAACCAGCCCACTTTGCCCGAGGGCTTTACAATGTCCCTGCGAGTTGGCACGTCTGCAGTCCCCAGGTGTCTCCTGAGAACAATGCCACAGTCACCAGCTTTTGTCCCAGTGGAATGTCTTTCCATTTCCTGTGTCCATTCAGCCTGTCTCTCTCTCTCTCTTGGGTCATTGACCCCCCTTTTACTAGGGCTCTTGCAATTCTCACAAAGGAGGGGGCTGGTATCATAACACTACGTAGATCGAGAAATTGCACTCGAATAGGCTGGTTTCAGGAGTGGCTGAGGTACCAGGGACCAGCTCTTCAATATGTGCCTAATAATGGAGAAAATGAGAGCGGTCAATACCCCCCTGTACATCTGCTTCATAGACTACTCAAAGGCATTTGACTGTGCCCAATACACCAAACTGTGGATGACAATGATTCTAGGAACACTGTATGCTGCGCAATCCTCCAGCCTTCGGACCACATCTGGCGAGACTGAATCATTCTGCGATGGGAAAGGAGTCCACCAAGGCTGCATCCTTTCTCCACACCTTTTTTAACGTTTACACGGAGATGATCATGAGACTGGCGATTCCAGACAACGCTGGCATTAAAATAGGAGGAAGAACCATCAGTAACTTGAGATACGCAGATGACACAGCCCTGCTAGCCACAACAGAAGAAGACCTACAAACACTACTCAATAATGATGCAAAAGTCTCTGCTGAATTTGGATTGCTGGTAAATGTCAAAAAGACCAAAGTTATGGTGATAAGCAAAACTGTAATTCAAGCTGACATCTACATTGGAAACGACAAGATCGAACAAGTGTCCTCCTTCATATACCTTGGTGCAGAACTAAATGACACAAAAGAATGCAGTGAGGAAATGAGGTGAAGGCTAGCAATGGCACGCACAAGCACTACCAAACTCTGGAACATCTGGAAAGTTAGATCTGTGAGCACTGACACCGAGATACGCCTCCTCAAGAGTCTCGTCTGGCCAGTAACCCAATATGGCTGTGAAACATGGACCCTAAAAGCAGCTGATGAAAAGAAGTTGACAGCACTTGAGATGTGGACATACAGACGGTTCCTCAGGGTATCAGACATTGAAAGGAGATCCAACAATTTCATTCTAGAAAAGATAGGCACGAAACCAATACTCCTGGAAACCATTATCCAAAGGAAACTTCGTTATTTTGAACACATCTCAAGAACTAATGACACACTGGAACGCAGTGTGATTGAAGGCAGAGAAAGCAGGGAAGGAAGCAATTCCCTAGGTAGACAGAGGACAACCTGGATCGACAACATCAAGAAGTGGACCAGCCTCACCGCCAGAGATGCAAGGGGTTTGACTGCCGACAGATCGCAGTGGAAGAAAGTGGTTGCCGAGGCTCTGGCAGAGTATGGCACATGATGATGGTAATGATGATATCAAATCATTGAAGAGTACAGTGAAATCTAATGTTTGCATCAACATCCAACACAGTCTGAGATGTACAATTGTTGCCATGGTTCTGGCACCAACATATCATGCCCATAACTTACTAATCCTAACTCATAAGCCTTTGGAATATGTGTGGAAACTGGATCACCTGGAGGAAACCCACGCAGCACTAGCTCCTCACGGGCAGCAGTGGTAATTGAACCCAGATCTTACAGATGCCACTGTACGATGATATGGCTTTCTGACAACTTTTGTCTTTTGGGAACATTAGACATACTTCCCCACTACGAAGTGTCAATAATGCTTGCAAATAACAGTGATCTATCGTATCTGGATCATTGTTGTATCTTGGGGCATTTGGTGAGGAGTGGGGACTGTGGTATGATGTTATTGGCAAAAAAAAACTAGCAGAATTGCTGAGTAATTTTGATTTCATATTTGTAACCAATTGAGTGACTATTGTATATCATCCATGACATTATCAATTATATGTAGTCCTTCTCTCCCTTCCAACCATTATGCTTTAAATTATCTCAAATAATTGTACATGATTTCAAATCCTATCATCAAAAGTGTCACTCAAAGCATGTGTTCCACTGGGGGTGAGGACAATTTCTGAAGATTTGAGCTGTCTGTTTGTTAAGTAATAACAGCTAAAAATGTCTACCAGTGTACTATTAATCTCACAGGTAATATGTAGGTTATGTGGAATTTCTAGTCATTAGGTCTTGCTTTAAGAATGATTGATTGCCTTGTTACATGATCTTTTTACTAAGTTATCTTTTTTTTCTCTCCTAAAGGGTGATCGTGGTCTTACTGGTTTAGAAGGTCCAATGGGAAACCCTGGAATTGGATACCCAGGACCAAAAGTAATTAACAACATCCTATTTCTGTCTGTATTGAAATTAGATTTGGTTTGTCAAATGCCTTACCTTTCAGAAAACCAACCTTTTCATTTCTGCTGAGAATTTATGAGAGATAATCAGCAACATGCTACAAGAGACAAATATACCAGGGCTATGTGCCACACCAAAAGTCATCCTACTATTAATCTCCTTCTTGGGAGCATTACCCAACCCACCAGTCATCCAGCCAAATCCTATTGTATTTTCATGTGACAACTTTTAAATGTAATAAATCCCTAAGTTTTTCACTGGGCACAAGGAATTAGAATTTTCTGTGCTGGACGTTTTTGTGTTAGGTAGGTCAGGACAAGTGGCATAGTATCTAACTAATCGACATGTTGAATTTATAGGACTTAGTGTGACTGACTTAACTGAGTCCAATGACCACAAATGCATGAAAGTCTATGTCAGTTGATGGAAGTTCATGCAGAATTTTGGAGATGGACCGGGTATCTTGTAAACTGTAGTAAAAATTTAAATGTATCTCTTACACACATACTTATTGTGATATAGATTGGGGTCACTTAGTCCATTTGGTTGTCTTTCTTCAACTTATTCTCTCACACATAGTATTTTTGATTCTTCTGCTGCTTGCCCACCACTATGCTACAATGCCACTCCATTCATTTTATGTACCTCTTACCTTTCCTAAACAATATTCATTTCAGTAACCCTTTCATGAACTATTAAAATAATATTTTGAAAGTAGATTGCTTAAACAAAATTCAGAATGCATAGATTATGTTAACAATATGAAAGTGCATGAAATTGGAGGTAATCTATTGGCTCAGGTAACTAAATGGGAGGCAAGAAATCACATAGGAACAAAGGGTAAATCTTCTGGTTGTCAGGATCTTATTAAAGGTATCTCAGGCGGATTTGTAATAGGGTCATAGAATCTCATTGTAAAATGTCAAAATTGTGGGTGACTAGAAACATTTAGAGTTCAAGTACAGTAAACACGACTTTTGCAGAGTGGTTCAACGTTAATCCTGTTCCACCACTGATTTTCCCAAATACCGTTTAAGAAGATAATGAATGCTGGTATTTGGTTTGGGGATTGACATTATTTGATTGCTGCCAACACAGTCTTTCTGGGTGCCTTACCTCAGAAAGGATATGTTGGCTTTGTGCTCTATCTTCTGTGTACGTCCGTTTTTTGTGGAATAAAACTCAGATGGATTCTATGAGAGTTAAATAATTGACTATTTCTCCCATGCAGTGTGAATGTAAATAATGTACCCCACATATTAACTTTATACCGACAACAGATTTCCTTATGTTGAATAGTGTAATAAATAAAGTTTTCCTTTATAAAAAAATTAAGGCAATTTCCTTTGTCCATTTTCAGAATATGTTTTTCAGAAAATTATTAGTTTATTTCTTGTAAATGAGTCAATGAAGTTTTACAATATTCAGTGATTTATTTTTAAATTGTTTTCAATAAACAATGCAAAGCAATGCCAAGTAAATGAAATGTATTATTTTTGTTTTTTTTATTGTTAGGGTGCAAAAGGTTCACAAGGAGCATCTGGTCCTCTTGGTCCTCCTGGGATTGGAGAACCTGGATTACCTGTAAGCAACGTTAAATCTTTTTAAAGCAAAATTATACTGTAAGGTTGGTTTATAATATTTCTCCTAAATAGGAAACTACTGAACGATTATTTTAATGCAATAATTTAACCTGTTTTACATCACTATTTTATTTCACTTTTCTCATTTGAAGGTGGGTGTGAACAATACAGAGGGTATTGAAGATTATGTAAATGAAATGTTTATTTGGTGGAATGGGAATAAGCTGCAAAATATGTTCTTTGATGGTACAATAAGGATAAGGCTCCAGCTGTAGATTTTGGAAGCACATCAACTGATTGAAGCACATCTTAAGAGATTAATGTAGCTATGCTTTCCTTCAAAGCATTCTTTTCATACGTCCCCAGCAATTCGGAGGCCTACAATTCTCCAACTTCTTTAGATTCCTTATCCCAAGGGCTCCTTTTTGTAGATCACTCAGTGACCCATGCCTAGTAACATTGTCTAATCATCCCATTATTGATTCGCTGGTGTGAAGGAGCAAATGCACAAAGCCAGATGGGAGAAACATGACGTGAATATTAAGTGATAAGACAAGCAGACTCCTTTCTCTAAATTACTGTCCTGTGCTGAAGTCTCTCTTTAAAGATTTCACTCTAGTTTCCATTTGTTTTGGCACCACATACACCTCTTTAAATAGGATTTATAGAAATTAGTACTCCAATATATTCTTAAGTTAACACTCTAAGTAAATTCTTCCATCAGTACCCCTTGAGTCACGACTGGGTTATGTTTAATAGAGTAGATGTGAAACAATTGTACTGTGCTGCTACATTGATGTTAGGATTTATCTGTTTGCTCCCATTAGTTTAGCATGGTTGGGAGTTTGTGCACTGGGTTGGAAAGCTTCAGAGTAATTTAGGCTGTAAGAACAACAAAAACAGTCAAAAGTTTAGTGGAATTAAAGCTATGTGGGAGAAGATCATTTTTATTTTCTGGAAGACATTAGGCATTACTTCTATCTGTACAACTTGAAGTGACATGAACAGTTTTGATTGACGCCTGCATCAAGCTGCCATGGTCACGTTTGTGGTCTGCATGTTAACTTAAAGGTAGTGTTCTCTGTGAATGTGCTTGTACAGTTTGGCAACAGTACAGGAAAGAAAGCATTATTGTGCATACCAAATTACCTTGCAGGGAGCAGTTAGTCACCTTTACCAAAAGTAGGCAGAGAAATTAGGTGATAAGTGTATTTGTGAACAGTATTAGAGTTAGACTTACATCTTCACTGACTATCCAGGAATCAAACAAAGCAAGACTCCTCCTTGCTCTATCAAAGATCACATTTAATTTTTATTCATTTAAAATTGGACAAGTTCTGTAACACACAGCTTCGGTAAAAATGAGAAAATGAAGTTAAAATGGATGAGTTGCCCAGTTGTACAGATTATTTAGAATAAGCTTCATCCTGAGTTTATGCCTTCTTCACATTCT
The DNA here is from genome assembly GCF_048418815.1 of Hemitrygon akajei. Taxonomy (NCBI): domain Eukaryota; kingdom Metazoa; phylum Chordata; class Chondrichthyes; order Myliobatiformes; family Dasyatidae; genus Hemitrygon; species Hemitrygon akajei. The sequence goes on from NC_133131.1 coordinate 93,256,986, forward strand.
TTAGATTGAGTATGCTTTACAATTTCATCACATCCTGAAACCCAAAGGGAACTATTTTTAACCACATTTCTACTGCTTAAATTAACTTAGGCATTTGCATATGCAGCTTCCTGTTTTATAATATAGTGCATGGTTCCCTAAAAACACCAAGTTCAAAGTAAATTTATTATCAAAGTACAAATATGTCACCATATACAACTCTGAGATTCATTTTGTTGTGGGCATTCTCAGCAAATAGTAACTATAACATAATAATGAAAGAGAGTGCTGAAGAAGACACATGGCATAGCGAAAATGTTACGCGCACCCATCCGCACCAGCTTCTGAGGATTAGACACTCTAACTCCCTGGAGTATGGGTAGCTGGTGCGGCCCTTTTAAAGATTCAGGGAAGTCCCGCTAAGTGGCAGTCTCATGTTTTGGACACCAGGGATTGAACGCTTAAGGAGTGTCTGATCTGAGGTTCGGTGCTCAGTTGTAAACCTTCCTAGTGATTTTGTCTTGTGTTTGTTCTGTGCTCAGTTCTCAATCCAGTTTGAGACCACGTCTCAATCCAGTTTGAGACCGCGTCTCGATGCAGTTTGATAGCGTGTCTCGATCCTTGCTTAGAATACTCCAGCATTTGGGTCCAAGCCATCCCTGTCAAGGACTCTCGTCACAGAAAGTGTAGAAAACATTGACAAAGATGTTGCCAGGAGCGGTGGGCTTGAATTCTAAAGACAGACTGGATAGACTGGGAATATTTTACCTGGAGTGAAGAAAGGACGATGGGTGACCTTGCAGAGATAGGTAATATGATGAGAGCTGCAGACGGGGTCGAGGTCAGAGTCTGTTTCCATACTATGAGTGTCTGAAACAAAGACATAAATTTAATGTGAGCAAGGTTAAAGGTAAAATTTTCACACAAATGAGCTGCCAGAGTGGGTGGTAGAGACATTTAAGAGACATCTGGACGGCCCCTTGAAAGAGAAGTCTTAGAGGGATGTAGAATTAATGCAGGCATGTGGCACAATACAGATGGTACGATGGTCAGCATTGACATGGAGGGTTACGTCTTGTTTCTGTGCCGTGCAACTCCATGGTTCTAAAATAAAACATCGGGGAATAATGAAAAGAGGAACACTGAAAGAGGACACTTGATTTCTAAAATGTGCACCACATTACAATGTGATAGTTATTCACGACTCTCAAGTTATCGTCTCCCACACTTCCCAATTTTCTCTAGCAAAGTTTAAAAATGAAGTTCGACCATCGCGTTCTCAAAAAGTACTTTTAGCAGTTTGCACTGCTGTTAAAAGGGTTTGGATTTCCTATTTCATTTGGCAATGAGATACATCTTTCTAAACTTTAGATTCTAGTACATTCCTCTCAGCGGCTCAGCTGTGTGTGAGAGAGCAGCCTAAAAACTTGTACTGCAACATAGTTGGCAGGACGCATGTTGCTCTTGCATAAAATGATTGTGCATCCCATCATAAATTAAATTGTGGTAGGCGTCAGTCCCTTTGCATATTTAAACAAAGTGCTTCAATTCCAACTTCCACAACAAAACTGTCTTTCCCATACCAAAATCTCTCTGGAAAGCCAGAACATATTTGTGACCTTAAAAGCAGAGTTCAAAGAGCTGCCTGTTAGGATGTAACCAAACAGATAAATCAGCAATAAATTTTAGAATCATGATTAAAGGGAATAACCAGTAAGAACAACTCAAAGCAAATTAAATAGTCAAAGAAATGCCCAGTTCATATTCTGTCTAAGTAGCCTGCATTCTGATGGCATGAACATTGACTTCTCTAATTTTTGGTATAATATTTCCCCTTCCCTTTTCTCTTTTTCCATTCCTTATTCTGATTACTCTCTCTCCCTTCTCATCACCTGCCAATCACATCCTTCTGGTTCTCCTCTACCTTTGCTTTCTTCCATGGTCTGTTGTCGTCTCCTCTTAGATTCCTTCTTTCTCAACCCTTTTTGTCTTCTAATTATCCCCTCGCAGTTTCTTAATTCAACTGCCTACCACCCCACCCCCCCACCTAACATGGTCTCATCTATCACCTCCCAGCTTATACTCCTTGCCCTCCCTTCCTCCTAACTGCTTATTCTGTCTTCTGCCCCTTCCTTTCCAGTCCTGATGAAGAGTCTCAACACAAAATTTTGACCGTTTATTCTGCTCCATAGATAGTGCCTGACTTGCTGTGTTCCTCCAGCATTTTGTATGTGTTTTCAGATTTTCAGAATCTGCAAAATCTCTTGAGTTAAAGAAATACCCAGTCTGCATTTTTTTTCATAGAGTCATAGAGAAGTACAGAACAAAAACAGGCCATTTGGGCCATCTAGTCCATGCCAAAACCACTTTTGCTGCTTACTCCCATTGACCTGCTCCAGGAAAATAGCCCTCCATGCCCCTACTATCTATGTACCTATATGAACTTCACTTAAATGTTGGAAGTGAGCTTGCATGCACCATTTATGCCGACAGCTTGTTTCACACCTTCATGACACACTGTGTGAATAAGTTTCCTCTCATGTTCCCCTTAAATTCTCACCTTTCACCCTTAACCCATGACCTCCAGTTGTAGTCCCACCCAACTTCAGCAGAAAAGGCCTGCTTGCATTTACTCTATCTATACCTCTCATAATTTTGTATACATCTATGAAATCTCCTCTCAATCTTCTATGTTCTAAGGAATAAAGTCCTAACTTATTCAATCTTTCCTTATAACTCAGATCCTCCAGACCCGGCAACATCCTTGTAAATTTCGTTGTATCTTTCAATCTTATATACATCTTTTCTGTTGGTAGGTGACCAAAACTGCACACAATACTCTAAATTAAGCATCACCCACGTCTTTTACAACTTCAACATAACATCCCATCTTCTGCACTCAATACATTAATTTATGAAGGCCAATGTACCAAAATTTTCTTTACGACCCTATCTACCTCTGATGCCACTTTCAATGAATTATGGACCCATATTCGCAGATCCCTTTGTTGTACAATACTTATCAGTGCCCTACTGTTCACTCTAAAAGACCTACCCTGGTTGGTCCTACCAAAGTGCAACATGTTGCACTTGTCTGCATCAAATTCCATCTGTCATTTTTAAACCTACTTTTCCAGCTGATATAGGTCCCTCTGCAAGCCATGATGGCCTTCCTCACTGCCTACTGCACCCCCAATCTTGGTGTCATCCACAAATTTACTGATCCAGTTTACCAGATTGTCATCAGATTGTTGATATAGATGACAAACAACAACAGACCCAGCACTGGTCCTTGCAGTACAGCACTTGTCACAGGCCTCTGGTCAGAGAAGCAGCCCTCTACTACCACTCTCTGGCTTCATCCACACAGCGTCTAATCCAATTCACTACCTCATCTTGAATGCTGAGCAACTGAATCTTCTTGGCCGATCTCCCATGCGGGACCTTGTCAACTGCCTTACTAGAGTCCATGTAGACGACATCCACTGCCTTGCCTTCATCCACTTTCCTGGTAACTTCCTTGAAAAACTCTGTAAGATTTGTTCGACATGACCTACCACGCACAAAGCCATGCTGTCTAGCCTTAACCAGTCCATGTCTATCCAAATACTTACATATCAAATTCACTTAGAATACCTTCCTACACCTTTTCCACAACTGATGTCTGACCTCTAATATGCTTAGAGCCTATCTTAAATCATGGAATGACATTGGCTAATCTCCAAACCTCTGGTACCTTTCCTATCGCTAATGATTTTTTAAATACCTCTGCTAGGGCCTCTGACATTTCTGCACTTGCCTCCCATAGGGTCAGAGGGAACACCTTGTCAGGCCCTGGAGATTTATCCAGCTTGAGTAGCAAACACATCCCCCTCTGTATTCTGTACAGGGTCCATGAAGTTGATGCCACCTTTGCCTCACTTTTATAGACTCCTGTGTCCATCTCCTGAGTAATTACAGATGCAAAAATAATATGTAAGATCTCTCCCATCTGTTTTGGTTCCACACATGGATTACTATTCTGATTTTTCAGAGGACCAATTTTGTCCCTTGCAATACTTTTGCTCTTAACATACCAGTAGAATCCTTTAGGATTCTCTTTCACCTTGTCTGTGAGAGCAACTTCGTGCCCTTTTTCAGCCTTCCTGATTTCTTCTTAAGTGTTCTCGTGCATTTTTTTATAGTCTATATGCATTTCATTTGTTCCTACCTGCCTATAACTGCTATGCATCTCATTTTTTCTCTTAACCAGAGCCTCAATATCTCTTGAAAACCAAGGTTCCCTACACTTGTTATCTTTTCCTTTTATTCTGATGGGCACATACAAGCTTTGTGCTCTCAAAATTTCACTTTTGATGGCCTCCCACTTTCCAAGTACACCTTTGCCAAAAAACAGCCTGTCCTAATCTACACTTGCCACATCTTTTCTAATTCCATCAAAATAGGCCTCTCTAATTTGGAATCTCAGCCTGTGGACCAGATCTATCTTTTTGCACATTTACAAGAAAACTAATGGCATTGTGGTCTAGATGTAAAATGTTCTCCTACATGAACTTCTGTCACCTGCCCTGTCCCATTCCCTAATAGCAAGTCAAGTATTGCACAGTCTTGAGTTGGGACTTCTACGTACTGATTAAAAATACTTTCCAGAACACATTTGACAAACTCTATCCTATCTAGTGCTTTCAGTCCCAGTCTATATGTGGGAAGTTAAAATCACCTACTATAACAACCTTATGTTTCATGCAACAGTCTGTGATCTCTCTGCAAATTTGTTCCTCTAAATCCCTTGGACGGTTGGGTGGTCTGTAATATAGCCCTATTAATATGGTCATACCCTTCTCATTTCTCAGTTCCACCCGTAACGCCTCACTAGACGAGTTCTCCAGTCTACCCTGTCTCAGCACTGCCCTGACATTTTCCCTCAATAGTAACACCACCCCTCCTCCTTTAATCCCTCCCACTCTTTCATGTCTAAAACAATGCAAGCCCAGAATATTGAGCTGTCCCTCCTGCAATCAAGTCTTACTGATGGCTACAATGTCATAATTCCAGGTTTTGATCCTTGTCCTGAGCTCACCTGTCTTCCTTACGATACTTATTGCATCAAAATACACATGGCTCAGGATGCTAGTCACACCATGCTCAACCTTTTGATTCCTGACTTTGTCTGAGGTCTTACCAACATCTCTCTCCACAGCCTCCCCACGAACTGTTCAGGCACTCTGGTTCCAAGTCTAGTTTCATGAGATTTGTTTTCAGCAAAACACATAGAGTTTTATCCTGATGTTAATTCTCACGAAGTCATGTTCAACTGGCAGAAAGCATATCATGTTCTATGATTACCACAGTGCCTTGAGGATTCTATTTCCCTCTCAGTGCTGATTAAATAACCAGCAACCCCAGCAACATGATCCCATTAGGAAAAGGACATCGTGTCTTCATACCACATCAGTCACTCAGTTCCTGAAGAAGTAACCCAATTTCCACTCCACTGCTTTCCACCACCGCCTGCTTCAATCTGTGAGCTGAACGCACAGGGAAATATGCATTTGAAGTCTGCCAAAAGTATTAAACTAGGTTGAATCCAGCATGTTTGTCAGAAACAGGATGGAAATTGCTTCTCCACAATCTTGGCGTCAGTCCTAACTGAGAAGAACATTCTGCTTTGTTTTCTAGCAACACACACAAAATGCTGGCAGAATGCAGCAGGCCAGGCAGCATCTATAGGAAGAAGTACAGTCGACATTTTGGGTCGAGATCCTTCGTCAGGACTAACGGAAAAAAGAGATAGTAAGAGATTTGAAAGTGGGGGGGAGGGGGAGACCCGAAATGATAGGAGAAGACAGGAGGGGGAGGGATGAAGCTAAGAGCTGGAAAGCTGATTGGCAAAAGGGATACAGAGCTGGAGAAGGGGGCAATATCATAGAATGGAAGGCCTTGGAAGAAAGAAAGGGGGAGGGAGGCACTAGAGGAAGATGGAGAACAGGCAATGAGTTATTGTGAGAAGGAAAGAGGGAAAGAAATTTTTTAAAAAGAATTAGGGATGGGGTAAAAAGGGGAGGACGGGCATTAACAGAAGTTAGAGAAATCAATGTTCATCCCATCAGGTTAGAGGCTACGCAGATGGAGTATAAGGTGTTGTTCCTCCAACCTGAGTGTGGCTTCATCTTGACAGTAGAGGAGGCCATGGATTGACATATTGGAATGAGAATGGGACACGGAATTAAAATGTGTCACCACTGGGAGATCCTGCTTCCTCTGGCAGACAGAGCGTAGGTGTTCAGCGAAACGGTCTCCCAGTCTGCGTCAGGTCTCACCAATATGTAAAAGGCCACACCAGGAGCACCAGACGCAGTATACCACACCAGCAGACTCACAGGTGAAGTGTCGCCTCAACTGGAAGGACTGTCTGAGATCTCCGGTACCTCCAGTGCTGCTGTGTTTGAGCCTCGATTTTATTGGTGAATACTAGGAAGCCAAAGAAAATGGTGAGGCCCCACAGTTGATCCTAAATGCAGGAGTCAGTGGATCAGTGCCAACTCCTTGAAAGCAAATTGGGGGGAGGTAAAGATGTGCTTGGTGGTGGGATCCCATTGGAGATGGCTCGACATATGAAGCCACACTCAGGTTGGGGGAACAACACCTTATATTCCATCTGCGTAGCCTCCAACCTGATGGCATGAACATTGATTTCTCTAACTTCTGTTAATGCCCCTCCTCCCCTTCTTACCCCATCCCTTATTTAAAAAAAAATGTTTTTCTTTCTCTCTTTCCCTCTCACAATAACTCCTTGCCTGTTCTCCATCTTCCTCTGGTGTTCCCCTCCCTCTTTCTTTCTTGCAAGGCCTTCCGTCCTATGATACTCCCCCCTTCTCCAGCTCTGTATCCTTTTTGCCAATCAACTTCCCAGCTCTTAGCTTCATCCCTCCCCCTCCTGTTTTCTCCTATCATTTTGGGTCTCCCCCTCCCCCTCCCACTTTCAAATCTCTTACTATCTCTTCTATCGGTTAGTCCTGACAAAGGGTCTCGGCCCAAAACGTCGACTGTACTTCTTCCTATAAATGTTGCCTGGCCTGCTGCGTTCCACCAGCATTTTGTGTGTGTTGCTTGAATTTCCAGCATCTGCAGATTTTCTCATAGCTGCTTTGTTTTCTCACAAGTTAGAACATGAGTTGAATGTACGTGTAATTATGGGAGGTCCCACTACCCAAATTCTCACTCCCAGCACCAAGACAGAAGAACTGAACGATCACATCTTGTATTTAAATCCCATAGTATGAATTTTTTTTTTGGTCTATAATCGCTATCAGAATGAGAATCAGGTTTAATATAACCATATAACAATTACAGCACGGAAACAGGCCATCTCAGCCCTTCTAGTCCATGCTGCATGCTTACTCTCACCTAGTCCCACCGTCCTGCACTCAGCCCATAACCCTCCATTCCTTTCCTGTCCATATACCTATCCAATTTTACTTTAAATGACAAAATCGAACCTGCCTCTACCACTTCTACTGGAATATCACCAGCATGTGTCACAAAATTTGTTGTTATGCAGCAGCAGTACATCGCAATACATAATATAAACTCTGAATTATAGTAAGAAATATAAAAATTAAATTAAGTAAGTAGTGCAAATGAAGTTCTGAGTTAGTGTATGTGGGCTTAATGTGCATTCACTGTCCACATACAGTGAAACTTTGATAGTTCACCATTTGACTGAAAATTAGGTAGTTCACATCCAGCTCACTAAGTGCTAACTTTGCCTCTCTCTTTACAGTTCCTGCCTTCAGTTCCCGTGTTCCCTTTAAGGTAGCAGGTGCTGATTTTTTAGTTCTCCTTCATACACTGGAGCCCCAGTTCTCACCCCCCTCTAAGCTCACCTATTTCCCATATTTACTCCTCTGAAAATCACCTTGTCTATTCCTGTGCTCCCGTGAAACTGATCTGTTTCTCTTCCCCACAACCGCTTGAAAATTTAGTGTTTCTTTTTACCCTCACTATTTTGAAACTTAACAGGTACTTGTTTCAGGTAATTCCTTTATACATACCAGGTCTACAGGGACAATATGTTATTCTGCTGTGTAGCGTCTAAAGCAAAGGAAGAAAAAGTGTGTTGAAGTATTAATAGGGAATACCAACCTAGTCCAGAGTCTGTTGAATTAATAGAGTTTTGCTGTAATGGTAAAAGCATTAACATAGGATTCAGTTTCCCAGACCTGGAACATTAAATCATCTTCTTCCCACTGCTAAGTTTTTCCAGCATTATCCATTTTTATTTCAGTAATGGAATATTGTTTGGTTTGCTTACACACAATATACTTGAGAACAATCTGGTTTATGTATCTGTTTTGGACAAAAGCAACAGAAACCGTTTGTGTAGATTCAGTGCAAGTTCACCAGAGTTGATAGAGGTTTGCAAAGTTAGTCCATTTTTACTGGTGATGAGAAGTTGAGGAGTAGAGAAGAGTATAAGTAACCATGGATTAAAATGATAACAAAGACAATTGAAAGGAAACTTAACACAAATGCAAAAGAAAAAAAACTGTCAGTTTTTACCAAGGGTTCACGTTATGGAAAGTCACTATATGGACTATTTCCTACACCTCCATAATTGGACATTATCATCTCCTCAAAACAAACAATCCATCATCTAATCAGGCACGTTGATACAAATTTGGATACCTTGGTACTTCACTTTGGGAGTGCAGAATAGTAATATGAGAAATTGAAGCGTATTAATAAGACATAGGAGCAGCATTAGGAAATTCAGCCCATTGTGTCTGCTCCACCATGCAATCTTGGCTGATTTATTATTCCTTCTCAACTCCATTCTCAAGCCTTCTCCCTGTAACATCTGACATCCTTACTAATCAAGAACCTATCAATTGATCAGAGGCTCTTCAGAGGTCCAGAATGGGGCATACGGCATATTGCTTACGATCATTCTATTAAGTGAAAAAGGATCTAGTGCTTTCCTGGCGTATATGGCACATAAACTCTGCTTGGGCTTCCAGCTGAGTACAGATATTGAGTGTAACCAATGCTTCATTGACAATCTCTGCCATCTTCTTTAGGGGTGATTCCCGGGCATGTCTTGTCCAGTGGTATTTATACCCCCATAGTCTGTCCCTAATTTTATTAATAAAACTAGAGGAAAAGAATTTTAACAAAGATGAAGATCTCACTCTAAGTGGGAACTGGAATTCGATTGTAAACAAGATGCAAGAGTGAAAACCTGATTGGACGAGGACTAACCAATCAGGAGGGATGGACTATGAGGATATAAATACCACCTGGGAGTGAGAACTTGGGTAGTGGGACCTCCCATAATTACAGACATATTCAACTCATGTTCTAACTCGTGAGAAGACAAAGTTCTTCTTAGTTAGGACTGCTGTCAAGATTGTAAGGAAGTTATTTTCATCCTGTTTCTGGAAAATATACCAGATTCAACCTAGTTTAATACTTTTGGCAGACTTCAAATGTGTATTTCTGTGTACCTTGCAGCTCACAAATTGAAGGTCTTTTTTCTCTTGCAGTTCTTTAACCGTGCCCACAATGGTTCTACATTTTCTGATCCTACATCATTTCTTACCAACCAAGCCACCCCACCCCTCAGCCAACATGTCTGTCTAGAAATGATTACCTTTCTCAGTTCTGTTTTTTAAATTTTGTTCCTCAGTGCTCATATTCCCCCAGCTGAACCCTTTCCTTGTTCTACCTCTGTCATTAGTACCAATATGGACCACCACAACTGGGTTGTTCCCCTTCCACTCCAAATTCCCCTCAAATCAAATGAAGTGTCTGACCCCAGGTACCCAATCAAAGAATGCAGTCTTTGGAACAAAAAATCCTTATGAGTGAGAGTTTTGATTATACTATCCCCTTTTCTCTTCTCTCTCCCCTCTTGAATGTCCCCCTGAACCATGGTGCCACAGTCAGGTTGCTCACTTATCCTAATGGGAGTTCCTTTAACATGGACTGGTTGACTATTTGGCTTTGTGCTTATTGATGTTAAACTTTAAGTTGTTTTGGGTGTGTAGGCTGCTCTGTTATGTGGGGAATCTGAAAATGGGTGTGATTTTTTTTTTCCCCCCAGTCAGCAGTTCTATAACCCACCATTGGTCTAATATATTATTTCTGGTCTTCCTGACCAGGTAGGTTGAATAAATGTGATGACAGCATCCATTTCAACTCCAGACTTTAATGGGGCATTGCAAATGTGACACTCAGTTCTGGGATTCCTGCTGGTTTAAAATGTGTCTGGTGTCGTTTTGACTGCTTGTCGAGTTTCTAACTTGAATTTTAATTTCACGCAGCTGGAGTACATGCTGAACCAAGGCATCAATGTTATAGTCCTTTAAAATAATCTCCAGTTAACAAGAGTGATCTTTTACCCCAAATGTTGTAACAAAGCCTTTCAAAGAAACAGGTGGAAAGTGTCTAAGGGGTTACTTTGCTTATTGCTAGATGCTTCTGCTGAGATCTCCGGTACCTCTAGTGCTGCTGTGTTTGAGCCTCGATTTTATTGGTGAATACTAGGAAGCCAAAGAAAATGGTGAGGCCCCACTGCAGGAGTCAGTGGATCAGTGCCAACTCCTTGAAAGGTTATCACTTTTAATCTGTCACCAAGACTCAAAACCTATGTCTTTCTATTTCAAATTCAGTCCAAGCTGCCTATAATGAAAACTACTCTATGCTTTTACATAATAAACACCAATTTAAAGTAACATCCCAAATTTCATTGCTTCCTGTGTCACAGCAACAGTTACTTAACAATAACCAGGCATATTTCATTTAAAATAAGTAAATTTCTCCCAATTTCTTTAAAATTATGGAGGGCTGCTCTTTGAAATTTGAGTATGGTTCTAGCTCAGTCATTCTGCATTCAGTTGAGGATGTGCAGAGTCCATTGACAGAGTGAAGTGACAGATACAGAACCTTCTGGAGTAAATTGAACTGCAGTTTTGGAGCAGAAGTTTAGTATTTGTGAACACTGTTACCCATGTTCTGAAAGGCTGTGCTGTAACAGTCCTTGTCGAAAGGCATTGAATCACCGCATGTTTGTGATGTTAGGTTCTGAACCATCAGTTTCTCTGTTATTCAAAATGTCACAAATACTGTTGTGTTTGGCTCTTGAACACTGTAAGACATTATAATTACGACAAATGACCTTTCTGATGCAGAAAATGTGTTTTAAATATCAAAGAAAACTCAGTTATTACCTGGCTGGTCAGAGTTAAATGTGGGAAATTGGACATGGTGAGATGATCGACCTCATATAGTAAATGAACAAAGCCTAGAAAAGTTTTAAGATTTTTGTCTGTGGTTTGACTTATTTCACTAAAGCATTAATTGAATTAATCCACCAAATGCAGCTAAAAATATACAGTACATCAGAAATAATGGCTGATGTTATTGGGGCAGCAGGGTAGCTTTGTGGTTAGCACAATGAATTACAGTATAGGTGACTTGTGCTCAATTCCCGCCACTGCCTGTAAGGAGTTTGTTTGTTCACCCTGTGACCATGTGGGTTTCTTCTGGGTGCTCCAGTTTCCTCCCACAATCCAAGAAATACCGCTTGCTAGGTTAATTGGTCATTGTAAATTGCCCCTGTAATTAGGCTAAGATAAAGAGTCAAAGGCTATGGGGAGAAGGCAGGAAAATGGGGTTGAGATGGCTATTTAATCAGACAGGATGGAATGTCAGAGCAGACTCAACGGGCCAAGTGTCCTAAATCTGCTCCTATGCCGTATGGTTCTGTGGTCTATTTGATCTCCTAATTTGTTTCTCAAAATGGCAACTGGTAGCATGAAACTTTACATTCTGTTTATCTTTTCCACACTTGATAGGGTTATAGAGGAGATGCTGGTGCAAAGGGTGAAAAAGGACTGCCAGGACAAGGTGCTCCAGGACCAAAGGTCAGGAATTACTTACAGCTCAAAAGAACATCTTAAAGCGTTCCCTTCTGGTTGATGACCAAATGCAAGACTGATGTGCTGACCTGAAAGCTGAGCAGTAAAGCTTCAGTTATTTAATTCCAGCCGGTCTTTGTCTATATGATTAGAGTGTTTCCAGGTTGTGGAAAGATGGAACCGAGCAGATATCCTGTTCATTATTATTAACCTGTAATTGGAAAGTGCCTTTTTTGTGCATTTTAGCTTGTCTGTTGTAATGTTTTGTTGTAAGTAAGTTACAAACATTATCCATTTTATCTTGTCTGTTATAATGTCTCTTTGCAAACAAGTTACAAAACATTATCCACACATAAAGATGCAATAGTTAGTTGATAGACTGCCATTGCTGCATCTAGGAGATGAAATGATTAGGGAATGTCCATTAGAAATTTCCGAAAGTTTGTCAGATATTTTACTGACTTTAATGAGAAAAGCCGAGAATTAAAATAACATCAAATGCCAAATGCAGATGCTTGTATGGAGGAGTGAGCATGAACTTTAAAAATTGAGCACAGCCTTTCAGAACGTTCCAGCGGGCTTGAGGTATTGTAATTTCTTAGGCACTTGGCAAACAACTTAAAAAGAAATGGTGCAGCCATTGTGTGAGTGGACAGGGTTAGAGCGGAGAGCTGGGGATTTGGTTCAAGAAGTGTCAGCAAGAAGAGGTGAAGACTTAGTTAAGTTTCTGGTATGTATATTTTTACTTTCTTTGCCTATTGGTCCTAGGTAGAGTGGCAAGAATGGTTCCAGGGTCAATAGTGTGTTCTTTGTGTCAGATGTGGGAATTCTGGAAGCTCTCCAGTCTCCCTGATGACTATGTCTGAGTGAAGTTTATCCAGCCGCAGCTCCTTACAGACTAGGGAACTGAAGCTGCAGCTGGATGACGTATAGCTCATACAGGACAATGAGGAGGTGGGAGGTAAGAGCTACAAAGAGACTGTCACCTTAAGTTGCAGAAGGCAGGTAGCTGGGTAGCTGTCAGGAGAGGGTAAGGGGATAGGAAAACAGTGCAGAGTACACCTCAATAACAGGCATAAGACTTGGGATACTAGGGCTCTAGAAGGTTACAAGGTAACCGGGAAGGATCTTAAGCGATGACTTAGGAGAATTAGAAAGGGGAATGAGAAGGCCTTCTCAAGCAGGATTAAGGAAAAGCCCAGGTCATTCTACATGCATATGAAGAACATGAGGATGACTAGTGTGAGGGTAGTATTAATGAGGGACAGAAGAAGAAACATGTGCCTAGATTCAGAAGAGGTAGGGAACATCCTTAAAGAATACTTTCCTCCAGTATTGTGTATACTTGGCACGAGGGACCTTGACGTTTGTGAAGACAGCATAAAACAGGCTGATAAACTGGGCATTAAGAAAGCAAATGGGCTGGAACCTTTGAAAATCATTAGGATAATAAGTTCCCAGGGCTGGATAAAATAAACCCCAGGTTATTACAGGAAGTGGGGTAAGAATTTGCTGCATCTGATCTGATGATCTTTGAATCCTCACCAGCCACTGGTCACAGCAGTTGTACGAGATGATTGGAGGGTGGCAAATGTTTCTTTGTTCAAGAATGAATGTAGGGACAACTCTGGGAATTATAGACCAGAGAATCTTACTTCACTGGTGGGCAAATTACTGGAGAAGGTTCTTAGAGACGGATTTACAAGTATTTGGAGAAGGGGCAGGACATGCCTCAGGAATTTAATTTTTTGAGGATGTGATAAACACATTGACAGAACTGTGGCAAATGTAGGAGAATTAGTGTGGTGTTCACCAGAGGGAATATTAGGCTACTTATTTTGTGGAGAGATATACATTTAGTGATTGGGAGTTGGATGTAGAGGCTGACGGTTCAAAAATGGCAGTGAGAGGAGTTGTGGTAGTCTTTGAGAATGCATGAAATTACAGAATTGTACAGAGTGGGAAGAAACCATTTGGTTCATCGAGTCTACATTAGATCTTTCAAAGAAAAATACAGATTTCTTCATATGCCTGAAATTTTGTCTCCTCTGAGTACTCGTCCATTCTTTTTGTTATGCAAACTACCACTGAATTTGTTTCATTACCTTTAGGTAGTGTGTTCCTAATCATAACTGCAGGTTGATCTCACGTGGGCTCTGGTTCTTTTGTTCTTTATCCCTGCCATCTTCCAAACCTCCCACTATGTCCTTGATAAAATGAAACAAATTCGAGACTGTTTCAACTGGAGTGAAGATTGATTTTTACATGGAATTGGACCACGCTGAATAGGTCCTTTGACCCACGATTACTGCTCCGATTATGGATTTGCAGTCTAAACTAATCCAATCTGCCTTCATAAGATTCATATCCCTCTTCCCTGCCTGTTCATTTGTCTTTCTAAATATTTATTAAATGTTGCTGTCAGCTTCTACCAATTCTCCTGGCACCTGCCATCCTCTGTGTAAAACAATTTACTTCATAAATCTTCTTTAAGCTTCCCCCTCTCACCTTTAAAACTATAGTATTTACTATTTCCAACCTGGGAAACCAAAGCCTGTCCATCTAACCAATCTATCCCTCTCATAATTTTACATCATTCTGTCAGAATGCTCTCCGTGTTTTGCTACGTTCCTGCAAAAAAGTTCCATGATTGTCCAACCATTTCTTATAGCTAATACTCTCCAAACCAAGCAACAACCTGATAAACCTCTCTGAAAGACTTCATATCTCCTTGTGTCACTTCTTGCTGGGAAGTAATGGATTTGTACCCCAGGATCCCTCTGTACATCAATGCTCTTTCGGGTCCAGCCATTTACTGTGTACATTCCCTTACTCAATCTCCCAAAGTGCAACACCTCAAATCAGTTCTTTGAAAGAATGACTAATTACCTCTTTGCTTTTCTCTTCAATGCTGTAGCATTTGCTTGCTTCCTTTTGGTAATTTCTGTAGAAGATTTTTTTTTTAGGTAAAAACGTGGTCGTTCAAAAAAGGGAAGGTTTTTGCATGCTGCCTTATCAAGCTGATGTCTTGAGCTGAAATGCCATTTTAGCCTGCAAAAATACAAACAAGTAGTTTTGTAAAACACATCATGCCTCAAAACTTGTTAAGGAGCTGATGCCATTTAAATTACCTTCTAGTGCTCATCAATAAGATTACATAGAATTCTGGTGGATTACAGTTCGCCAAATGTTTTCTCCTAAAAGCAGTTTGCTGAATGTCAGTCCATAAGTATTGTGAGCTTTTCCTGAAAGTATTGTAACTTACTGCTGGTGGGTTGAAAACAATTTTGAATCACAGGCAGAGACTTTCTAAGACTATACCAAAACTTGAGTAATAGCTATTCTGAAAAATGATCTCAGCATTTCAAAAGACAGCGTTGTGTCACTGCACACCATTGGATATCAGGAGATGGAGAGTGCTTAATCTCGGGCAATGCACTAGGTAGCCCTTCAGTCAGTCAAGGTATAGGATGAAGTCCTGAGGCCAAGCTGAGATGTACCGATACAGCGGAGGAGAAGGTCAGCAGGACAAGGAGCCTTACAGCCCTTTCCCTCTGTGAGTACACCGCACTATTTCCTTTCTGAACCTTCTTCACTAGCTCAGTATGACACCTGAAGCCTGCGTACATGCTCATTTTGTCCATGAATCTTGAAGCCTGCACTCAGTGTACTCCTCACCAGCAGTGGAATATGGAACTGGCAAATCCTGCCCCACAGAGCTAATACCCGAAGAGCTGCTGAGTACTGAATCAGCATTTCTGCTTACTGTCTCCAGGCAATGTCAAATAATGGTGATCACTAATTTTAACAAAAGTTCATCACTCAGTTTCAAAAGCATGAAACTAAAAGAGTCCTGGTGAAGAGTGTCATCCAGAAACATTGACTGTTTACTATTTTCCACAGATGCACCCTGTCCTGCTGAATTTTTCCAGCCTCTTGTGTGTATTGCTTTGATTTCCGGTGTCTGCAGATTGTCTCTTGTTTGTGAAACCAAAATTCCCAGTTGTTTTGTTTGTTTCCACACTTCTACTAAAATAATATCCTAATGCTCTACTCGAGCCAGAGTGAAAGCGACTGATGTTTTGAAGCAGGGGATTAGGGAGCATAAGGAAAGAAGATTTAAAGCTCGGCTTCTCATAATTAAATTACAAAAGGGATGGTAGTTAAAGGCAAAATGAGGTGTACTTGAATAACTTTAAGAAAGAGGTTTGTAATAAAGGAGGGTTAAATAGTTACATCTGAATAGTATAGTGGGAGGATAATATGGAAAATGTGACAAGTGGATGCCTTAGTCTGGGAAAACAATGGAGAAAGGAGAGTAGACCCCAGAAGACTGAACCTATTCAGTAATCGTGTTTGGAGGATTTTTATCCCAATCACAAGCGAAGACCACTTTTGCTCCTTTCTTACACTCAAATGTAACTATTAGAGTTTTTTGCAATGCTCTATATGGCTCACAAGAACCTAAAGTTTTGTGTTTTCCTTTGAGAGATTTTGTTTTAACCCAGGTTCTATGTTCTTCATCAGGTAAATCCTGAGATCTGGATGCACTTTGTGGAGAGATAAAATTGCTCATACAAATTAGCTGACCTCTGTTTCTTCATACATTTATTTTAACCTTCAAGCAAATAGAAATAAAATAACCTTTCAGAATCTTTAAGATGATTTAAAACTGAACATGGGATCCTAACTGAAAAACAAATATAAGTTTTCATTCACTCCTGGAATAAGTATTTTTTTTTATTGGATACAATCCAGGATTTTCAACCATTTAATGCAGATGTTTGTTTTCTCAATTATTTTCATTTTGTTGACAATTACTCATGCTCTTTTCTCTTACACTATTTAATTTTAAGCAGACTTGGACCAATCATTGTCAATTCTAAGATTTTGGTAAACCTACACACCTGCAATAACGTGTTTGCATGAGACTTTACAATTCATTCTATTTCCCTTTTAATGCTAAATAGCATTAATGTTAAAATACTCCTGTGTGCTTTTCATTATTGTTTAACAACTAGCAGTACAAAATTAAAAATACATCCAAAAACAGTTCAACAAGGAAAATCACTTATATTCTTTCAAATTTCAGAAACCAAGGACGCTTTGTTGACAAGCTCAAAATTCTACGAATGCTAGATTATTCTGATTCATGAATTAAGATCAAATTAATGATATAATGTGACATGAGAGTTGGTTACTGTATGTTGGACGTAGGAATAAGTGTGATTAGAATATTTTTGGCCTTAAGTTACAATCTCAGATCTACTGAAATCATTATAATGCCTAAAGGAAATCCGCCAAAATCAAATTGTGTATGGAATCATTTACCACCCCCTCCCCACTTTTTTTAAAAGTTATTGTGCAAAGATTAAATGTTCCGGAAAGTATTGGATTGAAAAATCTATTGCCTCATTTTGGTAAAGGAATGATGAAGGAAAGATTGAAAAAATAATTTGTATTTAATTATACCAACACCACCATATTTTCTGAGAACACAAAAGCTAATAAATGACTTCTGAAGGGCAAATAATCTACTATTTTGCATATGCAAGGCTACTGAAGAACCAATAAGATTTTACAAGTGTAACTAATCTGTCTCAGTGATTTTCATTGAGAGACCTGTGCTGGCCATGATAATAGATCTCTTTTATATTCAGGTATTACTATATAGTTTATAGATCAAAATGAACTGCCTGTTGAAGCAATGGCATGAACTCAGTTTTTCCTTTCCATGGATGCTAACCTACTAAATGTTTGAGGTATTTTCAGCATTGTTTGCGAGCACACTCGTTGTCAGCCATCTTGTTCAACCAAACGTGTTTTCAATTTCCCATCTTCAACGCTTTTAGTAAAGTTTGTGTTTAAAGAAAACAGGCATGTTCAATAAATATGTTTTAAAACCAACAAGTAAAGGAGCATCGATGGATCTATATCTAAAGCTTTAGGCAAAAGATACATTTTTCAATGCGCTGAAAAGGTCTTCAATCAGTTATTGGAATCTGGCACTCACAGCTTTTGAGGTTGCTGGGAGCAGAATCAATCATTGCCTTTAAATGGGAATTGGAAGTACACTTCAGAAGGAAAAGTTCTCAGAACTCTGGGAAAGGATTGAAAGTATGGGAGACGTAGGGACAGAATGGACTTGATGAGGCAAGTGGCCTCCTTCAGAACTATGAATTAAAAGATTTATTGAATGTTACAATGATTCCATAAACATATAGAAACAGTTTTCTTAATTGCTCACAGAACAGGATATTCACAGAGCCATAGAGCATAGAAACGGGGACTACAGCCCGCCATGTCTATACATCACCAAAAAATAAAACATCTAGGCTAATCACACTTTGCTTCCTGTCTCCCAGTCAACTCCACCCAACCCACCAAAATTATGATGCACCTATTTGGCTTGTAGGAGAAAATAGAGTACCTGTGGTGGACCCACACTACCTGGAGCAGACCAGCAACATATTTAGGCTGATCTTACATTTTTATGAATGCTTACGAACTAAAGTTGCAATATATTTACTTGAACATATATATTTTCGATATATTTATTGATTCTGCATGGACTTAACATTTGCAGGGTGAAATTGGGTATAGTGGACCTAAAGGTTCTCGAGGACCTCCTGGAGCAGGAATCAAAGGTGTCAAGGTAAGAATATTTGCCAGTCTTTATTTCTAGTATGTTAAAATCTGCAAAGAACTCATAGAATGACCCTGTGGTTTAACATAGTGTGAAGATATGCTGAGTTACTTTGATCAAGAAAGCCACTGATAAAGTCCAATTTTAACTCAGTCAAATGGAGCAATTTGGCTTCAACACTGTTATACTAGGGAAATAAATATTTGGACAAGTATTCCTCTCCTTAATATTATATAGAATGACTGCTATAGTGTATTTTCATGAAGACAGAATGGATTCAGTTCCCATATTTAGCAAGTTAGTAAAATTTCTTGAGTACATTGTAACACTCAGCAAATTTCCGATGGGAAGGGAGCTGCTGAGTATGAAACAGACCCCAAGTTTGAGATCTGCCTCTTTTGTTATGTTGTTAGCCAAATGACCACCTGAACCTGGTGCAAACACTACTTAAAAAAGACTTGGCTGATATCGAAACACTTCTATCCAATATCGCTCTCAAAGAATATTGGACCATATTGCATTGAACCCTGAGCAGTTGAAAGATGTTTGTAATGCTTCCAAATATCGCTAATGAGCAAAAAGATTTAGAAATCATTGAAAAAAGTTAAAATAATTAAAAATAAGTCTATTTGAATCCATATTTTAACATGTTAGTTAATTAAGGGGCATTAGTATTAATTAAATGAGGAAACACCTTTACTATTCACTTAGTGAATCAGACCAGCCTGTGGATGGCAAATAGATGAGGATTCAAAAGCAATGTATTGCCATCTCCTCAGCTCAGTATATTACAGAATTCCCCAGATCCGGCCAACTGTTGTTCCCTTTATAGCCCAGTGTTAGTAAGGAGGTGCCCTGGTGAATATAGCCATGACTGTAAATATCTGAGGACCAGCATCCTAACTGAACATTGGGAAATTATCCCTTTATTTCCATGTAAAATCCCAAATCCAGCAATGCTGTTATTGGAGAGAAATGGGGGAGTTTCTAAGAGAAACCAGTGCCGATATTAAAAGAAGCAGAAGAAAAATCTAACATCAAAAAAGTATTTGCACCAATTTAGCACAAAAGTACAAAATATAGCTGGAAAGGTATAATCAAATTCTACATGGGTTCATGCTTATTACATAACAAAACTTAATTTTTGATGTTTAGTTCCTGGATTATCCTTCAGTTTTTAAACATTAAGGGGAAGTATATTTGAAGTAAAGATATTTTTGTCTCTGTTTTCCACAGGGCGACATTGGGTATCCTGGACCATCTGGTCCAAAAGGCACAGCAGGAATTGGTTTGCCAGGCCAAAAGGTGATGTAACATTAATCTATTACTTCCCTATAATAGTCATAGAGAGATGCCATGTGGAATTAAAGCAGATCCTGGAAGCAACTTTTCACCTAGGAGAAACCAGATTTGACATTCTCACCCTGTATTATGTCCTGTTTTTGTATTTTGCTGTGTGAGTTCAATGCACAGCAAATGGAACGCTGGTGCTACTGAAAATTGAATGTAGGATACTAATATAAATTATTAACCACAAAATGTTAACAACATATTTCACAATGGTAATTTATGCACATCTCCCTGAAGATTGGTCCAATCTCAATGCGCCTTATCCAAAGTCTCTTGATCAGTTAACTACTGAAGAAAGGGGACTGGACAGTTCAGATTCTAGCAGAGGAGTAGTCTCCTTTCCCTGCTCTTTTTCTTGTGGATGAAAACTACTTGTCTTTGAACAAAGAACAGGGAAACTTGTCCTTCTGCACTACTGAGATATTAATTCTGCACTGTACATATTATAATATTAATTACACAATGTTCACATTTTCATATTCAATGCCTATATAAGAAAACTGACTTATTCATAAAGCCTGTGGACCAAATTTAAATTGGAATACTCTGCCCTTGACTCTTGATTCTTACTTTCCTGCTTGTTATAAAATGTAAGGAGGCCATTCAAATTATCAAATCCATGCTAGTTCCAGCTGGGTAGCTTCATTTTCTTTAGCCCTGCAAAGTGTTCTTTCACATATGTGCATCAACTTACTATGGTCTTTCCCCTCCACTTCCACTGTAGGATTACAGTACTTATAATCAATATACAATCAGGTGTTTTGGTATGGGAAGAAACTGGAGCAGGGGGGTTGGGGAGGGGGAATGGTCTTGGAGAATATGAATTATCATGTCCTCTCAAGTCAGTGCAGGGGGATTTTCTTCCTCTCCTCCACTGAAACTTCTAATAAAATGGAAACTGAATGGAGTCCCAGTTCTGATTCTCTGACTGAAGATTGAATCTGACCAGCGAACAGTCTGCCTGAGGGACTCCAGCAGTATCTGTACAGGGAGAGAGATTGTTGACGTTTCTGACTGAAACACTGTCTCGGTTCCTCTCCCCTCACAGATGCTGCTTGACCTGCTGAGCTCCCCTAGCAGTTTGTGAGTTGTTCCAGATCCCAGTGTTTGCTTCTCTTCTGTCTCTCATCTGATCATCCTGACTCCTTGTTTATCCCCAAACTTAGAAATGTGTTTCAGTGTCTTGTAGTTTGATTCTACTTTTACATGTTGCACATCCAGCAATTCCACTGGCTTGATTGGTCACTTATTATGTTACTCGACTAAAAAATAAATTGCACTGTTAGCATTAATTGGAGTAAAGTTTGGTTTGGTAGAGAATATATTTTTGTTTTGAATAAGAGAGCCAATTAAAGTGACCATCATATACGCTATCCAGTGAAGAATATATGGCAAGGAACTAAAAACCAGATAAATATAACATTGGAAGCCACTTAAGTAACAATGCACTGAAACTTAACAGATGTAATTTTTTATGCAGGGAGACCAAGGCTTTATAGGACCACCTGGGCCAAGAGGTGCAACAGGAGAAGGACTCATTGGAGAAAAGGTACCAAGTAAAATTACTTTCATGAAATGAACATCTTTTATAGCTTGCATATAGTACCTCAAAGAAAATGGACTGTATTTTCTCATACAGAAAGAAAAAAAATTGTGGCATTGAGGAATTTAACAAGTTAGCAATTTCCTTCTGCGTCTTCTGTTCATCTGATACTCTGAAGCAAGTTCAGTAGTGTGCAGTGGTAGGCAGTCACACCTGGACACCACTCCTGTGATTATTATTACCATTTCCCTCATGGACAGCATGGGCCACTCTTGTAGAAACAGCACTCTTAGCACATATGGGGATACCTTCTATATTGCTTGTAGGGGATTTGTGGAATTTAGCACTGGAGTCCAGGAGATATAGATACTCCTCAGGTAGTGTATTTAACAGAAAAAGTTATTAAGGAGGTAAAAATGGAATATGAAAGTAAACTAGCCAATAATATTAAAGAGGATACATGAAGTTTCTTAAGATACGTAAAGTGCATGCAGAAGAGAGACGACAGTGGATATTGGATGATTGGAAAACAATGCTGGAGGTAGTAATGGAGGACAAGGAAATGGTGGATGAATTGAATAGGCATTTTGCACCAGTCTTCACTGTGGAAGACACTAGCAGAATGGTGGAAATTCCAGGAGTCATGAAGAGTGTGAATTTACCATTATTAGGGAGAAGGTTCTTTGGAAACTGAAAGATCTGAAGGTAGGTAAGTCACCTAGACCAGATGATGTACACCCCAGGGTTCTGATAGAGGTGGTGGAAGAGATTTGGAAGCATTAGCAATGATCTTTCAGAATCACTAGATTCTGAAATGGTTCTTGAAGACTGGAAAATTGCAAATGTCACTCCACTCTTCAAGAAGGGAGAGAGGCAGAAAAAAAGAAACTATGGGTCAGTTAGTCTGATTTCTGTGGTTGGGAGGATGTTGGAGTTGTTTATTAAGGTTGAGGCACATGATAAAATAGACTGTAGTCAGCATGGTTTCCTCAAGGAAAAATCTTGTCTGACGAATCTGTTAGAATCCTTTGAAGAAATAACAAGCAGGATAGACAAAGGAGAATTGGTTGCTGTTGTGTACCTGGATTTTCAGAAGTCCTTTGGGAAGGTGCCACGCATGAGGCTGCTTATCAAGCTACAAACCCAAGGTATTACAGGAAAGATTCTAACATGGATAAAGCAGTGGTTATTTGGCAGGAGGCAAAGTGTGAAAATAAAGGGAGCCTTTTCTGGTTGGCTGTTGTCAGCTAGTGGTGTTACATAGGGGTCTGTGTTAGGACCAATTCTTTTTATGTCGTATGTCAATGATTTGGATGATGGAATTGATGGCTGTGTTGCAAAGTTTGAAGACAATATGAAGATAGGTGGAGGAGCAGGTAGTTTTGAGGAAGTAGAGAGGCTACACAAGAACAGATCAGGAGAATGGGCAAAGAAGTGGCAGATGGAATACAGTGTCTGGAAGTGTATGGTCATGCACTTTGGTAGAAGAAATGAAAGGGTTGACTATTTTCTAAATGGAGAGAAAATACAAAAAAAACTGAGGTGTAAAGGGGCTTGGGAGTCCTTGTGCATGATTCCCTAGATGTTAATTTACAGTTTGAGCCAGTGGTGAGGGAATGAGATGTTAGTATTAATTTCAAGAGAACAAGAATAAAAAAGCTCACAACATTGAGACTTTAAAAAACACTGCTGAGGCCTCACTCAGAGTATTGTGAGCAGTTTTGGGCCCCTTATCTTAGAAGGAATGTACTGAAATTGGAGAAGGTTCAAAGGAGGTTTAGGAAAATGATTCCAGGATTGAATGGCTTGTCATATTCAGATTCAGATTCAGTTTATTGTCATTTAGAAACCACAAATGCAATGCAGTTAAAAAATGAGACAATGTTCCTCCAGAATGATATCACAAAAGCATATGACAAACTTACTAGAATTCAGAAGAATGAGGGATGACCTAATTGAAAGCTATCAAATGATGAAAGTTCTTGATAGAGTGGATGTGGAGAGGATGTTACCTATGGTGGGAGAGTCTAAGACCAGAGGACACAGCCCCAGAATAGAGGGACATCCTGTTAGAACGGAGATGAGGAGTAATTTCTTTAGCCAGGAAATGGTGGATCTATGGAATATGTTGCCACAGGCAGCTTTGGAGGCCTAGTCTTTATGCATATTTAAGAAAGAGGTTGATAGATTCTGGATTGGTCAGGGCATGAAGGGATACGGGAGGAAGATAGGAGACTAGGACTGAGAGGAAAATTGAATTAGCCGTGGTGAAATGCTGGTGCATATTTAATGGGCCAAATGGTCTAATTCTGCTGCTATATCTTGTGGTCTTATGCTGTTAGCTTTCCCTTAGGCCATCTAGTTACACCCTCCACCATCCCACCTAGTCTTGATTTTAACTGCTATACTCCAGATCACAATTTTTGCCCATCTTCCTCACTAACTATTGATCTGATGCCTGAGTCCTGCCCATTTCCAAATCCCTTTTCTAATCTTCCAGCTCAAGCCTCTATTGAAAACCATCAAGTCTCTCTCTTCTGCAACACACCCCCCCCTTCCCCAACTCTATGTTCTTTACCCAGGCAGCTAATTTCTGTGTGCATTTTGCTGTGCTGATATTCAGGGAATACAATTAATGTGCTTCATATGTTCCTGTATTTTGCTGCAGCAGTTTTTTGAATGAAGCGTTCAATGGACAGCTGTATTCTGGCCTATTTATGTGGTTGAACATGGCCCATTTATTTTCTAGACCAAATATTTTAAATAATGGGTTGAGGAATGGTATGCACACTTCCTCTAGCCCACCCACAAGCTGTTCAGGATTTCATTTGCTGTTTGTACACGTTCGAAGGTTAAATCTCTGAAGAAAAAGAATATGCATTATATTTCCAACAGTTTCATTACTAGCATTTTAATCTTTTCAGATCATAGGTTTTCAAGACTTCATAAGTTTATGAAATTTAATTCCCAAAATTCCTTTAATATCACAGCTCTCAGTAACTGGTTTGATGCTCTCTCTTAAATTAGCTGATATTTTTCTCTATTTCAATTCTCATTTAAACCAAGATGACAAGGAGGTCTTGTTAAATAGCTAATTATAATGCTCTGGTATTGAGCTACTGAATCTGTGAGAGTGTATTTTAATGAAATGTGTTGCAATTTGCAATATGGAAATAGACCATTCAGTTCTGGCTATATCAGCTTTTGCCCTTGAAAGAAATTAATAATTCTAATCACATTTTCCCACTATATTTCTTCAACTCCTGGTGTCTGGTTGTCCCATTATAGGAAGGATGTTGAGGCTTTAATAGAGTGAAGAAGGGGTTAATCAGGACACCGCTTAGATTCGAGGGCATTTGCTATAAGGCGAGGTTGGACAAACTTGGATTGCTTTTTCTACAGCAGTGGAAGCTGAGAAGAGATCTGATAGAAGTTTATAAGATTATGAGGAGCATAGCTAGACAGCCGGTGTATTTTTCCCTGGATCTAACATCGGAGGCATGCATTAAAGGTGAGAGTGGATGTGCTCAAAGGTAATGTGCAGGGCAAGTTTTTTTAATCTAGTGAGTAGTGGGATTGTGCTACTAGGGTTGGCATTAGAGGAAAGAATGATGGTGGTGTTTAAAAAGCTGTAAGATAGACACATGGATATGAAGAGAATGAAAGGATATGGACTTGTGTCAGTAGAAGGGATGAGTTAAGTTAGGTCTGCCTGGTCCTGTGCTTTTCTACATCTATGTGTTATGTTCCTGACCCTTTAGCCACCTAAACAATTTTACCTCGAATGATAACTTAGTTTTAAATCAAATGGTTCAATTTAATATCAGAGAATGTATACAGATTACAACCTGAAATTCTTACTCTTTGCAGGCATCCACAAAACAAGAATCCCAAAGAATGATTGATAGGAACTTCAGAGCCCCAAGCCCCCCCTCCCCCCCACTTGCATCAGTGGAAGTACCACCCTACTCCCACCATGCAAGCAATAGCAAAAGGCCCCAAAGATACTTTGATCTGGATTCCATCAAAAACTACAATACATAACCCAGCACCTCGCTATCTCAGACAGGTTCTCTCTCAGGGGAAAGATCTCTCCTGCAACAACGAGAGCAGGAGACCAGCAACTCACTGTTCCAATATTACAATCTTCCACTTTGCTTCTCCAGGTTCCCCCCACCCCCCCACCCCACCCACCATTCTCGGGGACTGACAAGAAAGGGAGAGAGGGAGGGATATTGCTTGAGTACAGGGGCCTTCTTCTGACAGCTGCTGTCTCATTGCTTCAGTCAGTGAAATTGGTGAGGAACAGGGTCATCTATGGGGCCGCACCCCGAAGGTGCATGTCCTCCAAAATGCCAGGCTGGTGAACTTATGGAGAACTGTAGTTCGAGCTATCACTGTGCATCATGGATTCTGACAGAATCCCAGCCACCTTGATGAGAAAAGAAAGACGTAGGAAAGGAAGAATAAGCTGTTTTGTGTATGATCTGGAAGAAGTTGCCAGGGTCTACAAAAACCTCTGATGCTATCTTCAAGGCCTGACTTAGAAATGTGACACTTGTTCTTGCCAATAAGTTTAACTTATCACAGAGCCATAAAGAGATATTCAATACAGAAATGGGCCAACTGGTCTATCCTGACCCAGTTGCTAGTGTTTAGCCCATAACATTCCAATCCGTGTACCTTGATGACTGCCTTTTAAAAGCTGTTATTGTATGTCCCTCAACCATTTCCTCTGGTAGCTCATTCCATATCCGTCCACCCTTTGTGTAAAAAGAAATTAATCTTCAAGTTTCTATAAATCTCTTCCCTTCACCTTAAGCCTGCGCCCTCTATTCTTGATTCCCTAACTCTGGGAAAGAGGCTGAGTTCATTTCCCCTATTTATGCCCCTTGTCCTATGTTGTAAGTCAATTACATCATTTCTTTCATCATTGGTCCCTTTGGTTAAACTCAGATATTAGACTCTATGATGTTGTATTTATCCTAAACTACCTTCCTTACATTAGGTAGCAGTCTAGCAAAATTGTGCTGTACCCTTTCTGAAGCTTCTATATCCTTATTTTAGTGAGGTGTGTTGTGCTTCAAATAGGTTTATTGAGATCAAAATAATGTTTTACATGAATTCTTCATTAACTTTTGAATTTTATATTCAGCTTTTGTTGAAATAAACTATGTTTTTCTAACAATATAAATGAGTTGAAGACCTTCTGATGTTCCATAATATTGAGTCTAATTCATTAAAAGCAACAGTTAACGGTGCAAAATTAGCAACAAAGCCCACTGCCCAATCCAAAGACCTGGACAGTGGACCCTCGACTAAACTGTTGACTTGGTGAAATCCAACACCTCTGTACTGCTTTGATCAATTATTTCAATACTTGGATCTCAGGAACCAAGAAAAGCCTTTTCTCAAATAGTGTTTTTCTCTTTTAATTTCTGACCTTTGTATTAAAGTGAATGAAATGTTTAAAAAGTATTTCATTGCAATCTGGTAATCATTAAACAAGTTAAATAATATTAAATATATCAAATAACTGATATACTACATAACAGGGAGAACGAGGATTCCCTGGAGAGAAGGGTCAAAGAGGATTGGGAGGAAGAGGACCTCCAGGTCCTAAAGTGAGTATGTTTTAACCTGTCTATGAATTTTACATCACCAATTAGCAACAAAAAAAAATGTTATCTCAAAATGTGTGCATTTCATGGAAAAATATTATGAGATATCCAATTATTGTTACATTTATAAATCAGAATCAGATTTATTATCATTGACTTGTATGTTGTGAAATTTGTTCTGTGCAAAGACATAAAAGTACTGTAAACTATAAAATAAATAAATATTTCAATATAACAGAATGAAAGGGTAGTCGTACTAAACATGGTGTTGGGTAATGAGCCTGTCCAGATGGGAGAACACTGACTTTCAGGATAGCTATAAATTAGGATAAGTAAGATCCTTTGGGAGAATTTTAAATTGGATTAAGGCAAATGATGAGAGCATTAGGCAGAAACCAAGAAGAGTTAATGGGGAACACCTTTTCTCCGGTAAGTCCACATCAGACATGTGGAGGGTGCTTAAAGATCATCTGCAGAGAGTACAGAAATGGTATGTTCCTGTTAGAAGGAAGGATGGGCATGGAATGATAAGAGAACCTTGGATGTCAAGACAGGTGATGAATTTAGTCAAGGTGAAAAGGGAGAAGTATGTATAGCTTCGGAGTTAGGATCAAACAAAGCACATGAAGAGTATAAAGAAGCCAGAAAAGAACTAAAGAAGGGATTTAGGAAAATCAGGAAGAGCCATGAAGAGTCCTTGGCAAGTAGGATAAAGGTGAATCCCAAGGCACTCTATGCATACATCAGAACAAGAGGATAACTAGGGAGAGGATGGGACCACTCAAGGATAAAGGGGGGAACATTTGCTTGGAAGTGGAGAACATGTATGAGGTATGTAATGAGTACTTTGCCAAGTATTTACCAAGGAAAAGGATATGGAGGACCAGGAGATCAGAACTAAGTGTATAAATATATTAGGGTGTTTAGAGGTCAAGGAGGACGAAGTGCTGGACTTCTGAATGAGTATTAAGGTAGATAAGTCTCCAGGGACTGATGGGATTCAGCTCAGGTTAATGAAGGAGATTTCTGGGCCCTTGACCAGTATCTTTGTGTCCTCTCTAGCCATCGGCAAGGTCCCAGAGAACTGGCAAGTGCATAATTTTGTACCTGTATTTAAGAAGGGAAGGGAAAATCCTGAGAACTATAGACTGGTGAGTCTCACATCAGTTGTAGGGAAATTTGCTGGAGAAAATTCTAGGTATAGGATAAATATGAGGATTTGGAGACCCATAGCCTAATTAAGGAGAGCCAGCCTGGCTTCGTGTATGGCAGGACATGCTTTACCAGCCTGATTGAATTTTTGACAAGGTGAGAGAGAGTGATGTAGTCAAGTCAATGGATGTTGTCTATATGGATTTTAGTAAGGTGTTTCACAAATTCCCTCATGGAAGGCTAATCCAGACGATTAAGACTTGGTGAATTCAATACTGGTTTGCACATAGAAGACAGTGGATAGTGGTTGAAGGAACATATTCGACCTGGAGGTCTGAAATTAATGGTGTTCTACAGGGATCTGTGCTGGGACTTCTGCTGTTTGTGATCTATATAACAGACCTGGATGAAAATGTAGATGGATGGATTTGTAAATTTGCAAATGATGACAAGATTGGTGGAGTTGTGGATAGTGTAGAAGATTGGCAAGAATAAAGAACACAGAACGATATAGATCAATTGCAGACATGGGCAGAGAAATGGAGTTTAACCCAGACAAATGTGAGGTGTTGCACCTTGGTGGGGCAAATGCAAGGAGACAGTACACTGTTAAGGGCAAGACCTTTAACAGTGTTGCTTAGCAGAGAGATTTTGGGGTCCCAAGTTCATTGGTCCTTGAAAGTGGCTACACAGGTCACTAGCGTGGTTAAAAAGGCTTATAGAAAGCTTGCTTTTATTAGTCAAGACACTGAGTTCAAAAGTCAAGAGGTTATGTTGCAGCTTTATAGAACTCTGGTGAGGCCACATCTGGAGAACTGCATGCAGTTCTGGTCGCACCCCCCCCCCCCCCCAAAGGAAGGATGTTGAGGCTTTAGAGAGGATGTAGAAGAGGTTTACCAGGATGGTGCCTGGTTTAGAGGGCATGTGCTAACGAGAAGCTGGATAAACCCGGGTTATTTTCTGTGGCGGAGGCTGAGGGGAGATCTGATAGAGGTTGATAAGATTATGAGAGCCATAGATAGAGTAGACAGGGAGTATCTTTTTCCTAGGGTAATACCAGAAGGCATGTATTGAAGGTGTGAGGGGTCAGTTTTTTACTCAGAGTGGTGGATGCCAGGAATGTGCTGCCTGGTATGGTGTTAGAGGCAAATACATTGGAGGTTTTTGAGATGTTTGGATAGGCACATGGATGTAAGGAGATGGTGGGATATGGACATGCTGTAGGTAGGTGGGATTAGTGTTTGTGTGTTTCTGATTTGCTTTTTAGCTGGTTCAATACAACATTGTGGGCTGAATGGCCTGTTCCTGTGCTGTACTGTTCTGTGTTGTATGTAGTCATAGACCATTGACAAATCTGATGGTATAAGGTAAGAAGCTGTTACTGAATCACTGAGTGAGGGTCTTCAGGCTCATATTGGTTCCCACCCTCCCGATGACAGTAGCCAGAAGAATGCATGTCCCAGATGTTGAGGCTCATTAGTTTTGGATGCCACCTTCTTGAGGATATCCTTGACGTTGGAGAGGGTGGTGTTGGAGCTGCCTATGTGTATATGGGCCTCTGCAGCCTCTTGTGACCTTTTGCAGTGGAACCGCCATACCAAGTTTTGATGCAACCAGTCAGAATGATCTGCACTGTGAATCCACAGAAATCTGCAGAAGTCTTCGATGACATACCAAATCTACTCAAACTCCTAACGAAGTAGAGATACTGGTGTGCTTTCATCAATTGGGCTCGGCCCAGGACAGATCCTTTGGAAATGCTAAAACCCAGGAGCTTGTAGCTACTTTCCTTTTCCACTGCTGACGCCTCAAATAGGACTGGTGGTGTTCTCCTGACCGATGTCTCCAATGTATGATTATTGTGGTGAATTTATTTATTTTATTTAATAATACAGGAGTCTGCCCTTCTGGCCCTTTGAGCCAAGCCCCCGCAGCAACCTCACAACCCTGATTAACCCCAACCTAATCACAGGACAATTTACAATGACCAATTAACCTAACCGGTATGTCTTTAGACTGTGGTGGGAAACTGGAGCACTGTGGAAAACCCACACATTCCACAGGGAGGAAGTACAGAGACTGCTCACAGAATGGTGCTGGAATTGAACTTCAAACTCTGCGATGCCCTGAGCTGTAGTGGTGTGTTGCTGTGCTACTCTGGCGTCCATTTGCTCCAAGTGGAAATTCAGGGTATCTTCTAAAGTGGCACTGGTATTAGGCCAAAGTATTTGTTAAACTTTTTCATGTTCCTTGACTCCTGCATGATTCTTGGAAGCCAGCTTGCTGTTACATTCTGAAGCCTGTATAGATGAATTGCATGAACCAGTTTAGTATTCCCTTATAGGCATTGAAGATCATAGCATGATTTTAAAAAAATATTTAACAGGCTAGAAGGATAATCACAGAGAAGGAGCCTATTACATGTAATAGTATCTTAAAATTAAAATTAGACTGCTTAAGGGCAAAATCTGACAACACCCATTCGTACAAACTGGAATGTAACTTCATGAAGCAGTGATTCTTGATAAGTTAACTGAAATGTTTAAAATGGGGATAGATGTACAATTTTCAGGCTGTTGTCTGTTCTGATTGTAGTTTGATAAATCATAGAACATATATAGGACCTTGATTCTATTTCAAATGATGCCACTGATCCTTTTTTTCAGGGAGATCCTGGAGTGCCAGGGGCAGCAGGAACTCCTGGAATTCCTGGTGATTTGGGATCGAAGGGAACAAAGGTATTATTAATATTTATACCACTTCTTACTCTTTGTTCTCCCTCCTTTTCGAGGCAGCAGTAATTCATACCATTATTATGTTCTGTACACAGCTGGCAGTCCTTTATCTAAACACTCATGATATTAAAGTTTAGCACCAGACTAAAGAGTAAACCAGGCTTTTCTCCAGCTATCAATGGCCCATTAAGTTTCTCCACTGTTATTGTTAGCTAGGATTTCAATGTTTTCATTCTGTACCTTCATAAAGTTTATGAACATGTAGTTGTGAACAAATTCCTAAGCAATATGAACTAAAACTGCCTGCAGGTTGCAGCAGACAAACTTTATAATCACACCTGTAGATATATGATTTAAAACATTCCTTCAGTGATGGAACGTCAAATGCTTTGCTTCATCTTCTAAACCTGTTTTTCCACTTCAACAGTTGTTGATTCAGGTTGAATGTTTGCTCAACCTGGAGTTGTGTCACAATGTCAGTAGTAACAAATTTTTATGTGTGGTGTTTTATCTGTCTCGTTGTCATTCACTCTATTTCAACATGGAATTCTAAATTCTGATTTGACAAAACATCCAGTTTACTGATGCCTGGATTTTAGCTTTTGTGGGCAACACAAAAGAACGGGTATCCTAGAGTTGCACTGAAGGGAAGCTTTAAGTGATTCCCCAGTGCACTTGCAAACCTGACTGACAGGACAGGGACTTTGTGGGCAGAGCTACACAGTTGAAATGTTCAAGAGCAGACGAGAAAAGGTGAAAACTTTCAGCCTGGAGATTCAGATTGTGGAGTGAGAAGTGTCTGATAGTGGTTGGGTATATTGACTGCAGTGTGAGTGTTATGGTGATGGAGGTGGGTTTGCACAGATGCTTGGGCAAATGGTGCCGATGATGATTGAATTGAATTGAATTTTGGTTTATTGTCATTTAGAGACCACAACTGCAATGCAGTTAAAAAATGAAACAATGTTCCTCCAGAATGATATCACAAAAGCACATGACAAAACAGACTACACCAGAAAATCCACATAACGTTTGGCAATCCCCAATCCAGAGTCCGGAGAGGCTGCTGCATATTAATATTGCGCTACCATCTTAGCACGTTCCCTGGAAAGGAGCTCCAAACCCATCAGACAAAACAAGGCTACCCAGACACACCAAGTCAGGAGACCAACTCTACTACCCAACAAACCAAAAACTAAAGCTACAAGACCTACACAAAACCACATAGTTACAACAGTGCAAACAATACCATAATTGATAAAAAAAAGACCACAGTAAAAATAGTCTAAAGATGTTAAAAGACTATAAGTTCGAAAGAAACCACCACACAGTTTCCACAAGTCCTCAGGGTCCCAATAGACTCATCATCTCATGCAGGCGGCAGAAGGGAATACCCATGCTATTGACTTCCACGGTGCCGCCGGACTCAGCCTCGCAGATGCAGCACACGGTGAAAGCGCCCCGACTGCAGCGGACTCTGAGTCCATTGAAACTCCAAGCCTCCGACCATCCCCTCCGGCACAGCCTCTCTGAGCACCCTCCTCTGCCAAGCGCACTACGATGCCCCCGCCACCGGCCACCGGCAACACGACCCTGAGGACTGGGTGCCTGTTCTTCCCAGCAGAGACCCGGACCTCACAACAGCAGCAGCAACGAAGAAGGCCTTCCTGGAGACTTCCAGATGTTCCTCCGTGCTCCCACGTCCGTTTTTCATCACATTAGAATTGTGTACGGCACCCCGCTTGACGAATAACAGATATCAACTCTGGGGAGGCCGCTGCAAACTGCGTCGCGCTGCCATCTTGAAGATGGTTTGAAAGCTGTATGATCTGACAGTGATCAGAGAACCTTTAGTGGAGGTTAACTGGTGGTTTATTGGTGGCCTATTGCTGTGGAAGAAACTTCCTCTTCCTGATTGACAGGGCAGTGGTGCATGAAACTCTGTCCTCCACCACCACCTTTCCAAGGACTGAAAAATCTGGTGACCTACAACTGAAAATTTAAGATAGTGTGCCTCACCTCTAGCCCGGATAATTAAATAACAAACTCACTTGCTGCAGTCTCACTGGTCAATTACTCTTTCCTCTGTCTCTGAAATGGATGTGTTTTTTCTGTTTTTATCCTCTATGCCAATCTAAACCTTTCTTTTTTGTTAGTTAAGATTTCTAGTTGCCTCTTGTCTGTAAATTCATTTTAAGGAACTGATATGAATCAAACGTTCACTGCCATCTCACCTTTGATATTTAAGTTTGATTTGAACCCAAAGGGAATAGAGATATTTTTCTCAGTGGTCAAAGTTTCTGAAAACAGTGAGTTTCAGCATTCATCCTGCCAGTTAAGATTTATTTCATGAAACTGCCCTCTGATTTGGAATTAGTGCACATTTTAAAGGTGCAAATTGGGAAACTTATCTGGGCTGTTCCAGACGTGATTTAACTGAGTGAGACTATTATTTTACCTGGTGTCAGTCACAAATGAAGTTCTGCAGTTGCAAATATTGTGGCGCACCATCCGTCACAAGCATGATTTCCCAGTTGCCGGACATTTTAGTTCCAAATCCCATTCCCGTTCCGATGTGTCAAGTCCATAGCATCCCCATGTGTCAAGATGAGGCCATGCACAGGCTGAAGGAGCAACACTTTATATTCCATCTGAGTGGTCTCCAAGCTGATGGCACAAATATCAACTTCTCTTTCCAGTAAGCAAATTCTACCCCCACCTTCCTCGATTTCCCACTCTAAAGTGTACCTCTTCTCAACTGCCTATTACTTCCCCCTGAGAAAAACCCCTCCCCCTTCACTTTCTCCTATGGTCCATTCTCCACTCCTATCAGATTCCTTCCTTTTAGGCCCTTAGCCTTTCCCCAACCTGGCTTCACCTATCACCTTCTGGCTAGCCTCCTTCCCCTCCCCTAACTTTTTTATTCTAGCATCCTCCCCCTTCCTTCTCAGTCCCGAAGAAGGTTCTCTGCCCAAAGGGTTGACTGATAATTTATTTCCACTGATGCTGCCTGCCCTGCTGAGTTCTTCCAGCATTTTGTGTGTGTTGCTTCAGATTTCCAGCACCTGCAGACTTGCTCGTGTTTAAACGTTAATGGATGCAACCTACAAATTTGGGTCGGTAGTCACAGAAACAAGAATCAACAAGCAGCTAATTTGCAGGAATAAAGAACCCCTAACTGATGTTTATCTCACAGTAGCTGCTGACTCATTGAACAGAGAACAAACTGTACAGCACAGGAACAGAGCCTTCAGCTCCCAGTGTTGTGCTGAAACAGCTAAAATACAAATCAAACCACCCAAACACTAATCCCACTAAGTCCATATCCCTCCATCTTCCTTACATCCATGTGCCTATGCAAATGTCTCTTAAAAGCCTCTAATGAATTTGCCTCTACCACCGTACCAGGCAGTGCATTCCAGGCATCCACCACTCTTTGAGTAAAACAAAATTACCTCTCACATCCCCCTTGAACCTATTCCCTCTCACCTTTCCTACTCACCCTCTGGTATTGGACATTTCAACCCTGGGAAAACAGATATTCTCTGTCCACACTATCTACGCCTCCCATAAACTTGTAAACACTGATCAGATCTTCTCTCAGCCTCTGACACTCCAGAGAAAACAACCCAAGTTTATCCAGCCTCCCGTGATAGCACATTCCCTCTAAACCGGGCAGCATCGTGGTAAACCTCTTCTGCTACCTCTCCAAAGCCTCACATCCTTTA
Organism: Hemitrygon akajei; assembly: GCF_048418815.1. Taxonomy (NCBI): domain Eukaryota; kingdom Metazoa; phylum Chordata; class Chondrichthyes; order Myliobatiformes; family Dasyatidae; genus Hemitrygon; species Hemitrygon akajei. Next base: position 93,291,661 of record NC_133131.1, read on the forward strand.
TTTAATGGGGCAACCAGAACTGTACACAATACTCCAGATGTGGCCGAATCAGAGTTCTATAGTTGCAACATAACCTCCTGACTTTTGAACTCAATGCCTTGACTAATAAATGCAAGCATTCCATAAGCCTTCTTAACCACCTTATTAACCTGTGTAGCCACTTTCAAGGATCTATGAACTTGGATCCCTCTGCTCAGCAACACTCTTCAGGACTTTGCCCTTAAAAGTGTGGTATATCATTGCATTTGCCCTACCGAGGTGCAACATCTCTCATTTATCTGGGTTAAACTCCATCCGCCAGTTCAGAGCCCATATTTGTAACTGATCTATATCGTGCTGTATTCTTTGCCAGACTATCCACAACTCCATCAATCTTGGTATCATCTGTAAACTTACAAACACACCCTTCTACATTTTCATCCAGGTCATTTATATACATCACAAACAGCAGAGGTCCCAGCACAGATCCCTGTAGAACTCCACAAATTACAAACCTCCAGCTCAAATAAGCCCTTTGACCACTACTCTCTGTCTTCTATGCACAAACCAGTTCTGAATCCAAACAGCCAATTCCCTGCAGATCCCATACATCTTAATCTTTTGGATTAGTCTCCCATGAGGGACTTTGTCAACCGCTTTACTAAAATCCATGTAGACAACATCCACTGCTCTACTCCCATCAATCTCTCTCATCACCTTGTCAAAAAGCTCAATCAAGCTGGTAAGGCATGACCTGCCGTGCACAAAGCCATGCTGGCTCTCCCTAATTAGGTCATGGGTTTCCAAATACTCATAAATCCTATCCCTAAGAATTTTCTCCAGCAACTTCGCTGCAACTGACGTGAGACTCACCAGTCTATTGTTCCCAGCATTTTCCTTTGTTCACCTCTGAAGTAGAGGTACAACTTTAATCATTCACTCGTCCTCCGGGACCTCACCTGTGGCTGGAAAGGACACAGATATTGGTCAAAGGCCCAGAAATCTTGTCTCTTGCCTCTTTTGTTAACCTGGGGTAAATCCCATCAGGTGCTGGGTCTTATCCACCTTAATACTCATTAGGAGGCCCAATATTTCCTCTTCCTTGACTTCTAAATGCCCTAATATACATTGCACACTGATTTCCTGACTAAATTCATCACCTCTCTTGATGTCCAAGGTTTCATCTTTCCATCCCTGTCCTTCCTTCTAACAGGAACATACTTTTCTTGTGCTCTGTGCAATTAATCTTTAAACACCCTCCACATGTCTGATGTGGAGTTGCAAGAGAAAAGGTATTCCCAATTAATGCTTCTTAGTTCCTAACTAATGCCCTCGTAATTTGCTCTACAATTTAAAACTCTCCCACAAGGACCGTACCTATCCTTGTCTATAGCTATCCTGAGTGTTAAGAAGTTGTCACTGTTCCTTAACTGGTCACCCACTGAAAGGCCCGTCACCTGGCCAGGCTCATTACTCAACACCAGGTCCAGTACAGACCCTCCTCTCATTGGACTGTCCACATATTGATTTTAAGAAACCTTCTTGAATGCACTTAACAAATTCAGCCCCATCTAAACCCCTTGCACTAAGATCTCAGTTTATAATTGGGAAGCTGAAATACCCCACGACAACAACCATAATATTGTTACACTTTTCCTTAATCTGATTACATATCTGTTCCTCAATGTCCCTGTTTCTATTAGGCTATCTGTAGTATGATCCCATCAGTGTGGTTTCACTCTTCCTATTCCTTGTACATTAATTACCCATTCCTGCCCCTCTCTCAATCAAGTTTCAGTAATAGCCACTGCATTGTAGTTTCATGTACTGATCAATGCTCTAAGTTCATCACCCTTACCCATAATATTCCTAGCTTCAAAATATGTACACTTTAAACTATTCGAATCATCATACCTGTTATTTCAATTTTGCCTTTCAATATTTCCCCTGACACCTACCTTCTAGTCCAATCCTTCCTTTCCCGACACGGTGCTCTGGTTTCCAGTTCTCTGCAAAACTAGTTCAAACTCTCCTGTGTAGCGTCAGAAAACCTCCTGGCCAGGATCTTGGTTTCCTTCCAGTTCAGGTGCAACCTATCCCTCCTGTACTGATCCCGCCTTCCCAGAAAAGGTTCCAATGATCCAACAACTGGAAACCCTGCCCCCTGCACCATCTCCACAACCATTCAGTCATCCGTGTTGTCAGCCTATTCCTACCTGCACTAGCCGATGTCATTGAGAGTAATCTGGTGGTCCTTCTCATTAGCCTCTTTCCTGACTTATTATACTCACTGCGTAGGACCTCTTCCCATTCCCCGCCTGTGTCATTGGTGCCAATATGCATTGCGACCTCTGGCTGTTTCCTGAACCCTCCCCACCAAGAATATCCTGCATCTGCTCTGACTCATTTTAAATTGCTCATTGAGAATGCAGAAATCTCACTTTGTGTACTGTCTCTGACTCTACACAATGTTATGTGTTCCACGTGCAACTGTACAGATAAAGTTTTATCACATAAATACTGGTGAAAACCACCTCAATATTTTCTTTGTTAACAGAAGAGATTCTGCAGATGCTGAAATCTTGAGCAACATACACAAAATACTTGCAGGCAGTGTAGCACCGCTGAGAAGAGCCAAATGAAACACAAACACTGTAATGTTCTTGCGTCAGTCACTTTATGGTGAATGAGTACAACGTGTGCTGCCTTTCCCCCTCAGCAGGCAGGCATCAGCAATCATTCGTGTGCTGAAGATTGAATGCAAGTCAATGGCAGATTCAGTGCTCGATACTATAAAAGAACACCATACACACAGATTCGGGATGCAGAGGCAGAAATAAACAGGAGTTACAGGGAGATAGTCACCCCTAAGAGTCAGGAGGTAGGTAGCGGGGTGACTGTCAGGAGAGGGAAGGGGAATAGACAGAATGAGCAGAGCACCACTGTGGCTGTTCCCATCAATAATAAGTATACCATTTTGGATACTGTTGGTGGGGATGACCTACCAGGGACAAGTTTCAGTGGTTGCGTCTCTGGCACTGAGACTGGACCCTCAGCTCAGAAGGGAAGGAGGGAAAAGAAGAGAGCAGTAGTGGTAGGGGATTCGATAGTTAGGGGGACAAATAGGAGGTTCTGTGGAAGAGATCGAGAACCCCAGATGGTCTGTTGCCTCCTTGGTGCCAAGGTCTGCGATATCTCGGATCAAGTTCTCAGTATTCTCAAGAAGGAGGGTGAGCAGCCAGATGTCGTTGTCCATGTAGGGACCAATGACGTGGATAGGAAGAAGGAGGAGGTCCTGCAAAGAGAATTTAGGGAGTTAGGTGCAAAGTTGAAGGACAGGATCTCCAGGGTTGCAATCTCAGGATTGCTACCCATGCCATGTGCTAGTGAGGCTAGAAAGAGGAAGATAATGCAGCTAAATACGTGGCTAAGGAGTTGGTGCAGGAGGGAGTGCTTCATGTTTCTGGACAATTGGGCCTTGTTCCAGGGAAGGTGGGACCTGTTCTGACGGGACAGGTTGCACCTGAAATGGAGGGGGACTAACATCCCTGTGGGAAGATTTCCTAGATCTGCTCCGGAGGGTTTAAACTAGATTGGCAGGGGGAGGGGAAACCAGAGTGTTAGAGCAAATAGTGAGGTGGAGGAGGATAAAGGTCATGCGAGAGCTGCAAGTATAGTGCATGGAGTAAAGCCAGATTTAACATATAAAGAGGCTTTGAGGAAAGAGCAGCAGAATAAAGGGTGTAAAGGTAGTAAGGTAGAAGGGCTAAAGTGTGTGGACTTCAATGCAAGAAGCATCAGGAACAAAGGTGATGAACTGAGAGCTTGGATACATACATGGAATTATGATGTAGTGGCCATTACAGAGACTTGATTGGCACCAGGGCAGGAATGGATTCTCAATATTCCTGGGGTTCAGTGTTTTAAAAGGGATGGGGGGGAGAAGGGGGAGGAGGGGTGGCATTTCTGGTCAGCGATACTATTACAGCTACAGGAAGGGTGGGTATTGTAGCAGGATCCTCTTTTGAGTCAGTATGGGTGGAAGTCAGGAACAGGAAGGGAGCAGTTACTCTACTGGGAGTATTCTATAGGCCCCCTGGTAGCAGCAGAGATACCGAGGAGCAGATTGGGAGGTAGATTTTGGAAAGGTGCAAGAATAACAGTGTTGTTATCATGGGTGACTTTAACTTCCCTAATATTGATTAGCACCTGATTAGTTCCAATGGTTTAGACAGGGCAGAATTTGTTAAGTGCATCCAGGACGGATTCCTGTCACAGTATGTTAACAGGCCGACTAGGGGGAATGCCATACTAAATCTAGTATTAGGTAACAAACCGGGTCAGGTCACAGATCTGTCAGTGGGTGAGGAAGACAGTGACCACCTCTCCCTGGCCTTCAGCATTATCATGGAAAAGGATAGAATCAGAGAGGACAGGAAAAATTTTTTATTGGGGAAGGGCAAATTACGAGGCTATAAGGCTAGAACTTGCGGGTGTGAATTGGGATGATGTTTTTGCAGGGAAATGCGCTATGGACATGTGGTCGATGTTTAGGGATCTCCTGCAGGATGTTAGGGATAAATTTGTCCCGGTAAGGAAGATAAAGAATGGTAGGGTGAAGGAACCGTGGGTGACAAGTGAGGTGGAGAATCTAGTCAGGTGGAAGAAAGCAGCATACGTGAGGTTTAGGAAGCAAGGATCAGATGAGTCTATTGAGGAATATAGGGTAGCAAGAAAGGAGCTTAAGAAGGGGCTGAGAAGAGCAAGAAGGGGGCATGAGAAGGCCTTGGTGAGTAGGGTAAAGGAAAACCCCAAGGCATTCTTCAATTATGTGAAGAAGAAAAGGATGACAGGAGTGAAGGTAGGACCAATTAGAGATAAAGGTGGGAAGATGTGCCTGGAGACTGTGGAAGTGAGTGAGGTCCTCAGTGAATACTTCTCTTCAGTAATCACCAATGAGAGGGAACTTGATGTTGGTGAGGACAATATGAGTGAGGTTGATGTTCTGGAGCATGTTGATATTAAGGGAGAAGAGGTGTTGGAGTTGTTAAAATACATTAGGACGGATGAGTCCACGGGGCCTGATGGAATATTCCCCAGGCTGCTCCACGAGGTGAGGGAAGAGATTGCTGAGCCTCTGGCTAGGATCTTTATGTCCTCGTTGTCCATGGGAATGGTACCGGGGGACTGGAGTGAGGCGAATGTTGTCCCTTTGTTCAAAAAAGTTAGTAGGGATAGTCCAGGTAATTATAGACCAGTGAGCCTTACGTCTGTGGTGGGAAAGCTGTTGGAAAAGATTCTTAGAGATAGAATCGATGGGCATTTAGAGAATCATGGTCTGATCAGGGACAGTCAGCATGGCTTTGTGAAGGGCAGATTGTGTCTAACAAGCCTGATAGAGTTCTTTGAGAATGTGACCAGGCATATAGATGAGGGTAGTGCAGTGGATGTGATCTACATGGATTTTAGCAAGGCATTTGACAAGGTACCACATGGTAGGCTTATTCAGAAAGTCAGAAGGCATGGGATCCAGGGAAGTTTGGCCAGGTGGATTCAAAATTGGCTTGCCCGCAGAAAGCAGAGGGCCGTGGTGGAGGGAGTACTTTCGGATTGGAGGGTTGTGACTAGTGATTCCCACAAGGATCAGTTCTGGGACCTCTACTTTTCGTGATTTTTATTAAAGACCTGGATGTGGGGGTAGAAGGGTGGGTTGGCAAGTTTGCAGATGACACAAAGATTGGTGGTGTTGTAGATAGTGTAGAGGATTGTCGAAGATTGCAGAGAGACATTGATAGGATGCAGAAGTGGGCTGAGAAGTGGCAGATGGAGTTCAACCCAGAGAAGTGTGAGGTGGTACACTTTGGAAGGACAAACTCCAAGGCAGAGTACAAAGTAAATGGCAGGATACTTGGGAGTGTGGAGGAGCAGAGGGATCTGGGGGTGCATGTCCACAGATCCCTGAAAGTTGCTTCACCGGTAGATAGGGTAGTTAAGAAAACTTATGAGGTGTTAGCTTTCATAAGTCAAGGGATAGAGTTTAAGAGTCACGGGGTAATGATGCAGCTCTATAAAACTCTGGTTAGGACACACTTGGAGTACTGTGTCCAGTTCTGGTTGCCTCAATATAGGAAGGATGTGGAAGCATTGGAAAGGGTACAGAGGAGATTTACCAGGATGCTGCCTGGTTTAGAGAGTATGCATTTTGGGTTGATCCGAGATTAAAGGAACTAGGGCTTTACTCTCTGGAGAGAAGGAGGATGAGAGGAGACATGATAGAGGTATACAAGATAATAAGTGAATAGATAAGAGTGGACAGCCTCTTCCCCAGGGCACCACTGCTCAGTACAAGAGGATATGGCTTTAAGGTAAGGGGAGGGAAGTTCAAGGGGGATATTAGAGGAAGGTTTTTTACTCAGAGTGGTTGGTGCGTGGAATGCACTGCCTGAGTCAGTGGTGGAGGCAGATACACTCGTGAAATTTAAGAGACTACTAGACAGGTATATGGAGGAATTTAAGGTGGGGGGGGGGTTATATGGGAGGCAGGGTTTAAGGGTTGGCACAACATTGTGGGCCGAAGGGCCTGTACTGTGCTGTATTGTTCTATGTTCTATCCCTTCACATGTAACATTTGTAATGATTTCATACATTTAAATTACCACATTAGACATAAAATGATCACAGTACAGTTGGTCCTCCTTAACTGCAAATTCCGCATCCGCGAATTCAACCAACCGCAAATCGCAAAAACCCAGAAGTGCTCTTCCAGCACTTGTTGTTCGAGCATGTACAGACATTTTTTTCTTGTCATTATTCCCTAAACAATGCAGTATAACAACTATTTTACATAGCATTTACATTGTATTAGGTATTATAAGTAATCTAGAGATGATTTAAAGTATACGGGAGGATGTGCGTGGGTTATCGGGATTAAAAAAAATTGGAAGTTCTCTTACTGAGTAAATAGGAACAGGTATATCCGGTATTATTTAGCATCAGTTAGTCAAATGTTTGTCTTAGTACATAGTATATATTTTACCTTTCTATGCATATAAAACACTTAAGAACGTATGTTTCAGCACCCTTTCCACCGTGCCGGGTTGATGTGGAGGATCAAAAACCCCAAACCCCAAAACCTAATAATTAAACCACTGCGTTGCTTAGTAATAATTGTAGCTTTCATCGGGGCAGAGCTTTTCTCACTTTATCCTTTAAAATTGTTCCGATCGTTGACCGACGTAGCCTAATGCTTTTCCAGTGACCGATGTCGTTTCACCTCTTTCCGATCGCTTTATTATTTCCACTTTATTTTCAGTCGTGATCATGATTATTTTTGTGAACAGAAACACTGCACATTCAGAGCTCTGGCGCTGGGTCTTATTGTCCATCGCACTGAGACAGGTTAAATAAGGTCTGGGGTTCCGCTGGGTCCTAAGATCCACCGTATTGAAACGGGTTGAATAAGAGACTTGAGCATCCGCGAGGGTTCCCGGAACCAATCCCTCGCGGATAAGGAGTCTCTCTATATATATATATATAAACTGTGCAATTTACCTTCAATTTACAAACGTACTTTGTTTTATTATTTGATCTTTCATGATTATTCAACAGTAAAGGCTCATTTTATTTTGCTAGGGTGACCAGGGAAATCCAGGTCCAGCTGGCCCACCGGGTTTTGGCATCAAAGGAGTGCCAGGCAAACAGGTAAAATTCTTATTCGTTTAGCACCAAATGTTCCTCTTTAATTTATGGCATTTTAAATATTGAATGTACTGAGACTGTGCACTGACTGACCTGCTGATTTTCAACGTATCTGTCCATATGAATTCCAGTTTTGCTAGCTTGCTCTTAAATGAGTACAGCAAGCTCATTTCCAACTCACTTTTAGCTCCAAATGAATTTTATTTCCACAGTCAGTGGTGCTCCGCTTTTGCCCGGTGTGCTTGTTTGATTTGATTTGAAGCCATGTGTGTACAAAGCTATTTCATAATTTGATCTTCAAAGTTTAGATTGATGAAAACAAAATAGTAAAAAATGATTATAACACTTAGGCATCTTCTGTTAAACCGTTTGTCCAAAGCATGAATAAAATGTTAACACATCTTGCTTAGCAGCAGCAGTATTCTGTCTGAACTTAGTCTCCTTCAAGGATCCAGCAGAAGATAGCATCCTTCTCAGGGGCAGTGATGGAACTGTGGTTTCTACTGTAAACTGATTTGCAGATAATTTCCTTTGGCAATGCTCAACCTAACAAATCTAACAACCTTGTCTATGTCTTTGCTATTGGGGACTGCTACATCTTTATCAGAATCTACAGCATTCTGATGAGTTAGGCAACAAATACAGCTCTGCTCCCCGGGCAAATATGTGTAGCACACACATTTGTAACTATTTGTGTTATTTTCTTTTCATAATATAGCAAAATTTTAAAAAAAACAAGAAATGCTGTTTCTGATCATGCATATGGACTCCCAAAGTCCAGGTGATATTGTGAGCTTGAAGATGGGGTCAGCTTCTATTGTATCACTTAGCCCCTAACAAAAAATATGTATGATTTAGGAACTGGACTGGGCCTCTTGGTCCCTCAGATCTGCTCTGCCATTTAATAAGATCATAGTTGATCTGATTCTCAGTTCAACTCCACATTCCCATCTACCCACTTCAACCTGTACTAAAGCTTGGGACACATACCACCAAACTCCAGGACATTTCTATCCTGCTGTTGCAAGACTCTCGATCAGACCTCTCGTATGATAGATTCAGAATCAGAATTAAGTTTATTGTTACTGACATACTGTATGTTGTGAAATTTATTTTGTGACAGCTGTAAAAGGCATAAAAAAAGTTACAATAATATATAGTGCAAAAGAGACAAACTCTTAGCCTTTCAGTCTACTTCGTCATGACCCTCACACCCTATTTGTATGTCTGTGTTGCACATTCGCTATAAATGTAACTCTCTATTCTGTGTTCTGTTATTCTTTATTCCTTCTGTACTTCCTCTCTACATATGCAAGGAATGGTCTACCCGGTAATTAGACAGAAATTGTGAGGAATAAGACAGCAATTGCCAAGAGAACAGTCCTCTGTTCTTCACAAAATGCCGAAAGCATCCCATAGATTTATACCCGAATCCTTATCCCAAGAGCTCCTAATTCTGAAAACATACAAATGGATTCTGCCACCACTGAAAGAATATTTTCTGTCATTAGTATTATTTTTTAGAACTGGCAATAACACCTTTTTTAATAGCTTAATGGAGACAAAATGAATAATATTCTTTAATATTTTTCAGTTTAGTTTTAAAACCCGTGAGAAATATTATTACCAGGTTTTTTTTACTAGTATAACCATCCAAGGAACAAATAGACAAATATGATTTTTATTAGAAAATGAAGTATTAAGTCATCAAAATGGCATTCGCTATCTGCCAATTCCTCCAATAAAACTTCTAACTTTCTTTCATTGTACTTGTGTATCTAGGAAAAGAGTAACTTATCTAAACAATATATTTTGTTTTTGTTTAAGTGTACTATAGTCTGATTTTCTCTGTGCTTCCCCTGCCACCAACATCATCATCCTCTGTTGCCTTCTCATATATTCTCCCTTGCTCTCTACCATATAATGGGGCTTCTTTTTGTTATTTCCCTCTTTTTTCTCGGCACAGAAAACGTGCTTTATCTCCAACATCTTTGATGAAAGATCAGCAACACATTCCCACATATGACAATGTTAAACCAATTACCAATGACTATTGCCTTATACACTCTTGCTTATCAAATATCTATCCACTTTGCCCTTAACAATTATTCAGACTGTTTCTCCTGCTCTCACAAAGAGTAAGAGGGAGCAAAGGAGGGAAATTTTGGGATTGGAGCATGGTGCATATCTTAGATGCCAGATCCAATAATGCAGAGAAAAGGAGACCAACAGCAGAGATAGCGCCCTATATGATCTCAGGTTTTGTGAGCTCCTCAGGGAGAAAAGCAGAAGAAGATGGCTTGCAATGTAGAAGAGATGCCTAGGTTTATTTTTCTGCCTTCTTGGATGGTCCTGGCAAATGGGACTGGTTTGCTTAGTCACTGTTGATACAACAACTCTGCCATCCCAGGAACCAACCCTTGGGTAGGTTTTAATGGGGCTTCACATGATCCAGCCAGATTTGGTCGTTAATGGCTAAACAAACCATTTACCATGTTCATTCAAGTCACATCTTTGGACTGGAGAAGTAGGCACAATGAAAATGGGTAAAGGTTTAATTAGTAACAATTAGATCTGTTTGCTTTCCTCTTTAATGTCCACTTGACTATAATTAACCAAATGTGTGCTGGTAGGTTAATTGGCTACTGAAAGTTGGCTGTAAATGCAGAATCAAAAAGAAATTGACGGCATGGGTGTGAGGTCATAGATTGTAGTGGTACAGTGATTTAAGCAGAAAGGGACTGGGATTGATGGGGTTGCTCTGCTGGGAGATAGCATGGTTCCAAAAGGCTAAAAGGTCTTCATCTGTGTCAAAATAAATAATGCATACATTGAAAGCATTCATAAGTATTTATTCAACTTGTAGGACAAGGAAATTCACATAGTCGATGCTAATGCAGATAAAAATGTCCTTTGCATCATTTTACTCTGTGTTGCCCTGATAATATTACACGGTTCTGAAGACGAGAAAAACTGTTCCTACTATATTCACATGATAAACATGAATTATATAAATGTACAGTTAAAGACCCTGCTGCAAAATCTGATGCTAAGTTCAACTAATATTTCCAGCCGAACGCTATGACTGATGAGACCTCCTCAGAGAAAGCACCACCAGACTGAAAGAAAAGTAGCATTAAATATTGGCAATCGAAGCAAGTTTGAGAAATCTGCCGGTGTTACTGAAGAGAAAGGATAGTTTAATATGTTGAACATAACTTTCATTAGAACTGAAAACAAATTAATTGGTGGAGAAAAGGAGGGCAATGAGAATGCTAGTTTAATCACAGAGAGGAAATTCAAACTACAAAATAGACAAGGAGCACATTGTCAAATTATACAAAAGATCATTGCAGTGAAGCAGTGAAAGATGTCAGATGGACATAATTGCAAACTGCCAATATAAAAAGGCCATCTAAAGAGAAAAGAGACCAGCTGATCAAAAGGATGGAACTGAGTTGACAGAGGTCTACAGTGGAAACATGCTGTATCCTAGGTAATTTCCCCCCACCCCCAGAGGAAAAGCTACTGCCCTTTAATTTGACATATTTTCCAGAATGGAATTTTTGTTTCCTTGTGGAATAGTCTCAGTGAATAGCTTGACAGCTGTTGGTCTAAATATGTGAGAACTAGAGCCAGCACAATAAGACCTAAGAAATTCAAACAACAACACACACAAAATGCTGGTGGAACACAGCAGGCCAGGCAGCATCTATAGGGAGAAGCACTGTCGACGTTTCGGGCTGAGACCCTTCGTCAGGACTAACTGAAAGGAAAGATAGTAAGAGATTTGAAAGTAGTCGGGGGAGGGGGAAATGCAAAATGATAGGAGAAGACCAGAGGGGGTGGGATGAAGCTAGGAGCTGGAAAGGTGATTGGCGAAAGTGATACAGAGCTGGAGAAGGGAAAGGATCATGGGACGGGAGGCCTCGGGAGAAAGAAAGGGGGAGGGGGAGCACTGGAGGGAGATGGAGAACAGGCTGAGTGATGGGCAGAGAGAGAGAAAAAAACAAACAACTAAATATGTCAGGAATGGGGTAAGAAGGGGAGGAGGGGCATTAACGGAAGTTAGAGAAGTCAATGTTCATGCCATCAGGTTGGAGGCTACCCAGCTGGTATATAAGGTGTTGTTCCTCCAACCTGAGTTTGGATTCATTTTGACAGTAGAGGAGGCCATGGATAGACATATCAGAATGGGAATGGGACGTGGAATTAAAATGTGTGGCCACTGGGAGATCGGGTCTCATCAATATATAAAAGGCCACACTGGGAGCACCGGACACAGTATACCACACCAGCTGACTCACAGGTGAAGTGTTGCCTCACCTGGAAGGACTGTCTGGGGCCCTGAATGGTGGTGAGGGAGGAAGTGTAAGGGCAGGTGTAGACCGTTTCGCTGAAAGACCCAACGCAGACTGGGAGACCGTTTCGCTGAACACCTACGCTCGGTCCGCCAGAGAAAGCAGGATCTCCCAGTGGCCACACATTTTAATTCCATGTCCCATTCCCATTCTGATATGTCTATCCATGGCCTCCTCTACTGTCAAAATAAATCCAAACTCAGGTGGAGGAACAACACTTTATATACTGGCTGGGTAGCCTCCAACCTGATGGCATGAACATTGACTTCTCTAACTTCCGTTAATGCCCCTCCTCCCATTCTTACCCCATCCCTGATATATTTAGTTCTTTTCCCCCCCTCCTTTTCTCTCTCTCTCTCTCTCTCTGCCCATCACTCTGCCTGTTCTCCATCTCCCTCTGGTGCTCCCCCCACCTTTCTTTCTCCCGAGGCCTCCTGTCCCATGACCCTTTCCCTTCTCCAGCTCTGTATCCCTTTCGCCAATCACCTTTCCAGCTCTTAGCTTCATCCCACCCCCTCCGGTCTTCTCCTATCATTTCGCATTTCCCCCTCCCCCCACTACTTTCAAATCTCTTACTATCTTTCCTTTTGGTTAGTCCTGACAAAGGGTCTCAGCCCGAAACGTCGACAGTGCTTCTCCTTATAGATGCTGCCTGGCCTGCTGTGTTCCACCAGCATTTTGTGTGTGTTGTTTGAATTTCCAGCATCTGCAGATTTCCTCGTGTTTGCTCTTTAAGTACAAGCAGAATTAGGCCACTCAGCCCATTAAATCTGCTCCACCATTCCACCATGTCTGATTTATTATCCCTCTCAACAAAAATAGTATGTTGGCCTTTGTTTGCGGGAGGATTTGAGTTAAGATTGCAGATACCAAGATCTGGTGCAGCATCGGGAATATTGCATACAGCTCTGACGTCCCTACCTTCCATAAACTGAGTTTAATGATGTTCACGAGACTGATCTCTGGAATGACATATTTGTCATATAAGGAACTGTTAAGCTGACTAGGTCCTGAATTTAGAAGAGTAAGGAGTGATTTCATTGAAACGTGCAAAGTTTATATATACTGTAGTTGCTGAGATCGATGTGGATTTGATGATTCTCCTTGTTGGGATACTTGGAACCAGAGGACGTGGATGCATAATAAGGGGTTCTTCAGGATTGGGACAAGAAGTAACGTACCTTGGGAATTTTCTACCCAAGCCAGAAAGGTTCTGTCACTGAGTATATTCAAGACAGAGTTTAATAAGTTGTTAGACTTTAAGGGATTCAAGAGAAATAGCGTTAGGGAAGTGTCATGGAGGTGAAAGATCAAGCATGATCATTTGATTGGTGGGGTAGGTAAGTAAGATGGCTCAAACAACACACTTTTTGTTCTGTTTCCTTTATTATATAGAGCAGGGGAGAGTATCGGCACATCTTCTAGACCAAATAGACTATTAAGTGCTTCCTCCTGGGCCCCCAAACTTCGCTGCTGTCCTGGCACCACCTCTGTCTGTAGGGTCATGATCAGGATCAAGCATCCCTTGAGTTGGGGTTGTAGCCCTTATCCCTCTTCCCACTAATATAGCAGTACGATCCTTGTTTGTCGTTGCTGCCTCTGCTATATTGGTCTTTATTTGATTGAGAATCAATCCTATCAACTAGTCTGGGTGAATATATTGCTTTAAAAACAAAAGCAGCTTGTTGGGTTAAAACTGCATGTGGTGAAAAGTAAAATTTATAGCTGAGGACCTTGCCCCACTATTTGAAAACATGGCACTGGAATATCAGGACCAAGCTTATTACTGCAAGATTAAGATGGAATTATTTATTTTCAAATATATAATATAATATAAACTTCTCTGCTTTTCAGGAACACTGGAGACTTGTGTACTGCCAGTGAGACATCAGAGAGTGATTTTATTTTTAACTTAGTGAGGTGTTTGGGCATCAGTTCCCTCGCATCAGTCTTGTGCAGCCACTGAAATCCCCAAAGTAAATTTCTCAAATATGATAGAGATTAGGAAAACAATGCTGTAAAAACAAAAAAAAATTTCTTACTAATATTTTTTAGAAAATCTGACAAGTTCAACTGGCTACACAGTGTGAGCAAGTTTGTCTTCACTAACTACTAAGCAGTATTTGAGGGATGTGACCTGAGAGCTTTCTGCAACAGAGTTCCACATAAAAATAAAGTTGAAAAATGTGTTTGTAGTTTGTTACTGAGTAAGTTTGTTATTCTGGAACTTTCTTACTGTGTTCTAGGGTGAGCCTGGTAAAAGGGGACCCAGTGGTTTTCTTGGATATCCTGGACCAGCCGGACCTATTGGACCCAAGGTAAATTCCTTTATATTGGTCTTATTCTTCAGAACCAAATGGAAAATCCCATTCAGCTAAATTTTACTTGTAAATAGTAATTTAGCTCTCCAATAAAATAATGCATTTCTAATTGTTAATAAAATCATTAATTTATGGCACTGTAAAGCCATTTGTAGAAAAGCCACACAACACAGAAAAAGGCCTCCTGGCTCATTGTGTTCAAACCAACTATGAAGCACCAGTCTAATACTAATCCCATTTTTTTCCCCACATCCCTCTCAGCCCTTCCATTCGCTTTGCCGCCCCAATTGCAGTTTACAGTAGTTAACTCACTATCCAGCTCAGTTCATCTTTGGGAGAAAAGTGCTGCATCCAAAGAAACCACAAAGGGATTACTCGAGAATGTATCTGGTTTACAGCCTGAGCATCTAGGCTCTGGAGGTTTGAGACAGCACTGTGACCCTATTTAACTGAGTTTTTAATGTTTAATTCTATTGGCTGCTCTCTCCCTAATTGAACAAAGTTAGATAATGACCTGCTTAGCAAGTCATGCACAATTTAATAAAGCTCATTTGAAACAGATGTTCATATATAATTATGTTAATAATGGCATCTTATATGAAGTTAACTGGAAGCACAAATTACTCACCACCTCCCACAGTAGGCCCAGACAATACAGATAATTTGCACCCAGTGCATAATCAATAGGAACATTTATCAGAACATTGGGCAAAAAGGATTTCAGTAGTCCAAATGACCTAATGCTGAATTAAGGTGTGCGAAGTGCTTGGATTGCATTCTGGCCCTTTGATGTGTGGGGGAAAAATACTCTATTATTCCATCACCTTGCTTGCAGTTTCCATGGTATATTAATACTTTCCTTACAACATTCGTTACAGGGCTGTTGAGTTCTGATGGGAGATGAGTAAGGGAGATGGGGCAGTGGGATGAAATCAGAAGAGTGCTTACCATCTTAACAATGAGACTGAAGGAAACAGTAATTCTGTATGCAATTCCCTCATGTAAGTTCAGTGAGAAGGGTTTCAGTGATACGAGTCCAAAACAAAGGTGGAGAGCAGAGCCTCTCATGGTGCACTTGGATGAGGATATGTCACCAGATGGTGCACATGCTGCTGAAGCAACGGAGAAGTTTTTTGGCTTCAGATTTTACCACAAGGGAAACGTCTGATTTATTTCTTCTGGAAAGGAAACTAGAACATGTTGCAGGTGAAAGGCACAATACTGATCTCACTTCAGAGTCAATGTGACTAGTGAAGAGTTTTGTAAATTTAGGGTGAATAAATCTGAGGGACTTGATAAAATGCATTGCAGGAATTTTTAGGGAATAAGACAGGAAATTATAGAAATTATATGAATTATAAAATGCTACAGAAGTCAGCGGAATTACTGGAATGATGCCAAGAATTGCAGCAAGGCAGCTGCTATTGATTTTTTTCTTCTGTGGTAGGAAAATATAAGGTCATCCATTTTGAATTAAATTCTAAAGTAATGATAATATCCTGGAACATCTGTACAGAGATAAAATGATAAAAGCAAGCAATAGTGCCGATTATGAAAGGATCTTCCTTGTTGACAGTCTTTTATGGTGTAACAAAGGAGCTTTCTGACAACTTAGGGAAACTAAGACTGCAAATAAAGAAATCAAACCATAGTCAGTGGTAGCATTTCTACTGGATGATAGATACAAATGTAAGAGGATTGTCTCAGCTTCACAATATGTGCCCTTTGTGGTAGCTGTGGAACTAAACCTGTAGAGCTGATAGTGACAATAAAAAGTCCTGGATATATGCAATTGTCAATTAGAGTTCAGTGAAAAGGTGCGTGAAGTGCCTGAGAAATGGCCAAACATTCTAAATGACAATGTTGTGCAATTTTTATTAGGAATCTCTTCATGGGTGCTAGAGGATCAAGTGGTTCCACACATCACTTTAGCCTTAATCCTAAGGAGCTGAAATCTAAAAAGGATGTCGATATTAGTCCCCTAATGTCAAGGCAAAATGTAACTTCTTATAGTAATGAGAAATCATAATAAAAATGAATCAACTAGAATCACACTCAATGTAAAAAAGAATTTTGGTGTATTTTGGAGTCTAATCATCTTAGATTGAAGACATTGACTTGCTTAGCAGTTCATTGGTCAGTGTCTTCAGTCCAAATATCATCATAATTATCATTGTCATTTCTTGCATTGTAAAGTCAGAAGTAGCTGTGTTTGCTGATCGTTACACAGTGTCCAATTCCTCAAAGAATGACCTAGTTCATACTTGCATATAAGAAGACTTAGACACCTGTCCAGCACAGACTGATAAGTGGCAAAAATGTTATGCCACTGAAGAGTCATCTAGTGACTATCTCCATCTTTGGAGAGTTTAACCGTCTACCCACAATCTTCACTGCCATTGGCATCACAGAGTCTTTAATATTACAGGGGTAATTATTAGACAGCTATATGTGGCTACAAGAGCAGGATAGAGTCTGGATGGGGTGCCACCTAGTACAGTGGTTAGCGTGATACTCTCACAGCTCAGGGTGACGGAGTTCGGAGTTCAATTCTGGAACCATCTGTAAGACGTTTGTAAGTTCTTCCCGTGAGTGCATGGGCTTCCTTCAGGTGCTCCTGTATCCTCCCACAGTCCAAAGACATACCAGGTAGTAGGTTAATTGTAAATCATCCTATGATTAGGTAGGTAGTCCTCCGTTAGTCTCGATAGACCATGGATTTGCGCCTTGGAAAGTTTCCAGGGTGCAAGCCTGGGCAAGGTTTTTTTTTATGGAAGACTGGCAGTTGCCCAAGCTGCAAGCCTCCCCTCTCCACGCCACCAATGTTGTCCAAGGGAAGGGCACTAGGACCCATACAACTTGGCACCGGTGTCGTCGCAGAGCAATGTGTGGTTATGTGCCTTGCTCAAGGACACACACGCAGCCTCAGCCAAGGCTCAAACTAGTGACCTTCAGATCACTAGACTGATGCCTTAACCACTTGGCCACGCGCCAACACCATCCTGTGATTAGGCTAGGGTTAAATAGGGGGTTGCTGGGCAGTGTGGCTTGTTGGGCTGGAAGGGCCTGTTCTTCACTCTACCTCTAAATAAAATAAAACAAAATAATTTCTGTGGCGAGTGACTGTCATTCGAAACCTTTCAACCATGAAAATTATATTACTGGGAATCATTTCTAAGCAAAGGCAGTCAATGATGATTAAACTTTCTGTCACTTCCAGTGCTCTAGAAGAGTTTTTTGGCTATTCGAGGAAAGAGGTATTTGAATACCTAGCACAAAATCCAAGGTCTACTGGACAGCAAAGACGCTTCTCCTCCTTTGTATGTCAGAGACTTAAGCTATCAACCCAAAGCACTGGAGAATTGTCACTAATGCTGTTTCTACAAAACTCTTCAAATCCACTAAAAGCACGTGAACAAAAATCAGGGTCCTCATGTAGGGTTTCAATCTGAACTGTTATTAATTTCTTTTCTCCAGCGATATTACTCAACCTGCTGAATTTCTCCAACAGATTGTTTGTTGTTTCAGATTCGAACACATGCAGTCTCTTGTTTCTCTCTGAATCAATATCAGTGTCCTCTTCCGAGTCACCATCCCCAGTGAAACTCAAATTGGCTTCTTAGGTCAGGGTATGACATTTTCAACAGATGGACTGAAGACACCATTCAAGGATATCCACAAAACCAAAATCCTTGGGAAAAATGCAAGATCTCCATTGACTCCTAGGGGACCCTGACCAATGATAGCTCACAATGGAGGAGCATTTGGGATGGCACTGAGAATCTCAAACCTGTGCATTGGGAGCAGACAGAAACCCAGCATTAACAACAGCGAACATGCCTCAGTTCCCTAACTTCTCACCCTCAAAATCTGTGATTCCACATTCAGCTCAATAGTCGCCTTCAAACTCTCAGGACCGGAGTGAAACCGGGTCATCCTTGATATCAAGAAGCAGGCTGAGCGGGTTCCTGGCATGTAGTTATTGGTTAAGTGCAATTCTGCTGTACTATAAATTATTGGATGCTGGAGGAAGGTGTTAAGAGTTCGTTGGACAGCAAGAAGATCCAACAAGTCAATACTTGAAGAAATACAGCCAGACTGCTCACTAGGAGGCTTGATTACGAGACAAGAGCTCAGATATTTCGGCCACATCATGAGAAGACAGGATTCCTTGGAGAAGTCTCTCACGTTAGGTAAAATAGAATGTAAAGAAGGAGAGGACAATAGCGGCTACGATGGATAGATAATATTACTCAGACAATGCATATGACCTTGGGGGATCTTAGAGAGGCAGTTTCCAACAAGAAGGCTTGGTGTGCAAGAGTCCCTAAGGTCACAAAGAGTTGAACTCAACTTAATGACTGAACAACAAACACATAAATCAATGTGTAAAGTTCCATTTGTTAGAATGTACAAAATGTATGGCAGCGTTGATCTGATAAATGGCAAACAGATTAGCTGACAGAATAGAGGCCAGATGTTGTGGAGTTATTGGTGAAGTCTGCAGATTCCCAGTGGAAGTTAAATGAAATATGAATTGGTTTTTTGGGTTGAAAAGCTGTAGGCCTTGACCAGCTATTTCTGCTTGTGATCAGAACCTGAAGATGGAGTTGAAGGGCAGTACATTCAACATTAGTTTAAGAAATCATTCAACGTATGCACTTTCAAGCTGTGAAGTTAATTCATGAAGAATATGGATTTGCTGATATATGTTGGCTAATTAAGATACAAATTAAATAGATTTCTTTCAAAAAATATCATTTTGTGAGCAGGAATCAGAATGAGAAAATGAGGTGCAATGCGTGGTATGCTTGTGAGGAAAGAGGTAACGTGAGACTTTCCATAAATCAGATTTTCCACATGATCTGTTATTGATTTTGAATGGATATTAATTGTTTTGAATGGTCAGCAACAACTTCAGGATGTTTGACAACAAACTAGATGGACAATCTGTTCTCAGTTAATAATACACCTGCTACACAATTCATCCAATTCCTAGTCACCTTCTGGATAGGGAAGGTTTAGAGGGATACGGGCCAAACCCAGACAGATGGGATAGTCTTAGGGACACCTTGAGTTCAGCCAAAGGGCATGTTTCTGTATTGTACAGTATATGCCATGAATCTAGTATTTTGTCCAAATGGTCTATTGTAACCCAGAAAGGTCAAAAACAGGAGGTGAAGAACCTAAATGATGGTGGATTGCATGAATGATGGTGTAGAGATCAGTAGTAGTTAATGGCTAATGGGAAAAATGGGAGATGAAAGACACGCAAATATTATTAAGACGTTTTCTAATTGCTTGCATGTTCATACTATAAAACTTCATTCTGTTCAATTCTATATGATAGACATTATTTAATAAATGGGGTAAATTCATTTTTTATGTTAATGAAATTACTAAACTCTTAACATGGCTTTTGGATAAATTTACGAAAGGAAACACAGAAAGCTGCGTTTTGTGGGGTAATTATTAATTTTAATATAGAAGGAGGCCATTTGGTCTATCAGGTTCATCCCAACACTAGGAAAAATTCCCTCAGTTCCATTCCTCCTCTCTTTATTTCCCTGTAGTCCCACAACTTTATCAAATCTCATAGCTGTGGAACTAATCCAGTTAGTCCATCTAGTCTACATTGATTCTGAAAGTAATCCATTCAGTGCGGTCCCCCACACTTCCCTGTAACCTGTTGTCTTTCACATGTCTATCAATTATCCCAGACTCTCTAGCTTCCCATCTGCGCCTGGTGAAATTTGTAAAGGTCAGTCAGTCCACCGGTACATCTTTGCGATGTGGGAGGAAAGTGCAGCTCTTGGAGGAAAGCCGCACCATCTCTGGAAGAATGCAGAAGCTCTTTTGTTCTCGCATGCACTTCAAATTCCCTTTGACTTTTTTGCCACTATATTAAAGGTTAATTTACAGGAACCAATGGGAGATGGGACCACGCACCACTCATACAAACTCTTCTCCCTCCTGTCGTCTGGGAAAAGGCACTGAAGCATTCAGGCTATCACGACCAGACTATGTAATAGTTTCTTCCCCCAGGCTATCAGACTCCTCAATACCCAGAGCCTGGACTGACATCAACTTACTGCCCTATTGTCCTGTTTATTATTTATTGTAATGCCTGCACTGTTTTGTGCACTTTATGCAGTCCTGGGTAGGTCTGTAGTCTAGTGTAGTTTTTTTTTTCTGTGTTGTTTTTTACATAGTTCAGTGTAGTTTTTGTACTGTTTCATGTAACACCATGGTCCTGAAAAACGTTGTCTCATTTTTACTATGTACTGTACCAGCAGTTATGTTCGAAATGACAATAAAAGTGACTTGACTTGACTTGAGAAAACTGTACCACCCAATGGAGCACAGTCATAGAGAGAACACACGAACTGCACAGTCTACACTCCTGACTTGGGGTCCTGAGAGTCTGAGGCAGCAGCGCTGATTGCTGTGACCAAATCAAAGCAATTCATAATTACTGTCTGTGGAAAATACGGCTGTTTTCAAGTTTCCATTATTGAGCTGTCTACAGCTTGAATCTGCTTTGAGTTTGAGTTTGCTAAAGGTTTGAAAGCACTGTAATGACCTCATTTCCTTCCAATTACAGGGGGAGCCTGGTCTGCGTGGTGAGGTTGGATTACCTGGACCTGCAGGAAAAGGGATTGCAGGACCAAAGGTAAAACCAGATCAATCTGTTAAAATGCTTTCAGAGTGAAGGCATTCTATGGCAATGAAGACAGTCTTAGTCAACCAAAACTGTCTCCACTGTCATAGAATGCCTTTAGAGTTGGTGCATAATACTACTGGATCAGTTTTGGGAACTTTGAAACTAAGAGAGAACTTGAAAATTACCCTGAAAGTGTCTTAAGTTGAAATCTCAGCGTTCAAATAGGGAGCCTGTGGTGGACAGATCAAAATGGTGGCTCATTAGGTAACACCTCTGTAACAATCGAGCAATGTCAGTTGGAAGTAAGTAGTCAGGTGTGTGTGGTTCTAAAGCTGCTAGTCCTACAGTAACGCTAATAAACTGAGGCTCTCAGCTGGGAGACTGGAGATGTGCTGTTCCCTGTGTTTTCATGTTTACCTTAATAACAGAGACACTTTGCAGAAATAGAAATGCATTCAGCCCTTTGAGCTAGTCCAATGTTCAGTTAGTTCATGGCTGATCTCCAATCCATTTACAGCCTTTGTTCTATTTCCCTTGTTAATCTTATCCATCCCTGAAAATTTTAATTGACATAAGTTCAGTCATGTGGAAATTGCTTTCCAAATACTTATTTTTCATGTAGGAGAAGTACTTTAAATGACCTGAACTGCTTGAGTTCTTTCAAGGTGAATCCTTATGTCAAGATAGGAGTTATTCTGCTACACATTCAAAGGAAAGTAAGAGATATTCATTTTGGCTACATGACTTAAACTCTCATTTTATGTGTTCACTTCCCTATGGAATTTGGCCAGAAATATTTTAGATTTATTTGAAATCAGCCATATATACTCAGTGACCACTTTATTAGATACCTCCTGTACTTGAGTCTCTGTTCATGGTCTTCTGTTGCTGTGGACCATCCACTCCAAATTCAACGTCTTGTGCATTCAGAGATGCTCTTTTGCACACCACTGTTGTAACACGTGGTTATGTGAGTTACTATCACCTTTCTGTCAGCTTGGGAACCAGTCTGACCATTCTCCTCTGAGGTATCTCATTAACACAGTATTTTCTTCCACAGGACTGCCACTCATGAGATTTTTTTTTGTTTTTTTTTACATCATTCCCTGTAAACTAGAGACTGTTGTGCGTGAAATCCCAGGAGATACTCAAACCATCCAGTGTGACGCCAGCCATCATTCCATAATCAACATCACTTAGATCATGTTTCTTCCCCATTCTGATGCTTGGCCTGAACAACTGAACGTCTTTACTGTGTTTGCACTGAGTTGCTCACACGTGCTTTGCTGATTAGATATTTATATTAATGAACTGCTGTAAGGTGTATCTAATAAAATTGCCACTGATTGTGAGTACAGCTCAGCCTTATAAACGAAAGCTGACCACCACATTTTTGACAGTGTCAATATCACATTGGTGTGTTGCTAAACAAGTTCTGGTTATAATTTGAGGCAAAGAGTGGAGCTGGTGATGTCAGCCTGGTCTATTCAATTTCCCGACCCCTATTATAACAGGAATCAGAATCCGGTTTATTACCACCGGCATGTGTCATGAAATTTGTTAGTTTAGCAGCAAGAGTTCAATGCAATGCATTATATAGAAAAAGAAGAAAAAAAACAATAATAAAAAATAAATAAATCAATTCCAGTATATGTATATTGAATAGATTAAAAATAGTGCAAAAAACAGAAATAACATACTTTAAAAAAGTGATGTAGTGTCCAAGGGTTCAATGTCCATTTAGGAATCGGATGGCAAAGGGGAAGAAGCTTTTCCTGAATCACTGAGTGTGTGCCTTCAGGCTTCTGTACCTCCTACCTGATGGTAACAGAGAGAAAAGGGCATGCATGTCCTGGGTGCTGGAGGTCTTTAATAATGGACACTGCCTTTCTGAGACACCGCTTCTTGAAGATGTCCTAGGTACTTTGTAGGCTAGTACTCAAAATGGAGCCGACTAGATTTACAACCTTCTGCAGCTTCTTTTGATCCTGTGCAGTAGCCCCCCTCCATACCGGACAGTGATGCAGCCTGTCAGAATGCTCTCCATGGTCTATCTATAGAAAGTTTTGACTGTATTTGCTGACATACCAAATCTCTTCAAAATCCTAATGAAGTATAACGGCTTTGATATGTTGGGACCAGGTTAGATCTTCAGAGATCTTGACACCCAGGAACTTGAAACGGCTCACTCTCCACAATTATCAGGGACGGCTCCTACGCTTCATAAAGTGGTGTCTAATTCATTGGGCAGTAGTTAGAAATTAGGGATGTATAACTGAAAGCAAAAATTCCATCAGAAAGAAGTAGCTTTGACGAAGCGTTTGAATGTGAAAAGAAATGAAGTAGAATATTTAAGGACAGAAAATCAAAAATGAAATTGACATGCTGAAAAAGATCTGAAGCAAGGTTAGAGAGAGAAATGTGCTGGAAATGCACATCAGGCAGCATATGTGGAAAGAATAAAATAGTTAATATTCGGATTGGAGTCCTTTTATCAGTACTGGGAAAGAGAGAAGAAATTATGTTATGTTGGAGGAAGGGATGAGCAAGAGAAAAGAGAATATATGTGATAAGGTCAGGCCAGGGCATGAGATGTTATGGGAATGTTAGAGAATGACAAAGAAATGTGTGGCATGTTGCATATAGCTAATCTTTATATGACATTGGAGAGACAAAGGTCAGGCCTATTGTCACTGATGAATATCTTAAAGCTAATATTTCCATTTAAAGATTAAAGATTCAAAAACTTTATTGTCATTCTAACCGTACATCGGCTCTGCAGGGCAGAATGAGACAGCGTTTCCCAGGAGCAGTGCAATCATAACATAACAGACGCAACACTAAATAATAAACATAACAATAAATAGTAAAACACAACAGCCACATGTCAGTTTGATGCACCATCAATAACTCTCAGAGACGGGAGGCAAAAGATAGGCTTTTATTAGCTGCAAACGTGACCACAACATCTTGGAGACTGAGGGAGGAGCAGTGCCTCCAATCGCCTTTAAACAGGGGTCTGTGGGAGGAGCCACAGAACAGTCAGCAGAGGGGCGTGTCCAGACAGGTATACACATAGTTTACCACACAGTTAAAAACAAGTTATAAGTGTCCAGTGCAAGTTAAAAGTGTCCAAAGCAGAGTCAGGTAGAGCAGCTATTTAGCAGTCTGACTGCCTGTGGGAGGAAGCTGTTTAGTAGCCTTGTGGTTTTAGTTTTGATGCTCCTGTAATGTTTACCTGATGGCAGAAGAACAAACAGTTCATGGAGAGAGTGTGAGGGGTCTTTAATGATGTACTGTGTCTTCTGGAGACATCAACTCTGAAAGAGGTCTTGGACAGAAGGTAGGGAGACCCCAATAACTTCTCTGCTCCCCTAACCACCCTCTGCAAGGCTTTTTTGTCGGCAGCACTGCAGCTGGAGTACCAGGCTGTGATGCAAAAGGTCAGCACACTCTCAACCATGCCTCTGTAGAATGTAGTTAAGATGTTAGTGGGGAGTGGTGCTTGTTTAAGTTTCCTCAGAAAGTGCAATCTCTGCTGGGCCTGTTTCACAATCCCAGTGCTGTTCCTGGACCAGGTGAGATTGTCCGAGATCTGCACCCCAAGGAACTTGATGTTTTCCACTCTCTCCACTGTGGAGCCGCTGATGCTGAGGGGTGTGTGCTCAGGCTGAGACCGTCTGAAATTGACGATCATCTCCTTGGTTTTGGTGACATTAAGCATTAAGTTGTTGTCACTGCACCAGCTCTCTAGGCATTTAACCTCCTCCCTGTACATTGTTTCATCAATTTTGTTGATGAGCCCCACCACTAGAGGAAGTGGGTTATTTACTGTTAAAGAAATTGTTATGAAGGTCACAACGTGCCCAAAAGATGAGGTGTTTAGCCTCAAGCTAGTGCTGGTCTTTAGTAAAATCGTACAGAAGAGGGTGGATAATTGAAGAGGCGGGCAACAGGTTGCTCAGGTTTGCTGCTGGAGGCTGAACTTAAATCACCCTGCTGTATTTGATTTCTCCAAGATTAAGGAGAGCAGATTGTGAAATGCACTAGAATGGCAGAAATACAAGTGAATCACTTCTTCTCCCAAGTACCTGGAGGGCAGGAGGAGACAGGTGAAAGCACAGATGCAGTGTTTGCTGTATTTGTATGGGAAAATGCTGCAGGATGGAGAATGGTTTTTGGAATGGACCAAGGAGCAACTTTGGGAGCACTCTCCACAAAACGCTAAAAGGGAAGGGGAACAGAAGATGTGTCTGATGGTGGAATCTTGATGAACATGGCAGAAAATGTGAAGAATGATGGGATGAAAAGTGTGTATGAGGGCAACCACTTTCTTCCTGGGTGGGGGGAAGGGGGGGAGTTGAGAAATAAGTGAGACAAGGAATCTGACCTCAAGAAAGGGGAAGCCACTAGCACAGGTAAAAGGAAGATGGGTCATAAGTGCTTGTGTGGGAAGTCTCAACCTTAGAGCAGTTATTATAGATATAGAGGAACTAGGAGGATGGAATGGAGTCCTTACTGGAGGGAAGGTGGGAAGAAGTATAGTGGATATCTGTATGAATCTTTAGGTTTATAATAGATGTTTGTGGCAAGTCTCTCCCTTGAGAGATCTAAAAAGGAAAGGGAAGAATCAGAGATGAATTATAAATATGCAGGCAGATTGGACATGAACCGGTACAGCAGGACAGCAAATGTAGTTAAATCTTCCATTCTGTTCAATGCGGTTGTCAATATACAGAAAGTAGTTGAGAGCAGAGTCCTGAGCAGAACAAGCAGAGTTTTCATTATGTACAGTAAAGTGCCATTAACCCAGCGTTCTTTGGTGATGCTGGACTAGCAGATTTTTATGGACCGTAGAATAATAATCTACTGATACTCCAACCCCAAATAGAATAATACATTTTACGGTGAAGTAGTCAGTTCCAAATGAGTCCCAGAACCAAGGCTTCAGTGAGGGCAAAGAGTGTATGGGAACCAAGACTCCAGTGAATGGAAAGAGGGCATAGAAACTGGGATCCTGATAGGGCAAATGTGAAACCCTTAGGATTTCCAAATGATTGGATAGTGGAGTTTTACTGTAACTATTTATGTGATCTCTTGACTTTCAGAAAGCTCCTCGCACCTTGTAAAGTTGTGCTGAATCATCATCATAATGGTAAAGTAGTAGAAATATTGGATTATAAAGTAGGTCTACAGTAGCCAGGACAGCAAAGGGAGTAAATGGGCGATGCAAAAAAATAGAACGTGAAGTGAGATAAAAGATATTGCAAAGGTTGCAGAGAATTAGATCCCTTAGCCCAAGTACTCTTTGTCAGTAACTTTTTTTATTAGCTTATATGTGACATTGCTCTCGGACAAACTTTAGACAATTTTGTGGCTAGTGCTGCCCTAGGACTGAGCCTTACACATCTGGAGTAAATCTAATGCTGCTCTTGTACTGAGCCATATGATATATCCAGTTCCAACACTTGCCTTAATTGGGATCTTCTTCTTCCTTACACACATTTTAAAGGTTATGGTTATGAATATGCTGAGGCGATGTGGTTATTACTCATGATTGATGTGAAGAGGGGGTGATATTGAATCGTAGGGAATGAATGCTGAGGTAAAAATGAATTGTTCTCATGTTCCACCTGGATCTGAAGGCACACTAGAATTTTCCCTTAGTTGCAGGAAAGCAGCTTTAGTGCAGAGATTTTTAAATTTTTGTTTGAGTCTACACCAGCAATCAAGCTCTAAGCAACATTTCTGAAAAAAGGCCAAACAGAAGATTGTGTCAGGAAACTGACATTTTTTGTATTGCACAATCAGCTCACCAAGAATGAGGCAGGGAGCTCCTTAAAAGGGAAGTTCTTGGAGAAACTACTCAATTCTGAATGGGCATTCCTGGGGCTTGCAATTATACTCTGGGTGACTGTGACTTGAATGTGCCCAGAGTATTCTGGGCTCCTTTGTGCATTTAGAGAAGTTATGTAATCAGACATTTTTGCTCAAAACTGGACTGATTAATGCAAAGGCAAAAAAATACACAAGTGCAAAGTGCTTAAAACACAGATTCAGGCACTGGAAATATCAAATTATCCCTTTTCACAAAATTCTGACATATATTTCAACTGCATTTTATATTTATCTACAAGGCTGAACTTCCTGCAACTAATGAGCTATGATAGATTACAATCACATCCAGACCCGAGTGCTTCTTCTAATTGATGCTTCAATGTGAAATTGTCAGTGCTGCTATTTTTCTGACTAAAAAATATAAAATGATTGTGCCAGAAGTGGCTTAAACCCAGACTTGTGACTTAGATGTGAGAGTATTGCCAATAGGGTCAGATCAAACTGTGTTGTTCCAGATTTCAGTATCTGCAGTCTCTTATGTCTCCAAATCAAATTAAGGATAACCTGGACAAAACCAATCAATAAAATTACTATATGTTCTGTTGAAGGAGTTAATTTTTTGACTTTTGCTTAACGTTTTATCCAGAGACTGACTTCCTATTTAGAGGGGATAAAGGGTGAACAAAACTAGGCGTTGCATTGTGCTAGTGAAACATAGAACTAGTATCTGAATTTTATTTGTCCCAGAAATGGAAAGAAATTATTATTTCAGTAATAATATAAATGCACAGCTAGAAATATACCTATAATTACAAAACAGTCCTACTAAATTTAACTATTGTGTCATATACTGATTTGTCATCTCAGATCAGCAAGGAAATCTGTAGACTTGTTTGTTACAAACTCTGTCACAACAATTAATATAATTGGATTTGAGATGATTTCTCACTTCTTCCCTTAGCAAATCTATGAATCCATCTTACTTTTATACAGGTGTCACATTCTTAAAGAAAATGTAATGAGCTGAGCTATATGCATTCATTGAAAAGGATCACTCAACAGAATTAAAATATGGACAATGTTTGAACTCTGCTCATTTGTTAGCACTGTCAATATCGATGTGGTAAAAACTGAGAACTAGTCAAGGAGTTAAACATAATTTATGTAGCCACCTTTTATAGCTCAGAAAACTCAGTAAGTTACTTTGGAAAATTACTATTAATATGTAAGCAAACTTACATATTTACATTGATGTGTAAACAAATGTAGCTAACAATGTGTACATATCAAGGATCTACATTTAATAATAGAATGAAATACCAGATAATCAATTTTATGATCTGTTGGTTGAGAGAATGGTCATTACTCTGGTCTTCAAAATGTTTCAGCCAATAAGGCAGATGCATTGTCTCAGGGCGGATTTTTTGTAGTAGTAGGAATCATAATAGTATACTCGGATATCAAATTAGTATATGTGTTCGGATACCTGAGCACTGATCAACTTCACAACTTTCTTGTACAATCAAACTAATGCATGTGGTGTTGGATATACCGACAGTATGAAAGTAACCATACGAAGACGGGTTATGCCCTGGGCCTTCGCATAAACTCGTAATTATTTATTTGTGCCATAGCATTATTTTGGCAAAAGTAAATAAAGCTTTGTGTATTTCTTGATTCATTCACTCAATATTCATTTTGTTCTTTAAAGGTTTCTGAAGGCAAGGACAGGGTTTATACAGCAGCTGACTAGACCAATAACTTACCAGTTGGTTATAACACATTGAATTTTTCCTGCTGCTATGATCAAATTGTGCGACAGAAGCTCAGCGAGAAGATGACTGCCAGTGCTGGAACAAATCTGTTTAAAAGAACAAATGTAATTAAATTTAATTTGAAAGACAGATATAATCTGAAAATACAGAGAAATATGTGAGTTAAGAGAATCAAATGTGTTATTGTATGGATGCAACACTCATCAGAAATGGTTTCTAAACCTCCAGTTAGGTGTTTTGTAATTTGAGGATTTTAACCCCTATGTGTTGTATCTGCTCACCAAGATAACCAGAGAATCATGCATATTGATATTTAAATTATATTCTTTGAAAATCACTGTATACCTAACTTGCTTCTGTTGCAGGGTGATCGGGGGCCGCCAGGGCCACAAGGTCCTATTGGGGACCCAGGAGTTGGCTTAACGGGACCCAAGGTAATGGATGTTGTCACAAAAATGAATAGGTCTGAAGATAGCATATCCTTGATATTTGATTTAATTTTACTTTTAAAATGATGTCTGGTATATATTAAAATAGGAGTAAATTTCAGCTCTTTATTGTCTCTATATTAGGGACGTCATGGAGATCCTGGATTACCTGGACCAGCTGGAGCCAAAGGAGATGGTTATCCTGGCCCTCAGGCAAGTATTGTGGTAGCTTTAATGAAATGTTTTCTTTAACTTTTGCAGAGTTATCATGAACACACAACTTGTATGACCTAGTTAGTGACAAGTCCCTGGAGCGAAATCAGATGAATATATTGCTTTCAGCCTTTTACTTTGCAAGTCATGGTCTATGTTTGCAGCCATTTACTTGGTGCCAAAATGCCTCTCCATATAGGCCTGCTGTGTTCCACCAGCATTTTGTGGGTGTGTTGTTTGAATTTCCAGCATCTGCAGATTTCCTCGTGTTTCCCATTAACTGGGCTGTTTTTCAGAACTGGGATGGTTCAGTAAGGAGTATCAAGACTGAAAGAAGCAACACTGTCAACGCTGGTGAATAGCATATGTTAATGTTGTTAGCCATGAGTTCAAAATACTGAACATGCTCGTATAAACTCAATGAAATTTTCTGACAGTCTTTAAAATGGCCTCTGTAAAGCTCAGTGAGCTAATACATGAGAATCGCTACTTAAAGGAAAAATTGCAAAATTGTTGTCAAAGCAATTGACTTTAATTGATTCTCAATATCGGATGTGGCAGGATCCCTAGATGTCCTTAAAAAGGTAAGTAAACTTGTTGATGCACCATCAATAACTCACGCTGAGACGTAGGAAGCGAGATATCGGCTTTTATTGACTGGAAGAATAAACAACACTACATCCTGGGGAAAATGAGGAAGAGCAGCAGCCCACAGTCGCCTCTACACAGGGGTCCGCGGGAGGAGCCACAGGAGCAGTCAGCAGGGTCTGTGGGAGGAGCCACAGGAGCAGTCAGACAGGTATATCTAGTTCACCACATTCACCCCCCCTTTGTTTTAAAAGAGTCCCCAAGTATATTTACAGGTTAAGTCTATCAGGTGGTGGAATTGTTCGCTGCGATAAAAGCCCTGCGCCAGCTCTTCACTCTGTTCGGATATCCCTGCTATATCCACAGTGATAGAGGGTCCTCCTTTATGAGTGACGAGTTGCGCCGGTTCCTGCTAGCTAGGGGCATTGCTACTAGTCGAACCACGAGTTATAATCCCCGGGGGAATGGCCAGGTGGAGAGGGAGAATGCCACAGTGTGGAAGGCCACACTTTTAGCCCTTAAGTCAAAAGGGTTGCCGGAGGTGGTGATGGCACAGGTGCCGGAGGTGGTGATAGATAGATAGATAGATACTTTATTCATCCCCATGGGGAAATTCAACTTTTTTTCCAATGTCCCATACACTTGTTGTAGCAAAACTACTTACATACAATACTTAACTCAGTAAAAAAAAATATGATATGCATCTAAATCACTATCTCAAAAAGCATTAATAATAGCTTTTAAAAAGTTCTTAAGTCCTGGTGGTAGAATTGTAAAGCCTAATGGCATTGGGGTGTATTGACCTCTTCATCCTGTCTGAGGAGCATTGCATCGATAGTAACCTGTCGCTGAAACTGCTTCTCTGTCTCTGGATGGTGCTATGTAGAGGATGTTCAGAGTTATCCATAATTGACCGTAGCCTACTCAGCGCCCTTCGCTCAGCTACCGATGTTAAACTCTCCAGTACTTTGCCCACGACAGAGCCCGCCTTCCTTACCAGCTTATTAAGACGTGAGGCGTCCCTCTTCTTAATGCTTCCTCCCCAACACGCCACCACAAAGAAGAGGGCGCTCTCCACAACTGACCTATAGAACATCTTCAGCATCTCACTACAGACATTGAATGACGCCAACTTTCTTAGGAAGTACAGTCGACTCTGTGCCTTCCTGCACAAGGCATCTGTGTTGGCAGTCCAGTCTAGCTTCTCGTCTAACTGTACTCCCAGATACTTGTAGGTCTTAACCTGCTCCACACATTCTCCATTAATGATCACTGGCTCCATATGAGGCCTAGATCTCCTAAAGTCCACCACCATCTCCTTGGTCTTGGTGATATTGAGACGCAGGTAGTTTGAGTTTCACCATCTCACAAAGTCCTGTATCAGTTTCCTATACTCCTCCTCCTGTCCATTCCTGACACACCCCACTATGGCCGTGTCATCAGCGAACTTCTGCACATGGCAGGACTCCGAGTTATATTGGAAGTCTGATGTGTACAGGGTGAACAGGACCGGAGAGAGTCCGGTTCCCTGCGGCGCCCCTGTGCTGCTGACCACCGTGTCAGACCTACAGTCTCCCAACCGAGGTGGCGTTTGCACCGGAGACGGAGAGTGGGTTGGTTCTGTCCCAACTGGAGGTGTCAGGGATCCCTCGCGTGTGTGCGAGGCCCCCGGAATAGACGCGTACGAGATGCCCGGTACATGAGCGTCGTGAGGAGTCTGGGTGTGGCACGGTGTGTGCGGTGTCACCTCGGGTACAGGGTTTATAGTTACCGTGGAGTATACGGGGTAGTGGTCTGCTGCTCCGGCGGGCGCCAGGTCGCGGACAGAGACCGTGTCCTCCCGCCCATCAGGCAAGACCACGTAGGCATACTGGGGATTAGCATGCAGGAGGTAATAGAGCCTGCCACCCACCTCGAAGGTGGTGTAGGGGCGGTCCTCTGGGCGGATGGGGAGCTGGTGATAAGCGGATTTCAGATCTATTGTTGAGTACACCTTGTACTGAGCTATCTGGTTGACCATATCCGCAATGCGGGGTAGGGGGTACGGGTCAAGCTGCGTGAATCTATTGATGGTCTGGCTATAGTCCACAACCATCCTATTTTTCTGCCCAGTCCGAAGAACCACCACCTGGGACCGCCAAGGGCTTGTGCTTGGCTCAATGATCCCCTCCCCGAGCAGCCGCTGCACCTGTGCTCAAGGCCACCCGCCCTTTTGAGCGACTGAGTGTTGACTTTAAGGGCCCCCTTCCCTCCACCGACCGCAATGTCTATTTTCTCAGTATTATTGACGAGTACTCGCGATTCCCCTTTGCCATTCCCTGCCCCGACACTACTACCACGTCTGTCATAAAAGCCCTGCGCCAGCTCTTCACTCTGTTCAGATATCCCTGCTATATCCACAGTGATAGAGGGTCCTCCTTTATGAGTGACGAGTTGCACCGGTTCCTGCTAGCTAGGGGCATTGCTACTAGTTGAACCACGAGTTACAATCCCCGGGGGAATGGACAGTTGGAGAGAGAGAATGCCACAGTGTAGAAGGCCACACTTTTAGCCCTTAAGTCAAAAGGGTTGCCGGTCTCCCGATGGCAGGAGGTCCTCCCTGAGGCACTCCACTCTATCCGCTCCCTGTTGTGTACGTCCACTAATGCCACCCCTCACGAACGCCTATTCTCTTTTCCCAGGAAGTCTGTCACTGGGACCACCCTACCAGTTTGGCTGATGTCCCCGGGGCCAGTGCTGCTACGTAAACATGCGAGGAGTAATAAGTACTCCCCGCTGGTCGAGAGGGTTCACCTCCTGCATGCTAATCCCCAGTATGCCTACGTGGTCTTGCCTGATGGGCGGGAGGACATGGTCTCTGTCCGCGACCTGGCGCCCGCCGGAGCAGCAGACCACTACCCCGAACATTCCACGGTAACTATGAACCCTGTACCTGAGGTGACACCGCACACACCGTGCCACACCCAGACTCCTCACGACGCTCATGTACCGGGCATCTCGTACGCGTCTATTCCGGGGGCCTCGCACACACGCGAGGGATCCCTGACACCTCCAGTTGGGACAGAACCAACCCACTCTCCGTCTCCGGTGCAAACGC
This sequence comes from Hemitrygon akajei, assembly GCF_048418815.1. NCBI lineage: Eukaryota > Metazoa > Chordata > Chondrichthyes > Myliobatiformes > Dasyatidae > Hemitrygon > Hemitrygon akajei. The sequence continues at coordinate 93,324,623 of NC_133131.1, forward strand.
CACCTCCGGCTCCTGTGCCATCACCACCTCCGGCACCTGTGCAATTGCAGCCGGAGCTACGTAGATCGCAGCGAACGATTCGACCACCTGATAGACTTAACCTGTAAATATAGTGTTGTTTATTCTTCCAGTCAATAAAATTGATGCACCATCAATAACTCACACTGAGACGTAGGAAACGAGATATTGGCTTTTATTGACTGGAAGAATAAACAACACTACATCCTGGGGAAAATGAGGAAGAGCAGCAGCCCACAGTCACCTCTACACAGGGGTCCGTGGGAGGAGCCACAGGAGCAGTCAGCAGGGTCTGTGGGAGGAGCCACAGGAGCAGTCAGACAGGTATATCTAGTTCACCACACTTGTGTTAGAGATTCTCTTAAATTGGTAGTATAGAGAGAGGTCCAAATATCTGACCTGGCATGCCAATATATGTCTAAGTCGGTACAATGTTTTTCATGGATGCCATGATATACCCATGCCTTGCCACACCTCATATTCGAATTGGTGACACACTCAAGTTTGAGAGGCACTGTCACAAAAATATGATCTGCTTCTCCTCCATTTTCCTGTCGTGGCAATTGGAATAGTACAAGTTGTATGGGAAGAGTATGCTTAGGTTTGGCAAAGATGGTGATCAGAAGCTGAATGCTCTTCCAGAGAAGTGAACTAACTGCACAAAGGTTAGTCCATGGAAGCTTCACTCATCTGCTGGAAACCTGCATACATAATTTTAAAAGTTTACCCAGTAAAATAGGGAAATCATCCTAATACTTTTAGTAAACAAATCTTGATAGTTTGTCAGATCAATTGCAATTTACTTGTTTGTTTTAAATTTAGTAACACAACTCTTCAAAACATGCCTAGCAATTCATAGTAGCAGCAGTGTGTTGAACTCCACTTCTGAAAATCAATTCCATTCAACAAATTTTATAAATAGAGTGCATTATAAACATTCTATGAAATTCATATTGTGCTGTGAACTGGGTATGGTTTTCTGTTTCTACATTTCTGTGGTATACAATTACACCATAGTAGAGAGGCTATTTTAAAATGCCTATTGATCTCTTTTCACCTATTGCCTGTAATGTTGAAATGTTTGTCATTTACATAAATAAACATGTTTTCCTTAATTTCACACATAAATTATGAATTAGGCAATATTTTAATATTCTTGATTACCACAAACATCAAATACAATAGTCATGTAATAATCCATTTGCCTAAATTCTTCTAGCATTGCTATGAATACAGAAGTATTTACACCATTTTATTTTAGGGTGTAGCAGGGCTGCCAGGTCCACGTGGCGATCCAGGAAATGATGGCAGAGGATTTCCCGGACAAAAGGTAAATCTGCTCTTCTGCTTTTCAGTTTCAGAAATAGAGTTGACAATTGAGTGTCCACAGAAGGATGGTAATTGGAGGAGGGATACGTAGTAACAGCAAATCATTGATACCATTTGTTGACCAAAAAAAACCCCACACTTGAACACTTGAGCAGTGGTCAAAATCAAAATCTCTTGAGTGCAGTATTAAGGAACATCCCACCCCACCCCCACCCCCCATCACCCAGGACATGGCCTCTCCTCATTGCCACTATCAGAATTGAGGTTCAGAAGACTGACTGCGCACACTCGACGATTCAGGAACAGCTTCTTCCCCCCGCCATCTGATTTCTGAATGGACATTGAACCCATGAACACCACCTCACTACTTTTGTTTGTTTCTATTTTTGCACTACTTACTTAATTTAATGATTTTATGTATATGTACTTAAAATAATTCACAATTCTTTCTATTATTATGTATTGCATTGGACTGCTGCTGCAAAGTTAGCAAATTTCACGACATTTGCCGGTGATATTAAACCTGATTCTGAAGCCCTGTTTACATAGTGCCTCCAGTATTGCCAAAGACCCCTCCCGTCATTCCCACAATCTCTTTGACCTCCTGCTGTCTGGCAGAAGGTACCACAACACAAGAACCAGAGCTGTCAGGCTGGGTAACAGCTTCTTGGCCCAGGCTGTAATACTTCTTAACAGCCGGCTGCCACCCAGCACAAACGTACACTCTGCCTGAATGCCTCCCGACCCCACACTCCAACTCACAGACACATTCTCATCCTGCATTAGTTACTTTTCATCTTCTATTCAAAGATTTATACGACTGCTTGTTTTATTATGATAGTGCCAGTAACATCATAAATATGGACCTTGCGCTTTTGGCAACATGCCAATCTTCAGGCCACGTCACTCAGAGTCTTGTGCTAACACTATCATGTGACTGTATGTGCTGGACTGTACATGTGTTGTGTGTGACTATACGTACTGTGTTTTGCATTATTGCCACAGAAAAACGATGTTTTGTTTAGCTGTATACACGTGTATGGTTGAATGATAATAAAATTAAACTTACAACTTGAACATGAAATATCATTTTCAGGGTGAAACTGGCCCTCCAGGATCACCAGGCCCAGTTGGAATTCCAGGAAAAGGATATCCTGGTGAAAAGGTTAGTTTTGATAACCAAAATGTAGCCCTTGCATATCTAAATAGTTGTATCCTTGTTACTCATTTTCCTAAACTAATATTTGGACAGTGCATATCAGAAATTATCAGCCAACTGTTAACATATCAATGTAAGAATAAATGATCAAAAATAGATTTAGCCTGGAGTAAATCATATTTCCAATCACTTCACGGTGAAATCACAATGACTGTGGGATCTGAGAGGAAACACCCAATCAAACTGAATTTTGATCAAGCTGAAGCTTAAATAGGGTTGCCACTTGAAAACTAGTACAGCTTCTGCAAAATTCCTCTTGATTGTTAAGACTATTCAGTGGGCAATCAGCTTGGTGATATAGTAGCTGCAATAGAACCTCTGGAATAGAGTCTTCACTGTGGATGAAAAGTTTTTGTTTAAAACTGTGCTTACTTCTGGAAATTAATAATGTTAGTCCAATTTCTGTTCGGAGTCATTTACATAATCAAACCTGTGGTAGAATCAGAAAGCTTTGAAATTGAAAATATTATTTCTTTCATATATATCAGTAACAGCCTGCTGAAAATTGATTCATCGCAAAAAAATGAAATAAAAATATAATCAACTTCCACCAGATTGTAACTGAGAAGTTATTTGGAAAAACATACAGAGCCATGTAGTCTTTTGTTGTAATAAATGTTTTCAACTGGTACCCTTTAAACAAAAAAGGGAATCTGCGAAGACCAGCGAACAAGCACAATCAGAAGGAATTTGCACAGTGTCTTATTTGTCTTGGAAGCATGGCAGGCTACTGATAATTTCTGGAGTGATTTTCTGAACCATTATAAGAGTTCACTGTTCTTATACATTGAATGTATTTGTTACTAACTTGGAATGAAAATGCTGTATGAAATTAAACCCACCGCCTTATCTATTCCGATTCAAGAACAACGTAAAAACTCTTGTCAAAGGGTTACAATATATTGCATCAGAGTTGACCCAAAAATCTCACCTAGGCCAAGGAAATATGTTATTTTAATTGCCTCTGTTGTCTGTTTATACATTATTAGGGCGCGATTGGAAGGATTGGTTTACCTGGCCCAAAGGGGCCCCAAGGAAATAGCATACAAGGGCCAAAGGTAATAAAACAGAGCATTTAAAGCAGAATCAGAATCAGGTTTAACATCACTGGCCTATGTTGTGAAATTTGTTGTTTTGCAGCAGTAGTACTTTGCAATACATAAATATCATAAATTACTATATATGCAATTAAATAATTAATCCAAAAAGAGATCTTCAAGGAGCAGTGCCTCAGAAAGGTGGTGTCCATCATTAAGGACCCCATCACCCATGACATGTCCTCTTCTCACTGTTACCATCAGGTAGGAGGTACACACTCCTGAAGGCACACACTCAGTGATTCAGGAACAGCTTCTTCCCCTCTGCCATCCGATTCCTAAATGGACATTGAACCTGTGAACACTACCACCCTTTTATTTCTGTTTTTGCACTATTTTAATTTAATTATATACACACACACACACTTACTGTAATTGATTTACTTATTTACTTTTTTTCTTTCTGTATTATTTTGTATTGCTTTGTCCTGCTGCCACTTAGTTAACAGATTTCACAACACGTGCTAATGATATTAACCTAATTCCGATTCTGATTCTGAAAAAGTACTGAGGTAGTTCGTCTATTATGTGGTTTATAAATTTGTTTTTTTTAGCTGGCTTTTAGTTTTGACCAGCTCATTACTGTGATAGTAGCATTAAGAGATGCATCTGCTGGTGAAGGGGGGAATGGAGTTCTGCTGATCAGGAGTGTAACTTTTTTTTGAAACGCTCCGTACTCGTTGTGTTGCTCCTACCAGGTTCCTCTGTCTCTTCCTAAGACCTCACAGTCAAACATTTGCTGCCGGTTTTTTATTACCCTTAAGGCATCCCCTTTATTCTCAGTATCCAGCCCCTCTCAACAAATGGTTTCCTATTTTCCAGTTTTGATGATGAGTGCTTGATTCAGTGCACTTCTCTGTTTCTCTGTTACTCTCCCCACCTGTGGTGTTTGTTCTGCCAAGTGTTTTCTGTTCCTGTGTTGGATTTTGAGCATCTGCCGTTTTGTTCTTGAACATTTTGCTTAACCTAATGTCCTCTGGCAAGAGAGGTGAAATTTAAATAGCTTTCTTAAAACAAAGCATGCTGCTGATTTTCCTTATACAACAATGGCCAGTCATCCAGAAGGTATTGAAAATAAGTTTAATGCAGGTGGAAAGAGCTTGATACAGAGCTGTTCCTGTCCTGCCCCAAGTTTGGAGTAATAGCTGGACAATGGACATGGTTCAATGGGCTACTTCTGCCTGAAAATATAGACTTCAATGAGGTGTAGCTCACTATAACTTTGCATAGCTTCCGTCTGACAGGGTGCTCCTATCTTCCCCCTTTCCCACCGTAAAACCACCTCTAAGTGGAATGCTTGCTAATCTCCGGGACCAAGTGTTCTGTCAGGAAGCTTGAAGTCAAGTCAAAGTACTTCAACATCTAAAAGTTCCTGCACACCACTGGATGATTGAAGAAGCATAGCCACAGCCTGTAGTAAGCACCAGCTAACAACCTGCAGCTAGTTGGTTATCCTTCATAGCAGTAATAGGGGAGTGGAAGGTGGGGTATTTCCTGCTCCTGAGGATGTGTAAGTCAAAGCCCTGTTATATTCAAGAACATAAAGCTGTCTAGTATCAGCGCCTCTCTTGCAGCACGTAATGAGTAAATTTTACCTCTGCAGGGAGAACCAGGATCTCCTGGTTTGATGGGTCCTAGAGGGCCAGCAGGTGAAGGTATACCAGGACGAAAGGTAAATAAAAACCATTGCCACTTTCAGTATTATTCTTAAGAATGCTTACTCATTTATTTGAAACTTCAAGATCTATTTTAATTCATAGAGGTACAGTCTCTTAAGCCAGTTAGGGAGGTTGTCCATTCATCTTTCCCCACTAATCTCCCTCCCAGTATTTATCCCTGCAGGCAGCCCAAGTGCTGCACTTGCCCATTTACCTTCATTCAGGGCCCCAAACAGTCCTTCCAGGTGAGGCAACACCTCTCCTGCGAATCTGCTGGCGTCATCTATTGACCGTAAGACCATATGACATAGGAGTTATATTAGGCCATGTGGCCCATCGAGTCTGTTCCACCATTCAATCATGTCTGATCCTTTTACCCCCTCCTCAGCCCTGCTCCTCGACCTTCTTCCCATAACTTTTGATGCCGTTTTCCAATCACGAACCTATCAAACTCTGCCTTAAATACACCAAACAATCTGGCCTCCACTGTTGCCTGTGGTAATAAATTCCACAAATTCACCATCCTCTGGCTAAAGAAATTTCTCTGCATCTCTGTTTTAATGGATGCCACTCTATCCTGAGGCTGTGCCCTCTTGTACTAGACACCCCCCCCCCACCATGGGAAACATCCTTTCCATCTTTACGCTGTCTAGACCTTTGAACATTGAAAAGGTTTCCAAAAGATCATAACATATAGGAGCAGAAGTAGGCTACTTGGCTAATCGATTCTGCTCCACCATTCAATCATGGGCTGATCCAATTCTTCCAGTCATCCCCACTCCCCTTTCTTCTCCCCATAACCTTTGATGCCCTGGCTAATCAAGAACATATCTATCTCTGCCTTAAATACACCCGGTGACTTGGCCTCCACAGCCGCTCATGGCAACAAATTCCACAGATTTACAACCCTCTGACTAAAGTAATTTCTCTGCATCTCTGTTTTAAATTGACGTCCTTCAATCCTGAAGTCATGCCTTCTTGGCCTAGAATCCCCTACCATGGGAAATAACTTTGCCATATCTAATCTGTTCAGGCCTTTTTACATTTGAAGTGCTTCTATGAGATCCCTCCTCATTCTGCTGACCTCCAGGGAATACAGCCCAAGAGCTGCCAGACGTTCCTCATACGGTAACCCTTTCATTCCTGGAATTATTCTCATGAATCTTCTCTGAACCCTCTTCAATGTCTGTATATCCTTTCTAAAATAAGGAGCTCAAAACTGCACACAGTACTCCAAGTGTGGTCTCATGAGTGCCTCATAGAGCCTCAACATCACATCCCTGCTCTTATATTCTATACTTCTAGAAATGAATGCCAACATTGCATTCGCCTTCTTCATCATCGACTTGATCTGGAGGTTAACCTTTAGGGTATCTTGCACAAGGACTCTCAAGTCCATTTGCATTTCCGCATGTTGAATTCTCTCCCCATCTAAATAATAGTCTGCCTGTTTATTTCTTCCACCAAAGTGCATGATCATACACTTTTCTACATTGTATTTCATTTGCCACTTCTTTGCCCATTCCCCTAAACTACCTAAGTCTCTCTGTTTCCTCAACACTACCCACTCCTCCACCTATCTTGTAGATTTGGCAGGTTGTGTTCATCCTTATCGTTGATTTAGATATAGTTGATGACGACAAGATTGGGAATGTAATGGACAGCAAGGAAAAGTATGAAAGCTTGCAGTGGAATCTAGACCTGCTGGCAAAATGGCCTGAAAAATGGCAGATGGAATTTGAAGCAGACAAATGTGAGGTGTTACACTTTGGGAGGACATACCAGGGTAGGACTTACACAGTGAGTGGTAGGGAACTGAGAACTGTGGTAGAACAGAGGGATCTGGGAATACAGGTCCATAATTCCTTGAAAGTGGTGTCACAGGTAGATATGGTTGTATAGAAAGCTTTCAGCACATTGCCCTCCATAAATCAATATATAGAGTACAGACATTAGGATGTTATGTTGAAATTGCATAAGACGTTGGTGGAGGCTTATTTAGAGTTTTGTGTGCAGTTTTGATCACCTACCTGCAGGGAACATGGCAATAAGATTGAAAGAGTACAGAGAAAATCTACAAGGATGTTACTGGGACATGAGGACCCGAGTTATCAGGAACAGTTGAATTGTTTAGTACTTTATTCAAAAGAGGATAGAGGTATACAAAATTACGATGGTTATAGACAGAATTAATGCAAGCAGGCTTTTTGCATTGAGTTTGGGTGAGACTACAATTAGAGGCTATGGGTTAAAGGTGAAAGGTGTAATGTTTAAGGGGAACATGAAGGGGAACTTCTTCACTCAGAGAGTGGTGGGAGTTTGGAATAAGTTGCCAGCATAATTGATGGATGTGAGGTTGATCACAATACTCAAGAGAAATTTGGATAGGTACATATATGGGAGGTCTATGAAGAGCTATGGACCAGGTGCGTCAATGGGACTGGACAATTTAATGGTTTGACACAGGCTAGATGGGCCAAAGGGCCTATTTTTGTGCTGTAGTGTTCTATACTCCAATGGTAGCCAATGCCTCATAAAGAAGAAAGAGTATAGACAAAGAACATTTAAATGTTAAAATATTTTTCATATGAAGGGAATTAAGAAGCTGTAATTTCTATTGAAGGATATATAAAAGGATCAAGGGCACTGTCAGTTTTATGTTAAATGTAATGTTATCACAATTGCAGGAATAATTGTGGTAACACAACATTTTATTTCTCTGAGATATGATTAGAAGCATTGCATTAACTTTTAATCCCAATCTTACATCCATTTTATTCAGATGATTTTCTAGTAATTTTGTTAATCAATGCTACCATTATTCTTCTAGTGATATAATTGCATTACAGGATCAATTATATGACTAACTTGATCAATGCATACCACTCAACTCAAAGTCTGACTTCTGCACTTATTACAGACTTTTTGGTCTAGTCATTTCTGTCGGCCCAGTTATAGTTAGTGCACTTCCACTGCAAATTAATTCATTTCCAAGACCCAACTCACAACGCCACTCTATATTGCCATACATTCCATGTTACATCTTTACCCCCAGGGATAAACATTTCTCTGAACTTAGTGTGCCTCAGTGATGGCTTCCTCCTTTCCCAGCCTTAGCACTTGACCACTGGATATGCTTGAAAAATATCTCGAACTTCACATTAAGGACAGAGCAGAGAATAGACTAGTCATGACCACATTCACAAAAACGCGTTGCTGTATCTCCTAGCTTGTTGAAATATCTTTTCATCTTCCACAGCCCATTTTCTCTGAATGCTCCGTGAAATATGTGTGCATTATTTTGGGTCAAAGGCATTTTTCGAGGGCCGAGGAAAAATGTTGCTATCTGGAGAAAACGCATTCCTTTCAGGATTATTTCAAGATACAGTTACTGTGTTTATAGAAGTCATAAAGAAACAAAATGTGTTAAAAGTGAAATGAAGTAGAAAATTCTGAAAATGTGCAACACCAAGTGATAGAAAAAGATCAACTTTTAATTTGGCCTCAGTCAGATTTGAGGAGTTTATATTTGTATGCTGTGAATTAATTGAACACTTACTGTTGATTTTTGGTGGAAATGTATTTAATATTTACATGTTCTTCTCATAGGGAGATCGTGGATATAAAGGAGAAAGAGGGAGTAAAGGAAACAAAGGTGATGAAGGAATCCCTGGCATTGATGGTGATCCAGTAAGATACTTATTTCCAGATAAAACGTGAAAGATTGCATGGTTTGGTTTTGTGAACAAATATTTAGGATACATGGGAAATGACGTCTTGTGTTTTCTAAATCTGTAGGGAAAGAAGGGTGAGAAGGGTGAACCAGGTTTCACAGTAAGTATCTAAACAGACGTTTTGTTGTGTGTCTACAAAGGAGCACCATATTGAGTGAGGACAGGATTGAGAGAATTTGTTATTTTAATATAGTAACAAGTTTAATTTCCACAGTGTTCATCAATCACTCATTTGTTTAAGCAGAAGAGTGGCTGCTACTCCTGAGAAAAGGCGTAATTGCCCTTTTTTTAGACATTTATACCTTCAGGGTTTCCATCAAGTTACAGCAACCCTTTGAACTTACTTCCATTTGCATTACATTCTCAAAAGGTTCTTGGTAAGGTTATGCCTTTGAACATTGTGCAAAAGCACTAAGGACTATTTTTTTTAATGTGTTCTTTATGGATGTTTCTTGTTATTTCATTCCAAGGAATATATACCAGTAACTATAGTGAATTAGAGATAATCTTGGTGTTTTCCACTCCGATTAAATATCTTACACTTTGATCTCTCTGCTACATTGCAGTTGTATGTCTTTGTGATGGAATTTTGGCAACTTTGTGAAGCTTCGGAATGAAATGAACAATATCCTAAACTCTGTTGATTTCATCAATGGCAGCTTCTACAAAATTCTATTTTCAAAGTTAATTTTTAAATGAGTCATTGTTAGCAAAGCACCAGCTGGTCTGTTGGACCTTCACACAGAGGGACCTTCAAGGCCTTATAAACGAGACTGATGCCAGTAGTGTTAGGAGGGGACAGGAGATCACTTGAGGCCAGAAAAGGAGGTGACGGTGGTGCATTAAAGATTATATGAGTTCACAAGACATTAAAGGAGAGTTCTACACCATTATAAATGCATCAATTCCTTGTTTCCACTAACTAAGAGCAGGTCTGCATACTGGGGAGGTTGCCGTCTATACTGGGAGTGTTCCACCAAAGCCCTTCATATGAGCAGTCTAGGTGGATGTCTTGTCTCCTCAGACTCTCTGGGAATGGGACCTTAGCTGATGACTTTTGTTTCATGCTCCAAAGTTCAGATAACCCCCACATTACTCAGGTCATAGGGTGCTATCAGCAATGAAGCAGCCAAACATCGATGCTTAAAATGCTTACTGTTGCTTGGTGAAGAAGCCTAGTTTAAATACCCCAATTGTGCTTAATTGTACTGAGAGTGAACAGCCAAGGTCACAAGGTGCAACCAAAAACACCTGGCAAAGATTAAAATAGGTTGGCATAACTAGCAACATCAGCAGCTACAGGCAAACATCAGATGCACTAATACAGAGGTTTGGGTTCTACAGACTTCATCTGGAAATGATTGCTAGGTGGATCTAACTTGGAGAAAATTATCTCAGACTACTTCAGAGAAACACCTTGTCATTACTTTCTATGGGTTTGCTCAAAGGTTGAATAGTACTGTGTAATGAGCTAATTCATGTTTGGTTTAGAAGACCGTTTTATTGTGTGGCCTCAATGTATTGAAAATGTAAAGTCTATTTTATCTTTCCATCTTTTCTTTAGAGAGAGGAAGTAATCAGGTTGATTAGAATGATCTGTGGTAAGTAGAAGTGTATACATTAATTCAATATGATATAAAGGGTACTTTTAAAGCAGTTGTCCATTTTCTATTTAAACTGATTGATCATGGATATGAAAGGGCATTTTGTTCAAACTAATGTCCACAAAATACTGGAGGAACTCAGCAAGTCAGCAGCATCGATGGAAATGAATAAGCAGTTGATGTTTCGGACTGAGGCCCTCCTTCAGGAGTCATAAAGAAGGGTCTGAGCCCAAAATGTTGATTACTTACTCATTTCCATAGATGCTGCCTGACTTGCTGAGTTCCTCCGGCATCTTGCATGAGTTGCTTTGGATTTCCAGCATTTGCAGACTTTCTTATGTTTGTGTTCAAATGAGAGTGAATGAAGATTGAGTTGTGTACTCTGCTAAAGTTAGACACTCAAACCAAATGAGTCATGCTCGCTTTTCAAAGTGAGTGTGAGGACACAATTGTATTTCACTGTTGTCATTGCTTGTCGTCTTGACACCAAAGGCAGACATATGCTAGAATTCAGGATAAAAACATTCCTCAATCATCTCCCATCAGATTGGAGATACAGTGGAGCATGGTTAACATTTGGTTCAATAAATGTCAGATATTATGAAATTCAAAAAGTCCAGAAAGGGGTGTAGGAATGAAATTGATCTTTAGTATTGGAATATCATGATTAAACTGGGACATTTGGAGGATATATCAGTATTAATTTATAATGTTGACATTTGCATTGAAATCCTGAGTGAAATTCTAAGGCTTCTGAAAAAGCAAATGTTGCTCTGCCTGCAGAAAATTAAATATTCATAGAGATCACCTCACAATAAATCTACTATTCAATGCTTTATCAATTGAGCAACTTCACCAACACAAAATATGCAGTAGACTTTGACACCAACTACTTAGCTTACAATCACTTTCATCATTATTCCTGAACAATTTCATGATCAGTTTAAGGTTTCAGTTTAAGAACATAGCTATTTTTTTCTGATTGAATTATTTTTTTAAAACAAAGGATTCAAAGGGCAATTAAATTATATATAAAAATGGTGGCACTTGATATATTTACCTTCCTTGTCATTAATCTGCTTCGTAAAAGAACTGCCAATCGAAATCCAAAGTATTACATTAAGTCAATTACAATGGGGATTTGAGTTTGATTCTAACATGTGCAATAGTTATCATAATGCTCTTTAATCTTATTGTAATGCTTATTGTCAGTTCTGAAAGCATAATCATTATCTTTTTACGTTTGGATATTAGCAGTCTAGAAGCAAAGATGGATTTTCCTGCATGCCCAAATTATGCATATAATGATAAATGCAAACTTTTCTTTCTTTTCAAATCTTTTTATTGTTATTATTCAAAAATAACACAGGTACATTGAAGTAACAACACTTACAATGCTTCAAAAAAAAGAAATTATCTTAAAGATTGAAAATTTTTGTGAATTAAAAAAATCCCTACTAAACAAGAAAAGTGAGGAAAAAAAAGAAACCCATTGGGGGTACAACCCCGGAGCCATGCGTCATACAGAAAGCTTCTAAAAATAAACATCAAACCGCCAACAAGAAAGAAAGATATATCAAAAAAAAATTACACTTAGATCATGGAGGAAATCTATCAGTTAACTGAAATGATAGTAACGAACAAATGAGCCCCATCTCTTCTCAAAATCAAATAAAGGTTCGACTTCTAATTTTCTCCAAGTTAAGACACAGCGTCACTTGAGAGAACTATTGTGAAAAAGTAGGAGCTGATATATCCTTCCAGTTCAACAAGATGGCCCTCCTAGCTATCAATGTAACAAACGCAATAACATCTTGGTCAGACACAGAAATACCATGGATATTTTGAGGAATTATTCCAAAAAGCACAGTCAATTTATTAGGTTGTAAGTTGATTCTGAGTGCTTTAGAAATTGTTGAAAAGACTGACTTCCAAAACTGTTTTAATATAGAACATGACCAGGACATATGTGTCAGTGTAGCTATCTCAGTTTTACATCTATCACAATACTTGTCAACAATGGGAAACATTTTAGAAAGTCTCTCCTTCGTCAAATGGTAACGATGTACAATTTTAAATTGAATCAGTGAAGGACTAGCACAGATCGAAGAAGAGTTAACTCATTTCAGAATCCACGTCCAATCCTCCCATATAAAAGTCAAATTGAGTTCCTTCTCCCAATTCTGTTTAATCTTAAGTAAAGGACGCTTATCCCATTGTAATAATAAATTATAAATTCTTCCAATAGAACCTTTTATCGAAGGGTTCATATTCATAATAGTTGAATGTTGGGGAGACCCGCCGCAGACTGGGAGACCATTTTGCCGAACACCGGCGCTCAGTCCTCCAGCAGTGGCGGGATCTCCCTGTGGCCACACACTTCAATTCCACAGACCACTCCCACTCCGACATATCTGTCCATGGCCTCCTCTAACGTCAAGATGAGGCCACACGCAGGTCGATGGAGCAATACCTTATCTCTCGCCTAGGTAGCCTCCTACCTGTCAGCATGAACATTCAACTCACAGACCTCCATTGATACCCCTGCCCCTCCCCCTTACCCCATCCCTATCTATAATTTTAGTCTGGTTCTCTTTCTCTCTCTTCCCCTCCCCCACTATAATCTCCCCCCAGCCCTACCTTTCTTTGTCTTTTATTTCCCATAATTCTCCACCCTCCCCCAGCCCATTTCCCTCCAGCCTATCACTTCCTAACTCTCTACTTTATCCCTCCCCCCACTTCTTATCCCCCCTCGACCACCCCATGTTACTTCCCTCCTGATGAAGGGTTTCAGCCCGAAATGTCGTCACTACCTCCTCCCATAGATGCTGTCTGGCCTGCTGAGTTCTGCCAACATTTTGTGTTTTTATTTATTTCCAGCATCCGCAGATTCACTCGTGTTGCCTTTGATATTAAATTTTCTCTTTAGTCTGATATCCACAATGCTCCTGCTCATATGGGTATTTAATATCTGTGATAATTTTGTTTAAGTATTCCAATAAAATAATGGTGCATGTCTCCCTTTACCCCTAAATCACTGGCCCCATGCCTTTGTGCTTTAATTTACAGTATGTTCCAGTATAGGTCAGTCTTTGACTGGGAGGTTAGCTCCCCACATTAGTGCTTGAGCTTGTGTGCACAAGCAGCCAAGTGGACTCTCGGAAGGACATTGATGGCTACTGATTCTCAGCTGTCCCAAAATCACTTGCTGCCAAAGATATTACTCAAGACAAGTAAATAAATCTTTTATTAACAATTAGAAAGCTGAAAAGCAACGTGTGCACTGAAAATTAATTAGAATCATTAAAACTAATGTAAAGAAAAATAAAGACGTGACTACATATATTTCGCACTGGAGCTGACGTGGAGTTGGAAGGGGACTTCCTTGTCTTTGCTCTTATGGTAACGTTTGCTGCCCTGTTGGATTCTGTGAAGACTCCATGGTAGTTGCACAGCATCCAACAGGGACTGGGCAGAAGTTGTCGCTGACAACTCAGGCCAGTGCTGGTGCTGGAAACCAGGACTGCAACAGGGATACTGGGTGGTACAACATTAGATTAGCAACTGAGATGGAAACCTGGCCAACTGCTGCACTATGACACGCTCCGGAGTTCATCCTCCCTCCTCCCCACCTGCCACCATCTCCCCAGAAGTATCTATCATTACAGTTCCTCACCATAACCCCTCACCACCTGCCTCCATTTCTCAGCCATTTATTGTACCACCTGAACACACTTCACGTTTTACTTGTACACTCATGATACCCAGAACCAAATGACTGCTAGCTCCTTTGTCTGCAATGTTGCTTCTGACCTGCCACTCAATGGGAAATGTTGGACCTGATCAGTCTCTAGCATTCACTGTTAGATAAATTGAAATTACTTAAGGAAAGCCAAAGCAACTGTTTTATTTCCTGCCACAAATATAAGACTATAAGATCTTAAGAAATAGGAGCAGAATTAGGCCATTTGGCCCATCGAGTCTGCTCTGCCATTCAATCATGGCTGATTTTGTTCTCCCCTCCTCAGCCCTACTCCTCAGTCTTCTTCCAATAACCTTTGATGCTGTGTCCAGTTGCGAACCTATCAAGCTCTGCCTTAAATACCCCCAATGATCTGGCCTCCACAGCTGCCTGTGGTAATAAATTCCACAAGTTCACCACCCTCTGGCTAAAGAAATTTCTCCACATCTCTGTTTTAAATGGATGACCCTCTGTCCTGAGTCTGTGCCCTCTTGTCCTAGACTCTCCCACCATGGGAAACATCCTTTCCACATCTACTCTGTCTAGCTTTTCAGCATTTCTAAGGTTTCAATGAGATCCCCCCCCATCCTTCTAAATTCCAGCAAGTACAGACCCAGAGCCATCAAACATTCCTCATATGATAATCCTTTCATTCCTGGAATCATCTTTGTGAACCCCCTCTGGACCCGCTCAAATGCCAGCACAACTGTTCTTAGATAAGGAGCCCCAAACTGTTCACAATACTCAAGTTGCAGCCTCACTGGTGCCTTATAAAGCCTCAGCATCACATCCCTGCTCTTGTACTTTAGACCTCTTGAAATGAATGCTAACATTGCATTTGCCTTCCTCACCACCGACTCTACCCGCAAGATAACCTTTAAGGAGTTCTGCACAAGGATTCCCTTGTCGCTTTGTATCTCAGCTTTTTGGATTTTCTCCACATTTAGATAATAGTCTGCACATTTACCAAATGCATGACCATGCATTTTCCAACCTTGTATTTCATTTGCCACTCTCGTGCCCATTCTCCTAATCTGTCTAAGTCCTTTTGCATCCTACCTGTTACCGCCAACTACCTGCCCCTCCACCAATCTTCGTATCATCTGCACATGTTGTAACAAACCCATATATTCCATAATCTACATCATTGATATACAGTATACCATAAAAGAAATGGTTCCAACAGTGACTCCTGCGGAACACCACTAGTCACTGGCAGCCAACCAGTTATTGGCTGGTTGGTAGAAAGCAGTTATTCCCACTCACTGCTTTCTACCAACCAGCCAATGCTCTAAACATGTTAGTAATTTTCTTGTAATACCATGGGCTCTTAACTTGGTAAGCAGCCTCATGTGTGGCACCTTGTCAAAGGCCTTCTGAAAGCCCAAATATACACCATCCACTACATCCCCTTTATCTATCCTACTTGTAATCTCCTCAAAGAATTCCAATAGGTTTGTCAGGGAGGATTTTCCCCGAAGGAAACCATGCTGACTTTCTCCTATCTTGACCTATGTCACCAAGTACTCCATAACCTCATCCTTAACAATTGACTCTGACATCTTCCCAGCCACTGAGGTCAGGCTAATTGGTCTATAATTTCCTTTCTGCTGCTTTCCTCCTTTCTTAAAGAGTGGAGTGACATTTGCATTATGTTCTCAGCTACTGACTTGGCTCACGACCAAGAGCGTATCCAAACAGTTTACTACTTTAACTGTTAAACTAAATTGAAACCAAACTTTCTTTTCTTCCCTTTGCTTGAACTCGACTGCATTCCACTCCAGTCTCAGCTTACTTGCTATCAAATCCCTCCTCTGTCCTTTGTATCACTAAGCCTGACTGTTAAAATACTTCCCTAGCTAGCTTCTAATTTTTCACACTTGGTAAACACGAGTTCACCCAGAATTTACTGCTGGTACTAAAATTACCCCCATTGAGTTCCCTCATCCCTTCCATGCTTGATGATCTACATTGGTTCCAGGGTGAGCATTTCTCACCACTTTTCAGTCTCACCATGGCCTTGCCAGTCTGTATGTCTACAGGCAAGCTTCACCCTCTTCCAGGCTCTTGCTCATTTCCATTTCTTATCATCTTGTCATTCACCCATTGGCAGTTATGCTTTCTGCTGACATTCCTCTCTGCTTTGGAAAACCCTTCCTAAATCTCTCTCTCCATCTTAAGATGATCCTTTACACCCACCTCTTTGCCAGAACTTTTGGCCACCATTTTAATATTTCTTTCTCTGAGTACATCTAGATTTTACTTTGGTAGAGCTCCAGGGAGCACTGAAGGAAATCTTGCTATTCAGGGACACTATGCAAAATCAAGTTGCTGTTGGTGATTAATTGAAGAAAGTTATTAATGTTCATTTGCCAATGTCAGCAGCAGTGAAAACTGTTTTATGATCTAATGTTCTGACGGTAGCTAATGATGAAGTGAGAAAACAAAATAATATCAGTAATGGTGACTATTACCCTACTAGTTCACTGATGTTTTTTGGAAGGAGGAAACCTTTCACTCTTATGATCCAGATTCACGCTGATACAGTCAGCTCTATGTTGAAATTATCAAGCAATGCCACTGACCTTACCAAAGGTGAGGCAGCATCTCACAAACAGCTGCTCAAGGGGAAATAAGGATTGGCAGCAAATGCTCAGAAACCAACATGGAGACCATAACAATACCTTCAACAACATGCTTCTTGCGTGGTTCTCGAGGAAAACTTCTCTGGGTGCAATAGCATCCAATAAATTCTCATACTTACAAAAGTTGATTGAAACAATGAAATAATTAAGTCCCTATACACTTCTATTACCCCATCAAAGAGGCTTTAAAACTCTCCACTTCCTTCTTAACAACAAACCGGACTAGTTTCCCTTCACCTATCTGGCGGAACTGGTCCTTACCCTCAACAATTTCTCTTTTAGCTGCTCCAACTCTCTTCAAACTCAAGCTGTAGCCATGGACACCAACATGGGCCCCAGACATGTCTGTCTTTTTGTTGGCTACATGGAATAGCCCATGTTTCAAACCTTTCCTTCTCTACTGCACTACAACTCCTTACCTCTCTCTGCACTACGTTGATGATTGCATTGGTGCTGCTTCATGCACCCATCCTGAGTTCATCAATTTCATCAACTTTGCCTCCAACTTGCACCCTGCCCTTAATTTTACTTGGTCCATTTCTGATACCTCTCTCCCCTTTCTCAATCTCTCTGTCTTCATATCTGGAGATAAATTCTTAACCTATAATTTTTATAAACCTAAAGGGTCCCATGGTTATCTTCTTCCCACCAAATCACTCTTCTCAGTTCCTTCATCTCTGCTGCACCTGTTCCCAGGATATCAGAGGTGTTTTTATCCTTCAAAGAGCCAGGTTTCTCTTCCTCCACCATTGATGCTGCCCTCACCCGTATCTCCTCCATTTCTCAAACATCTGCAATCACCCCATCTTCCCACCGCCTTCCTCTTGCCCTCACCTCATCCCGTGAACCTTTGCATCCAACACATCATTCTCCACAACTTCTGCCATTTTCAATGGGATCATACTACCAAACATATCTTTACTTCCCCCCGACTCTCAGAATGGAGGAGCAACATCATATATTTTGTTGATGTAGCCTTCAACATGATGGCATGAACATCAATATATCCAACTTCTGGTAATTTTTCCCCCTTCCCTCTTCTTCAATTCCTCCCTCTGCCCCCCCTTACCTATTCTCCTCACCTGCCTATCACCATCCCCTTGTGCCTCTCCTCTTTCCCTTTCTCTCAAGGTCCACTTACCTTTCCTATCAGATTTCTTCTCCTCCAGCCCTTTACCTTTTCCACCGATCACCTCCCAGCTTCTTACTTCAACTCACTTCCCACCCACCAGGCTTCAACTATCAGCTTCCAGCTTGTACTCCTTCTCCTACCCCACCTCCTTCTGGCATCTTCCCCTTCCTTTGCAGTCCAGGTGAAAGGTCTCAGCCAGAAATGTTAACTATTTACTCATTTCAATAGGTGCTGCCTGGCCTTCTGAGTTCCTCCAGCAATTTTTGTGTGTTGCTCTAATAATTACAGTTAGATTAAGTTATGATACAATGGACTCTTGATCTCACAATCTACCCCATTATGATCTTGCACCTTATTATCTACACTGCATTTTCTTTATAGCTGTTGCACTTTATTCTGAACTCTGTTATCGTTTTATCTTGATCTAGCTCTGTGCACTGCATAATGATTTGATCTGTATAAGTAATAGGCAAGACATACTTTTCACTGTATTTTGGTACCTGTGACAATAATAAACCAATTCCAATCTCCAGCAAAGCTTCCCAGCAAGTCATCTCCCTCTGGTGATAAGGAATTACTTCTTCATTTATATGTAATTGTTAATGCTGATGTTCTTATACTTTTCAATCTACATCCAAAACGTTGACATTTAGTTCTTTATTTCAGGGTGTGGAAGGAAATGCAAAGAGCAACCTCTTGAACTGGTGTTTGTGATAGACAGCTCTGAAAGCGTTGGGCCTGAAAACTTTGAAATTGTTAAAGAGTTTGTCAGTGCTCTGATAGACCGAGTTACTGGCAACAGAGAAGCTTTCCGGATCGGTGTGATAGTTTACAGCCTTGAAGCTCAAGTAATCATTCACTTACGGCAAGGCATAAGTCTGGAGAAAGCTAAAACATTAATTCAGGACATGCAGTACTTAGGAGAAGGCACCTACACTGGAACTGCCATAAAGATGGCAAATCAAGTTTTCAAGTTCGCTAGGAAAGAAGCACGCAAGGTAGCAATAGTAATAACTGATGGACAGACGGACATGAGAGATCCAACAAATCTGAAAACAGCAGTGAAAGAAGCCCATTCTGTACACACAGAGGTGTTTACAATTGGGATAGCCAATACAACAGATCCTTTCTACTCTAACTTTAAGAAAGAAATTAACCTGATTGCATCTGACCCTGACGAGGAATATGTTTATCTCATTGATGACTTTTTGACTCTTTCCAGTAAGTATGAAATTGGTAAAGAATGCATTTTGCTTCCTGGCATTTTAATAATGAGCATGTAAGTAATACTATAATAATTTTAACACCAAGCTTTACCTACCAGAAAGGGGTCACATCGCAAGTTAAAATCATTGCAACGTCAGTCAGTTTCATTGCCTTTGCACTGCATGCTAGTTTAGTAGTGATCTTTTTCTCATTACCTCTTCTTCCTCTGTATACTCCATTCCTGATTACTGACACTGTTCCTAGAAACAGTGTTTAGCTCTTCTCAGTCATTGCCACCTGCTGGACTGGATAATTGGCCCAGCTTTGGGCAAGAGTCAGGTAGCTACATTTAAGAGATTCCAATCTATGACTCTAGCCCATTGCTTGTTCCCAGCTCCCCCCCAAATAAACTCCAAACTCACCTCTTAATTGTCAGTGTACTACTATAGATATGAAAACAGCAGCAACAATCTTACAACAGTCAAAGAGACATGCACTGAAACAGTCCCTTTGACTTATCTAGTCCATGCTGAACTGTTAAATTGCCTAGTCCCATCGACCCGCATCTGGACCACGGCCCCCCACGTTGTTCCCGTCTGTGCACTTTCCAACAACTTCTGCTGGCAGCTTGCTCCACAACACTACTATCCTGAGTGAAGAAGCTCCCCCTCAGATTCCCCTTAAATATTTCACCTTTTATTCTTAACCTATGACTTCCTGCTTTAGCCTCACCCACACTCAGAGAAAAAAGCCAGCAGGCATTTTTGCTATCTGTACCCTTCATAACATTATATACATCTATCAAATCTCCACTCCTTCTCCTACGCTCTAGGGAATAAAGTCCTAACCTATTTAACTTTTCCCTATAACTCAGGTCAAGTCCTAGCAACATCCTTGTAGATTTTCTCTGTACTCTTTCAATCTTATTAATATCTTTCCTGTAAGTAGGTAACCAGAACTGAACACAATACTCCAAATTAGGCCTCACTAAGGTCTTAAGCAACATCAACATAACATCCTAGCACATGTACTCAGTACTTCCATTTATAAAGGCCAAAGTGCCAAACGTTCTCTTTATGGCCCTATCTACCTGTTACACCATCTTCAGGGAATTATGGATCTATATTCCCAGATCCTTCTGTTCTACCATACACCTCATTATCCCACTGTTCACTGTTTAAGTCCTACCTTGTTTTATCGTCCGAAAATTCAGCATCTCATACTGGTCAGCATTAAGTTCAATTTGCCATTTTCAGCCCATTTTTCCATCTGGTCCAGATCCCGCTGCAAACTTTGATAGCCTTTCACTACACACCCGATCTTGGTGTCATCCATAAATTTGCTGATCCAATTTAACACATTATCATCCAGTTCGTTGACAGGCTGTAGATGTCACACAACAATGGAGCCAGCACTGAACCCCGTGCACACCTCTAGTCACATTCCTCTAGTCAGAGAGACAAACATCTACTACCACTTTCTGACTTCTCTTGCACCCAATTAACTATCTCATCCTGAATGCCAAGTGACTGAGTCTATTTGGCCATATTCTTACGCGGGACTTTGTCAAAGGCCTTGCTGACATGCATATAGACAACATCCACTGCCTTTCCTTCATCACCTTTCCTGAAAACTTCCTCAAAGAATGCTATAATATTAGTTAGACACAACCTGCCATGGAGAAAACCATGTTGACTATCCTTAACCAGGCCCTGTTTGTCTAAGTACCTATATATCCAGTCCCTTAGAATCATCATCATCATCATTATGTGCCATGTCTTATGACATGGGTGATCATAGTTTTTCCATGACCATGATTGTTCTTGGCAGATTTTTCTATAGAAGTGGTTTACCATTGCTGCCTTCTGGGCAGTGTCTTTACAAGATGGGTAACACCAGCCAGTATCGACAGTCTTCAGAGATTGTCTACCTGACGTCAGTGGTCACATAATGAGGGCTTGTGATATGCACCAGTTGCTCATATGACCATCCACCTCCTGCTCTCATGGCTTCACATGACCTTGATCTGGGGGGAGGGGGGAGGCTAAGCAGGTGAAACACCTTGTCCAAGAATGATCTGCAGGCTAGCAGAGGGAAGGAGCTCCTTACACCTCCTTTGGTAGAAATGTATCTCCACCTTGCCACCTTTGTAATAATTTATGAAAAAGTTAACTAAAGCTATTCAGACCTGCACATTTGAATGTAATGCATATGTGTGCAATAAAAGAGACTAGGTTGTCATGGTAACATACTCAGAAAATTTTAGTACTTATTGACAGAAGGCCAATAGTTTTGGTATTGGTGGAAAAGCTGGTGGGAGAGGAAGCCCAAGCTGAGTGCTTAAATTTCTCCCAGCAGGTTTCAAAGGATCTTGACAAAAGTCCAGGAACAATTCTCCCACCTAACCTGCTTCCAGCCAAGAGAGTGGGTAGCAGATCATCAAAGAAGAAGAAAAAAAAGCAGAAAAAAACTTACTAAAATAAGATCTTCCTGAGTTCTCAAAATCAACCAAAAATGTCCCAGAATGTTGTTTTCATTGTTTGGAAGATGTGATGAGCCCGCTCACCTGTCAGCTTTTAAGAGATTTGATTCTATAGGTTGTTGGATGATTTTTTAAATGTTTTCTTTTTCCATTTCAGCTCTTGAAAGTAAACTGTTTGTCAGGATCTGTGAGCCAGAGAATGATGCACTGTTCAATTCAGTTACCAGCTCCATGCTTCCTCCTGGTGTATCACAGGCCTTCAGTCCAGTTTATCCAACACCAGCCTATGACAACCTACACATCAACATCGTGCATGAGGATGACCTATACATCACAGAGGTGCATTAGAGATGGAATTGCAAATACATTTAGTAGCTTAATCCTATGTATTGGTGATTTCTGAAGGTGCTTGGAACTGAAGTAAAAAGCTGGAAATATTCAGCAAGTCAGGCATAGAGGGAAAGAGACATTTACTTACTTGGTCATGGGAATGGCCACATTTATTTTCATTTGCTGATTACCAATACTCGCTGCTCTACAGCATTTACTCGACTCTGCACTGAACTGAGCCTAAGACTCTAGCCTGCTCCGGGCTTCGTGCCTCAGGATTTATTTTTGTTCTAAATGCTATTTGCTTACTTTTCTTGTTTGCACAATTTGGTTTTTTTTTTCTTTCTCTGCACATTGGGTGCTTGTCAATCTTTTTTGAATAGGTACTTTTGGGTTTCTTTGTTTTGTGGCTGCCTGTAAGGAGTCAAATCTCAAAGTTTTACAATACATACATACTTTGATAAATGTACTTTGAATTTTAAAATACATAGAGGAAATGGTTAAGCCAAAGAAAATGCCTGTTCATCCCTCACAATATTTTCATGAAGCAAATGAAATTATACTAGCATCTGGTGGTATCATGATTATTCTTACAGAGTATAGATCAAATTGAAATGTCAGATTTTTAAAAAAAGATTACCTGAATTTAAATTCCCCAGCTGTCATGAGGAGATTCAAACATGTCTTTGCATCAATGATGCAGACCCACATTGGCTACTCTCCTAACCAAACCCATAAGTTTATTGATCCACCCACCCTCCTCATCCCAATGTGGAACATGGCAGAATATAGTCAGCTGAGAAGCAGGAACATACTTCCTCCCCTGATTGCCCCTGCCTTCCTGCCAGGCAGCACATCTTAAAATTGACACTTGCAACAAGGTTTATTTGAAGTGTACACAATCAGACCTTCCTATAGTTTCTGCCCTGACTTCAAAGCTTAGCCTGGAGGCTGAGCAGATGAACAGTGGAAGTTTCTGTACCAGGCCGGCCGTGACCAGAACAAAGTCTACTACCAGACGGCTACAGCAGAATTAGCTTCCGATATTAACAGGAGCAGCAAAGGATCATCTGGAAGAACTCAGCATGTCAAGCAGCATCTGGGGAGGGGTGGTGGGCCGGGAGGGTGTTTGTCAATGTCTTGGGTTGAAACCCTGCATCAGGAATACTGCTCAACCTACTGTGTTCCTCTAAGCTACATGACCCACTGGGTCCCTCTAGCAGATATTTTCTTGATGTAGATTTCAGCATCTGCAGTCACTTGTGTCTCCAAGTTTTAGTGTGGGCCAGGAAGAGTAGGAAAACTGCTACAGGCATTCCCAGAAAAACATAATTTGTTCCTGCCCTCAGCTTCCCCCCTGTCCTCCCCCAATTGCAAATGCTCCCTCATGATTTTGTTGGCGACAGATCCCATCCTGCTGATGTTTCAATTAATATATCAGCCTAGGTTCAAGCAGAGCCTAGAAAGATGTTGGGAAATTGAGTCTATGTACACTCATTCCCTTGTGTTGTGGTACATAATGCCAAGCTCTTCAGCAGGTTTCTGAACAACTTATTCCCCAGCCACCATTAGAAATAGTACTCCAAATTTCAGTATTTAATGCCACTTTTATCTTTGCAAATTAAAATCTTTTAAAACCAGTGCATTTGAGAAATCCATTCTTTACAAGATTTTTCACTCTGGTAGGTTTCTCCACTCCATTTTGTTTTCGGCTGTCCAGAATCACAGATGTTAAATCCAGATGATTGAAAGTATCTGTAATCTCAATTATTGGAATATTTTCAAGTGTCCCTGTTTCTCTTTGTAGCGCAGCTCTCCAGGAATTAGCACAAACAAACCAGAGACAAATGGCAGTGAAGAATTGCTTATGAGTCATGGAGAAGCACTTCCACTTCCAAGACCACAGGGACCATTTGGAAGGCCTGGAGAAGGACCTGGACCTACTGACCAAGGTGCACTGCAAAAGTCAAATCCTTCCACTGTTCCACCAATATTCACTACAGCAAGCGTGCTGGAGGAGGCAGTTCGCAAAGGTACGTAAAAATAATTCACAGAAGTTCATAAGAATAGTGGCTGTTTATCCAGATTATCACGATGCCTTTCTGGCCATATTTCTGGACAAAATAAAGATAGAAAGGGGGCAGATAGTTTTGAGATGCAGGGAGTCTGCAGAAGGACTTAGACAGATTAGGAGAATAGACAAAGAAGTAGTGGATAGGATATATTGTAGGGAAGTGTATGGTCTTGCACCTTGGTAGAAGGAATAAAAGGCATAGACTGTTTTCTAGATGGGTTTCAAATTCAGAAATCAGGGGTACAAAGAGACCTGGGAGTCCTCGTGCAGGATTTCTAAAGGTTAACTCGCAGGCTGAGTCGGTGGTGAGGAAGGTAAATGCGATGCTAGCATTCATTTTGAGAGGACTAGAAAATAAAAGCAAGGGTGTAATGCTGAGGTTTCATAAGGCAGACTACACTTGGAGTGTTTTGAGCCATTTCTGGCCCCTTATCTATGGAATTTATTATATTAAAATGTTGTCACATGAAAGCACAATAGGATTTGGTTGGATGACTGGTGGGTTGAGTAATGCTGTCAAGAAGAAGACTAATAGTAGGGTGAATTTTGTTGTAGCACACAGCCTAGGAATTTTGATATTTGCTCTTATTGCTAACTATGTAACAAAGTTTATCTCACAAATTCTCAGCAGCAATGAAAAGGTCGGTTTTCTGAAAAGTAAGGCATTTGTCAAACCAAATCTATTTTCAATACAGACAGAAATAGAATGTTGTTAATTACTTTTAGACCTGGGTATCCAATTCCAGGGTTTCCCATTGGACCTTCTAAACCAGTAAGACGACAACCACCCTTTAGGGAAAATAAAAGATGAACTAATAAATAAGATAAAGTAACAAGGCAATCAATCAATCTTAAGCAAAATCTAATGACTAGAAATTACACTTAACCTGCATATTACCAGTGAGATAAATAGAACACAGGCAGAGATTTTTAGCTGTTAATGCTTATCAGACAACTCAAATCTCAGAAATTTCTTCACCCCCGTGGAACACATGCTTCAAATGGCATTTTAGGTTACAGGAGTTGAAATCAGGTAAAATTATTTGAGGTAATTTAAAGCTGAATGGTGGAGGAGAGAAGGAGTACTACACAAGGGTGATAATGGCATGGAGGATACACAACAGGCTTCATTGGTTACAAATATAAAGTCAGAACTACTCAGCAATTCTGCTAGTTTCTTGCCACATCACACCACAGTCCCCACTCCTCACCAAGTCCCCCAAGATACAACAATGATCCAGATACAATAGATCACTGCTATTTGCAAGCATTATTGACACTCCAATGTTCTTAAAAAGACTAATGTTGTCAGAAAGCTATATTAGAACTGCATAGCACAGCAGATAACACATCGCCTGACGGTGGCAGCTCTAAGATCCAGGTTCTGTTACCGCTGCTGTGGGTTTCCACTGGGTGTTCTGATTTCCTCACCCATTCCAAAGATGTACGAGTTACTGTAGGCTTTGTAGTTTGTGGGCATGGCTACGCTGCCGCCAGAAGTATGGCGACATGCGGTCTGCGCCCCCGATCATCTCAGATTGTATCGGGTGTTGATGCCAACACCGCATTTCACTGTGTGTTTCAACGTTTTGATGCACATGCTGCAATTAAAGCTAATCTTTGTATCTTCCCACTGAAAGAGTTTCTCATGCCTTTGCTTAGCACTGAAACTGCAGAGGTATTCTGGCATCCAGGGGAGTGGTTCCGGAGGAGTGGAAAATTGAAAATGACACTCCACTCTTTAAGAATGGAGGGAGGCAAAAGACAAAACGGGGAGAAGATTCTGAAATCAGAGTTGCAAAGAGAGTTGGGAGTCCTTGTACAGGATTCCCTAAAGATTAACTTGCGAGTTGAGTCAGTGGTAAGAAAGGCAAATGCATTGTTAACATTCATTTTGAGAGGACTAGAATATAAAAGCAAGGATATAATGCTGAGGCTTTATAAGACAGGCCACACTTGGAGTATTGTGAGCAGTTTTGTGTCTGTTATCTAAGAAAGGATGTGCTGGCATTGGGAGAGGGTCCAGAGGAGGTTCGTGAGAATGATTCTGAGAATGAAAGGGTTAACATATGAAGAATGTTTGACTCTGGGGCTGTACTCGCTGCAGTTTAGAAGAATGCGGGAGGACCCCATTGAAGCCCATCAGATATTGAATGCCTCGATTGAGTGGATGTGGAGAGGATGTTTCCAATTGTGCGGGTGCCTAGGACCAGGGGCACAGCCTCAAAATAGAAGGACATCCTTTTAGAACAGAGAAGAGGAGCAATTTCTTTAGCCAGAAGATGTTGAATCTATGCAATTCATTGCCACAGCCAGCTGTGAGTATGTTGAAAGCGAAGGTTGATGGTCCTGAACAAGTAAGGATATCAAAGGTTATGGGGAGAAGGCTGGAGAATGTATTTGAGGGAGATAATAAATCAGCCATGATGGAGGAGTGGAGCAGACTTGATGGGATGAATGGCTTAATTTTGCTCCTACATCTTATGGTCTTATGATCTAATGATCTGTAACTCAATTTAAGCACTTTTAAAAGGTTGCCTCGCATTCTCTTACATTCCAAGGAATAAATATCTATGCTGGTTTTCTCTCTCTCTCTCTCTCTCCCCCCCTCTCTCTCTCCCTCTCTCTCCCTCTCTCTCCCCCTCTCTCCCCCTCTCTCCCCCTCTCTCCCCCTCTCTCCCCCCTCTCCCCCCTCTCCCCCCTCTCCCCCTCTCCCCCTCTCCCCCTCTCCCCCTCTCCCCCTCTCCCCTCCTCTCCCCTCTCTCCCCTCTCTCCCCTCTCTCCCCTCTCCCCCCCTCTCCCCCCCTCCCCCTCACTCTCCCCCCTCACTCTCCCCACTCTCCCCCTCTCTCCCCCCTCTCTCCCCCCTCTCTCCCCCCTCTCTCCCCCCTCTCTCCCCCCCTCTCTCCCCCCTCTCTCCCCCCCTCTCTCCCCCCACTCTCCCCCCCACTCTCCCCCCTCTCTCCCCCCTCTCTCCCCCCTCTCCCCTCCTCTCCCCCCCTCTCTCCCCCCTCTCTCCCCCCTCTCTCCCCCCCACTCTCCCCCCCACTCTCCCCCCTCACTCCCCCCCCTCACTCTCCCCCCTCACTCTCCCCCCACTCTCCCCCCACTCTCCCCCTCTCCCCCTCTCCCTCCCCCTCTCCCTCCCCCTCTCCCTCCCCCTCTCCCCCCCTCTCCCTCCCCCTCTCTCCCCTCTCTCTCCCCCTCTCTCCCCCCCCTCTCTCTCTTCCCCCTCTCTCTCTCCTCTCTCACTCCCTCTCTCTCTCCCTCTCTCTCTCTCTCTCCCCTCTCTCTCTCTCTCTCCCTCTCTCTCTCTCTCCCTCTCTCTCTCTCTCCCTCTCTCTCTCTCTCCCTCTCTCTCTCTCCCCCTCACTCTCTATCTCCCTCTCTCTCTCTATTCAGGCCCTCTAGTCATAGCAACTTCCTCTTCTGTACTCTTTCCAGTTTGACTACGTCTTTCCTATGCCAAAACTGTACAGTGTACTCCAAAAGTACAATGTGTTATACTACTGAAGACGTGTTTATGAGGCAGGGAGAATCATTTCCAATTTCAAAACCACAGCGGTCATTTGAAGGGCTGACCACTGACCAAGGTGTACTGCAAAAGTCAAATCCTTTCACTGTTTCACCAATGTTCACTCCACCAGAAGTGCTGGAGGAGAAAGTTCACAAAGGGGCAAACTTTGCTAAGCAAATGACTCAGCCACTTTCCTCAATTCACATCCTGATATTTTTATATCATCTATCAAAGGCTCCTGTCAACTTCTGTTATTATACAGAGTGAGCAATACAGTGCAAAGCTCAGCCCCTTACAGACTCACAGTACAGAACACATTTATGGATTCTGTTGTCAGAATAGCCTTTTATAACCACATTTACCAGTTTTTTTTTTCCAAATCCTACACAGAAAACTAATGTGTGAACCTAGTTAAGTGAACTTCATGATTTAAAAAAAATCTTAAATAGTACTTCCTGACACAATGATAAAATAGATAGGCGGAGGTGTGGATTTTATGCTAACCAGTCATGCATTTTGTTGGGTAAAATTCCCTGCCTTAATCAAATAGTCCTTTGGACTCTGGGTGGAGATTGCCTGCTGTTGGCTTACAAGCATTGTTTCAGCTGTTGGTTTAAGATTAAAACAAACTGCAAATATTAAACCACAGAAGTATGTTTAAGATTATTTAAGCAAATACATTTTTTGTTTGATAACTTTAAAACATCTTTCTTCTGTCTACAACAAGCCAGGGTTGTTTGTGCTGGGACCAATGGGCACTCACGTGGCTCCAAGCTATGCCTGCCTGTCTATTAGCAATGTGGAATGGGCTATGTTCCAGTCTTAAACTGGTGTCCATCCCCCACTTTTCCTATACTACATTGATGATTGCATTGTTGCTGCTTCCTGCACCCATGTTGAACTTGTCGACTTCATCCACTTTGCCTCCAACTTCCACCCTGCTCTCAAATTTGCCTGGTCCATTTCCGACACCTCCCTCCACTTTCTTGAACTCTGTATCACTGGAGACAGCTTATCTACTGATGTCAATTCTAAACCCATGGACTCTCACAATTACTTGGACTATACCTCTTCACACCCTGTTACTTGTAAAAATGCCATCACCTTCTCTCAATCCCTCCATCCCCACCGCATCCCCATCCCATCGTTTTCAATCCAAAACAAAGGAGGTGTCCTCCTCCTTCAAAGAAAGGGGCTTCCCTTCCCCCAACATGAATGCTGCCCTCAGTTCCAGCTCCAACTCCTTAACGTGGCTTGTTAGAAGCTGCAGCTGGATGCGCTTGTCACAGTTGTAGTCATCATGGATACTGGAGGTCTCCCTGCCTTCCCACATCCTGCAAGAGGAGCATTCCACTATCCTGCCTGTCAACCCTGCTGCCCTAGCTGAGCAGATATAA
The DNA here is from genome assembly GCF_048418815.1 of Hemitrygon akajei. Classification (NCBI taxonomy): domain Eukaryota; kingdom Metazoa; phylum Chordata; class Chondrichthyes; order Myliobatiformes; family Dasyatidae; genus Hemitrygon; species Hemitrygon akajei. The sequence goes on from NC_133131.1 coordinate 93,353,807, forward strand.
CGAAGAGAAGGAAAAATTTGAGCTTTTCTTTTCTTCCTTTTTCTCCGACTGAAGCCTCTCTTCGCAGAAGCCTCAAAGAGCCAAAGCCTCAATATCACCACTCTGTCCACTCAGATGATTGCCGCTGCCTTCCTTTAATGTGCTGTTGCTAATTAATCCCAGACACCGATTGGTCGTTGGTCAAAACTGTTTTTCACTGTACTGATCTGCTGTTGCTTTTTATCCTCGGGCAGTGGACCTGATTGAAGCCCCCTCCTCTCAAAACTTCCAATGTCCAGATTGGCCGCTGGTCAAAGCTATTTAAATGGGACTCCATCTTAAACGAGTCCGTGCCACTACCAATGGGAAACCCAGAGCTAGTCAAGGAGCAGATGGCAGGAGTTGTTTCCATCTGCTCGTAATAGTAGGTGAAGGGAGAAAATATGATAGTGATGGTAGGTGGGCTAGGAGCACTGTAATTCATGACTAATTTTCATGTTTTGAGAAGTTGAATGTAACATTTTCATATGATTTTGGGCTACAGATCCAGCCTGTGATGAACCCCTTGATCAAGGGCCATGCAGGAGTTATGTTATTAAGTGGTACTATGATACTGCAGCTGATTCATGTGCACAGTTCTGGTACGGAGGATGCGGAGGAAATCAGAATCTCTTTCAGACTCAGGATGAATGCCACAGCAAATGCTTAAAGTTGACAAAGGTGAGTCCCATTCACAGGCTAGGTCGAATATCAGTGAGTTTTCTGTGCTAGGTGACTATCATCTAACATGTTCAAAGATCCCCTGCACTTTTTTGCTCAGCAAGCCCTTCAATCTTAGCAAAGACATTGCATCTCATAACAGAACATCAAAACATATTTTTTCTATATTAATACTTTGGAAGAAAAATTGAGGGCAGTGAGGGCACAGAATGTACTTGGAGTGGGGATAGGCGTCCGAGCACTATGACCAAACAGGCTGCCTAGGCCCCAGCGCAGAGCGTTTCCTGAAGTAAAACTGCAGTGCAAGTCTTGATCCCAGCAATCTACCTGAAGTTGCAATATCCAGCATTATTAGGAGCCGAGGGAGTAGATTTAGGATGGAGAGGAGGAGGAACTGCTTTTCCCAGAGAGTGGTGAATCTGTGGAATTCTCTGCCCAATGCAGCAGTGGAGGCTACCTCAGCAAATATATTTAAGAGAAAGTTGTATAGATTTTTAAATAGTAGGGGAATTAAGGGTTATGGGGAAAAGGTAGGCAGGTGGAGATGAGTCCATGGCCAGATCAGCCATGATCTTATTGAATGGCGGAGCAGGCTCGACAGGCCAGATAGCCCACTCCTGCTCCTATTTTTTATGTTCTTATGAGCCATTACTGCTCATTTCTTGAGGAAACAAGGTGAGATGAGAATGCCCTTGATATCAAGGCACCATTTGCCTAAGGAGCACCTAGTGAAACCTAAACTAAACTGGAAAGTATTTGAGCCACTCAGCAGGTCAGGCAGCACAGTGAAGAAAGAAAAATGATAGGCTCCTATCCCGTGATTACAACACAACACAATATAGTTAATCTGTGAACAGTTGGGGATGTCACACACAACTCAAATCCTAACTATTTACTCCATCCTCAAAATAACATGTGTAAAGACATTTCACAAAACAAAGGAGGAAGAATGGATTGGGTATAATACCCCAGCTGTAGCCAAGCAATGTTGTTTAGGTAATGCTATAATCACCTTGCTCTTACCCTCTGTCTCCTGGCTAATTAAAAGATATGCCATATGCCTTTTTAACCACCTTTAAAATGTGCTGCCACTTTTAGCAGTTCCTAGACACGAACGCTAAGATAGAGCTTTACCTAACATGAGGGGAAGGGGGAATTCAAATGATGGAAAGTATGTTAAATCAAAAGAAGGGAGAGAGCATGTGTGTCCAGTAGTGAAGTGGGGGAATAAAAATCAAACCACGGCGAAAAAGCAGACAGGAAACGTAATCAAGCATGTGCATCTGAAGTTGGAACCAGATTAACTAACAGTTTAATTTACGGTAATAGCTATTACATAAACATGGACTGGAAACTCAATATTTTGGAATTGGGGGAAAGAGAAAGGAGGCAGGCTCGCATTGTTAATCCAGGAGGGTATCCATGTGGCGATGAAGGATGAATGTGCTCAGAGATTCATGGTGTGGAATTGGCCTGGATGGAAGCAAGGAATATCTGGGGGAAGGGTGTCTATGGGCCTCTGTTCCTTGCAGCAAGATAAAGGATATATGGATAAATGGATAAATAATGAACAATTTTTAAAAAGGACACTGTAATGTCACAGATGATTATAGCCCTTTGAGAGGAGTCTCAAGATGGCGCTTATGGAGTGAAGCGGTTTTAGGCTTCGCTCCAATCCTTTTACTTTTTTTTACCTACAAGCACCCCCTAATTGATCTTTTTATACCTATTCTAAAGGGGTTCAGGCATGTGAAATCTTTTTCAATTATTTGAATCATTTTCAACTCGTTGAAATGTCTAAAGTAAAGGAATCAAAACAGACGAAAGAACCGTTAACTTTAGAAGCAATTGTGAAGCTTATGGACGACAGACTTGAAAAACTGGAGAATAAATTAACCTCAAAGCTTTCTACGTTCGATGAAATTTTAAAGACACTTGACACAAAACTTCAATCACTTACATTGGATTCACAAAAACAACAAGCAAGAATTTTAGTTCTTGAAGATGCCGCTCGCCAGAGAGATCGTATAATTGAAACTCTGCAACAACAGCAAGTTTTGACTTCTCAACAGCTGGATCGTTATAAATCTAAAATCACTGATCTTGAAAACCGCTCTCGAAGACAAAATCTCCGGATAATTGGGATTCCGGAAAAATTTGAGAACGGCGATCTCACTGCATTTTTCTCCAAATTTTTAATGGATATCTTCGGCTCAGAAATATTGGATACCCCTCCAATAATCGACTGTACACATCACATTTCTCATTTTCAATCAGATTCAGGTTTGAAACCATGACAAGTAATTCTCCGGATCCATTATCCTCATACCAAAGAACGTTTGATTCGGGCTGCCCAGAAAAAGGGTATGATCAGCTTTCAAGATTTTAAATTCCGTATTCTGGAAGACTATAGTCCCGAAGTTTTAAGGGCAAGAATGGCTCTTAAATCGGTTATGTCGGAAATTCATCAGGAAGGCTACAAGCAAGTGCTGTTATTTCCAGCACAATTGAGAGTTACTCTCAAAGATGGGACTTATCGGCTGTTCAAATCTCCAGCGGATGCTCAAAGATTCCTTGAAGAATAATACTTTATTGTTTCTACGGGTTGGCTAATGTAATAATTAGTTTATAGATTTGGATCTTTTATAAAATGATTTTTCTTTTACGTGATGGCTTACACGTATTTCTTACACACGGTAAAAGTCCGTTTTTGGTTTATTCTGAGTTTGTTCTTTTTATATTATTATTCTGTTAGTTTTGAAAGTAACTCATTAGGGTTTCCTTTTAAGTTCATATACACTTTCTTATATTTTTAACGTTTAACTATTAAGATTTTAAAAAAGTAAATAATTTTCTAAGATGTCGTTTCTTCTCCCCGAAAGACCTTAGTGCTTGGATACGTCATATCCATTTTGATGTGTCTGAATAAGTTTAAGGACTTTCTTTTAAAACACTAATACAATATTATCCATTTATGGGTTTTATCATTTTAATTTTTTTTAAATCCTTTTGTTTTATATATATAATACTAATTTTATACTTTAATCTTTGTTATACTAACCCTTTCTTATAATATGGGTGGTTTGTATCTTTTATTTAACTTTTTTGTTTGAGTTGCCGTCTTGAGACATGGGGGTAAATTTAGTATTAGATCGCTTGCTTGCCTCTTTTTGGCTTTTTTCCTGGGGTTTTGAGGGTGGAGGGAGGGGGATTTTTCTTTTTGCTTGCTTCACGCTTAGCTTTACTTCATGGGCTGATTCAAAACTACTAAAATGGTTGCAGTGTCATGACTTCCGGTTCCTCCTTGAACTTACTTCCCTCTTCCGGATTCATGAGTTCATTTTTTTTTAACCTTATGTGTTAATTGTAATAAATATTGGCAATATGGATAAGATTATTAATTTTGTTTCTTGGAATACTAATGGTTTAAATCATCCGATCAAACAGAAAAAAATATTCAAAGTATTCCACAGAATGAATGCTAATATTATCCTTGTACAAGAGACTCATGTGAGGAAGGCGGATAGTCAATGTCTTTTTAGGTTTTGGAAAGGCCAACAGTATCACTCGAATTCCCAAGCCAAAGTAAGAGGCGTTTCTATTTTTATAGATTCTTCAACCTCCTTTATACACTATGAAACAATTTCAGACCCACAAGGTAGATTTTTGCTTATTAGTGGTTTTCTTTTTAATCAAAAAGTTGTTTTAGTTAATGTTTATGCTCCAAACACTGATTGTCCTGAATGTTTTAAGTGTCTATTTACATCCCTTCCTAATTTGAATCAGTACATTCTGATAATGGGTGGGGATTTTAACTGTTGTTTAAACCCTTCAATGGATAGATCTAAGCCCACCCAAGCTCTTCCGAATAAATCGGCCTCTCTTATTAATTCCTTTATGATTGATTCTGGAATTTCCAAAATTTGCCATTTTTTACACCCCAATGACAAAGAGTTTTCATACTTTTCTCATGTTTATCATAATTATTCAAGAATTGATTACTTTTTTATTGATCACCATTTACTTACAGATGTTATTGATTGTGAATATGACTCCATTACCATTTCTGACCATGCACCTTTGAAGCTATCCATTAAGACAATGGACTAATTGTAATTAATTAATTAAAAGTACTAATGCTAAATCTTGGAGGTTCAACTCTATTTTATTGCAGGACTTAGACTTCCTTAATTTTATTAAACAACAAATTGATTTGTTTTTCTCAAAAAATTCTACAGCAGAGATCTCTAGTGGAATTTTATGGGACACTTTTAAAGCATTTATTCGTGGATAGATTATTTCATACTCTGCTGGAGTTAGGAAACGAACTAATTCTAAAATATTAACATTGGTTGATAAAATCAAAGCAATTGATAAGATTTATTCAGTGACCCCCAGCAAACAACTTTATAAAGAAAGAGTTGAACTTAAAATGGAGCATAGTTTGTTATTATCCTCTTCGATTGAAAATCAGTTAATTAAATCTAGAACCCAGTTTTATGTACATGGAGATAAGTCTGGCAAATTATTGGCTAATCAATTGAAAACTGCTTCAGTTAAACGACAAATTACTAGGATTCGTAAACGAGATGGCACTCTGACGATCGACCATAAAGAGATAAATAAAGCCTTTCAAGATTTTTATAATTATATCAATCAGAATTTGTTGAGGATGCTTCTATAATAGATGAATTTTTAAGAAAATTGAATATCCCAAAATTAACAACAGAGGATAGTGTATTCCGAGATGCACCTATTACGGAAACTGAAATAAAAAAGGCTACTTTTTCAATGAATTCCGGTAAAGCTCTTGGTCTGGATGGTTATACTGTAGATTTTTTTAAATCCTTTTCCTCTATACTCTCTCCTTGGCTTTGTAAAATTTTTAAAGATGCGTTAACTATAGGTAAATTGCCACAATCTTTTTATGAAGCCTCTATTTCCTTAATTCTTAAAAAAGATAAAGACCCCACTGAATGTGCATCCTATTGGCCTATATCCTTGCTGAATACGGATTTTAAGATTTTTAGTAAAATTTTGGCCACTAGATTAGAAAATATATTACCTCGAATTATTTCTGAAGATCAGACTGGATTTATTAAAAACCGCTACTCATCTTTTAACATTAGAAAATTAATTAATATTATTTATACTCCTTCACCCAAAATACCAGAATGTGTCATTTCCTTAGATGCTGAAAAAGCATTTGATAGAGTTGAATGGCCATATTTATTTAATACGTTGCAGTATTTTAACTTTAGTTCGAAATTTATATCATGGATTAAATTAATATACTATAAACCCTTGGCTTCGGTCTTTACCAATAATCAAAAAAAATTTTTCAGTTATTCTGTGGTACAAGCCAAGGATGTCCTTTAAGTCCTTCACTATTTGACATTGTTTTGGAACCTTTAGCTATAGCCATTCGTGAATCACCTAATATTTTGTGTATTACTCGTGGGGAAGGGATGTATAAGTTATCATTGTATGCTGATGATTTGTTACTATACATATCCGACCCTGAGAGATCTATTCCTGCTATTTCGTCCTTGCTTGGTCAGTTTAGTAACTTTTCTGGTTACAAATTGAATTTTAATAAGAGCGAATTATTTCCATTAAATATGCAAGTTCCAATTTATAAACATTTACCATTTAAAGTTGTCACAGATTATTTTACTTATTTGGGTATTAAAATTACCAAAAAACATAAAGATTTATTTAAAGTTAATTTCTTACCTTTAATTGACCAAATTAAGCAACTTGTTACCAGGTGGTCTCCACTATCTTTGTCATTGGTTGGTCGAATTAATGCTATTAAGATGATGGTATTACCCAAATTCTTATATTTATTTCAAGCATTACCAATTTTTATTCCTAAATCTTTTTTTGATATTATTGACTCCAAAATATCTTCCTATCTGTGGCAGAATAAAAATCCTAGACTAAGCAAAAAATATTTACAGAAGCCTAAGAAGGAGGGTGGTTTGGCTTTGCCAAACTTGAGATTTTACTATTGGGCAGTTAATATTCGATATTTAATATTTTGGACACAAGAATCGACTATAGCAGCTTGCCCACAATGGGTAAATTTGGAATTTAAATCTGTACAAGACTTTCCATTGTTTTCAATTTTAGGATTTTCACTTCCTTTTTCTTTATCTAAATTGAATAAACAAATAACTAATCCTATAGTTAAACATACATTGCGAATATGGTTTCAATTTTGTAAATTTTTTGGCTTAAATAAGTTCATCTTATCAAGCCCTATAATATCTAACTTTCTTTTTCGGCCCTCTTTTATGGATCAAGCCTTTGTTTTATGGAAAACAAAAGGTATAACATGTTTTCATGATCTATTTTTAGATAATAGTTTTATGTCCTTTGAACAGCTATCTAATAAATATAATTTACCTAAAACTCATTTTTTTAGATATTTGCAAGTTAGAAATTTTTTGAATAATGAGTTACAATCTTTTCCGAAATTATGTCCATCGGACATTATGGAATTTTTTTTAGCTCTGAATCCTTGTCAGAAGGGTTTAGTAGCCATCATTTATAATATGATCATGAAAATACAGCCAGAAGTATCAGAAAAAATTAAGAAGGAATGGGAAAAAGAACTTCATTGTCTTATACCCACTGAGCAGTGGGAGAAAATTTTACAATTAGTCAATTCTTCTTCTATTTGTGCTAAACATGCCCTAATACAATTTACGGTTGTACATAGGGCTCATATGTCTAAGGATAAACTTGCTCGATTTTATTCTTATGTTAATCCAACCTGTGACAGATGTCATTCTGATGTTGCTTCATTGACCCACATGTTTTGGTCTTGCCCTTGTTTGCAAAATTACTGGAAAGATATTTTCGGTATTATTTCAACAGTTTTGAATATCATTTTCCAACTGCATCCTATTACTGCAATTTTCGGTTTACCAATGGCGGATAATAGTCGTTTATCCCCCTCAACTCGACGGATGATTGCATTTGTTACATTAATGGCTAGAAGATCTATTTTATTGAATTGGAAAGAAATTCATCCTCCAACTATATTTCAGTGGTTTTCTCAAACTATATCTTGTTTGAGCTTAGAAAAAATTAGAAGTGTTGTCTTTGATCCTTCAGTTAAATTTGAAGAAACTTGGAGACCATTTATTCAACATTTTCATATGAGTTAAATTGTCTTTTCCTAAACCTCACTTTTATTATCCTTAATTATTTGGATGGAGGTTCAGAGTTATTGGCACTACTGTATATATTTGACATAATGCAATGGCCCACGTTGGTTAGTTTTTTTTTCTCTTTTTTTGGGGGGGGTTATTTTTTTTTACTTCTTTTGTTCGTAATTATCATGAGTTTGGGAGGTTATTATATATTGATTATCATCTATTTGAATGTTTATTTAAACTATTAACTATGTACTCTCAAACTCTCTGTATTCATGTTTCATTTATGTTTGTTTAAAAATTAATAAAAAGATTTAAAAAGAAAGATAGAATAAGTCGAGCTGGCAAGGATTCTGTGTCAGAGGCATTTGTGGAGTACACCTGCTATTGTTGCTAAAATCGGGACCCATCCAGGAAGAGACTCTTTGAGATTTGATCTTGTATGATGAGGTACAATTAACAAGAGATTGATAGGTGGAGGCAGACAAGATAAATGCTAAAAAAAAAGTCAAGCAGAGTTGTGTGGAGAGGAGGGTGATAAATGGGAACACAAAGTCTACAAGGGCTGGAAACAGATAAATAGGTATCATTGTTTTAATGATCATCTGATTATTTAAAATTTGTATTCTTTCACTATTTGTGTGTTGTCCTTGTGTTCATAGGAAGCACTTTTTTTCTTATATTGTACTGAAAATAACAGGATTTGTTCCTGCAAATCAGAGTACTGTTTTTGAATTTGTAACAATGATATAACACTTATTTTTTATTACAGAAGTGAATAGAAGGATTAATTTGTAAAGTCTTTAAGGAGAATCCTTGTGACCTGGAGAAAATTCACCACTCTGCAGAACCCAAAACATTATTTTAATTTGGAGCTAATTATATTATTTTCTGTGTGGCAGAGAGTTGAAGCACAAAATAGAATTGGATTTAAAAAGTCAGTAATTAATAAAGCACCGTAAAGACTGCTATAATAAAATGTTCTTATTACCTGTTGTGTTCTACTTCAGCCAGATCAACTTCCACTTGATGAGAAAGATATTATCAACAGAATTTCTTGTGGGTAAAATTCCCCCAAATTATTCCTGTTGCCAGAGGCACTCTCTCTATATTACTTCGAATTGAATAGAATTTCACAGCATTGAAATAAGATCTTTAGTCCAGCAAACCTATGCTAGTACCTACTGCTTTACTAATTCATCTAACTTTAATGGCATAACTCTTCATTCCTGTTTCCATGTGCTTATTTAGAATCCCCTTAAATGCATCATGTTATTCATCTTCTGTTGGCCTGATCCAATGATGGAAGACTGGAACACTATTTAAATCCCACCATAGACAACTGGGGGATTTAAATTCAGTTAACTATGTCTGGAATTAAAAAATAATCTCGTTATCAGTGACCAAAAAACATTTGGATTTTTATATATGTTAACCTGATTCATAAGTCTTCTGGGGAAGCTACTCTTAGCTAGAACTGTATGTGATTCCAGAACTACAATGACATGGTTGATTTGGAACTGTCCTTCCAATGGCTTTGTAAGCCATTCACTTGGCAAAAAGGAAACTTACCTCCCTGTTCTCAAGGACAATTGTGGATAGTCTCCCCAGGGACATCTGCATACACATACTGTGAATATATTTAAAAATTATGCCAGGGTGTTACACATTCTGCTGGTAAAATGTTCATTCTGAATTCATGTTCTCCAGCTTTGGACACCTCTCTTCCTCAAAAACTTTCACATTAATTGCTGTAAAGAATTGTAACAAACTCTATCAGTACACCCTTCTAGAAATTAAAGCCAAAGCCTTTTAAAATTATCATGCTTTATTTTGTTTTCTTCAGGAATTAGGATGTAGTTTACACTATGGCTAACATCAGCCAATTTTGGTGCAGCATCCTATTCTTCGGGAATGTAGCTTAAATATGTTGAACAGTGCTGAGTTCTCTAACCATCTTCAATTTAGCTGGTTTGGAATGTGTCACATATATTGCATGTGCATGGATGTCCAAATATTTAGAATTATCAAAACTGACAAAAATAGAAAGCCACTTGGTCAGTTCAAGATGTAGGATAACTTTAACATAATCTTTATCTTGTTGTGCAACCACCAACATTCCGAAGGCTACTTCCTAATATGAAATAGTGAAACCTGCAACTGAGATCCAAGTGCCAAAATTTCTCCTGTAAATGTATTTTACATGCATTCCTGAGTAAAATAAAGCTGAAATCTTCCTGAGGAGTTGAGAGTCTCCAGCATAAATAGACTTAAGTACAGGCCAGCCACAATCTAAATGAATGCTGTAAGACGTACAAGAGGCTAAACTCAGGATCTGTTGGAAGAGACCAAGATCTGAGCAGGAATGTCCTTGCATGATTTTTAATAGCTAGTTTGCCCATTATCCAGAAGATAAAGTTAAATTGATTTTCCCTCATTTAGTAATAACCCATGAAATAAATAAATAGTTGAATTTGTGTTAATCTCATAAATGTAGGCTAGTTAGATCAATAAATTAATAATGGCCAATTACTACTGGGTAAGTTGCCACCGATTGGGTTAAGTGAATACTGTGGACAGTAATATAATGGAAGTGAAAAAAAAGACAAACTTTCAGCAGGTCGAGCGGCATCTATGGAGAAAAAGTCACCATTTCAAATCAACGCCTATCATTAGTTACTCTTGCCATAGAGGCTGCCTAATGAAGCATTGAATACAGTAACTTGTTTTTAATTTGAACTGTGTGAGCAATTAAAGGACACACACATGAAACTGATACATTTCAAGGTAGAATTAAATCAAACAATCTTTATAATTAATGACTAGAAAAATATTGAGTTAATGCAGTTTGTTAAAATCTCTAAATAATATAAAGGGGAAAGGTCAAATTCAAAGTGTAGAAAAAGAAACATAGGCATGGGTAGTTACAAAGCTGAGTTATAACTATTAAATAATTAACTATTTTAGTTTTCTGTTTTATTTTGTTTTCTTCAGGAAATAGGATATAGTTTACGCTTTGGTTAATGTGCCAATTCTAGTGCAGCATCCTATTCTTAGGTGCTCTAGCTTAAATATGTTGAACAGTGCTAATTTCTCTAACCATCTTCAATTTAGCTGCTTTAGTGAAGTGCCTTGGAATGTGTCATAAACATTGCACGTGTATATTTAAAATTATTAAAGCTGACAAAAATAGAAAGCCACTTGATCTGTCATGTCAGAGAGAGCTTTTTGCTAAAACAATTAAATATTGAATGCTTTGCTCTGTTCTTGTTCTATTGTTCTGTATTTTTGCATTCCAGACATTTATTTAGACTCCATAATCCAACAACTCACTCTCTTAAATAAATTTCTCCTAATCTTCTTCTTACTGCTACTTGTAACTTATATCCCAGACCTTAGTCATTGGCTTCTAAAGCAAGATACCTTTTTTATGATTTCAACTTAACAAAATATTTCCCCTGTTTATTATTTAGAGATTTTAACAAAATGCATTAACTCAAAGTTTATTTTTATTCATTACATACAAAGATTGTTTGATTTTAATTTAGTACTGCAGCACTTCTGTTTGTAAAGAAAACATGTTCAAGATAGGTGGAATTTTAAGATTTGATGGTAGTAAAGAAGAATGGGAATTTTTGGCTAGTCCTGACCAGTACTTGTCCTTCTATCATTCCAGAAGAAGTTTTACTGACTGTTCAGTCATTATGGGTATCCGTCCATACAACAGATTGTAATGTTTATTCTCATTATGGGAATGGCATAATATACTTCAGTCTGAGTGGAGCTTTGTAATATTTCTGAAAGCCATTGTATGATGCTATATAATTTTCTTCTAGAATTACATAGTGTATAGTTAAAAAATGTATCTTACGAGTAAGGAAAAGCTTTCTAAAGGAAATTGCTTTAACTAACAATTAATGGTTGAAAACACTGAGAACCAAAAATACCAAAAACAATAGCTCAATAACGCTACATATATTCAGAAACTGTGACCAGTCAGGCTGCCCAAAATGTTTTGCACCTGGTCTGCAAAAAGTAGCTGATTTTTAGCTATGTCTAATGGTAATCTAATGTCCCTTTGTGCTATAAATAATGCAGGTTGATCTTTTGGCATCTCTTTACAAACACCCTGGGCAGTTAACATTGTGAGTAAACTGCTTGATAACAAAACTAAAACTCTTTACAAGATCTAGTCTAATTACTTGTGAAGAAAGAAATGTCATTTCAGTAGATGCATATTATCCAGGGATATATTTTCCATGTTCTGTTCTGCCAGTTTTAGATATCACAGAATGATTATAATGCAAAAAGAAGCATTTAGCCCATTGAATCTATACTAGGTCTATGCAGGAACAGTCCAGCTGATCCCACCCCTGTCCTCTTTCTGTTGTCCCATCCTTAAACCAGTTTCCTTTTGAATGGTAAATTGAATCTGACTACATTTCCCCTGACAGCCCAATCATTCCATGTGTAAAGACACTTTTCTTCATAGCCCCTTCAGTACTTTTTACAAACACTTTCATTCATCTTTCCCCGTTTTCTTGTTCCCCTGGCATCCACAGTACTTGGATTTGTGGCACTTGCATCAAGGAAACATTTAGCAGTGAGCATCTTTCACCAATATGTTAACGTCACGATTCAGAAACCAAGGACTGTTCTTTTTTAACATTCTTCTACACAACTACCACTTTTTGTGTGGGGAAGTGCATACTGGTCTGTAGCTTATCACCAAAGATCATACCACTGTTGATGAAAGATCAGTCATTTTGACCCTGAGTTTGTTTTATTACATGCTGAGATTAACATTGAAACTTAGCAGAAATTTCCTCAAAAATAGAATCAAAGAATGACTTGTATGCCAGTAAATATTTACAATTTGGGTAAATGCACTTAAATGTATAATTTCTGTGTATTTCTGACTGAGCCAATAAAGTTTCAAAGTACTATATTGCAAGTCTGCATTCTTACTGGTGTAATATCCTGGTTTAAGACCATACTTTATTTTATTAATACAGTTATGCTGTTGCGTATTTTGTTTTCTGCAGATTTTCTCAAAATGCAGTGTGTTCCTCTAATTACATTATACAATTGGGTATTTCATTTTTTGCTGTTTAAAGCAATTCAGTTCATTAAGTCAGGCTTGTTGTATTAGCCAATGGGAGCGTTTTGGCCAATAAATTGTCCCAGAACGTTCTAGAGGGAATGGGGCATAGCCATTTTCAAGAGAAAGCGCAGGATTGAAGAAGGAGAAAGAAGCAACCGCAGCGAAGAACATGGTGAAACACTCACAGGACCCATTTGGAAGAATACATACTGCTGACGGAAAATCCTCACGTAGACAATGATCCCACGGAGGACATACCATCAGGGGCACAATTGAGAGCATCCTGACCGGCTGCATCATTCCCTGGTATGGGAACTGTACCTCCCATAATCGCAGAATTCTGTAGAGAGTGGTGTGGACAGCCCAGCGCATCTGTAGTTGTGAACTTCCCATGATTTAGGACATTTACAAAGTCAGATGTGTAAAAAGGGCCCATAGGATCATTGGGGACCTAACTCATCCCAACCACAATCCTTTCCAGCTGCTACCATCAGGGAAACGGTACCGCAGCATTAAAGCCAGGACCAACAGGCTCCAGGACAGCTTCTTCCACCAGGCCATCAGACTGATTAACTCCTGTTGATTTGATTGTATTTCTATGTTACGTTATTCTATTTATTATAAATTAGTATGATTGCACATTGCACATTTAGATGGAGACATAACATAAAGATTTTTACTCCTCATGTATATAAAGGATATAAGAAATAAAGTCAATTCTAATTCTTCTAGTTAGCTGGTTATCACACAAACTTAGAAACATAAAAACATAGAAAACCTACAGCACAATACCGGCCCTTTGGCCCACCAAGCTGAGCTGAACATGTCCCTACCTTAGAAATTACCTAGGGTTACCCATTGCTCTCTATTGTTCTGAGCTCCACGTACCTGTCCAGGAGTCTCTTAAAAGGTGCTATCATATCAGCCTCCACCACCGTCGCCGGCAGCCCATTCCATGCACTCACCACTCTCTGAGTAAAAAAACTTACCCCTGACATCTCCTCTGTACCTACTTCCAAGCACCTTAAAACTGTGTCCTCTCATGATAGCCATTTCAGCCCTGGGAACAAGCTTCTAACTGTCCACACGATCAATGCCTCTCATCATCTTATACACCTCTATCAGGCCACCTTGGCCTTTTCATTGTTATTCAATAGACAATAGGTGCAGAAGTAGACTATTCGGCCCTTCAAGCCTGCACCGCCATTCTGAGATCATGGCTGATCATCTACTATCAATACCCGGTTCCTGCCTTGTCCCCATATCCCTTGATTCCCCTATCCATAAGATACCTATCTAGCTCCTTCTTGAAAGCATCCAGAGAATTGGCCTCCACTGCCTTCTGAGGCAGTGCATTCCAGACCCCCACAACTCTCTGGGAGAAGAAGTTTTTCCTTAACTCTGTCCTAAATGACCTACCCCTTATTCTCAAACCATGTCCTCTGGTACTGGACTCTCCCAGCATCTGGAACATATTTCCTGCCTCTATCTTGTCCAATCCCTTAATAATCTTATATGTTGCAATCAGATCTCCTCTCAATCTCCTTAATTCCAGCATGTACAAGCCCAGTCTCTCTAACCTCCCTGCGTAAGACAGTACGGACATCCCAGGAATTAACCTTGTGAATCTACGCTGCACTTCCTCTACAGCCAGGATGTCCTTCCTTAAACCTGGAGACCAAAACTGTACACAATACTCCAGGTGTGGTCTCACCAGGGCCCTGTACAAATGCAAAAGGATTTCTTTGCTCTTCTACTCAATTCCCTTTGTAATAAAGGCCAACATTCCATTAGCCTTCTTCACTGCCTGCTGCACTTGCTCATTCACCTTCAGTGACTGATGAACAAGGACTCCGAGATCTCTTTGTATTACTCCCTTACCCAACTCTATACCATTCAGATAATAATCTGCCTTCCTGTTCTTACTCCCAAAGTGGATAACCTCACACTTATTCACATTAAATGTCATCTGCCAAGTATCTGCCCACTCACCCAGCCTATCCAAGTCACCCTGAATTCTCCTAACATCCTCATCACGTCACACTGCCACCCAGCTTAGTATCATCAGCAAACTTGCTGATGTTATTCTCAATGCCTTCATCTAAATCGTTGATGTAAATCATAAACAGCTGTGGTCCCAATACCGAGCCCTGTGGTACCCCACTAGTCACCACCTGCCATTCCGAGAAACACCCATTCACCGCTACCCTTTGCTTTCTATCTGCCAACCAGTTTTCTATCCATGTCAATATCTTCCCCCCAATGCCATGAGCTCTGATTTTACCCACCAATCTCTTATGTGGGACCTTATCAAATGCCTTCTGAAAATCGAGGTACACTACATCCACTGGATCTCCTGTAACTTCCTAGTTACATCCTCGAAAAATCCAATAGCTTAGTCAAGCATGATTTGCCCTTGGTAAATCCATGCTGGCTCGGCCCAATCCTATCACTGCTATCTAGATATGCCACTATTTCATCCTTAATAATGGACTCTAGCATCTTCCCCACTACTGACGTTAGGCTGACTGGACGATAGTTCTCTGTTTTCTCCCTCCCTCCTTTCTTAAAAAGTGGGATAACATTAGCCATTCTCCAATCCTCAGGAAATGATCCTGAATCTAAGGAACATTGGAAAATGATTACCAACGCATCCGCAATTTCCAGAGCCACCTCCTTTAGTACCCTAGGATGCAGACCATCTGGACCTGGGGATTTATCAGCCTTCAGTCCCATCAGTCTACTCATCACCGTTTCCTTCCTAATGTCAATCTGTTTCATTTCCCCTGTTACCCTATGTCCTTGACCCATCCATACATCTGGGAGATTGCTTTTGTCTTCCCTAGTGAAGACAGATCTAAAGTACTTATTAAATTCTTCTGCCATTTCTCTGTTTCCCCTAACAATTTCACCCAATTCATTCTTCAAGGGCCCAACATTGTTCTTAACTATCTTCTTTCTCTTCACATACCTAAAAAAGCTTTTGCTATCCTCCTTTATATCCCTGGCTAGCTTGCGTTCGTACCTCATTTTTTCTCCCTGTCTTTCCTTTTTAGTTAAGTTCTGTTGTTCCTTAAAAATTTCCCAATCATCTGTCTTCCCACTCACCTTAGATCTGTCATACTTATTTTTTTTAATGCTATGCAATCTCTAACTTCCTTTGTCAACCACTGTGGCCCCTTTCCCCCCTTTGAATCCTTCCTTCTCCAAGGGATGAACTGATTTTGCACCTTGTGCATTATTCCCAAGAATACCTGCCATTGTTGTTCCACTGTCTTTTCTGCTAGGATATCCGTCCAGTCAACTTTGGCCAGCTCCTCCCTCATGGCTCCATAGTCCCCTTTGTTCAACCGCAACACTGACACCTCCGATCAGCCCTTATCCTTCTCAAATTGCAGATAAAAACTTATTATGGTCACTACCTCCTAATGGCTCCTTTACTGCAAGATCGTTTATCAAATCCTGTTCATTACACAACACTAAATCCAGAATAGCCTTGTCCCTGGTCGGCTCTCGTACAAGCTATTCCAAGAATGCATCCCGTAGGCACTCTACAAACTCCCTATCCGGGGTCCAGCACCAACCTGATTCTCCCAGTTCACCTGCATGTTGAAATCCCCCATAACTACTGCGACATTACCTTTGCCACATGCCAATGTTAACTCCCTGTTCAACTTGCACCCAATATCCATGTTACTGTTTGGGGACCTGTAGACAACACCCATTAGGGTCTTTTTGCCCTTACTGTTCCTCAGTTCTATCCACACAGACTCTACTTCTCCTGATCCTATGTCCCCCCTTCCAAAGGACTGAATCTCATTCCTTACCAACAGGGCCACCCCACCCCCTCTCCCCACATTTCTGTCCCTACGATAGCATGTATACCCCTGTACATTCATTTCCCAGGTCTGATCTCCCTGCAGCCATGTCTCCATTATCCCAGCAACATCATAGTTACCAATTTGCACCTGAGCTTCAAGCTCATCCACCTTATTTCTGACACTTAGTGTATTCAGATGTAGAATTTTTAGCCCATTTCTCCTCTCTCTGTTTAAATTGCTGCCTATTGTGCTTAACCCAGCTCCCCGAGCTCCCATCGGGCTATACGCCCCTTGAATTTTGTTGTCCTTCCTAAATTTACTTATTCTTTCTGCACATTTAACTCCATGTTCCGTCAGACCATCCCTCTGTACACGTGTCCTCCTTATCACTTGTTCCGCCTCACCTTTCTCTACTACACACTTAATATTCCGGAACCGTATAGTCCCCACCTGTCCTTTATTCTTCATCTCGCTATCCTTTCTCACATTCTGGATCCCTGCCCCCTGCAAATTTAGTTTAAACCCCCCCGAGCAGCACTAGCAAAATTTCCTGCAAGAATGTTAGTACCGTTCCAGTTCAGGTGTAAACCGACCCGTCGGAACAGATCCCACTTTCCCTGGAACAAAGCCCAATTATCTAAAAAGCTGAAGCCCTCCCTCCTGCACCATCCTCTCAGCCACGTATTAATCTGTATTCCCCATGCATTGTAGAGTTATGTTGTTCACAGTACTAGTTAACTAATTATGAGCCTACGTTGACACTGGTAACTCATAATTCGTGGGATATCTGCTTTCATATTGCTGTCCCTATAGAGACATCTTAGATGTTGTACTTCTAAGGGTATGCCAGCCCATTCAACAGCACTTTCACACTTCTATCACAATTTTATCCAAAAGCAACGTTCTGCAGAAATCTTGGAAAATTCAGGGGAACAGTGTCAGTGTTGTAGGTTAATGACTGCCCTTCATGGTTTGATCTAACTTCACATTGTCAATGACTGGAGTCATCAGTCAAGAAGTATTGCAATCATGAGATCATTAGCAATTCTCTTCTATGGGAAAAAAGAAATAAACTGACTTTAAGAGATATTTGTAAAAGTTCAAAGGGATTTGAATAGTGTGAAAATTTTAAACAAGTTTTAATAACAAATATGCTTAAGATAGTTTAAATCACAGAAAATTAATATATTAAATATGGAGAAATAAACACATCAATGGAATTAACTTTTTCATCAAGTTTGTAAATCCGTTCAAATGAATTTATACAAACTATCCTCAGAACTTTGCCACCAGCCATATACCGTAGTTCAGTACATTTGTCCTTTGTAGCTGGGCAATGGAAGTGGCTTCCAGATTCACTAGTGCCTGATCTCCAGCTCATCTCTGACTTCTCATTTAACATATAATCATTAATAAAACAAATTAATAAAGTAAAATCCAAGATTCCAAGGACCAGGAATGGAGAGTTACAAAGCCTTACAAAGCCTCTAATTTGAGTTATACTGAGCCATGATGTAGCAAATATTGTCCAGCATTTTTTTGAAAATCTATAAGATGGAGTATTTATAAATGCATTTTAAAAATGTTGTGTGTCTTGAGAGTCTTGAATTTTATCATTTATTTATTTATATGGGTGTGCAATTGGTCCTTCCAGCTCTTGGAGCCACACCACCCAGCAAACCTCAATTTAACCCTAGCCTAACCATAAACCCACACGATCATGGGGAGAATGTACAGACTCCTTACAGGCAGTGGTGGGATTATTATATACCAGTGCATTATTACATCTTATGGCCAGAAAATTTATCCACTCTAAAACTGTCAGACAGAGAAGTAAAAGTTTTTATTGTGGGAAGACAATGTAAATGCTAATGTTAATCTTCTCCCATTCGGAATTATGAAAGTCAGCCTAAGCATACTCATAATAATGCACACATTATTTCCACTTTTCTTGCTTAAATACTTCATGTTTGTGTAATAGTTGACTCACTTATTCACAACTGTTTGTAGCAAATGAAAGACTTTTCCTTGTTGAGCAACAGCCCACCAATAGCTAACATAATAATCTTATTAACAGAATGTAAATTTCATTCAAAACTAAACCTGTGCTGTGTAAATCTTCCACAAGAATGAAGCCTACATTAATTTCAGTGGAAGGGTGGAGCTATAAGGGGCATAAGTTTAATTGAGATTTCCCTGTTTTAATTAATTGAGCTAATTGAAATGCTTTAAGCCTTTTAACTCTGTTCTTCAAATTTGTTTACATTTTTTATTACATTAATTAAAAAGTTTATAAAGTTTTGATAGTTTTGTGTTTTCAATTGCCAGGGAGATGGCACTTCACAGTCTTCACAGAGAATCAGGAATCAGTTTTCACCAGCAAGTCATCACAAGATAAAGAAGGAAAAGTGAGTGTTCAACAGGGCGAGTCTGATTCTGCCACGATACCCGGAATCATTATTTAATTAATTGAAATTCATATTATATATTCACAACACCAAGTTGGCTATCTTGTTAGATGATAATCCAAATGGTTAAACGTAATCTGACTTGTCCCAGCAGAAGGGAAAAGTGGGGTTGGGGGAGAAGAGGCATGCTGTGGTGATAGGGGATTCAGTAGTTAGGGGACAGACAGGAGGTTATATGGGTCAGAATGAGATAGATAGATAGATAGATTATTGATCCCTAAGGAAATTACAGTGTCATGGTAGGAGTACAAGTGCACAGATATAAATATTAGAAGAGAAGTAGAATGAATAACAAATAAGTTACCACAAGCAGTCTAACAGGAGGGGGTCATCACTGCCCCAACTATAGGTTGACTCATTATAGAGCCTAATGGCTGAGGGTAAGAATGACCTCATTTAACGCTCTTTGGAGCAGCACAGTTGTCTTAATCTATTACAAAAAGTGCTACTCTGTTCAGCCAAGGTGGTGTGTAGAGGGTGAGAAACTTTGTTCAGAATTGCCAGGATTTTCCGCAGGGTCCTTTCTTCTACTACAGCCTCCAGTGTGTCCAGTTTGACTCCTATAACTGAGCCAGCCTTTCCAATCAGTTCATTGAACCTGATGGCATTACCTGTGTTGATGCCATTGCCCCAGCACACATACCGCATAGAAGACTGTACCAGTGACAACAGTCTGGTGGAACATGTGAAGGAGAGGCCTGCATATTCCGAAGGACCTCAGTCTCCTCAGGAAGTAGAGGCAACTCTGGCCCTTCTTGAACACAACCTCTGTTTTGGTGCATCACTCAATGGTATGTTGCCTCCTGGGTACCAGGGTCCAGGACATCTCGGATTGAATCCTTAGCGTTCTTAAGTAAGAGGGTGAACAACCAGAAGTCGTGGTCCATGTAGGTACCAATGACATGGGTAGGATGAATGGTGAGGTTCTGCACAGGGAGTTCAGGAAGTTATGTGCTAAGTTAAAGGACAGGGGATTAAACAATCCCCTAGGTGGTGATCTCAGGATTGTTACCTATGCTACGTGCTAGTGAGACCAAAACTAGGAAGATTATACAGTTTAATACGTGCCTAAGGAGTTGGTGTAGGAGGGAAGGCAGAAGATTTTTGGATCATTGAGCTCTCTTCCAGGGAAGGTTGGACTTGGACAGAAAGGACAATTTGCACCTGAACTGGAGGGGACTAATATCCTAGTGGGAAGATTTGTTAATTCTGCAAGGTGGGGTTTAAAATAGAGTTGCGGGGGGATACGAACAAGAGTTCCAGAACAGTTAGTGGAGCGGCTGTGGAGGCAGATGTTGATTAGATGAGAAAGGGTGGCATTACTAGTCAGGGAAAATGTCATGGCAGAGCTCCACCAGGACAGACTGGAGAACTCAGCTAGTGAGGCATTATGGGTGGAACTGAGAAATAAGAAAGGTATGACCATGTTAATCGGGCTATATTACAGACCAACACACCAGTCCTAGGGACTTAGAGGAAGAAATTTTTAAAGAGAGCACAGACTGTTAGAAGAAACATAAGGTTGTTAATAGTAGGTGATTTTAACTTTCCACATATTGACTGGGACTCCTGTACTGTAAAAGGACTAGATGGGATAGTTTGTCAGATGTGTTCAAGAAAGTTTCCTTCATCAGTATGTTGAAGTCCCAACATCAGAGCATGTGCGATACTGGATCTGATATTAGGGAATGAGACAGGGCAGTTGACAGAAGTTGTTTAGGAGAACTCTTTACATCCAGTGACCACAATGATATTAGTTTCAAAGTAAATATGCCAAGAAATAGGTCTGGACTGCTGGTTGTGATTCTAAATTGGAGAAAGGTGAATTTTGATGATATCAGAAATGATCAAGCCAGTGTGGATAGGGACAGGTTGTTTTCTAGCAAAGGTGTACATGGAAAGTGGAAGGCCTTCAGAACTGAAATTTTGAACAAAGCTTGTATGTGCCTGCCAGAATAAAAAGTAAAGATAACAAGAGTAGCAAACCTTAGTTTTCAAGAGATATTGAGGCCCTGGTTAAGAGAAAAAAGGAGGTGCATAGCAGGTATAGGCAGGTAGGAACAAATGTGGTGCTTATGGGGTGCAAGAGAAATCTTAAAAAAGAAATCAGGAAGGCTAAATGAAGGCATGAAGTTGCACTAGCAGACAAGGTGAAGGAGAACCCGAAGGATTCTACAGGCACGCTGAGAGCAAAAGAATTGCTAAGGTCCTCCAGAAGACCAGAATGGTAATCCATGTGTGGAGCCAAGACAGACGGGGGAGATCTTGAATGCATTCTTTGCATTTGTATTTACTCAGGAGATGGACAAAGAGTCTATAGAAGTGGGGCAAAGTGGCATCAGCTTCATGGACCTTGTACAAAATACTGAGGAGAATGTGTTTGCTACCCTGAAGCAAGTCAGGGTGGATAAATCCCTAGGGCCTGACGAGGTGTTCTCTCAGACCCTACGAGACGCAAGTGCACAAATTAACATGGCCCTTGCAGAGATGCTTAAAACATCCTTAGCGATAGAAGAGGTACCAGAGGATTGGAGGATAGCCAATGTTGTTCTGTGGTTTAAGACAGGGTCTAAACATAAACCAGGAAATTATTGGTGAGTTGTACATCAGTTGTGGGAAAGTAACTGGAAGGTTTTCTAAGGGAACAGGTATATGAGTATTTGGATAGACAGGGACTGATCAAGGATAGTCAGTGTGGCTTTGTGTGTGGTAGGTCATCTCTAACCAATCTCATAGAGGTTTTCAAAGAAGTTACCAGGAAACTGGATGAAGGCAAGGTAGTGAATGTTGTTTATGTGGACTTTGGTAAGGCTTTTTAAAAAGTTCCCATATGGGATGCTGGTCAAGAAGATTCAATCACTGGCATTCAAGATGAGGTAATAAATTGGATTAGACATTCACTTTGTGGGAGAAGGCAGAGAGTGGTAGTAGATGGTTGCCTCTCTGACTGGACGCCTGTGACTAGTGGTCTGCTGCAGGGATCGGTGCTGGGTCCTTTGTTGTTTGTCATCTATGTCAACAATCTGGATGATAATGTGGTTAACTGGATCAGCAAATTTGTGGATGACACCAAGATTGGGGGTGTAGTGGACAGTGAGGAAAGGCTATCATGGCTTGCAGAGGGACCTGCATCAGCTGGAAAAATGGGCTGAAAAACGGTAGATGGAATTTAACGTAGACAAGTACGAGGTTTTGCATTTTGGTAGGACCAGCCAAGGTAGGTCTTGCACAGTAAATGGGAGGGCACTGAGGAGTGGTAGAACAAAAGGATCTGGTAACACAGGTATATAATTTGTTGAAAGTCATGTCACAGGTAGATAGGATCATAAAGAAATCATTGGCCTTCATAATGTATTGAGTACAGAAGATGCGACGTTATGTTGAAGTTGTTTAAGAAGGTTGGTGAGGCCTAATTTGGAGAATTGTGTGCAGTTTCGGCAACCTACCAGCCAGAAGCATATAAACAAGGTTGAAAGAGTGCAGAGAAACTTCACAGGGATGTTGCCAGGTCTGGAGTTATGGAAGATTGAAAACGTTAGGACTGTGTTCTTTAGAATGTAGAAGATTGAGAGATTTGATAGAGGAATACAAAATTATGAGGGGTATAGATAGGGTAAATACAAACAGGTTTTTTCCACTGAGGTTGGGTGGGACTAACAACCAGAGGTCATGGGTTAAGGGTGAAAGGTGAAAAGTTTAAGAGGAACATGATAGAATACTTCTTCAATCAGAGGTTTGGGAAAGTGTGGAATGACCTGCCAGCACAAGTGGTGCATGTGAGCTCGATTTCAACATTTAAGGGAAGTGTGGATAGGTACATGGATAGTAGGGATTAGCTCCAGGGGCAGGTCATTGGGAGCAGGTAGCTTAAATCGTTTTGGCATAAACTAGATAGGCCAAAAGGCCTGTTTCCATGCTGTACTACTCTATGACAGACAGTGCAGACAGTGTAGTAAACCGTGCAAACACATCCTTAAGTTGTGTACTGTACTGTGTGATATGACATTTGATACTTCGTGGTTCAACCATTATTGTTAAGCAGTTTGCAAATAAAGGATGTTTGGTTAGACAATCTATCATACTGTCTTACTAACCAGCAATGTGGAATGTAGAATCCATCATTATACGTGCTACATTAGTGATGTATTTCTGGGATTGCTGCTGAGAAAACAGCAAGGCAGTAAGTGTGATGGAAAGGGAGCAGAGTTCACTAGTCAGAACAGTAATGGTGGCAGGGGTACAATGTGAGGGATATGTTAGTGAGGTGGAAAAGCATGAGAGATTGCAGTCACACACACAAAATGCTGGTGGAACACAGCAGGCCAGGCAGCATCTATAAGGAGAAGCACTGTCGACATTTCAGGCCGAGACCCTTCATCAGGATTAACCGAAAGGAAAGATAGCAAGAGATTTGAAAGTAGGAGGGGGAGGGGAAAATGCGAAATGATAGAAGACCGGAGGGGGTGGGGTGATTGGCAAAAGGGATACAGAGCTGGAGAAGGGAAAGGATCATGGGACGGGAGGCCTAGGGAGAAAGAAAGGGGGAGGGGAGCACCAGAGGGAGATGGAGAACAGGCAGAGTGATGGGCAGAAAGAGGGAAAAAAAGGAGGGGAAAAAAACTTAATATATATGGTATGGGGTAAGAAGGCGAGGAGGGGCATTAACGGAAGTTAGAGGTCAATGTTTATGCCATCAGGTTGGAGGCTACCCAGCCAGTATTTAAGGTGTTGCTCCTCCAACTTGAGTGTGGCTTCATCTTGACAGTAGAGGAGGCCATGGTTAGACATATCAGAATGGGACGTGGAATTAAAATGTGTGGCCACTGGGAGATCCTGCTTTCTCTGGTGGACAGAGCATAGGTGTTCAGCGAAACGGTCTCCCAGTCTGTGTCGGGTCTCACCAATATATAAAAGGCCACACCGGGAGCACCGGACGCAGTATACCACACCAGCGGACTCACAGCCATTTGATCCATGTAGAACAGATGGGGATGCTGATACACATTTCTCCCAGTTATGTTACCCTACAACATCTAATGGACTATTCCATCAAAACACGATTTTGCCTCTTTTCACAGTTGCTAATAGATCCGTATTATCTACAGTTTCAGTTCTGGTTTTTAGATGTCTAGCATTTGCAATATCACATTTTAATTTTAGCTTTTTGATTTGATTGAGACAAGATAAGACTGCTGCTAGGAGAAGCGTCTGTGAATCAGAATTTACTTCAGATCTACTAGGATTGGGTGTGAAATGCACAATTGTTCTGAAAAGGTATCCCATCCAGAGGGTAATTAACTGTTGCAAATTCAGAGATGGCAATTCAATCTCATTGACTGCATGTTTTATTTGAGCATGTTATACTGACTGGCATGTCTAATCAAAGGTTGTTGATCATGTATCTGCTGGGAAAAAAGTCACAAGGCTCCTGGAAGTAATTCACTCTTGCCTTAAGCGAATGATATAATACCATGACTTACTTGCCAAAAATAAAAGTAAATGTGACAGGTAAATCTTGATTAGGTGTGAACCCTCGAAACAAAGACATGAATAATTTGGCAACACGAGTGAATCTGCAGATGCTGGAAATAAATAAAAACACAAAATGCTGGCAGAACTCAGCAGGCCAGACAGCATCTATGGGAGGAGGTAGTGACGACGTTTCGGGCCGAAACCCTTCATCAGGAGGGAAGTAACATGGGATGGTCGAGGGGGGATAAGAAGTGGGGGGAAGGATGAAGAAGAGAGCTAGGAAGTGATAGGCTGGAGGGAAATGGACTAGGGGGAAGGTGGAGAATTATGGGAAATAAAAGAGAAAGAAAGGTAGGACTGGGGGGAGATTATAGTGAGGGGGGGAAGAGAGAGAAAGAGAACCAGTCTAAAATTTATAGATAGGGATGGGGTAAGGGGGAGGGGCAGGGGTATCAACGTTCAATGAATGTTCATGCCAGCAGGTAGGAGGCTACCTAGGCGGGAGATAAGGTGTTGCTCCATCGACCTGCGTGTGGCCTCATCTTGACGTTAGAGGAGGCCATGGACAGACATGTCGGAGTGGGAGCGGTCTGTGGAATTGAAGTGTGTGGCCACAGGGAGATCCCGCCACTGCTGGAGGACACGCCGCAGACTGGGAGACCGTTTCGCCAAACACCGGCGCTCAGTCATTTTCTCGATATGCATTGCTTATTTATTATTTTCTTTTCGTATTTGCAGTTTGTCATCTTTTGCAGACTGGTTGTTTGTCCTACCCGACAGGCGTGGTCTTTCATTGACGTATTGTCAGCGTTTTCTGTATTTACTGTGAATGCATACAAGAAAGTTAATCTCACGGCTGCACATGCTGACCTACGTACCTGGATAATAAATTTACTTTGAACTTTGAGTTAAGAAGGCTACAATATAATTAACAATAAAATAAAGAGTTGGCCCCAGAGATAATATTGAGCATTGCTGGAACAATGTAGAAGATCAAGGGTAGAGGTCAGAGTAGGAGTGAAATAGAGAATGTGACAGGAGCTTATAGTCCTGTGTGCATACTGAGTGTTCTGTATAATGATCACCAAGTCTGTGTTTGGTTTCCACTGGAGAGGAGAATACAACCTTAATATTTCAGCTTTCTACTCAGTGACTTCAGCTATCTGTTATACCCATTTACACTTCGTCCATTTTTCACATCACACCTTTATAGCACTTGAATCCAGATAGATACTTGTTGACTGTTTTCTAACATTTATTCTTGTAAGCCCACATTCTCTTACCTTGACGTCTGCAACCAGGATGTAAACGTAGCCATTTAAAGACATCGGTAAAGAGCTAGGATCAAAACATAGCAGTAGCTACTTCAAATGAAAGCATGATTAGTGCAAGTGTATCCGTCATTGTTGATAATGATCTAAACTAAAATAACCACCCAGACCACACACATTCTTGCGATTCAAACAGATTTTTACTTTCTTTGTGCACAAGGACAACAGCATGGCACCTGTCATCAACACAGTTCTGAAGTCAGGACAGTAAACTGCATTTGTTAAATAGAATTGGCTTGTTAATTATGCATATTGACCATTTGGTAAGTTGCATATGTTTGAACTCCTTACTTGCAAGATTAATTGCTATTCACAATAGAGGTGTTAAATGTCAATCAAAACTTCAAGCTGATAGCTGATGATATTTTGAAGTTAGTAAAGCAATTGTCCCTTAGTCATTAGGTGCATTTCATATTCTTCTGTTATTCCCATCTCGTCTGTGTCCACATCCCCCTCCCTTGTATGTTCTAGGCTGAGTACATACTGCCACAGTCATTCTCACCTATCTGCCTACAATGGGTGAAGTTAACTCCAGCAGTCTTCCTTGTCTGTGCTTAGCGACACACCACCACAGTTATCCTTACCCGAATGCTATCTTTAACCCTTGTATTACTACAACTCCCAAACATCTTAATAAGGTTACTATTAAAATAATTGTAATAAACATCACTTCATTTTATTAAAAACATTTACAGTAATTCACAGATTCATAAGAATGTAGAATCATTGTATAATTATTCATTGTATAAATTTAAAAAATTCAATTGAATAATTTTATTAGAAACTTACCATAAAGGCGTAATATATAAATTTCATACTACAAATATAAGCAATAAAAATAAGACTGTAAGTACTTTATTTCTACAGTTGCTAGCTCCCAACTAGAAATACCAAGTCTTACCAGACCTACAGTAGGTGCACTATATTACTGTTTCCAAGTTATTAAACACAACCTGTGGAAAATTCTAAACTTATAAATGGATTGTTACAGATCACATTAATAAATGTGAACTTGACTGTTAAGAAGCTTATTTTCCATAACTTCCAATTATTAACCATGTAAAGCCTTGCAAAAGAACATCTGACTGCACGTTCATTTTTATGATGTCTTGAAGAAAACTGCAGCTACAGACTATGTCATGCTTTCCGTGGAAAAAGAGAGCCACTCAAGATATCAAAATCTGTTTGAGAAGGAAGTTACCATTAATAACTCTTCTCTCACAATCGGACGTCAACTGTTGGCTTACTGTATACTTTCATTATTGAGGTTATGAATGGACAGCCATCAAAGATTGCTTTAGCTACATGTTATAGAGACACGCATAACAGTTTTTTAGTTTTGGAATCTTGCTTTGGGCCTGTTACTATAACATACCCAGAGTGAGACTAAATGCATGATATCTGCTGTACATCACCATAGATATTGCAGTGAAGTTCTTTGAGGGAACACACATTTCTCATTTTCTAAACTAAATACCTTTTTTTTTAAAAAAAGGTTGTGTATGGTGGAACCTCCCTTTGTACAGGGAACTAAACTCTTAAACACATTGAATTTATTAGAACAAAGTTTTGAATATCCTCTTTGGAAAAACTAAAACCCACACTCGAGGTTTTGCATACAATCTTCAAATCTTAGTTACCTTTTCCAGTTTATTTACACTAATTTTTTATGTTTTCCACACCAAATTTTGAACCCCAATGCAAAAAAAACATAGAATGTCACATTGTTAGAAAATTTCATTGGAAACGTCCATAATCCACATGCTGTTCATTTGATGCATAAATTTTAAGGTCTTTTACATACAGATCATGAAACGGGTACAGGGTATACTGGGTAGAATTTTACCATACAAGGTGTATTTCAAGCATTGTACATGTAAATCAACTACTCAAGTTAAACAGACCAACTAAAATGTTTTAAAACAAACATCAAAAAACTATGAACACGAGATTCTGCAAATGCTAGAAATCTAGACACAATGTTGGAGGAACTCAGCAGGTCAGGCAACATCTATGGTAAGGAATAAATAGTCAACATTTCAGGCAGAGACCCTTAATCAGGATTTCATCATTACTCTCTCTCTCTCTCTCTATGCTACCTGCGATTGTTAACGGATTACTGTTTTCCTTGGAAGATCTTAATATTTTGAGAGAATGCATAAACTGTTTATATTTCCTCTCACTATTCAACAACTTGTGTTGTCAAAAGCAAGCAGGAAAATAATCCAGTTTAATCTGGACAGATTTACACTTACTAATGTGCCAGATAAAACATGTCACAAGAAGGAAAGCAATGGAATAAAACAGGAAATGAAATAGTAGAGATAAAAAAGTGAGCAACAGTAAATGTAACAGCACTGAAGTATTTTCTCCCCCAGGAAAACATACCATGGAGTTACCAAGGGTTGGTACTCGGATGAGTACATTTCTTAACACGTATTAACTTGCACTGGGACATAGATGACACTGTGATCTTATGAACTTCCACGTCTGTAAATAAGGCATTGGATTTAAACTAGCTAGAGAGCTGGGATAGATTTACCCACCAACTGGTCTTCTCCTTAAGAATTCTGGGATTTACCACTGAAAATGTATTCACTATGTTTATTTCATCTGATTTCAGCAGAGTTTTGCCAAAAGCCGGTTACTGGTATATTTATTGAGCAACCTACACTGATTAATTGGCTGCACAGCAATACTAAATAAAAGCAAATTTTAATAATATATTAACATTAAGTAACTTACGAAGATTTGTGTATGCACAAGAATCTCAGCTTGTGTGCTTCATTAAAGTATGTGACTGACAGAATATTTTAAAACATTTACTCCCCATATGAAGGAATTTTCCAATTTAAAATTATATAATGTACACAAATGTAGTGCAATGGCATCAAATATAACTACATATCAAAGGTTTAATTTCTCTTGTTTTAAACAAGTGTTGCACTGTTATTCAAATAATATCCTGGAAATACTCAGCAGGTCGAACTATGTCATCAATCTGAAACAATAACTATTCCTCTCTCCTCTGATCCTGCCTGACCTACTAAATATTTAAAGCATTCACAGTAGTTCAGGTATCCAGCATTTGCATTTTTGTCTTTCAGCATTTATTATCCTGTTTGCCAGGTCCAGCAATGTCAAAATGCAAAAATATTTAGGAAAAAGTGATTACATCATCCCATGAGCTGTACAAATGGGGAGAACCAGAATACAAAGAAAAATTATCAGAACATTTGTTGTGCCCTTGGATAAAAGGTTTTTCCACTTTAAAATTCTATTTTTGAAAAATTAATTTTCCACTTCAGCCACAAGTTTACATGTTGATTAAAGATATTAATATATTAAAAACATTTCACTTGAAAATGCTGTGACCATGGACTTGTTTACTTTTAAGATCTATTCAGTGATACATTAATATAAACACACAATATTCAATTCACATATTGCATTCCTCCAAATAAGTCTTTGTCCTGGATATGAAAACTCAACACCAAATTTAAATATTCAATAGGCATAATTTAAAAGCAGAAAAAAAATGCAATTTTGATTTAATAGTAATAATAGTCAAATAAAACTCTGATAATATGGGATTTCTGAATAATCGGATCCCAATGGTTTGGATTCTGACTTACTCATTAGTCCAATTCTTGTGCTGGATATCCACAGAGCAATTCAGGCTAATTCAGTCAGAGCTGAGTTTGGTGTCCAGATCGCCAAGGTCAAAAGCGCATGCAGGCTTCCACTGGGGTCTGAGTGTGTACATTTCCTTTAAATGCACGGGATTCACTGAAACATATTATACTGCTGTCTAAGGTTTCTTTGAAAAAGCAGGTGTGTTTGGGAATCAGTCACAACCAACATACAGAAAATCTGCTAGTCTGGCATTTACAAAGTTTCACAGGAACTGGACCATCAGATTTTGTTTTATTTCAGATTGTTACTGACAGCAGAAGAGCTTCAAACCATTAAAGGAAATTTAAAAATCAATACATTTTTATAAAGAGGTGATTAAAATTTTGAACATTCTTTCAAAGCACAATTGAAGCAAAAAAAAACTTTTTTTAAAAAATAGAAGTACTCCAGGTATGCATTTGACAAACAGGAAGGTTAAAATAGCATGGAGTGTGCGAAGAGGCTTGAGGATTTAAACTAAGAATCACATTGAGAAACATTTTCACAGTGTGTAAGTGAGTGTTACGTCACCAGCAGGCCTTCAACAAACTGGTGTTCTCAATACATAGGCAATGCAGGGCTGGGGGGGGGGGGGGGGTGGGGGGAGGTAATTGACTGGTGCTTCAATTATGTCTTCATTTTGATTTTGCTTAATAGCGTGAAATGAATGTGTGAATGGGCAGTTTAAGACTTCTTCCCAATTCACATACAGTACCAAGTTACATTTACTTTGATATTCTTATTCCATATTTACATCCAATGATTACTCCCAAATTTAAACTAAACCATGTATATTATTTCCTTTGATTACACATGCAAAGATGATCTTTGAAATGCTGTACAATTGTCAGAACTGTTTGTTCTCCTGATATCAATCTTCTGCTTTGAATCTTGTTAAGGGTACAATTCTGTAACTGTTATAATTTTTCTGGGGGTGGGGAATTAAACTACCTGTAAAGGGGGTGACTCCATATAGGTAAAGGCCTCCAGGAAAGTGTAATGATCTTTGTACCCATAAGCAAGACCATAAACAGTATTTCTCTTCATCCTCATAGAGCAAAATTGAATCTAGTTAAAATGTCCTCAAGCTGTTGCTGAAAGACCGCAGCAAACCAAAACAAATGAACGATACTCTTATCATCTGCATTTAAATAACAAAAAGAAAGGCAACATTTTTCCCACTAAACCATGACGGAACTACAAGTTACTTATAGTGATAAAAAAACCATTCTAGTTAAATCAAGGCCATAGTAAATAAAAAAACAAAATTAACTGATGTCCTTATGTTGATCAATTCATCCATTTTCATAGAATTACTTCTGTGGCTTGTAAATCTTGTACTGTCCAGTGCAACTTGCCTGAAGAGGAATCTCGAAAACACTTTAGACGACTGTTCATTTCTAACACACAGATTTGGACAATTTTGTCACCTGCAGTGTCATTTAAACACAAGTTTTACAGAAATCTATGTAATTTCCTATTTTGTTGCTTCAGAGTCTGGATTATATCTATACTTGTAGCCATATGGTCGTAGATGGTAAGTCAAATATTCTAAGTAGTACATGGTTTTAGAGTTAATGTAGTGGAACGACACTGCCAGATCAGAACAGCATCCAGGACCCTAAAGCGAAAACAAATTGTATCAAAAAACATCGAAATGCAACAACCCTCCCAAGTAACACCAATTTGCTTAACAAACTCACCTTTACAGAATTCACGAAACACTATCATTTCTCTAAAACTCACGTTTCTTCACAGAAGTGCAGAGAACATGGCTTCACATTAAAAAAAGGTAAAGATTTGGACTGTTGGCTCAGAAGGCTGTACTACTTATGCACAATCTATATTTCCTCTGTCCAGCTAGTATGCTCCGTAACTGTCGCAATATTTACACTATCAGAATATTTCCCCATAATTCCTACATTATTTCATATTTTCAGAGAAATTCCCTTTGGTCCACTGATCTCCCTCACCCAGCTCTTCTTCCATCAAGGTCAAATAGTTTCTCTTTCTCTTTTCTGATAAAGATGCCCAGATCTAAACCACAAATACTGAGCTACGGGTTTTCAGCATTTGGTTTTGTTTCTCCATTTTTCATTCTTACTCATGATATGTAAGATTCCCACTGCCTGACTCTGATCTGCAGGAAATGTAGATGAAGTCTTTCCTTCTTCTGTAGAGCATCAGTAACTTCCCTAAAGAGCAGCAAAACTGTGGCATATAACAAGCAGCAGTGACCTGGAATACTGTAGGAGGCAAGAAAATAAAATGTCTGGGACTTCAACCAGGGTTGGAGGTGGTCAAGTTTCAATAAGAACCACCCTTGTGAAGCTTCTGGAGGTTTTCTGTAATAAACCACACTTCATCACTTCCCCCTGGTCCCCATAGCTGTCTACAAAGTCCCCAACCATCTTTGGTGCATTTCTATCTTAAGCAGCAGAACTAGCAGTTCTGGGTAAACTATATTGAAAGTGTGTAGTATCAGAATGAGAAATCTACAGGTTAGGCTGTCATGAATCACAGTGCTAGAAACACCCAACTAAAGATCAAGAGTGATTGACACTTCCAATGCACGACTGCAAGGGAAAACAGCCTTGGTAAAAGCTGAACGGTATGAAAGTAATCAACATTCCTCACGCTTTGGACAAAACAGGTAGAAAATTACATCGAAGGGCTAGAATGTGATTTTGGCGCCAATAAAACTGGGTGTGGTCTTGAATTTGTCACACGTTACCAAGAAGCTCATAACTGTCCATTTTGCTCCACCCTAGATTAAACTCATTTACATCCACGTAGGATTATTTTTCTTATGAAAACAAAGATTCAATAGATTACAAAATATCTCATGTTTTTTGGGTGACAAACACTTCATTGCTCATCTTATTAGCATTTTGTGATCCTGTGTATTACAGCCTTTGACTGCAGAAATTGCATCTTCACCTTCAGCTATCATAGCTCAGGTATACTTTGACAATCTTTGCTTTGAGTGGCTGGTTGTGAAACACATTAAAGCCTTCCTCCAAGCTACACTGGACTCTTTCCAGTCTGCTTATTGCTCAAATCGATCCACAGATGATGCAATAGCCTCTGTCCTGTCCCACCAGGAAACTGGGGTCTCATATGCCAGACTGCTGTTTATAGAATTCAGTTCAGTGTTCAGCACTATCATACCCCTGAAACTGGTGGGGAAATTCTCCTTGCCCAAGTCTCAACACCTCTCTCTGTAATTGGATTCTGGACTTCTTAACAGTAAGGCCACACTAAGTCCGTATGGGCAACATCTCTTGTCTCATTACGCTGAGCGCAAGTTGAACGCTGATCCAATCCAATTTGCCTACTGGCACAAAAGGTCAACTGGTTCTTCACTCAACCCTCCACAGCAAAGATCCGCACATCAGGATGCTCTTCACTGACCATAGCTTAGCATTTAATACTATCACCTTCTTAAGACTAATCAATTTTCTTAAAGACCTTAGCCTCAATACCTCCTTGTGCAACTGGATCCCCCATTTCCTCACTTGCAGATACCACAGTTCAAATTGGCAACATTTCCTCCACAATCCTCGTCAACACAAGTGCGCCACAAGGCTGTGTGCTGAGCACCCCATTCCACTCACTGGTTGTTTGCCCATCCTGCTGGGTGTGTTCTTTCAGTGATTCTATTGCGTTTCTTGTACGCACTGAAATTGCCTGCATGAAAATTAATCTCAGGGTTGCAGATACGTATGCACTTTGATAATAAATTTACATTGCACTTTGCATTCTTGAAATTTGCCTTGTTTAACTGTTGTATAGAAACTAACAGCCAGAAAGTCATGGCTCTGTTTTACGGAACGCTGGTAGGTCACACCTGCAGTGCCATGTGAAGTTCTGATCTGCACGGTAGAGGAAGAGGAAGAATATGACTATAGAGGTGAGCTTACAGAGGAAATTCATCAAGATGTTGCCTGCATTGGAGCACTTCTGTTACAAAGGAGAAACTTGATAAGCTGGGTCAGAACGGAGGTGCAACATAATTAGACAAGATAATGAGGAGTATAGATAGTGGAGATGGCAAAAATCGTTTTCTAGTGTTGGCTCTAAGATAAGAAAGTTTGGAAGGGATCCAAGGGGGAATTTTTTTCTCTCCCACAGTGGGTAGCAGGAATGCACTGCCTGAAGAGGAGGGGGAGATAAATATCTTAAGAAGCACCTTGCCAAATACTTGAACAACCCAAAGCATTAATGAGAATAATGAGATTAGCATAGATGGGTAAAACTGGTGGCATGGAGACAGTAGGCCGGAGGCCCAGGTGTGTATCTCTGTGATTCTAAATACAGAGCACTGTACTTGGATGCAATGACATGCCCACATTTTTTTTTTAAAAAAGAGCAAAAGCCAAAATCCAACAAGATAAAATAAAAATCCATTCTCTTATTTCCCCAAATAAGGTTACATAACAAAAACAAGCAAGGAGAGAAATGTATGTGATAAGACAGATACATCAGAAAGAGAGAAACTTACAAATTCACATGGCCTCTCGGGTTAGGTCAGACTGTAACCTTCAACCTGTCGGTCTAATAAACCTGGTATGAATTGTTGCTAAAGCAGAAAGCAGACTCATAAAACCCTGAAGTTTGAACGCCAATTTATAATGGGAAAAAAAACTAGAAGTTGCATGCGACTTTGTTACAGAATTCACCTAGAGAATTAAAAACATTTGCATTTTTACCTCTAGAGGCAACCTACTTTTGCATCCCTTACCAATCCCTAACTTTTTCAGAAAAAGCCAGAGGGCACGGTGGTAAAGGATTCTATAAACAAAAAGAAAAATGAGCAGCTACTCGTCCTACAGAATATACTCTCCACATGCAGATACCAACTCTTAACAACTGGTGCCCATTTTGAAGGGAGCCAAGGATATGAATTGATTATCACTATGTAATCATCGATTTTAGGTGATCTATGTGTTCTTGTACATCAGTCAATGAAAGCAAGCATGCAGGTACAGCAGGCAGTGAAGAAAGCTAATGGCATGCTGGCCTTTATAACAAGAGGAATTGAGTATAGGAGTAAAGAGGTCCTTCTGCAGCTGTACAGTGTCCTGGTGAGACCCCACCTGGAGTATTGTGTGTAGTTTTGGTCTCCAAATTTGAGGAAGGACATTCTTGCTATTGAGGGAGTGCCGCATAGGTTCACAAGGTTAATTCCTGGAATGGCGGGACTGTCATATGTTGAAAGATTGGAGCACCTGGGCTTGTATACACTGGAATTTAGAAGAATGAGAGGGGATCTGATTGAAACATATAAGATTATTAAGGGATTGGACACGCTGGAGGCAGAAAGCATGTTCCCGCTGATGGGCGAGTCCAGAACTAGAGGCCACAGTTTAAGAATAAGGGGTAGGCCATTTAGAACAGAGATGCGGAAAAACTTTTTCACCCAGAGAGTGGTGGATATGTGGAACGCTCTGCCCCAGAAGGCAGTGGAGGCCAAGTCTCTGGATGCATTCAAGAGAGAGTTAGATAGAGCTCTTATAGATAGTGGGGTCAAGGGATATGGGGAGAGGGCAGGAACGGGGTACTGATTGTGAATGATCAGCCATGATCACAGTGAATGGCAGTGCTGGCTAGAAGGGCTGAATGGCCTACTCCTGCACCTACTGTCTATTGTCTATTAAATACCTTATGTGTTAACTATTTTCCGCCTCCAATGCGCAAATAAGATCTGGAGAACGGTTTAGACAAATCCAACTTGTTTGAGAAAGACAATGATTAAAAGGAATGAGATGAAAAAAATCATTAATGATGTGCCTTTCAAATAATGCTTAATGTCTCACCTCTTCAGTGGGGTAATAGCAATAGTTCCAGTACCAGAATGTTTTGGGTAGAAAACTTTTTGACAAATGATGCTCTGGTGGAAAAGGATGAAAGGTGTCCCTTTTATTTGTGTCCCTGGAATCTCCAGCTTCGACATTAACAGTTTCCAAACATCTGCCCATGGCCAAGTCTTCTGTGGATGTAAAATGAGTGCATTTCCCAGTCTTGAAGCCATCAACAAACCTCTTCACGGCTTCTTTGCTAAGTACATATCCAGCTCCACCACTCATGTACCCTTGCTTAACAAATGGCTTAAACTTTCTTCCAAAGAATATGGGCTGGTCAGGCGAATACTTTGATAATAGCCAGCGCAGATTTTCAACAATCACATATGTGTCATCATCTGCTTTCAAGAACCAATCAGCTTCATTCAAGTGATGTTCAAAAACATAATGAAAAGCTTTGATAGTTTTCCAATACAACTGGTCTCTTCCTTCTTTAACACCCAATCCCACTGTGGGGAAATCTTTATCTTCTTCAGAACTCATGTAAAGCACAACGTTGCATTTTTTAGCCCAGGTGGCTTTGACGTGTTTAGTCTTTGTTGCCAGATTCTGGGGCCCAGTCATTACCCAACAAAGGATTCGCACTCTCTTATATAGATCATCAGCAACACTTCTGTTTTCATCTGGAAGGAAAAATTCATGCATTTTTGTTTAAAAACAATGATAAAATATTAGAGAGAGGAATAGCCAAAAGGTAACTGCTAAACTTCAACATTGAGTATCAATATTATTTTACCTAAAATATCTGTGAAAGTTATTTAGGAAGGAAAAAAAAAACATAACTGCAGTAAATGCAAATTCCAAAATAGCTACACAGCTCATTCAACACACACAAAATGCTGGAGGAACGCAACAGGCCAGGCAGCATCAATGGAAAAGAGTACAGTCGATGTTTCAGGCCAAAAAGATGAGCGGTGGAGATCTCCAGCATTTTGTGTGTGTAGCTCGGACTTCCAGCTTCTGCAGATTTTCTCTTGTTTGGACACAGTTCATTCATTCTTCTCCTCCTCATTCAAATATCTTTCTTTTATGTGCAGAGGGAACAATAAACTTAAAGCAAATATAACTTAGTCAATATGAAGTGTGATTCAAGTTGGAGATAAGACAGGGGTTTGGGAAAGAGGTCAGAATATCGGAGGAGTTGTTCAGAATATTGTAGACTGTGTTAAAGCAGATGTGATGGTCTCCCCATATGTTGAAGCAAAAGCCAAGATAAAAGAAAAATCCATTCTCTTCATTTCCCCAAATAAGGTTACATGACATAAAACAAGCCACCTGAAAGAGATGTGTGTGATAAAACAGATGCAGCAGGAAGCACAAGATAAACTAAGTAGAAACAGCAAGTGTTGTGGTAACCCTTTATCGAAGGAATAGGGATACGTAAAACTGGAAGATCCTCAAATGATAGAATCAGAATCAGGTGAGGTAGTTAATTCTGCTGCCTCATTGTTCCAGGGACTTAGGTATGATCTGGGTTGCACAATCTTGCTGGAGCACTGGATGCACACATAGGTATCCCTTCATTGGCCCAGCTTCTTTTCACATCCCAAAGGCATACTGATACTTTAAATGCTTGCAGCAAATTACTCCAACTTACTGAAGTATCAAAAAGGGAAATTGATGGACTTAAGAGAGAATAAATTGCAATGTACATGTAAATACAGAGATTGGGATGGGCATGGCATGGACCCAATTGTCATAATGGCCTCTGTGCACTGTAAGTAAAAGACCAGTCGGTTCTCGGGGGAAATTGTATTGATTCGCAATAGTTAGATTAATACTCCAAATTATTAAATCCTGTTCTCACTTCTTAAAGTGAAAACTTAAGAGCTATGTTCCCTCTAAGCTGTGCGCGTGCGCACACACGTTTTTCAACCAGCGCACAAAGGAAATTAATGTGCGCACAAAAGGTTAGTTACCTAAAATAATGTAGTAATTAATAATTATCCTTATTGAAAATAATCTTTTAGCTAACTGCTTCTGTTAACTATTTAGTCGTTTTTCAAATACCACAATGCATGTCACTAATTTACTTCACCTCACCTTTCCTGTTCCGGTTTGTACAGCTGCATCACGACGGCAGCCATCTTTGGCGGACAGTGTTCATATCATAAAGTTTACAAAGATCTGTTTCAAATCCTGTAGATAGCTTACTAAGTTTTTATTGAAAAAAATATTGATTCACTATGTCAAAGTCAAAAGAAGCGAAGGGCGTGAAG
Source organism: Hemitrygon akajei (assembly GCF_048418815.1). Classification (NCBI taxonomy): domain Eukaryota; kingdom Metazoa; phylum Chordata; class Chondrichthyes; order Myliobatiformes; family Dasyatidae; genus Hemitrygon; species Hemitrygon akajei. The sequence goes on from NC_133131.1 coordinate 93,391,626, forward strand.
CACAAAAGAACTGCAAATTTGTTTAAAGTTGAATGGCTTAACAAAATAGTAGAAACTGCTACATCGAAAGCTCATGAAGTCATGAACGTTCAGCTACGAGAAATGTTTATGTATGATTCGGAAACTGGAGTTATCTGTTTGTATTGTCGTGATGCAAAAGTTGTTGGAGAATTTGCTAGTGGAAAGAAGTGGGATGATATTTGGAAACTTGACTTTTTGAAGCGTCATTTGGCAAGTAAATCGCGTTTGGATGGTGTACAGAAGCTCAGGCAACAGAACCTGTCATTACCCGTTACAGGAGTGCTACGCATGTTACGGTTAAGTGCAGATGAGCGACAGCGAAAATGATCAAACCCAGAGGAGATCAAAATTCTTATCGAAAGATGAGGTACAAGAATGGTCAGCTTTTGATTTCTCCGCAATTGCAGATTGTGACTTCAGATTTGGCGATGAACAAGTTAATGCCTTATGTCTAAAATATCACGATTTTCTAGCTGAAAATACTGCAATAGTTAGACAGTTTAATGATTTCAAATTTTCCGTGCAAGAAAGAATTAAATCCAAACTGATTTCAAATTTTGCTCAAATGGTGGCATTTGTACTTCAAAATGAACAGTTTTGCGACCTTGCACAGTTGATGGACATTGGGGGAACCTTTCCTACGTCTAGTGCGGACTGTGAGCGAGGTTTTAGCCTAACGAATCAACTCAAAAACAAGCTGAGAAATCGTTTAGGTGAATGGCATTTGGATATGTTAATGAGAATCAAAAGCTATCAATTGGACAGAAGTTCTATTAGTCTAGATAGAGTTTACAAAGAATGGGTAAATGCCAAAGACGGGAGAGAAAAAATAACTGAGTGACTTAAATATGTATGTTGCTTTGTTATTCTGTGAAGTTTTATGTCAAATATTTTGAAAACCTACATAAACAGTGCCACGTGTGCATTCAGTGTGCATGTACTTTTGTCACAGGAAAATAATTCGCACAACGTAAGATTTTTGTGCACACTGACTATTAAAAATTAGAGGGAACATTGCTTAAGAGCCTAAATGGAATAGGATTTCTACAAATTACTCCAGGGCACTTCACCACAAAGGGGAGGAAAGAAGCTCTAACTTGGGCAGAGTGAAGAAAACTAACAGAATTTAATGGACAATTTCAGAAATGTTCTGGAAATAGTACAACGAGAAGAATCAAGTTGAAGGAACATAGAGAGAGAAGTAAAAAAAAAAGTAAGTTCATGTTAACTGGAGGTTTTGCTGGTAATATCTGGGTTGGATGAAGTGATTAACAACATATTCTAACTTTAAGTATCAAGCAACGGGAACAAAAGGGTTGAATTATAAATTCAATATATACTAATGGTAGTATTTCTTTTTCAGAAGAAAGTTATAATCCAAAATATGGAGATGGGATTCCTCCACAGCAAATAATGAATCAGAGTCATCGTCACTCAGGACAGGTTCAGTATGGATAGAAATAACCTGTTTAAACAAATGTGGTTGCCATATCTGATGAAGGGTCTCGGCCCAAAATGTCGACTGTTTACTCTTTTCCATTGATGCTGCCTGACTTGCTGAGTTCCATCAGCCTTGTGTGTATGTTGCTTAGCTTTCCAGCATCTGCACATTTTCCTCTTGTTTATGATTTACCAACTCTTACTGGAACACAAACCATTAAAAATGTGCATCTTTAAAGATAATTTTGAATCATTTATTTATAGTGTCATCTGAACTGTTGATTATTCTACAATGTCTCAATTGTTGGAATATAACCAATATTAATATTAACAGAAACCAGTCTTCAGATCTGAATGTGGATTGCAGATTGTATTTAAAATGCAGCTCAGAACAATGGTCTTCCTAGAGCTGCATTTTGGGAATAATTGCAGACTAGAAAGTGCCCAATGGCCCTGAATCTGCATGTGCATGACTGCAATAAACAACCCATTCATCCGGGACGTCTGTATATGTATGAATGCAGCTCCAGGACAGCGGTAATTAACTTCAGGGACCTTTGATCAGATTTTTAGTAGACAAAAATCTGATATAATGTTGGGTCAGGGTGACTCTCTCCAAAGTAACTTCAAATGCTGTCAGCTTGCATGTGCTGAATAAAGACTTTTATCCAACCACCTGTGTCTCTCCCCAGTGGCTATTAGCGACAAGATTTGGGGGCTTGTCCGGGATACGGTTGTGACCCATCATGTGGTCAGCATTCTCAGTAGGTGAGCATTTTTAAGACGTACAAACAAGCTGGTCAGGCAGCATCCGTTGAAACAAGCAGTCAATGTTTCAGGCCGAGACCCTTTGTCAGGACTGAAGAAGGAGGGGGAAGGGGCCCTATAAAGAAGGTGGGGGGAGGGTGGAAGATGCCAGGTGAAAGACCAATCAGAGGAAAGATCAAGGGGTGAGGGAGGGGAAGCAGGGAGGGGATAAGCAGGAGAGGTGAAGAAGAAATCTAAGGGGAAAGCACTATAGGTAGTAGAAGAAGGTAGAGTCATGACAGAGGTGATAGTCAGCTAGAAGAGGAGGCAGAGTGAAGGTGGGAAGTGGGAGGGAGGGAATTACCGGAAGTTGGAGAACTCGGAGTTCATACCAAGGGGCATTTTTAAGAATTGCATCCACGCTTCGACCTCTTCAGGTCAATGAGGTATCACGAACATGGCCAAGAGTTGAATTGAGATGTATAAAAGTAGCGTGGTGTACACACGTGTGCATGCACTTGTATAAGAGATCGGACATTTTTCTGTTAATTTGGTGACACAGGATTACCAGTTGCAAAGGGTGGTAACTGATGGTTCAGAACACCGTTCGGGAAATGTATAGAGACAGGCTCATTAGCAAGTTTGTTTGTTTTAAGAATAAGTCTGTAATCTTGGTGTAACTGTTTTAATGCCTGTTGTATTTGTTTGCATTTATGAGTTCAGACACACATAAGCGACAGATTGGAGAGTACGCATTCTGTGGTTTTAAGTGTGTACTGTTTGATTTTTATCCATTATTTATAATTTGCGTAGTGTGGGAATTAGTATGGAGATATTTGAGGAAGAGGTTATCCCCAGATACATCTGTTGGAATGGCACCTATTAAGGTCAGGCAATGCCAGCTTGAGAACCCTGATGACCCGAGCCAGCCCTTGACCCTGATCACTACCATCCAAAAGCCCTTCACCCCCAACAGGAAGCAGAGCATTTTGTCAGAGCTGCCCTCACTTAAAGTCGCCAGTAGAAAAGCAGAATTCTGTCATCGGCTCGTGAAAGTGATTGAATCGGGTTTAATATCAGAAATTTGCTAACTTTGCAGCAGCAGTACAATGCAATACATGATAAATACAGAAAACCGAATTACAGCAGCTAAATATATGTATACTACATAGTTAAATTAAGTAGTGCAAAAACTGAAATTTTATAAAATGTAATGAGGTAGTGCTCATGGACTCGATGAACTTTTAGGAATTGGATGGCAGACGGGAAGAAGCTGTTCCTGAATCGCTGAGTGTGTGCCTTCAAGCTTCTGTACCTCCTACCTGATAGTAACAATGAGAAGAGGGCATGCCCTGGGTGATGGGGGTCCTTGATGATGGAAGTCGCTTTTCTGAGGCACTGCTCCATGAAGTTGACTTGGATACTATGGAGGCTAGTACCCATGATGGAGATGACTAATTTTATAACACTCCAGGTTACTACAATCCTGTACAGTTGCTCCCCCACCAGACGGTGATGCAGCCAGTCAGAATGCTCTCCACGGTACACGTGTAAATGTTTTCGGTGACAAACCACATCTCCGCAAACTTCTAATGAAATATAGCTGCTGTCTTGTTTCTTTGTAGCTGCATCGATATGTTAGGACCAGGTTAGATCCTCAGACATACTGACATCCAGGAATATGAAAGTACTCACTCTCTCCACTTCTGATCCCTCTATGAGGATTGGTTTGTGTTCCCTCATCCTACCCTTTGTGAAGTCCACAACTGGTTCTTTGGTCTCATTGGCATTGAGTGCAAGGTTGCTACTGCAACAACACTCAACCAACTGGTATATCTTGGTCCTATTCACCCTCACATCACCATCTGAGATTCCGCCAACAATGGATGTATCATCAGTAAATTTATAGATGGCCTTTGAGCTGTGCCTAGTCAGAGACATGGGTATAGCGAGAGTAGAGCAGTGGGCTAAGCACACATCCCTGACATTCGTCAGTGCTGATTGCCTGCGAGGTGGAGGTGTTATTTCCAATCTGCACAGATTGTGGCACAGCTGTTATTACCAATCCCCGCACACTGAGGGATTGAGCTAAGAGCAGCAATATATTGTGAACACAGAGACAGAGAGGGAGAGAAGACAGTCCTCCCACAGCAAGGTGACCAGCTCATGATAAGGGAGCTGCCTGAAAAGTCAGGCTTTGCTCCCAGGTGGATAGGCCCAAAGGTGGTGCCATGGATGAATGACACCTTTGTTTGTGTACTGCCTGGACGAGGTAGCCTGGATTCACGTTGAATTGCATGACTCACCTTCTTGTCACCCCCACAGACAGAGTGGAAGAGCAAGTTTGCCCAGTAACAGTATCATTGCAGAGAACCTATGTGACGAACAGCAGCCAGCTGCATCACACCTGGCCACAGCTGATGGAAATAGATCCACAGCAAATGCAGATGCAGAAGACACTGGGAACACGGCAAGCAAGCTGCGAAAAGCGTGTTAAACGGTAACTGTGCTCTGTAACGAGGGCTGGTTCTTGAAGGTACATGACCAGAGAGTAACCACTGATAGCCAGTGCTGAATTTTAGCCATCAGAGAATGAAGGGGTGAAGATAAAGAATGTGATTATTCTGCAATCAGCCAGCAGGGAAAGAGGCAACAGGTATACAAATGATGAAACTGCATTTTAAAGATTTGGTCAAATATCTGGAATGAACTCTGCATAGAGTCTTATAGGTAGCCATTAGGGATGATGATGTAGATGTAGATATGCGTTGGGGATACGATAGGGAATTGGGCAAGTGGTATTTTTGCTGTCCTATTTGACTGGATCCTCCTTAAGGTTTGGCCTTTCCTGGAACAGTTCTATTTTTGTCCAGGAGGGTGAAGTGGGGGTGGGAGGACTGTTAGGACATATTCTGGGGTTATGGAATATAGCATATATTAATTTCAACAGCAACCAGTCTTTAGATCTGAAAGCAAATTGCAGATTGAATTTAAAATGCAGCTCAGAACAATGGCCTTCCTGGAGCTGCATTTTGGGGTTAACTGCAGACCAGGAAACACCCCTGGTGGCATGCCTTTTTGCACCCAGGGCATGCCCTTTTCTCACTGTTACCATCAGGTAGGAGGTACAGAAGCCCAAAGGCACACACTCAGCGATTCAGGAACAGCTTCTTCCCCTCTGCCATCCAATTCCTAAATGGACATTGAAGCTTTGGACACTACCTCACTTTTTAAAAAAAAATATACAGTATTTCTGTTTTTGCATGTTTTTTAAAATCTATTCAATATACGTAATCGATTTACTTGCTTATTTATTATTATTTTTATTTTATTTATTATTACTATTTTTTCTCTCTGCTAGATTATGTATTGCATTGAACTGCTGCTGCTAAGTTAACAAATTTCACGTCACATGCCGGTGATAATAAACCTGATTCTGATTCTGACCTGAAATGTCTGTGTATGTGTGCTTGCAACTCAGAGATGACGGTGATTAACACTCATTTTGGGCGGGTTGGCATGAAGATCTTGGTATTTGATAATTATATGAAACTCAAAGGAAGCGTTGCAAATGTATTGTAACCATAGATATTGTTCCGTTGTTACCTTTGATCAGATTTTTAGCAGATAAAAACATGATACAACGTTGGGTCAGGGAGTCTCTCTCCAGAGTAACTCCCAATGCTGTGAGCTTGTGTGCTGAATAAAGACTTTTATACTACCAGCTGTGTCTCTCTCCAGTGGCTTTCGTTGACAGTCACAACAATCACAATGGAAGAATATCAATTTATAACCATGTCATTATACGAAAGGATAGATACCTTTATGTTGACTGATGTCAGCATTGAAGTTCATCTCTCCTTTAAGATGGTGGTGTTGATGGTGGTCAAATTCTTCTAAGTGTCCATGTGGATCGTTGAAGAGCAGATGCTTGTGCTGCTGCTGCTCTGTGTTTATTACTTTGATCATGAAGTAGCAGATGAGAAATCCTAATCCCAGGCCACACAAAAACATGAACAGAGATACTACAGATCTTGAGACGGCCATTTTCAAGTTGTAATAATCAGCTGGGAAGAAGAGGAAAACAGGTCATCCATGCAGATTGCAGATAGATTGTGATACTTCATTATTCACAAATGTTAACAAACTATTAGACAATAAATGGTTGAGGGGATTTTCCTTATGAAAAAATCATTGGCAAAAAGAAAACATTCAAGTTATCTTTTTCTGTTGCATTTACTTTCATATTTCTGTGCTAACATAGTAACCTTCATTTGTACAAAGTGCTTTGTCCTCAATTACACTACATCTTTTTAAACGCAAGACAAACTCCAGATGGTTAAAAATATACTGTATATATAATTACAGGCAGGCAACTGTAGGAACGATAGTTTAAGTTTAGGTCGTCAGTGATTTTCAAGAATGAATATTTTTACCCCTTGATACTTTAGGCAGGGAGAGAAATAACTGGAAAATCGATATTGCAGATAGGTAGCAAGGCTGGTATTCTGAATGAACAGTCATCAATCTGAAAAGTTATCACTTCTTCCTGCAATATATTTTCTGACTTTCTAATTGTAACAATTTCAGTTCCTCGAACCTGAAATAAAAACAACTTTGATGGGTATATTTAAACCAGAGGTCTACAGGTTCCTGATGATTATAATGATCTTGCACTGTATGAATATGGAATAGACCTGTTCTGCTGAAACTTCTTTCCACCTATTCTCCACCCTGCCTTGCATAACCCTGATTTAGTCTGTAGCAACATAAAATGCTGGAGGAACTCAGCAGGCCAGGCTGCGTCTGTGGAGTAGAGTACTATTGACGTATCGGGTTGAGATTTCTTCAGTACTGGAAAGGAAGGGGAGAAGCCAGAATAAGAAGAGGGAGGAAGAAGTACAAGGTGGCAGGTGATAGGTGAAACTGGGGGGGGGGGGGGGGGTAAAGTAAAGAGCTGGGAAGTTGATTGGTGAAAGAGATAAAGGGTTGGAGAAGGGGGAAATCTGATAGGGGAGGGTAGAGGGCTATGGAAGAAAGGGAAGGGGGAAGAGCATGAGAGGGTGGTGATGGGCAAGTAAGGAGACAAGGAGGGAGAGAGAGGGAAACAGGAATGGGAAATGATAGGAGGGGGCAATTACCAGAAGTTCAAGAAATCGAAGTCCATGCCATCAGGTTGGAGGCTACCCAAACACAATATAAGGTGTTGCTCCTCCAACCTGAGTTTGGCCTTATCGTGACAGAGATCTGTTTTCACTTTGACATAGTAGAGTCTTTTTCTGTTGATCAGTGTCAAAAAAGCCAAATTAAATCCACCATGACTCAAAGTTGTAAAACAATAAAGCACAAAAACTTCTGAGGGGGGAATGAACACTTTTGTGAGCAGGTTCCCCCCCCCCCCCCACAGAGGTTGGGTGGGACTACAACAGGGTCATGGGTTAAGGGTGAAAGGTGAAATGTTTAAGGGGAACATGATGGGGAAACTTCATCAGAGGATGGTGAGAGTGTGGAATGAGCTGCCAGCGCAAGTGCTGGATGCAAAGTCGATTTCAACGTTTAAGAGCAATTTGAATAGCTACATGGATGGGGGATATGAAGGGCTATGGTTTGGATGGGAAAGACAGATTTATCGTGGATGGGTCGAACTATTAAAATGGGCTCTTTTTAAAAAAAAAATTGAGGGTAGGGATATTACAGTGACAAAAACTAAATTTTATTTACCTAGGGGAAGCCACATAAACGTAATGCAACCATAGCTGAGGATTTTATTAGTTGGGTACGAAGAGGGAAGAACAGTGGTAGAGAGTGAAAGGATTTGAATAGGAGATACATGAATAGGTCCTCACTCATGGAAGACAAGAAACAAATGATGTACAGGACAGGACAGAAAGAACAGCGTGCAAAAGGGGGGAAAAAACTTCAATTATCCAACCAAATGAGCATCCAGGTTGCTGAACTGAATGTTACAGCACCCAGAGGCCCGTCCATTTCCACCATTCTGACAGCAAGCACATGCAACAGCCTAACAGGACATCTGCCTGTAGCTGGTACAAGAGGACAAGGAACTGCTACCTTCAGCGGAGACCTTTAATCGTGCAAATTAGAATAGCAGACAGCACTGAGTCACAAAACTAAAGCTCAAGAAGGATAACCCAACAGCAGTAAGAAAACGACAAGATAGCCAGAAAGAAAGCTACAGAAGGATATGAATGAGATCCAGGGAATGATTTACCCTTCTAACACGGAACTTCATGCTAGAATCTCAATGTAACTTCGAAAGGACCTTATAAAGGTTGACTCTACCACTGAAGTGAGGCCAATGGATATCATGCTCTCAAGGGCAGCATGTAAATGACGAGGAACATAGTGTGCAACTATTGTGTGAAAGAGATTCCTATATAAAACAATAATAAGGCTTGCTTTAAACAGCATGCTGTTTCCAACTGTAAGTCACAATAAAATCGACACAATCAGTATTTAGAAACATTTGAAACAACTTTACAGACTTCTGAACAGCTCACCAAAATCTGAGAGCCTCCACAAAGCTCATGAAACAGATTCAACAAGTCAGAATAAAAACTAACAGAAGTGAAAGCCATCTCGTGGTGGATAACTTCTCATACTGGGGCAGCAGTGTACACATTCATACCAAGATCAACATTGCATCAAACATGTTTACACTGTTTAACATATTATTGACATTTGGATTAATCATACTCAGATATCTGAAATGCTCAATTAGTCAAATAAAAAGCTTTAGTTACAATATGAATAAGTGATTGTTTTAACTGAAATGTACATTGAGAATTCAGTCAAGTCTGTTAAAATGGACACTTTGAAAAGTATTCAAATTCTGTTGATCAAACAGGCCAAGATGAGACATTATCACTAATTAGCTGATAGATGCAATACGTGCTGCTTCCCGGCAACTACTTGGTTCTTGAACCAACCAGCACAACCAAAATCAATACAGTTCAGCAGCATTAAGCCTACTTTGACCACCTTGCCCTAAGATGGACTTTGATTTGTTTTAAATGTGTTCAATCTTGTCAAAACTGTGTCTAATTTATGTTTAGTTTACATTTTCTTGCAAATGCTGCTTACACACTCGGTGCCCGTGAAGCTGCTGCAGTCAGGTTTTTTACTGCACTGGAAAATAAACTCAACTTTGACTAACAGAACAAAGTACAAAGAATAGAATGATACAGAGAGGTATGAACAGATGAAATACAGATGTGAGGTTGAGCAAATAGCAACAAATAACAATGAATGTACAACTGAGGCAAAGGCATTGAGAGGCATCCCGAAGCCAAAGAGAAAAGATGAGTGAGTGTCAGTCTGCATAGTAACCCAAGCATTGGTTACTCTCGTGATTAATTCTAAATCAATAAACACAGCAAGGAGGATTGATTTAGTGGGACATGTGTGTCGCATAATTAAGACTGGATTTGATTTTTAAAAAAGATGAAAAGTGTAAACAAAGAACTACAGGGGGTACAAAAATAGGGCCCAGAAACCAAGAACAAACCCCACATTTGGAAAGGTGCAATGTGCTAGCGCAGCTTCATCAACTGATCCCAGTGATGAGTAATATTTGAGACAGGTTGCAAGTCCTGGAATGTCTGCTCGCCTTTAAGCAAATATCGCCTACACTATGGGTCTATTTGCTTGTAAAATTAAGTATTGAAGGTTAGATTACACAATTGTTACACCTCTGCTCTCTCCCCCTCTCCTCCCATCCACGGCAAGGACGGGGTTTCGCCTTGTCCATATCTCACACCTACCAATCTCCACACTCACTGTGCAGTCTGCAATGTGATTTAGTGCACTGCATATGGTGCTGACAAGGTGGTCTCTAGACTACAGAAAACTAGCTTTACAGAGCCCTTCGGTCAGCAAGGGTGACCCTGAACACCCGCTAATTTAATGGGCGACCATGGCAGGACAGGACGAAGGGTCTCGGCCCAAAACGTCAACAGTGCTTCTCCTTATAGATGCTGCCTGGCCTGCTGTGTTCCACCAGCATTTTGTGTGTGTTGCTTGAATTTCCAGCATCTGCAGATTTCCTCGTGTTAGCTAATTTAATGCTCCACTCAACAGCAGCTTCTCTGCTTTTGATCTTTTACAATAATTGAGCTGGCTGGGTCTCGACACCTTCCTCTGCAGCTGGATTTTGGACTCCTTAACAGCAAGGCCACAGTCAGTCCCTCTTCCCATTACGCTGAGCACTGGTGCTCCCCAAGGCTGGGCCCACTGTTGCTCACACTGATGACGTGTGACTGTCTCAGGATCCGGATTAAACGGTGTTATCAAGCTTATGGATGACACACAGTGCTTGGCCTCATCAAGAACGATGACGAGACGGAGTATGGAGAGGAAGTGAAGCGTCTGGTGGACTGGTGTGAGAAGAACGACCCAAGCTTGAATGTGGAGAAGACAAAGGAAATCTTTGTGGACTTCAGGAAGGTGCAGATGAAACCATTCCTCTCTGTGAATAGATGGCTCTTCTGTACAGAGGGTTAAGTGCACCAAGTTCCTTGGAGTTCTCATCACGGATTACCTCACCTGGTCCCTTAACGTCACCTTCTGAACAAGAAGGTACAGCAGCACCTCCATTCTTAAGAAGATTGAGGCAAGCAAGGCTCCCCACCCCCCCCCCCCCCCAACTGCATTTGACAGGAGTGCCATTGAAAGCATCCTGACAGTCAATCCTCCACCTAGAATGGGAGCAGTCGAGCATCGGACCACAAGTCCCTACAATGCACCTTGGAAACAGTTGAGAGGATCATTGGGGTCTCCCTACCATCCATCAAGGTCATTTATCAAGAGCGTTGCATACACAGGGTCCTTAGTATCATTCAGGATCCCACCCATCCATCCGGCATTCTCTTTGACTTACTACCATTGGGCAGGAGACAATGATGGATAAAAACAAGAATGGTTAGAATGTAAAACAGTTCCTTCCTCTCAGGCATTAGCTTCGGAACTCCCTGCTTCATAGTATTTAAAGTGTCACTGGTTAATCTGTTCTGTACTTTACAATATTTAATACTAATGCACTTTTGTTTGTTATTTATGTGTAATTCATCTGTAGATTTTATCCTTACCTTAATAAGTTATTGTGTGTTATGTGTACCACCGTGCTTTACATCCTAGTTTGGAAAAATATTGCCCCATTTCTGTATATATTATATGCTTATATACAGTTATGTAATTAAATAACATTAAACTTGACTTGAAATACTGGAATTATCCAGAACATTCACATCCAGTGAACAATCAAATGTTAAAAATGTACTAACCAACCCCAACGCAAGAATGAAAAACCACATTCCATCTTGACACTGCAACCCTGAGGATACAACTGAATTCAAGACTGAGCCACAAAGTTATCAGTAATTAAGAGTGATCAATCTGTTGTGCTACTTGCCATTTCCATCTGCACATTTACCGTCTGACCAGTTTGGTAACCTATTGACGTAGATTTCAAACAGCTTCGTGGTTTGTATTTCAGAATTCCAGCAATTTTCTCTCCCCTTCTTTACCCCCAACTATCTACTGGATCAAGGGAATTATCCAAAAGGACCCCCAAAGCCGCTTCGCATCTCTGATGTCTGAATTTGCTCCCCGTTTAGAAAGTAGTCTATCCCTTCCTCCCTCCGAATCTCCTATCCATGATAGTACTGTATATTTCCTGTAATACCACGGGCTCTATCCTGTTGAGCACCCTCACGTGGTGGCACTTTGTTAAACGACTACTGATAAGCCAAGCGCACATCCACTGGCTCTCCTGCGTGTTATTTCCTCAAGTCGTTCCAACGGGTTTGTCAGGCAAGGCATCCCATTAAGGAGACCATGCTGACTTCGGCCTATTTTATCATGTGCCTCTAAGTACCCCGAAAATTCACCCTTCAGATTCCAGCAGCTGCTGCTTGTGTCTATCTGGATGACAAACTTGCGCAGTCAAGTTCTCGTTTGCTGCCGAAACGACTCGACTACACAGCCTGGGCTCCCGGTTCGGGGGTCTCACGCTCTTCCTAAATTAAGTTCATATTATGCGATCACGTACAACAGAAACGAACAAAAAAGAGCCAGAAGTCGCTTCCACTGGATTGTGACTAGGGCCTTCTCGTTCTCTAGCAGGGTAATTTTCCAGCATATTGAACAAATGACCGATTAAACTGTCATAAGATTTGATTTGACCCGGTTAAATGGTAGGCTGAAGCCGTATCACTACCGTAACAGTTCTTCAACGACCAGTCACCTTCTTCCCATCCGTAAGTTCCATCCCTTCCCTTCCCCGTTTCCTTGAATCAGATAGGGCCAGGTCTATCCTAGCATCACGTCTACCGCACTGCCGGCCTTCTACAAGCCACACCGCTAACATGAGACCGAATACGAGACCCCTCGCCCTCCTCTTTGTTGTCGCCAGTAATTTGACAGACGCGCCGGTGTTCGCTTACCTCGTCCTGTGAGTGTCTACACAGCTTGCACACGGAACAGTAGCCGGCCCGCTAATAAACCGCCGACCGGAACGTTATACGACCAGCCAAACCTCGGACGTCGCATTCTTGGAGCTCACGTAGCAATGAGCACGGAAGTAGGAGTGGAGTACGTCTGCTGCGAGAGGCCGTTCAGCTGCTGACTCTGCACTCACGTCCGGTTTGTTATCTGCCCTCCAACTTCTGAAAGTGCTGTTCTTTGTGTTATCAGTTCTTAAACGTCCTTTCACATGTGTGCATAAGGAGATTGTACAACAAGGTAAAAGAAGACCAAGAAAACACTGATGTTTACAAAATAGTGTGTCGATTTAATAAAGGGCAAACACCAAGCGCCAATAGCTATGTGTATAAACGCTAAGAAAGTTAATCTAGTTCCCATTTTCTAATTATACTGAATTTTAAACAATTGCATTTATAAGCTAGTCAGGCAGTAATTATTTCTTCCTGCTAGGGGCGCTACTACAAGGAGCGACGGAGATTTATATCGAAAGAAGGCTGGAGAAGGGAGGGTGGTTGTGTAATCGGTAGAGTGGAATTCAGTACTACTATAAAATAGATAAATGTCTGTCGCTAAATAAGTAATGCAAAAGTAAAAATTTTTTAAAAAAGTAGTGAGATAGTTCATGGGTTCATTGTCCATTCAGAAATCATATGGGATTGAGGAAGAAGCTGTTCCTGAATCATCGAACGTGTACCTTCGAGCTCCTGTACCTCTTTTTAATGGTAGCAATGAGAAGAGGACATGTCCTGGGTGATGGGTCCTTAATGATGGATACCGCCTTTCTGTGGCGTCGCTCGTTGAAGATGTCCTGGATACTACAGAGGCTGATACTCGTGATGGAGCTGACGAAGTTAGCAACTCTCTGCAGCTTATTTTGATTTTGTGTAGTACCCCCGCCCCCTCCATACAAGACAGTGATGACAGTATTGGCTGGCTGGGACAATCTAGGACCCGAGGGTACAGCCTCAGAATAAAAGGATGTCCCTTTACAGCAAAGATGAGGAGGAATTTCTTTATTCTGAGGGTATTGAATCTGTGGAAATAACTGCTGCAGACCTCTGTTGAGACAAGTCATTGGGTATATTTAAAACAAGAGTTGATAGCTTGTTTATTAGTAAGGGTGTAAAAGATTACAGGTTAAAAGCAGGGAAATGAGGTTGAGAGGAAAATAAATAAGACCATAAGACATAGGAGCAGAATTAGGCCATTTGGCCCATCAAGTCTTCTGCTCTATTCCATTATGCTTGTCAGTAATCTCACCAGTTGAAGTTACAAAAGAAATTTAGTTTATCATACCACCAGCACATAATTCTGTTTCCAGAAAATAGACGGAGAAAAGACAGAAATATTCTTTTGTAAGAACACCGTTAGGTTTTGTCACTCCAAAAGTAATCACAAATAAAGCACATAGAGCTGGGGATAAATGTGTATATTTTGTCATTTACTTTTGGTGAGGTACACACTTAGGTCATTGTGGCACGAATGACATATGCCATTCATGTACTTGTTACATATAACCCATAATGAACCATGAAAACAAAGAATGCTTAATTAAACATTTACAATATTATTGAAATATTAAATATAAAACTCTCCTCCTTGCTTGGCTATAAATTCCAGCTCAATAAAGAATGCATGCAACTCAGCACACATGCAGACACAGATTTTTAAAATAAATATTAGTGTACACACACACACACACACACACACACACACACACACACACACACACACACACACACACACACACACACACTCACTCACTCACTCACTCACTCACTCACTCACTCACTCACTCACTCACTCACTCACTCACTCACTCACTCACTCACTCACTCACATACACACTCACTCACTCACTCACTCACTCACTCTCGTGGATATATAATACAACTACTATGTAGGTATCTACAGCATTATAAATTTTAAATTGTTCCATTCAGGCCTAAAGATTTAGTTACTGTGGAGGATTTCTTACTCTTATAGGATCACTTTTTCCTGATAAAGTGGGGGGAAGCACTCTGCTTCTCAGGAGAGACTTGTGGCTATGAAACAGAATCAGGTTCCTGGGCCTCCTCCATGGTAGTTTAAGAAGCTGACCCTGAGATTGCAGGAAATTATCTGGCAGACGTGTTTCTTCTCTAAAAATTGACTCTGCTCTCCTCAACTGATCGATGTGTTGTCTCCAGGTGACATCAGACCCAATCTCCCCTGTGTAGGAGAGTGATCCAGTTCTGTCCTTAATCTTTCCAAGTAGCACTTTTGATCACCTCTGTAGACCCCCGCCAGGAATGCTTGTCCAGGAGTGAAATACTGTGTCTCCTTGTTCAAGGAGCCCTCAGTTTGTCTCAGCTGTTTGCCCTGCACTATCTTTCTGAGACTGGGTTTCAGGAGATCCAAGTGTGAGTGCAAGGGACGAGCCAGGAACAGAGTAGCTGGTGAGATGCTGATTGTGGAGTGTGCTACAGGACGATATGCATGGAGGCAATCGGTGAGTTTCTGATTCAATATTAGCATAGTATGTTCTGGTGCATTGCTCACTGTGTGTTCTTTAGATTCTGGACAAACATTTCCACCAAACCAATTCATTTTCAGGAATCACGAGGAAATCTGCAGATGCTGGAAATTCAAGCAACACACACAAAATGCTGGTGGAACACAGCAGGCCAGGCAGCATCTATAAGGGTGTTTCAGGCTGAGACCATCGACAGTGCTTCTGCTTATAGATGCTGCCTGGCCTGCTGTGTTCCACCAGCATTTTGTGTGTGTTGCTTCATTTTCAGGAATGACTGAAACTGTTCCACAACAAACTGTGGCCAGTTGTCAATGACTAAGTGTTCTGGAACACCAGTTCCTGAGAAGAGGCTTCTCAGCACGTCAACAGTGTGTGAGGCTGCAGTGGAGGCTATTGGGAACAGTTCCGGCCACTTTGTAGCTGCATCCATTACTACCAAGAAATCTGTGCCCATGAATGGTCCAGCAAAAGCCACATGAATCCTCTGCCAAGGTAATGCAGGCCATTCCCAGGGATGGAAAAATGCTGCTCTTGGCATCCTCTGGAGTTGTTGGCATCCTGCACAGTGCATGGCAATCTGCTGATCTATCCCAGGCCTCCAGACAAAGCTTCGAGCCAATGGTTTTACTTTGGCCACACCTAGATGGCCAGCATGTAGCTCCTCCATCACTGGCTCTCAGCTTGGATGGAACAGCTTTCAATCTGCACATAAGGCAACCTCCTTCAAGGGCAAGTTCATCCCGGTGCTGGTAAAAATGGGGGAACTGGAATTTCTGCTGTACATTCCAGCCATTTTTGGTGGCAATGTAGAATTGAGACAGTGTGGGGATCAGTTCTGGTTTCCCTTTGGATCATCTCTGCTGCAATAGAGAGACTTTCAATTTACAATAGGGAGAATACATTAAGAGGAGTGTCCTCTATTGTAATTTTTTTTAAGTATTTACTTTCCAAAGTGTAAATGGGACAGTCCATCAGCATTTCCATGATCAGTCATCTTCTTGAATTCAATCTTATAATTGCATCTTCCAAGAAACAGAGCCCATCTCTGCATTCATGCTGCTGCTGTTAGTGGAACATCCTTCTGTGGATTGGAGATGGACACTAGTGGTTGATGATGAGTAATGAGGGCAGACTCTCTCCCATACAATTACTGGTAAAGTATTTTAAATCCCAAAACCAGACTCGAGGCCTCTCTATCAATCTGTGCGTAATTTTCTCTGCAGCGGTAAGGGAGCGTGATGCAAAGGCTACGGGGCTTTCACTTCCATCACTCATAACATGTGACATAATGCTCCCGTTGATGCACCATCAATAACTCTCTGAGACGGGAGGCGAGATATCGGCTCTTATTGACTGGAAGAAAGAACAAGCAGTAATTGACCACCATGCTACATCCTGGAGACTGAGGCAGGGCTCAGGCCTCAATCGCCTTTATACAGGGGTCTGTGGGAGGAGCCACAGGAGCAGTCAGCGGGGGGCGGTGTCCAGACAGGTATATGTAGTTCACCACACTCGTACCATAAGATGAGGCATCACAGACAAGCTTCACTGGATAATGTCGATCATAACGCACGAGTACAATGTCTGACATCTACATTTTCTTTATCTTTTGGAAAGCCACCTCACACTGCTTTGTCCATTGCCATTTCTTCCTGATCTGTAGTGACCAGTTCAAGGGATGAATCCTAAAAAGGACTGCAACTGTGACATGACCTTTGACCTTGGGGCATTCACCTCTGCTTGAATTTTCTCAGCATATTTGTGTAAATCTTGTGTGACAATGATGCAACCACAGTAAGTGGTTGGTTTAAATAAATCACATTTGTCATGTTGTGCTTTGAGCCCATCATCTTCTAATATTTTTAACACTGTCTTTAGATCTTGGAGATGTTCCATGACATTCTTATCAGTAACAATGATGTCATCCAGGTAACACTGAGTGCCTGGGCAGCCTTCTAGCTCCTGCTCCATAGCTTTCTGCCAGAGTGTAGGTGCAGATACTACTCCAAAAATAAACCTATTATAGCATTAATGCCCTTTGTGAGTGTTCATGGTAAGAAATACATTGGACTCTTTTTCCATCTCCATCTGTACATAGACCTCAGCTAAGTCCACTTTGCTGAAGTGTTTTTCTCCAAGAAGGCTTTCAAAGATATCCTCTCTCCTGGGCAGAGGGTATTGATCTACTTCCAGTACAGGGTTGATAGTGACCTTAAAGTTACCAGAGATCCTGACAGACCGATGCTTCTCGGCTACTGGGGCCACTGATATTATCCATGGGCTCCACTCACGGACGAAAGAAGGAACTGGACAGATTCTGTAAAACTTGGGTGTGGCATTTTCAGTTAACTCTATTTTACCCTTGATGTCTTTGAGTTTTCTAATGCTATCCTTGAATTCAAGTTCAATTCAAGTTGAAATGTCATTCAACCATACATGAATGCATTCAAATGCAACAGTGTGACTCCGGGGTCAGGGTACAGAACACAGTACCAACAGTCACACACAGCATAAAGCACACAGGATAGCAAGCACCATTGGTATCACAATCACGCAATAAAAGAGTCCAAAATTCGTACCATCAATCTACAGCCGACCACACGACCACAATAGAGCTTATCTTCTGCTAAGTGAACACTGGGGGAGGGGGTGCACAGCACTGACTCCAGCCTGGATGCTGTGCTACACTGCCCCCGGTGGAGCTCACCAGCTCCGATGCCTCTCGCAGGCAATGTGACTGCTTGAGGCCTAATCCTTGCATGTGCAAGATAACAAGCACAAATAAAATGTCAGTAAATTACAACCATGCAAAATATAGATGTGTATAGTCCAGACCCTTTGGTCTATTGAAATCTTCAGTCAACCACAATAAAGATTGTCTTCTCCCAAGCAAACACGGGGAATGCAGCACCAATTCCAGTCCGGATGCTGCTCCACACTGCCCCCGGAGGAGTGCGCAGGCGCGGACGCCTCTCTCTTGGCAGCTGTAAACAGGCAACCCCGTGGCTTGAGGCCTAGTTCTTACTACGACTGAGGCCACGCACCTCCCCACCATCTGTCCCTGCTCTCTGCCAATAAATCAGTGAATCGAATTTGCAGCATGCCAGATTGACAGTGTTTTTGGTCAAGAAAAGCGACCAAGACAGCCACTTGCTATTAGACCAGGCATGGGCAAACTACGGCCCGGGGGCCATATGCGGCCCGTTAAGCTTTTTAATCCGGCCCGCAGAACTTGATGAAATTATATTAATAAACCTTGTTAACGTTTTTTCCCCGCAATTCTGGCATTTTCCCAATAGATGACTCACTCTATATACATTGACCTTTGCTGAGGTGCAGCGTATTATTCCACATTTGCGCTTTACTCTTTGACCTCTCACCCCTTCTGTAAAGATGAGTGGAGCTAAGAAAAGAAAAGTGGATGGAGAATGTCGAGTGTTTAATAAAGAGTGGACAACTAAATATCTTTTTACCGAACACCGATCAACTGCTGTATGCCTGATATGCCAAGAGACTGTGGCGGTTTTTAAAGAATATAATATCAGCCGTCACTTTGCCACAAAACATGCCAACTATGCTAGCAACCAGTCAACGAAAGAACGGGAAGCTAATGCTCAGAGGTTGGCAGCTAATTTACAGGCTCAACAAAAATTTTTTCACCGTCAAACTGCCATTCATGAGTCAAGTACCAAGGCGAGTTTTATGCTGTCATTCAAATTTGCAAAGGCCAGCAAGCCTCTGTCTGAAGGCGAGTTTTTAAAAGAATGTATGGTGGAGACAGCAGGTGTATTGTGTCCGGAGAGCAAAGACAAATTTGAAAAAATCAGTTTATCATGCAGGACAGTGACTCGCCGTGTGGAACTGATAAATGAAGATATAACCAGCGACTTAAATAAAAAGGCAGAGTCGTTCACGTTATATTCATTAGCACTGGATGAAAGCAACGATGTAAAAGACACTGCTCAGCTCCTCATTTTTATCTGAGGAATTAACAATACTTTTGAAATAACGGAGGAGTTTTTGACAATGGAGTCTCTGAAAGGAAAAACACGGGGAGAGGACTTGTATGACCGGGTGTCTGCAGTCATCGAAAATATGAAGCTCCCTTGGAGTAAACTTATCAACGTCACCACAGATGGATCTCCTAATTTGACTGGGAAAAATGTCGGCCTGCTGAGGAGAATACAGAATAAAGTGAAAGATGAAAATCCTGACCAGGATGTTATTTTCCTTCACTGCATCATCCACCAGGAATCTCTATGTAAATCGGTATTACAGCTGAATCATGTTGTGAATCCTGTCGTAAAACTTGTCAACTTTATACGTGCAAGGGGACTTCAGCACCGTCAGTTCATCACGTTCCTGGAGGAAACTGATGCGGATCACCAGGACCTACTTTATCACTCTCGTGTCCGCTGGTTAAGTTTGGGCAAAGTGTTTCAACGAGTATGGGAGCTCAAAGAGGAGATCGGTGCATTTTTGGAGTTACTGAGGAAGGCTGGCGAATTTCCTGAGCTGAGCAACAAGAGCTGGCTTTGTGACTTTGCGTTTGCTGTGGATATATTTTCACACATGAATGAACTGAACGTGAAGCTACAGGGGAAGGATCAGTTTGTGCATGACATGTACACAAACGTGAAAGTCTTTAAATCCAAGCTGGCTTTTTTCTCCAGGCAAATTTTGAATAAGTTATTCACTCATTTTCCCACACTAGCCACGCTGGGAGAGGCCGGCGCAAATGTGAAAAAATACAGTGAGTCACTGGATGCGCTGCACAAAGAATTCTGCCGTCGCTTTTCTGATTTTGAAAAAATTGACAAGTCACTTCAGTTGGTGGCCTGTCCCCTGTCACAAGATCCTGAAACAGCACCAGAGGAGCTACAGCTGGAACTGATCGACCTTCAGTCTGACCTCGTCTTAAAAGAGAAGTTCAACTCTCTTAAACTGAATGACTTTTATGCTTCACTTGGTAAAGAGGTGTTTCCAAACCTCCGGAAGACGGCACAGAAGATGCTGGCGTTGTTCGGCTCGACCTATTTGTGTGAACAGGCGTTCAACGTCATGAACATCAACAAAGCCAGCCACAGATCCAAGTTAACTGACCAACACCTCAGATCCATCCTGAGAATCGCCACAACAAAACTAAATCCAGACTTTGATGCGCTGGCTAAAAAGGGAGACCAACAACACTGTTCCCACTGAAATTAAAAATAAGTTTCTTCATTGTGTTATGTAAAAAATGCATTTGAAAATATTTTTTTCAATAAGCCTTACATGTTACATGTCATTTCTGTTAAGTGATGGACATGAGTAGTGCGCAGGTGCACGTACGTTCTCAAAATAAAAAATGCGCTCCAGATCAAATAACGCGCTCCGCATACTGGCGCGTTGTCACTGTTCTGTCCTTGTGCTGGTCGTTGTTGAGTTTTGGCACAGGGGACAATTGAATAAGAAGGAGCAGGACAAGTCGACCTGCATCTCCTACCGTTTTTGAAATAAAGACAGTCAGGAGGAGAGTGATGATGATAATATCTTGAAGGATAACAGAATTTTCAGTGCTTTAAAATAATAACTGTTACTATTAAAAAAAGCTGTATTTTATTCATTTAATTTTCAGTGTTTTAAAAGTCATTTCAATAAATAGCTAAATACCATGGGACTTCAAAGACAGATATTTTGTTGTAATGCATTTGTTCATTTTCAATTGAAATTAAAGCACATGTTTTCTACATATCCCATGATATTTTATTTTCTCTTATGAGGTGTATTACCAAAACACTCCGTCCATCTGCTCCTGGTCCGGCCCCCCTGTCAAATTTTAGAACCCTTTGTGGCCCACAAGTCCAAAAGTTTGCCCACCCCTGTATTAGACTGTAAGCTTCTGTCGACACAGAGAGTAGCCTCGGCCCCTTCAGCTTCTCTGCCAGCGAGCAACTCGTTGATAGTGCAGACCTGGAGTACTTTAAGTTCTAAATATATAGCAAGATCTTGTGATCATTAAAAAACATTTAAATAGGACAGTAGCACCTTTTGTTGAAATTGATTTTGTGTAATGACTAAAACAGCAAAGCCAATGCCCAATTCCATTTTAATTAATTTGCCGTTCACTTCTGGTGTAAGCCCTGTTGTTTGTCTCTCGATAGTTTTCAGTTGTAAATCTCAAGGCTACTTAGTCCTGTGTAACTCTCGTCATTATCAAAATTTTCATGAACAGCATGCAGATTAATGCTGTGTTCGAAACTGCAACTTGATTTTTTTTCTTTTTCTCTACCCTGCGCAAACCAATTAATTTTGCCTGCCTAACATGCTTTTTGTATGTGTTCTACTTTGTTGCATTTTCTGTAAGTATCACCTTTAAACCTACATTGGTCTGGTGTATGTGAGCCCCTGCCACGGAATTAACTTGTTTGGCCAGGCACCTTTCTATGTAGACATTGCAATTTTGTTCACATTCGCTTTCATTCCAGACTGCAACGCAATTGCATCTCTGCAAAAAATTGATGCAGCAATTTCAACTGCTCTTTTAAATATGATTTGT
This sequence comes from Hemitrygon akajei, assembly GCF_048418815.1. Taxonomy (NCBI): domain Eukaryota; kingdom Metazoa; phylum Chordata; class Chondrichthyes; order Myliobatiformes; family Dasyatidae; genus Hemitrygon; species Hemitrygon akajei. Next base: position 93,413,390 of record NC_133131.1, read on the forward strand.
GCTTCAGTTAGGAGCTGTTTTTGAAAGCTTTCTTGTAAGATTCTGCAAACTAAGCTATCTCAGTGTATCATTAAGCCCATTATTGAACTGACAATGCTGGGACAACTTTTTTTCAATTCAGCCACATAAGCTGAAGTGGACTTCTCTTTCTTTTGATTCTGCTTACGGTGTTTTGCAATCAACAGTGGTTTTGGTTCTAAATGTTTCTGTATTACATTCGTGGTATCAGTAAAGCACACTTCAGCTGGTTTGGTTAGAATGGTTGCACTTCGAAGCAAACTGCGTGCTCTTCCACCTCCTATTATGCTCAGCAAAACTGGCAGTTGCTTTTCATTGGCTATTTCATTTTCTTCAAAATACTGGTCAATTCACTCCATATATATCAGCCAGTTATCTGCTATGCAGTCAAATGTTTCCGATGTTTCCATCTTTCCGATGTAGCCAGGCATTACTTCTCCTTTTTTAACTTTTATTATTATCACTCAGTACTTATTGTTTATGAACTTTGTCCTTTTCTTCCTTTTTTTAAAACTTGACCATCTTCTCCTCTTGCAAAGAAAAAAATGTGCTGTGCTCTTTTCTTACCATTTCTCTCCTCTTGCGAAGAAAGCGTGTCGCGCATTTAAAAAAAATTCAAACATCTCGTGGCTCAACAAGTAGTTAGTTGTAACAACAAAACACACAAAATACTGATGGAACACAGCAGGCCAGGCAGCATCTATAAGGAGAAGCGCTGTCGACGTTTCGGGCCGAGACCCTTCATCAGGACTAACCAAAAGGAAAGATAGTAAGAGATTTGAAAGTAGTTAGTTGTCTCGGGTTTGTTTTCAAACTTATTCATCACCTCTGTTACAGTGTGTAACTTCAAAACTAATCAAAAGAAAACATGGGGAGCTGGGGATAAACATGTGTACTTCATTTTTTGCTTTTGGTGAGGCACGCACATTGACATGGCAGCTTAATGACGTAACACATTCACATACTTTTAAATAAAAGCCAGAGGTGGAGAGGGAAGAAATGAAGGCATCTCGGATAGAAGCCGTGTTTTTTTAACTGATCGGGGCAAAGAGGCTAGACTGCGCAGGCGCATGATGTAGCATGCCAAAGGTTTAAAAAAAAGACAGCCATATACAGCGGCCATCGTCAGACTGGACTGAGGCATAGTGTGACGGCTTTGGCTCAACAGACTTGGGCAAGAACAGGCAGAGGCGAGGTTTGAACGGGGCACGACTGTGCAAGTGCGTGAAAGTCGGCCCATGAGGCAGCGGGAGAATTTAAAAAGTGAGCAGAGGCTGAGGACAAACTTCACTCCAAGTGAGGTAAGGCTGGGTAAGTTCCTTTAATTGATTTAATTACCTTAGAAGTAGGTAATGCAGGCAGCAGTTAAGGCAGTTGAGTGCTCCGTTTGCAATATGTGGGAAGTCAGGGCGAGCACAGCTGTCCCTGATGACTAAACCTGCAAAAGGTGCATCCAGCTGCAGCTCCTGACAAACCGTGTTAGGGAACTGGAGCTGGAGCTGGATGAACTTCAGATCATTCGGGAGGCAGAGGTGGAAATAAACAGGAGTTTCAGGGAGATAGTCACCCCTAAGAGTCAGGAGACAGGTAGCTGGGTGACTGTCAGGAGAGGGTTGGGGTTTAGACAGAACGAGCAGAGCACTCCTGTGGCCGTTCCCATCAATAATAAGTATACCATTTTGGATACTGTTGGTGGGGATGACCTACCAGGGACAAGTTTCAGTGGTTGCGTCTCTGGCACCGAGACTGGACCCTCAGCTCAGAAGGGAAGGAGGGAGAAGAGGAGAGCAGTAGTGATAGGGGATTCAATAGTTAGGGGGGCAGATAGGAGGTTCTGTGGAAGAGTTTGAGAATCCCAGATGGTCTGTTGCCTCCCTGGTGCCAGGGTCCACGATATCTCGGATTGAGTTCTCAGTATTCTCAAGAGGGAGGGTGAGCAGCCGGATGTCGTGGTCCATGTAGGGACCAATGACATAGGTAGGAAGAGTGAGGAGGTCCTGAAAGGTGAGTTTAGGGAGTTAGGTGCCAAGTTAAAGGACAGGACCTCCAGGTTAGCAATCTCAGGATTGCTACCAGTGCCACATGCAGGTGGGTTTAGAAATATTAAGACAGTGCAGATCAACATGTGGTTGAAGACATGGTGCAGGAGGGAGGGTTTCAGATTTATAGATAATTGGGCATTTTTCCAGGGAAGGTGGGACCTGTTCCGGTGGGATGGTTTACATCTGAACTGGAGGGGGACAAATATTCTTGCAGGTAGGTTTGCTAGAGAGGCTCCAGTGGATTTAAACTAGATACAAGGGGGGAGGGGAACCAGAGTGTAGGAACAGATGTATGGGAGAAGGAAGAAAAAGAAGATAGTAAAGTTGTTTGCACCATTAGAGATAAACAGAGAGGAAGAGGTGGAGAATTTCTTAAATGCATTTATTTTAATGCTAGGAGCATTGTAAGAAAGGTGGATGAGCTTAGAGCATGGATTGATTACCTGGAAATATGATGTTGTAGCTATTAGTGAAACATAGTTGCAGGAGGGGTGTGATTGGCAACTAAATATTCCTGGATTTCATTGCTTCAGGTGTGATAGAATCAGAGGGACAAGAGGGGGAGGTGTTGCATTGCTTGTCAGAGAAAACATTACAGCGGTGCTCTGGCAGGATAGATTAGAGAGCTCATCTAGGGAGACTATTTGGGTGGAATTGAGGAATGGGAAAGGTGTAGTAACACTTATAGGGGTGTATTATAGATCACCTAATGGGGAGCAAGAATTGGAGGAGAAAATTTGTAAGGAGATAGCAGATGTTTGTAGTAAGCACAGGGTTGTGATTGTGGGAAATTTTAATTTTCCACACATAGACTGGGAAGCCCATTCTGTAAAAGGGATAGATGGTTTGGAGTTTGTAAAATGTGTGCAGGGTAGTTTTTTTGCAGCAATACATAGAAGTATTGACTAGAGAAGGGGCAGTGTTGGATCTCCTGTTAGGGAATGAGATAGGTCAGGTGGCGGATGTATGTGTTGGGAGCACTTCGGGTCCAGTGATCACAATGCCATTAGTTTCAATATAATTATGGAGAAGGATAGGACTGGACCCAGGATTGAGATTTTTGATTGGAGAAAGGCTAACTTTGAGGAGATCCAAAAGGATTTAGAAGAAGTGGATTGGGACAATTTGTTTTATGGGAAGAATGTAATAGAGAAATGGAGGTCATTTAAAGGTGAAATTTTGAGGGTACAGAATCTTTATGTTCCTGTTAGGTTGAAGGGAAAGGTTAAAAGTTTGAAAGAGCCATGGTTTTCAAGGGTTATTGGAAACTTGGTTCGGAAAAAGAGAGATATCTACAATAAATGTAGGCAGCATGGAGTAAATGAAGTGCTCGAGGAATATAAAGAATGTAAAAAGAATCTTAAGAAAGAAATTAGAAAAGCTAAAAGAAGATACGAGGTTGCTTTGGCAAGTAAGGTGAAAATAAATCCAAAGGGTTTCTACAGTTATAATAGCAAAAGGATAGTGAGGGATAAAATTGGTCCCTTAGAGAATCAGAGTGGACAGTTATATGTGGAGCCAAAAGAGATGGGGGAGATTTTGAACAATTTCTTTTCTTCGGTATTCACTAAGGAGAAGGATATTGAAATGTGTGAGGTAAGGGAAACAAGTAGAGAAGTTATGGAAACTATGATGATTAAAGAGGAGGAAGTGCTGGTGCTTTTAAGGAATATAAAAGTGGATAAATCTCTGGGTACTCACAGGATATTCCCTAGGACCTTGAGGGAAGTTAGTGTGGAAATAGCAGGGGCTCTGACAGAAATATTTCAAATGTCATTAGAAATGGGGATGGTTCCAGAGGATTGGCGTATTGCTCATGTTGTTCCATTCTTTAAAAAGGGTTCTGCAACTAAACCTAGCAATTATAGGCCTGTAAGTTTGACAGTGGTGGGTAAATTAATGGAAAGTATTCTTAGAGATGGTATATATAATTATCTGGATAGACAGGGTCTGATTAGGAACCGCCAACATGGATTTGTGCATGGAAGGTCATGTCTGACAAACCTTATTGAATTTCTTTGAAGAGGTCACTAGGAAAGTTGATGAGGGTAAAGCAGTGGATGTTTTCTATATGGACTTCAGTAAGGCGTTTGACAAGGTTCCACACAGAAGGTTAGTTAGGAAGGTTCAATTGTTAGGTATTAATATTGAAGTAGTAAAATGGATTCAACAGTGGCTGGATGGGAGATGCCAGAGAGTAGTGGTGGATAACTGTTTGTCAGGTTGGAGGCCGGTGACTAGTGATGTGCCTCAGGGATCTGTACTGGGTCCAATGTTGTTTGTCATATACATTAATGATCTGGATGATGGGGTGGTAAGTGTGAGGTGCTACATTTTGTAGGACTAATCAAAATAGGACATACATGGTAAATGGTAGGGCATTGAAGAATGCAGTAGAACAGTGATTTAGGAATAATGGTGCATAGTTCCCTGAAGGTGGAATCTCATGTGGATAGGGTGGTGAAGAAAGCTTTTGGTATGCTGGCCTTTATAAATCAGAGCATTGAGTATAGGAGTTGGGATGAAATGTTAAAATTGTACAAGGTATTGGTAAGGCCAAATTTGGAGTATTGTGTACAGTTCTGGTCACCAAATTATAGGAAAGATGTGAACAAAATAGAGAGATTACAGAGAAAATTTAATAGAATGTTACCTGGGTTTCAGCACCTAAGTTACAGAGTAAGGTTGAACAAGTTAGGTCTTTATTCTTTGGAGTGTAGAAGGTTGAGGGAGGACTTGATAGAGGTATTTAAAATTATGAGGGGGATAGATAGATAGTAACATGAGGGAGAATTTCTTTACTCAGAGAGTGGTAGCTGTGTGGAACGAGCATCCAGTAGAAGTGGTAGAGACAGGTTCGATATTATCATTTAAAGTAAAATTGGATAGATATATGGACAGGAAAGGAATGGAGGGTTATGGGCTGAGTGCAGGTTGGTGGGACTAGGTAAGAGTAAGCTTTCGACATGGACTAGAAGGGCCGAGATGGCCTGTTTCCATACTCTAATTGTTATATGGTTAATCTTCTTGCATATAATCTGCAATGAAGCATGTAAACAAAGAATACTTCATAAAACAGCATGTCAGCAAAATACTCAAATATTACTGAAACATTAAATTTATAATGGCCATTACTATTTAAAGTAGGCCAAGTACTAGAAAGGAACGGTAAAATGTTGAACTGAAAATTTCTTGCAATATCAAGAGTTGAAATACCCATGGGAGTTGTTTCTGCAGATCTGGAATCCATTGCCTGAAAGGTTGGTAAATATAGAAAGCCTCTATTTATCTAAACATTATTGGATTGTGTCCTTAAAGAGCCTATCTGCAAGGCCACAGACCCCTTGGAAGACTTTATAGTTCCTTTTCAACTAGCATGGATGTGATGTTCTAAATTCTAGCTGTATTGTGACTTTTTGGTGTATGGGGTGTCCAGGGAGGGGTAGCACCTCTGGCTTGTCATTATGAAATCTCGGGCAGCTCTTTTATCTTTGGTCCCCACCAGTCACCTCTCACCTGTGGCTACAGGAAATTGTTTGCATGCGACAGGGGCCAGTCGCTGGTACACCGCAGGCTAAACCAGGTGATGGTAGCCGGCGGCCTCATACCACCCCGGTGATATAAGGGGGCATTCCTGCCCCAGCAGGCGAAGTCAGGTCCAGTGGACTGGGCAGATGAGGTCTACAGTGAGATCCAATGGCTAGGAAGATGGTACCGCAATGCTCCGTGGAGAGTGAAGGACATGACAAGACACAGAAGGTGTTGTGGTCATCCTCTACAATCAAGGAAGACCCCAGTTTATGACACTTGTTCGCACCACTGGATCCAGACATCTGAGGTTGGCAAGAATAGAACGGCGCAGTGCAATGACCTTTCCACTTTAAAAACTCATCTGCATAAGTTTCCTGTCATTGTTGGACATGATGGACAACCACCATTGTAAACTTTATATGATTCTCTGTAGAGTGTATGAAGGACATGAGAGATAGTAACAAGATCAAATCAAGGACAATGTGCTAGATAGTGGAGCAATTAGCATAATGCAATTATAGTGCCAGCGACCTCGGTCCAGTTCCATTGCTCTCTGTAAGGAGTTTGTACATGGCTTTCCTCCTGGTGCTCTGGTTACCTCCCATGTTCCACAGATACTCGGATGTCATTGTGAGGCATAGTACCTTTGGGCCGGAAGGGCCAAGCACCATGCTGATCCTATAACATATAAATAAACAGATGTAGGAAAACAATTACCTTCTTGCTTCATGTACAGGAAACGAGCAACACTTCCAGAATTTCAACTGTTTACAAATTGATTTTTCCAAATGCCACGTGAAACAGAAATGAACATGTAATGTGAGGTTCAGGTATCATGAACATTAAGCACTGTAAAGAAGTGGGTTTTCTTTGTTACCATTTTGCTCTGCCTTTGCTCATTTGAACTAATGGCAACATGATTCTTAGGAGTACATTTGCCTGATATAAACACCAGCACAATGAGAACAGCGAAGCAGTATTTTAGAAAAGACAGAACTATTTGCTGAGTGAATCAATCACTTGGTCTTCATTCATAATGCATATACAAAATTACAAATCATTTGGTTATCCAGCATCATTTGATCTTTAATGTTCTAATAGTGGGAGGATTTAAGAAAATTGAATAAAAATACGCAAAAATACAATACTGATGTCACATTGTGTTGAGTATTTTGTAAAGCTTAGAGTAATAGAGTACTACAAAACAGAAACAGGCCCTTTGGCCAATCTAGTCCATGCTGACTTGATCTTCTGCCTAGTCCCATCTACCTGCACCTGGAACATATCCCACCTAACCCCGTCATCCATATAGCTATTCAATCTTCACTTAAATGTTACAATTGAACAAGCATCTACCACTTCCACTGGCAGCTTGTTCCACACTCACACTGCCCTCTGAGAGAGGTTTCCCCTCATGTTGTGAGGGTCACTCACGAACTCAAGTGCAGGGGTCAAATCCACTTTGGTAATTCAAATAAAACTAAAGATTTATTTCAAAAATTATCTAGGAAAACTAAAAATAGCTCAGGCAACCAATACTGAATCTGGACGGACAGGAATCACTGATGTTACACAAAAGAGCTCAGTCTCACCCAACAAGGAACCACCATGACCCAACAGAGAGGTTGGTATGTCCCCTGAAATACACCCTGAAGCTCATAGGAATTCCAGACATTGAAAATATTGTGCTAGTTAAATTATCCCAAATTAAAGAAAGGTGATTAATACAAAGCGCTTAACAATACCCGTGATCCCAGGTCAAACACCTGCAAAACAAAGTGGAAACCACAGCAAGTGCAAAGACTAACAGTTAGACACTAAAGGTAAATAACCCAAGGACAATGCATAGCCGTGAGTTGATGTTGAACAAATACAAACCACGTAGTAACTTTTTTAAACGATCCCTGATTATGACACATATCCCTCCTGAATATTTCAGCTTTCTTCCTTAAACTATGATCTTTAGTTTTAGTCTCATGCAACATAATGGGAAAGAAGCCACATGTACTCACCCTATAATTTTGTGTAACTTTATAAAATTTCTTTCAGTGCTCCAGGAATTAAAATCCAAATATATTCAGCCTTTCCCTGTAACTCAGATCCTCCAGTCCCCACAAAAGCTTTGTAAATTTTCTCTGCACTTTTTCAAGTGTATTGGTATCTTTCCTGTAGGATGGTGATCAGAACATCACACAAACTCTAAATTCGGCCTCTTGTACAATTTCGACTTAACATCCCAACTCCTATACTCAGTGGCAAAGCATGCAAAATGCTGGAGGAGCTCAGCAGATCAGGCAGCGTCAAGGGAAATAAATAAACAGTTGATGTTCCAGGCCAAGACCCTTCATCAGGACTGGAAAAAAGATGAGAAGTCAGAGCAAGAAGATGAGGGGAGGGGAGGGGAGGAAGAAGTACAAGGTGGTTGGTGATGGGTGAAGTCGGAAGAGGGGGAAGGGATGAAGTAAAGAGCAGGGAAGTTGATTGGTGAAAAGGGCTGGAGAAGAGGGAATCTGATAGGAGAGGACAGAAGATGATGGGAGAAAGGGAAGGAGGAGGAGCACCATAGGGAGGTCATAGTCAGTACCCTGAGAGTGTGAGAATAAACAAGTCAGTCAAATCCCTGTAACCATAAAAGGAAATGGCTGGGAGGTATGCTAGAGAAGAAAGTGCTCTTGAAATCCTACTACAGACATGGAGAGAAGTTGTAGGAATATAGGTTGCTCTAGGACCCATAGATAAAGAATTGTTTTTGCAGACTGTAATCAGCTGCTGAAACATCATATTCCCACCATTGTCTGTAAGGAGTTTGCATGTTCTGCCCTAGAGCATGTGGGTTTCCTCTGGGTGTTCCGGATTCCTCCCACAGTCTAAAGATGTACCGGTTGGCAGGTTAATTGGCTACTGTAAATTGTTCCATGATTAGGCTCAGATTAAGTCAGGGGTTGCTAGGCAACACAGTTTGAAGGGCCAGAAGGGCCTATTCTCCACCTTATCTCAATAAATACAGAAATAAATCTTTTCAGTGTCTCAGGACAGAATTGTTGACAATGTAGTCAAAGTCACTCTCTTGGCTCTAAGTGGAAAAAGAACTATTTTGGGGTAATAAAACAAAAAAAACCAGTCTGAAAATAAGACAAACCAAAATTACCGCCCAGCTTCTTACTTCATCCACCACCCACCCTCCTTTCCCTTCACCTGGTCTCACTTACCAGTTGCTAGCTTGTACTCCTTCCCCTACCTCCAATTTCTTATTCTGCCTCTAACCCCCTTCCTTTCCAGTCCTGAAGAAGAGTCTCGGCCTGAAACATCAACTCTTTATTCCTTTCCATAGATGTTGCTTGACTTGCTGAGTTCCTCCAGCATTTTGTGTGTGTTGCTCAAAATTTACAGCATCTGCAGAATCTCCTGAATTTTTGCTGTTCCTGACCTCTTAATTTCAGATTAAGGACAGGTTATTACTGGTCGAAGTTTCCAATGCCATTGGGATCACCTGCCTACAGAAAAGATAGAAATACACTTGAAAAAGTGCAGAGAAAATTTACAAGAGTTTTGCGGGAACTTGAGGATCTGAGTTACAGGGAAAGGTTGCGTATGCTTGGATTTTATTTCCCGGAGCACAGGAGAATAAAGGGAGATCTTATGGAGTTCTACAAAATTATAGGGTGTGTGCATTCCCTTATGTTGTATGAGATGAGAACTAAAGGTCATAGGTTTAAGCGTGAAAGGTGAAATACTCAAGGGAAATTTGTGTCACAACCAGGGGTTGTTTTTAAAATAATTACTACGTGATCCGTATTTGTTCAATACGCATTGTCCTTGGATTGTTTACCTTCTGTGTCTAATTGTTTGTCCTTGCACTTGCTGTGGATTTCACTTTGCTTTGTAGCTGTCTCATATGAGATAATGAGGATTGTTAAGCTCTTGTTTTTATCATTTTTTAAATTTGGGATAATTTAATTAGCACAATATTTTCAATGTCTGGAATTCCTGTGAGCTTCAGGGTGTATTTCAGGAGGGTATGGCAACCTCTCCGTTGGATCATGGTGGTTCCTTGTTGGGTGAGACTGAGCTCTTCTGTGTATTATCAGTGATTTCTGTTCATCTGGATTCAGTACTGTTTGGCTGAGCTCTAGTTAGTTTTCCCAGTTAATTCTTGTGATAAGTCTTTAGTTTTATTTGAATTGCTGAAGTTTCCTTGATTCCTGCACTTGAATTCAGAATCAGAATCAGAATCTGGTTTATTATCACCGGCATGTGAAGTGAAATTTGTTAACTTAGCAGCAGCAGTTCAATGCAATACATAATCTAGCAGAGACAGAAAAAATAGTAATAATAAATAAAATAAAACATAATTATAAACAAGTAAATTACATATTGAATAGATTATTTAAAAATGTGCAAAAACAGAAATACTGTATATTAAAAAAGTATATATCCAAAGCTTCAAAGTCCATTTAGGAATCAGATGGCAGAGGGGAAGAAGCTGTTCCTGAATTGCTGAGTGTGTGCCTTTGGGCTTCTGTACCTCCTACCTGATGGTAACAGTGAGAAACCCTCACGATGTGAGTGGAAACGTCTCTCAGAGGGTGCTGTGAGTGCGGAATGAGCTGCCAGTGTAAGTGGTAGACACATGAATTAACACTTTTTGGTCTTTCAGCTGAGTGCAGGTATTGATTTTAACTGATTTTAGCTCTGCCATCTTCATCAGGGATGAAGCCTTGGGCATGTCTAATCTGGTGGTATTTATAGCCCTGCCGCCCATCCCTCCTAATTATTTAATCCTCATCCAATCAGGTTCCCACTGTCCCACCTTGTTTACAATCAAATTACAGTTCTCACCTAGGGGGAGAACTTTCCACTAGTTTTATTTCAATAGTTTCCTTCCTGGTAGATGCATGTTCAATTGTAACAGTTAAGTGAAGATTGGATAGCTATATGGATGAGAGGGGTTTGGAGGGATATGTTCTAGGTGCAGGTAGACGGAACTAGGCAGAAAATCAGGTCAGCATGGACTGGATGGGCTAAAGTGCCTGTTTCTGTGCTGTAGTACTCTATTACTCTAAGCTTTACAAAATACAAAATGCAATGTGATATCAATATTGTATTTTTGCATACTTTTATTCAATTGTATTACCACCTAGTGTAAAAGCTAACAAAAGAATGCAATGCAGATAAACACGAAGTACAAGATCATAACATGGTCCTCAATAATAGATGCTGCCTTCTTGAAGCTTCACCTTTTGGTGGTGTCCTGGATGCTGGAGATGATGGAGCTGACTGAGTTTACAATTTCTGCTGCTTTTTCTGATCCTGTGCAGTGGCCCCTCCATACCAGATGGTGATGTAACCAGTTAGAAAAAGAAGAAGGAGAAAGCCCTTAACTCGGAGTGGAGTCATCGGGATGCCATCGTGACAACATTTTTTTTAGCAGGTTTTCTTGTTTTTAAGAGGCCGAATTGCTAGCTTGACGCTCAACCCAGCACAGATGGAAAGCATGCAAGGGAGCCGGCTGGATTCAAACTTGGAAGCCTTTGCTCTGAAGTCCAGTGCTGGTGCCACTATGGTAGCAGCCAGCTAACCAGTTAGAAGCAGAAGATTCAAAAGCCTGAAAGCATGTACCACCAGGCTCAAGGACAACTTTTACTTCACTGTATCAGACTTCTGAATTGACCTCTTGTATGATAAAAATGGACTCTTGACCCCACAATCTATCCTGTTATGATCCTGCACTTTATCGTTTATCTGCACTGTGCAATAAATTGATCTGTATGAACAGTATGCAAGACAAGGTTTTCACTGTATCTTGGTACATGTGACAATGATAAAACAATACTAGGCATGGCCAGGATACATTCAGGGACTTCAACCTTGATAAATATTGCTTTCATCCATGTTGTCCGCCCAGTTCTTGTGTAACAAAATGGCAGTTTTATTGTCGATAATATTACTTTGAAACTAATGCATGTTAGCATTAATTAAGGAATTAGCATAGGAGTAGGTATGTTCCTTTATCATCGCTTCAGCCAATCTATATGATGACTTTTACCTCATTCACTTTCCTGCCTGAGTCCTCAGTTTCCTATTATCCAAATATCTCTCTGAGACAAATAAGCATTGACAGCCTGCTTGGGCAGAGAATTTCCCTGTAAGTTCACACTGCGATGCCCAGTGACTCCAGAGGAAGATAACCTCTCAGTATAAATGCTGTCAACCCAAGGAGATCTGTCAATTGGCTCGGTGGAACTGCTGCTCACTCTCCTCCCCAGCCCACCTCTGTCAGCCTCTCCGCACTGTTCACAGGACTCTGCTGAACTTCCATCACCCCGCTGATTAAACCAAGCACTTGGTCTCACTGCCATGAATCTCGTACGAGGGAGAGCACGCCACAGGAGCAACTAAGCCTCAGTTGGGTACTGAGTCGCCATCCCCCAGTCCGGTCAAAACAGTCTTTCTTCAGCTTACACGGTCAAAGCTCTTTAGACTGTTTCTACTTGGTCAATGGCATTCAAAATTTGCTTAAAAACACATCAAAGTTACAGAAATTAAATAAGAATAACAGTAGGATAGACTTGTTAAACCAGTGGGCCTCTTTCCAATTTTGCATTACTCCATGACTCCATTGTGTACAAGAAATTTCTGCAGTCATATCCAAATGTCTAAAGAAATAATAAAAACATCCAGGTTGTTGATACCGTTGGGGCCATGCTACCGGCCTGTGTAATGGTGAAGGTTCAGAAATGAAATAGATCTGTAAGATCCTCAGCTCAGCTAGATTGAGCTAGATCTGTTGCTGCGCTGTGACAGGGTAGGAATTGCTGTATGAGCTTAAAGGTCAGACATCATCTCTAAAAAGAGAAGCAGAGTTTGCATTTCTGGACAATGAATTTTCATCAGATTAAAGGTGTTTTGACACAAGTGGTAAGTTCTTGTTCTCCCTCCTTATGTATGGTTTGATCTGCCGTGTCCTTCCATAAATCTAATACATCTCTGCTCCACTGATTCCATGACAAGGATAGCCTTGTAAACTGTACACAATACTTCAAATGTGGTCTCACCCAGCTACTTCACAATGAAGAGAAACTCTTTTCCCCGGATGCTGCCTGGTCTGCTGGGTTCCTCCAGCATTTTATGTGTGTCTCCCAGTTCCCTGCATAATTGCAGAAAGATACGTATGCCATCCTTGACGTTTTTGGACGATGTACCTTCATACCTTCATGACTTCACACGATAAATGCATGTTCAATTTTTGCATTTCATAAGCTGCTACTCTCAAATGCCACTCTGAGAACTGAAAAATATATATTTTTTGTGATTCATCCTAATAAAAATGTTGCACATTTTTTCTATATTAACTCTATCTCCCATTCCTTCCCTGTTCACTTAACTATGGATGAGTATGTTTAAGGGCCCCTTTCCGTGCTGTACAACTCAGTGGCTCTGATCGGATCTCCTTGGCCACCTTGAGAAGTGAATTCCAAAGATTCACTTGACTGGATAAAAAGATTCATCCTCACTTCTGATCAAAAATGGCCAACTCTTTATTTAGAGACTGCGGCCCCTAATTGGAGTCATGTCCCCGGAGTTACCATTCTACACAATTCCAATAACTATAGGTTAGCCATGATTTTCCCAAACCACTGTCAGAAATGGCTTACAGAAGAGAATTGGAAGGTATTAAAATTTATTTAATGCATATTAAATCTTCAGTGGAGATTGGGTGTTGTGTACCAAACCAGATTTGATTAGGAAGCTTAAGGTGATGGAGCCCTTATATAACAGTGATCGTAATATGATAGAATTCACCCAGCAGTTTGAGAGAGGTAAGCTAAATTCAGATGCACCGTTATTACATTGGAGTAAAGGGAATTATAGAGGCATGAGACAGGATCTGGTCAGAGTTGATTGGAAGGGGACACTAGCAGGGATGATGGCAGTGTAGCAATGGCTGGAGTTTCTGGGAGCAATTCAGAAGGCACAGTATAGATACATCCCAAAGAAGATAAAGTATTCTAAAGGCAGGATGACACAGCTGTGGCTGACAAGGGAAGTCGAAGCCAATCTAAAAGCAAAGAGAGGATATATAACAGAGAAAAAATCAGTATGAAGTTAGAGGACTGGGGAATTTTTAAAAACCAACAGAAAATTAAAAATAACATAAGGGGGGAGAAATTGAAATATGAAGGTAAGCTAGTCAATAGGCCATTGTTAAATTTGGATGGCACAGAATTCAGTCCTTCATCCACTGCATCTGCATCAACCAGCAAGCATTCACTAAACCCATCTTATTCTCCCAATATTCCCATCAGTCCCCTCAAATGTTTATGCTTACCTACACACTAGTAGCAAATAGCAATGGCGATCTGTGAGGAAACCAAAACCTAAGAGTTGATTATTGACTACCGGAGGAAGAAAATAGAGGTCCATGAGCCAGGGGATCAGAGGTGGAAGGAGTCAGTTTAAATTCCTGGGCATTGTCATATCAGAGGATTTGCCCTGGACCAGCATGTGTCATCACAACAGTGCCTCTACTTTCTTAGAAGTTTGCAAAGATTTGTTATGTCATCAAAAACTTTGAGAAACTTCTATAGATGCACAGTGTAGAGTATTGTGACTGGTTGCATCATGGCTTAGAGTGGGAACACCAATTCCCAAGAATGGAAAAGCCTACAAAAGTGGTGGATACAGCCCATTCCATCAAAAGCAAAACAGAGTAGCACATGTTCTTCAGAAGGGAAGTCATCATGGAGTTTTTTTTTTAAAGGCAATAATTGGAGGAATTCAGGATTCATAAAAAGTGAGTACTGGGTGATCATAATCATGAAAACAAAATCAGAAGTGGCTGGCTACATCAGAAAGATTGATAAGTTTGATTTCATAATGGGTCATTGTCTCATGTATACTGATCTACTGGAACAATATTCTGAAGCAAATGAAATAGTCAATGAGAACCAATTGCCTATCTTACTGAGTTCATTGCATTTAAAGGCATTGAGTTGGCTTCAGATTTTGACTGCTCGAACCAAACCTGCAGAAATGAGCTTTACTGATGTTGTAAAAGTGCTGCAGGAACACTTAAAGCCAAAACCATTATTGATTGCAGAGTGCTTTAGGTTTCATAAGTGGAATCAAAAAGAAGGGGAGTCCTTTTTAACATACTTGGCTGAATTAAAGACATTATCCAAGCATTATCAGTTCAGTAATGGTTTTAATAATGTACTGAAAGATTATTCTGTTAGTGGAATCTCACAAAAAAGCATTCATAAGCGGATCCTAACTGAAGGACAACTGACATTTTGTTGGCCAGAAGAAATTGCAGTCTGATTAAGGACAGGGGAAGCAGACAAGTTACTTTGTTTCCCCCCATCTTGTGGACTCTGAACAGTTTCTTGCTCTTGGATAATCTAATTAGAGCAACTGAATGTGGACACAGGAGGCTTCAGGTAATGATCTGCTAAACCCGAGACCATTCTCAAACAAATAGCCATTTGTTATGTGAAGGGAATGGACTCTGAACTGATCCTCGCTCTGGGATAATCTAATCAGAACAATATACCGGAGACCATTCTCAGAGGAGTAGCTACTTGTTAAGTAAAATGACAGACCTGCAATCTGTAATCATGTTAGACTCTGTCTGGGTTGCCTCATTTAACTGATTTGGACCATTCAGAGCATTTGGACACAAATACACAAGGCTGGGGTAGGCAGAGCCATGAAACAATGTTGGCTGTAGCCTTGCACAATGACCAGTAAGAAGGTGACCCAGATAGGTCAGGTGACCTTGAGCCAATGGGCTGGAGATCCAATGGTTCAATTGATGAGGAACAGTATAAGACTCAGGAATGATAACTTTCCAGCAGCCAGAGACCAACCATCACAGATAAGGAGAACCCCACGGACACATGGAGATCAGGACCATGAGGAACACCTGGCCTGTGTAGACTCCTTTCCCGGGTAATATCCTTTTCTCGTGGACTGTTCATGGACTGTCAGGGAATTCTAGTAGGGTGCACACAGAGACAGTTCGTGAACCCATGTGCTTTTAGTTAAAACAATAAAAGTTACTTGTCAGTAACTACAGATTCTCTCTGCCTCACTGATCAATATTACAAGGAGTGACTCTTGTAACAATTTAAAAGAGTATTTGAAAATGCTGTTCCAATGGAAACCGCAGACAGAGATGCAATTGAGATCCAGTCAGGAATGAACGTGAGCATGAATAAAATTGCTAAATAAAAACACAAAATGCTGGCAGAACTCAGCAGGCCAGACAGTATCTATGGGAGGAGGTAGTGACGATGTTTCGGGCCGAAACCCTTCAACAGGAGGGTTCATCATCACCCTTCATCATGAATAAAATCGCATCATCTAAACCGAAACAAGCCTGGCCTAACAAGCTGTGGTAGGAGCTCACATTCACCAAAAAAATGCAGACTTAAAGGCGAAACTTGTAGAAAATGCAATGAAGTAGGACACATACAAAGAGCATGTTGGTCAGACTGAAAGAAATGGACTGTCCAGGGAAAAGAAAAAGCTAAAGTGTCAAGTTGCAGTTTCAAAAAGAGCATTAATCTGTAAGTTGAAAACATACCGGAGAAAAGATATTCCTTTGGAATGATGTTCATAACTGTTAAATACATCAACCAACAAGCAACATTGAGCTTATGTGTGGTAAAAACAGAAGGGCCAGCACTGATTGGCTAAGAGAACTACAACTTGATTGGAGATCCATCCACCATTTGCATGCCACATACCTAGCAATGAAGCCAACTGAACGTGAATGAAGAAAAGTGCTGGATGATACCACATCTATCTCCATGCCATACACCATGAACCGATGCACAACAGATGACAAATAGGCATTGGTACTGACCCCTGTGCCTCTGGTTGGAAAGCATATTAGACCCAGGAAGGACCATGCTGCAAAGGGGAAGTGTGAAAGTAATGAATGCAGTAGTCCAGCTTCAATGGTTTTCATTGGCAATGTATCTGAGAAAGCTTCTAATATGTTAATCAGGCAGTTACTTGCGGAATATGGCTTGGTTTTAAGCTGGAAGAGAGTTCAACAAGCTTCAGGAAAGTTGCAAGCATCCACTCTGCATGCATCAAGTGGGAGAGAAAAGGCTGCTTGTAAAAGTAGATGCAAAGCCCAAAGCCCAGCTGGATGAATGGAAGGCCAAAAAGAAAGGAGTCGATGGAGGTATAAAAACAGAAGATTCACCAGATGATGTTGTGGATGCAAAAGCCAAAAGGAAAGATCAGATCATAAACGGAGCAATTGAAGGATTAATAAGAGAAGCGGCAGCAAGCAATGATCCCCTGTCCTCCCACCGGCAGGAAAAGCATCGGCATCTGCCACCGAGCACTCAAGCATGAACAAGCAACAGCAAAGACACAGACTTGCAGTACCCCGAAGATTACTCGTTCATCCGGTATTCAACCTAACATGGGCTTTCTCTCTCCCTAATAAGGGAGAAAGAGGTATCTCTGTTTCACAGCGAGGGGGGAGACATAACAAACAACTCACTGGTTTACAATGTTAAAAGTCCATTGCATCGCTTTTTCTGAGCTCTGTGTCCAAAGATCTCAGGTCTCTGGGCACACAGCCTTAGATCTTCCATCTCTCACAACACACCAATCTCCTGCCCGGACAGCGACCTTCGATCTGCCCGTCTCCAGAGCCACGAGATCTCAACTCTCTGAAGGCGAGCTGAGCTCTTAGGCTGTGCCCTTGATGTGCCCTGGTGGGGGATTTGGTCATATAGTGCAAGCTGAATCATCTGCAGCTCAACATCAGTAAGACAAAGTCCATTTTAGGAAAACTAAGTCTGCATTGCTCCCTGTACTATTGATAGTGAAGACATGGATGTGGTGAGAACCTACAAAAATCCCTGAGGAGACTGAGGTCCTTTGGAGCATGCAGGCCTCTTCTTCACATGTTCTACCTGTCTGTTGTCACCAGTACAATCTTCTATGCTTTGGTGTGCTGGGGCAATGGCATCAACATGGGTAACGCCAACAAGCCCAAAATACTGATCAGAAAGGTTAGCTCTGTTATAGGAGTCAAACTGGACACACTGGAGTTGTGGTAGAACAAAGGACCCTACAGAAAATCCTGGCAATTCTGGACCATTTCTTTCCCTCTGCATGCCCCCTTGGCTGAACAGAGAAGCACTTTTAGTAATAGAGTAAGACAACTGTGCTGCTCCAAAGAGCACTAGATGAGGTCATTCTTACCCACGGCCATTAGGCTCTATAATGAGTCAACATATAGCCAGGGATGGGATGACCCTTCTCCTGCTAGACGGCTTGAGGTAACTTATTTTTAATCCTTTCTTACTTCTCTTCTAATATTTGTATATCTGTGCAGTTGTAATGCTACTGTGACACTGTAATTTCCTCTGGGATCAATAAAGTATCTATCTTTTAATCTACTGAACTGCATTGAAATTATAGTCACTGAAAATGAGTGATTTAGTTCACTTTACCTATTGCACATAACTTATGCTCCTGACATAAACATAAAAAAGAATTTCCAACATTATAACAGTCTTCCTCTGTTTTTAATGGTCCCTCTCTTAGTTTTCCTCCTGTTTTCACTAATTCCCTTTCTTTTACAGAACAGTCTCGTTTTGTGAAATGTTTAACATTTCAACATCAACATTCAAACATTAAATCTAATGGAGGTCAGGATAGACTCCTGACACTCTGGCAAAGTGAGAGAATTATTCTACCTCTTTAGTCATTTGCCCTAAGCTATTAGGCTATGAAGAATAACTCTGTGGTGGAACACATAAATGAATATATCCGGTATAGGCTCCTGTAGTATTGGAGTGGGTGGAGATTCTCAGACAGGTGCATCTAAGTGGTCTTCAGCTAAGACTCAGGTCACTCTATTTCTTACTCTTTCTTTCATGGACTTTAAAAGTGCACAAGCACATGCCTGTTCCGCCTGTTTTCGCCTTGTGATGTTCTGATCACAAGCGATCGCGCTGCAACTCTCAAGCTGTGTTGTCTCAAAGTTTCTCACTTTTTCTAAGTCCGGTTGGTGAGGTTGGAAAAGGGAAGGAAGAATGGATAGGCTTCTTCTCAGTCTCTGGCCCATTGACAGCTCTGATGGTCGGTAGCCATTCAAAGAGGTGAGGAACAATAAGCTAGTAGTAAGTAGTACTTTTGCCTTCAGTAGGAGACTCTCAATAGTTTGCACTGCCCTTTCTGCTTCTCCATTTCCCTGTGGGCACAGTGGACTGCTTGTCTGGTGTTTGAACTCATAGCCCCTAGCAAAGGCCTTTAATTCTGCGCAGCTAAATTGTGGACTGTCGCCTGACACGAGTGCCTCTGGTATTCCATAGTGAGCAAATACAACTTTCAGGTGCTGTATAACTGCTACTGAGGACACCTTAGCATTCCATGAGTAGTGTTATGATCCCAGCCCCCTCCTTTGTGAGAATCGCAAGAGCCCTAGTGAAGGGGTGGGGGGGGGTGGGGGTCAATGACCCAAGAGAAGAGAGAGACATGCTGAATAGACACAGGAAATGGGAAAGAGAGAGACGTGCTGAATAGACACAGGAAATGGGAAAGAGAGAGACGTGCTGAATACCGTGTTCCACCGGGATGCAGAATAAGGTGACATTGACTATTGTCTCATGGAGACCACGTGTAAAGCCCTCGGGCAAAGTGGGCTGGTTGAGAGAGAGATTGACACCTGCAACCTGATTGACACCTGCGATCCCATGAGGAAGTATAAAGGAGGGTCTGGGGGGGGGGACGATCCCTTTAGACGCACCAAGGAGACACGATAGTGATCCAGTCATAGTGGGAAGCCATTTTGAAGGAAGCCACATGCGTTAGATTCTGAATCGGGAGTCTGTGGCTGGAATCATGGAAAACCGCTTTTAACTAACAACAGGGAAGCCTGCTCCCCTGATTCCATGGCTTTGCTTCGTAAGGACCCAGGCAAGTGTTCCTTTTCTCACCAATCTCTCTCTCTCTCTCTCTCTAACACGGGAAACCCAGAGGTTCCCAAAAGGCTGAAGCCTGCAGACTTCTGAATGACTTTTATATTTCCAAATGGACAATATATTATCCCCTAGACAACGATAGAGCTTATTTCTGATTATTACTATATCTGCGCTTTAGATTGAGTATTGATGATGTATGTTATCTAAATGTTTGTATTAACCTTACTTTTGTGCCCCTTTATAAATAAAAACGTTTAAAAATGGTACCATCAGACTTCAGCGGACCTCTCTATCTTTGCTGGTAAGTGATCCATTTACGGGATACGTAACAACGTGGGGCCTCGTCTCAAGATTTGAAACCAAATTGGGAGGGCAGTGAATTGGGTTTGTAAGTCAAAAAAAATTTGGATCTGGTACGCGGGTAGCCAGACGGGAAACCAGCAAAGATGGACGTGGATGAATTTATGAAAAACCCGACTGTGGAGGCGCTAGAGGCGGCCACCAAATTAGACTTGTTAAATTCGGTGAAGGGATTGGACCTCGCAGAAGTGAGGTCGTCCATGAAAAAGCGGGAGGTGCGAGGGGCCATAACTCGGTATTACATTGGGAGGAACGTGTTCGAAGCTGAGGTATTGGAAAATATCCCTGAAAAAGTACCAGCTAGTGGGATGGATCAGCTAGAGTTGGAGAAATTAAGGTTGGAACATGAATTTAAAATAAAGCAGCTGGAAGCGGCTGAGAGAGAGAAAGAACGGGCTGAGAGAGAGAAAGAATGGGCTGAGAGAGAGAAAGAACGGGCTGAGAGAGAAAGGGAGCAGGCGTTCCACATAAAGGAGATAGAGGTGAAATAGGACCAGGAGCTCCAACTAAAGGGGTTAGAGGTGAAAAAAGAGCAGGACCAAGCTGAAAAGCAAAGACAGCATGAAATTCAGCTAAAAGAGCTAGAAGTAGCCGAGAATGTGAGGGAACAAGCTGAAAAGCAAAGAGAGTATGAGGAGAAACGAGAACAGAGGGAACATGACTTGGAGATGCAGAAGTTAAAGAAAGAACGAAGAGATCTAGGGTTAGATCGAGACGAGAGGTTTAATGTTAGTCAGGAGTTGAGGGTAGTACCTCCATTCGAAGAGTCGGATGTTGATAGTTATTTCTTGCTTTTTGAAAAGGTGGCAGTAAATCAAAAGTGGCCCAAAGAGCAGTGGGTGGCGTTGTTACAAAGTGTGTTAAAGGGGAAGGCACAACGAGCATATGCTGCGTTGTCCATCGAGGAGGGGGAAGCGGAGAATTATGCCAAAGTAAAGGAGGCCATTCTCCGGAGTTACGAGCTAGTACCTGAAGCTTATAGACAAAGGTTCAGAAATTTACGGAAAGGGTGGAATCAAATGTATACTGAGCTAGCCTACGAAAAGGGTTTGCTCTTGGACCATTGGTGCACCGCGGAACAGGTGGACGGGGATTATGGGCGTATCAGGGAGTTATTTCTGATTGAGGAATTAAAAGGGTGTGTTCCGGAGGAGATCCAGATGTATTTGAATGAGAAGGCGAATAAGTCCATCTCAGAAATTGCTAGGTTCGCAGATGAATATGCCCTAACCCACGGGATAAAGCTTTCCTCGCCAAAAGGTTACCCGAGAGACCGTTAGAACAGTAGGGAAAGTCCGCCGGCTGAGGCAGAGGTCCCGCCGGGAGCTAGTGGTAAGGTTGAGGGGGAAAGGCAAGACGGCCAGAGATTTCCGGGCTTGACCTGTTTTAATTGTGGGAAGGGAGGACATATTGCCTCTAGGTGCTTTGCTTCGAGAAAGGAGCCAGAAAAAGGGAAAGCAGCGGTCCCTATCGGGTGTGCCGTGGTAATCAGTAAATCAACGAGAGAACCCCGGGTAGACAGAGTACGAGAAGGGTCAGAGACTTGGCTGTCACCCGGAACGGTGTCCGTGAAGGGGGGAGACCCACCCATTCCTGTCCGAATCTGGCGAGATACCGGGGCGGAGCTGTCGTTGATCCACCGTGAGATACTAGATTTCGGTCAGAGAAGGGGAATGGTCGCTGTGAAGGGGATAGGTACAAGAATAGAAATGGTGCCCCTACATCAGGTAATTATGGATTGTGAGCTGGTATCTGGACCAGTCGAAATATGGGTGCCATCAGAATTCCCGAGAACTGACGCGGACGTCCTCCTCGGAAATGATTTAGCCGGGGGGCAGGTTTGGACAAGGGTGACACGGCTCAAACAGCCTGTGAGGATTGCAGCCCTGCCCCTCGCATCTCCAGTTTGTACCACAGGCGCGAGCATTCGCAGCCTGTCGAGAAAGGCAGCTGAGAAAGCGAGCAGTTTAAATCTGGCCAGTATTGATTTGGCCGAGACGGTCCTACTGACCCTGTACCACGAGGGTTCTGAGGGTGGTAAACCGAAGAGTAGTAAAGTGAAAGGGGTTAAGGGAGAGGAGCGAGATCTGCCCTTAGCGAAGAGAAAGGTCCTAGAGGTAGGAAATAAAGATGAGAAATGGAAGAAGCTGTTAAAAGGTCCAGAGTTGGACATGGATGATTTGTTGGGGGTGGCAGCCCTGTTTGAAGAAGTTGAGAGTTGTCAAGGTGTTCCCGATAATGAGATGAAGGCAGTCCTAGATGAAAAGGATGCCATTACCTTGGAGAGGTCTGCTGGATTGGCAGACGAGGTTATTTCAGCCCGCGGGGTTGAGTTTACTCCGGAAGGGAGTTGCCCAGAGAGGAACTGGGAGGATCAGGGGAATTTAGAATTTGAAAAGGGTACGGGTATTGAAAGCCTGGAAGAGGCAGATGTCCCGTTTGAGTGTGTCCAAGATGTGGATGCACGTGGTACTGAACCTAGTAATGGAGCTCAGAAAAAGTCCGAGGTATTTGATTCAGTTGAAAAGGAATGCAGTCTCTGTGGGTCAGATGGACTGGGCTCAGTGAAGACAGGGTTAACCCTGGTAATTGGGGGAAGGGAGGGTTCCCAGGTGTTTGTACATGAAGGGGTGGTGAACCTTAAAGTGGAACTCGACCATGTGGGGATAAGGATTGTTATTGAAGGAAACGGAAAGTCTGTAGTTCCCAAGTCGAAGGAAGAAATCTTAAACCTGGCAGCTCGCTCACAGAGTGAGCCGGGAGATAGCGGGGCCCCCCACACTATTGTTATGCCAGGGTGGGGAGTGAAGAGGCCGCATTCGAAATGCTACTTGAACGAAGAGTTTGAATTAAAAACCAATAGCCTGAAGGGTCCTGACAAACGGGCTAGCCACCTGGGTAAAATTAAAGAATTGGGTGGAAATGGTCTAAGGGGTGTTGATAAAATGACCCCGATGAACGAGACGGGCGGGAGTTCACCACGCCAAATTACTCAAGTTCCCCACGGGGGGACTCATCGAAAAAGAGGCGACGGTTAATGGGGATGCCATTTTTAAACAGCAAAGCAGGTTGTACGGGTTTGCGCCAAAGCCTGTGAATAAAGCCCCTTTGGAGACCTGCCGGTGAAGTGAAATGACTGAAACGATTAGTATTCGCATAAACTTTTGTAGATGCACCTAAGCTAAGATCACACCTCCTTAGTTTTGTTCCTGAAGAAAAAAAATAAATAAATAGGTGGTTATTGAATTGAAGTCTGATGCTACAAGATTTTAGTACGGTACACAATGTTAAGATATTAAAGAAAGGGACACTGTAATCGTTAACTGTTTAGATACTGACTTGAATGTATAACAGTAGTACTCTGTGAAAAGAAAAGCTTGTGTATTGTGGTAGATTCAAAAATCCTGTAAGACTCTGTACCACTGTTTTTAACCGCTGGTAAAAAAACGTTTAAGAGGGGAGGTGTTATGATCCCAGCCCCCTCCTTTGTGAGAATCGCAAGAGCCCTGGTGAAGGGGGGGGGGGGGTCAATGACCCAAGAGAAGAGAGAGACGTGCTGAATAGACACAGGAAATGGGAGAGAGACAGACGTGCTGAATACCGCGTATCACAAGGATGCAGAATAAGGCGACATTGACTATTGCCTCATGGAGACCACGTGTAAAGCCCTCGGGCAAAGTGAGCTGGTTGAGAGAGAGATTGACACCTGCAACCTGATTGACACCTGCAATCCCGTGAGGAAGTATAAAGGAGGGTCTGGGGGGGACGATCCCTTTAGACGCACCAAGGAGACACGATAGCGATCCCGTCGTAGCGGGAAGCCATTTTGAAGGAAGCCACGTGCGTTAGATTCCGAATCGGGAATCTGTGGCTGGAATCACGGAAAACTGCTTTTACCTAACAACAGGGAAGCCTGCTCCCCTGATTCCACGGCTTTGCTTCGTAAGGACCCGGGCAAGTGTTCCTTTTCTCACCAATCTCTCTCTCTCTCTCTCTCCAACACGGGAAACCCAGCGGTTCCCAAAAGGCTGAAGCCTGCAGACTTCTGAATGACTTTGATATTTCCAAATGGACAATATATTATCCCCTAGACAACAATAGAGCTTATTTCTGATTGATTATTACTATACCTGCGCTTTAGATTGAGTATTGACAACATATGTTATCTAAATGTTTGTATTAACCTTACTTTTGTGCCCCTTTATAAATAAAAACGTTTAAAAATGGTACCATCAGACTTCAGCGGACCTCTCTATCTTTGCTGGTAAGTGATCCAGTTACGGGATACGTAACAGTAGTAATCCACAGTGAAAAGATATTTGTCTCTTTTCAGTTTGGAAGTGTCTATGCCTGCAATTTGCCATGGAAAGTCTGGGGCTTCTATGGGTCAGAGAGCATGATTTTTGTAGAGTTTTCTGCATGCTTCACATTGCTTTACATCATCTCCCAGCTGTGTGCTCAGACCAGGTTACCCCACAGATTGCCTTGCTCTTAGGTGACAATTTTTGATGCCTTGATGTCCTTGGTGGATTTGACTGATGATTTTGGTGTGCATAGAAGCAGGAATGACAAGTCTGGAGCCATTTAGCACAAACCATCAAGAATGGTGAATGTGTCTCTTTCAAGCCAGTAAGGTCTGAGTTCTTGAGCTCCTTTTGCAACAGCTGGCCATCCTTGTTCACAGTATTGCCTGACCTTGTTGCAGATTTGGATCTTTTTCAACTCAGTGCAAATGTCGTCCAGTTTACTCTGTGTTGCAGGGAAAAAATTCCTGAGCTAGATAGATGTTGGTACCTTCCATGTGGGTGGATTCACCTTCTGACAACTCACTTTTGTATGGCATCCTTGATAGAATGTCTGGTGTTGTGAAAGATTTGCCAGGGATATGTTCAATGTCGTATCAGTATCGCATAAGCCTCATTCTGAATCTTTGCAGATGTGGAGGTAAGTCAGCCAAGTGTTCTGAGCTAAGGAGGCTGACAAGTGTCTTGTGATCTGTTTCAAATAGAATTTAGTGCCTATCAAGAATCAACTGAAGCATTCACAAGCCCACATGAGAGCCAGTGTCTCCTTTTCAATTTGGGCGTAACACTGTTCAGTAGGAGCCAGTGCTCTTGATGCAAGTGCCATTGGTCCCCATACACCACTGCAGATTTGCATGTGCATTCCCCCGAGGCCAAAGGAAGAGACATCTACTGAGACCTAATGCTGGTGGAGAGATGAGCTCTGCTTGAAGTGATGAGAATGACTTCCCCTGTGGTGCGTCCCTGGTCCAAAAGAGAGAGGAGGTCATGTAGTGGCTTTGTTTTCTCTGCCAAATCTGGAATTAACTTTCTCAGCTGGTTTAGCATGCCTAGGAAACTGCAGGTCTCTTGATACATTTGTTGGTTTTTCCATGTTCCGAACTCCTGCCAATTTATCTGAATCTGGTAACACTCACTCTGAGGACAGTTGGTGACTGAAGAACTTTAACTCCAACTTTGCAAATCTGCATTTCTTTTAGTTCAGGGTGATTCCAGCCTACTTCAGTTTCTCCAAGGAAGCTTCCAATCTTTTGTTATGTTCCTCACTTGAGCTGCAGACGATGAGTATATTGTCCATATGGCAGTCTACTTCTTCCAATCCCTCCAAGATTTGTTTATGCTCACCAAAAGAGTTCAGGGGGTTAAATAAGATGCAAAGAGGGAGTCATTTGAAGGCTTAGTGTCCATATGATTTGATAAAGTAGTGGTCGCCAACTAGTTGATTGTGATTGACCGGTCAATCTTTGAGACTTTCCTGGTAGATCCTGGAAAAAAATGAAAAATGCGCACCGGGCAGAAAAGATCGGAAGTAAAACCCCGCAACCCGAAAAAAAACTATGCCCACAAACAGCTTTCCACAGCGGGAGCACTGCTACATCACCATTATCCTAGTCCGCATCAACCTATCTTTATGATGCAGACATCTCACCTCTCCCAGAAGTTCTGGGAGTCTCCCGCATATTGATAGTGGCTCCCTGATGCCCGAAAATTATATACAATATCCCGGAAATCGATTTTTTTTTTTGAGAGAGAGAGAGAGAGAGAAAGAGAGAATACACGCACCATGGCAGAGTGTTCCAAAATAGAAAATATAAAACGTACTTCACCCCAGACTACACTAAAGTGTAGCCCTGCCTAAGAGGAGCCAAAGATAATGACAGTGTTGCTCGCTGCACTATTTGCAACAGTGACTTTTCTATTGCCCATGGTGGGTTAAAATGTAAAAGACATGTTGAGGTGAGTTTAACAGGTGTCATTCGTTCATTAGCAGAGCTAACATTATTTAAGCTAGCTGGCTAGCTGCTAAGGAGCTACTCTGTTGCAGATATCCCACCTCTCCTGGGAGTCTCCCGCAAATTGATGGTGCTACTTCCCTGAAATGAGTTTTTGCAGGGTGGGATGTCTGATAATGCTCACATTACAACACTTCTCCCCCTTTAAATTCCAACATTCCTTAAATGTAAAAGAACTGGGAAACAAAAAACAGTGATGTCATTAGCTTGCGTACCTCTGAAACTTATACTAGTGTCTCAGTAACAGTTTACCAATACAAAACACCTGAAAACCGTGGCAGGTTCAACATTCAGTCTAACAAAGGAATCTGTCCATTCAAATATTCAGTCTGTCAGGAGGTTTGCGAGGGTGCTGTGCTGCAACAGATGAAAATTATTAAATCCAAGTATAGGAGCTGTCTTACTGACAGATGCCTCACAGACTGTCTCAAACTGGCTGTCTGTAGTTATGAGCCAAATTTCAGGGAACTAGCAGGAAGTATTCAGCTCCAGTCATTACACTGAGTGCAACAGTCAATTTTTACTCATTTATTTTTCGTGTTGAAATAAAATTAAATAATGAGACATAGAATTAAATGTGTTGTAATGTGAGCATTATAAAAATAAGTAATACCCGTCCGGAGAGATAAATGGATCTGCCAGAACCCTGAATTTGCATCTAGTTGGGTGAAGAACTTTGTTCCACCCAGCATACTCAATGTGTGCTCAATAGAGGCAGAACAAACTTCTCCCACCTCACTGCACTGCTGAATTTTGTTAGATCTACACAGATCTTCACTGTGCCATCTGGCCTGGGAACAACAACAATGCCAGCACACCAATCAGGAGGTCCATTCTTCTCGTTATGATGTCAAATGCCTCCATTCTCTCAAGTTCAGCAGTGACTTTGTTCATCAATGGGACTGGTCTACTCCCCTTTGTGGTCAGAGAGTAGGGCATCACTCCTGGCCTCAGATGAATAAGGAACTCTTCTTTCAGTACCACTAGGCCAGCGAACAGCTCCTGCCACTAAACATTGTTCAGTGAATCTAGACTTGCAATGAGGCTCAGCTCCTTATTGGCATGTTGTCCCAGTAGTGGTGAGAAGAGATTCTGAACAACATCGACCTCCTTTTTTAACTGTTCAAAAACAAGAGAAAATATGCAGATGCTAGAAATCCAAGCAGGACTGCTGAAGTGTCTTGGCCCGAAATGTCAATAGTACTCTTTTCCATAGATGCTTACTGGCTTGTTGAGCTCCCCCAGCATTTTGTGTGTGTTTCTCTTTGAATGAATGGAAACAGCAAACATTTCTTTCACATTGACCTTGTGTTTCCTTGGTCCCATGAGCACTTTCTTCGATGGGTTTAGTGCAATCCTGTTTTTCTTGCCAGTTTTGTGAGTAGACGTTCAGGGATGGCTGTGGAATCTGCCTCAGTGTCTATCTTGAACATGACTGCTTCATTGTGCAACTGAACCCTAGTATACCAGTCTTGAATCTAGAGCCCCAGGCTCTCTCTTTGTCTGAATCACGATCTTCTTTGACCTCCTGAAGGACTCTTTCTGATTGACACTAGCTTTTATAATGGCCAGCTCTATTACATTGGTGGCATTTCACTTCTGTTGCTGGGGAGAGCTCTTTGATGTAGAATGGAGACTTGGCACATCTCCTGCAGTTGGACATTTTACCTGCTCTTTGTTTCACTTGTCTTTTTTGTTTGAGCTGATCTCTACTGTCTACTCTTTCTGTAGTTTTTCTGACTGCACCTTTTTTGTTCCCTTTTTATCCAGCTTCTAGCTTTATCTCTGCATCATTTTTGTGCCCGAGTTCTGCCTTTTGCTGAGGAACATTCTCAATTTGCCTGACCATATTAATAGTTTTCTCTGGTGTGAGATTTGCCTGCAACTGAAGTCTCTCTAACAATTTGGTGGCAAGTACCCTGACAACAGCCATGTCCTTAATTAGCTTGTCTCTCAGATTTCCATTTCACATTTATCTGAGAGGGCATACAATGCTGTGATGAAGTCATTTACTTTTTCATCTGGCTCCTGTTCTCTGGAGTTGAACTTTGCCCTCACATTTCATGTTCCTGTGAAATATTCTGTAAATTTTCCCAGGACTGTCTTGTACCCCTTTTTTTGAGCATCTGTCAGTCCTAATTGATGCACCATCAATAACTCTCTGAGACGTGAGGCGAGATATCGGCTTTTATTGACTGGAAGAAAGAACAAGCAGCAATTGACCACCATGCTACATCCTGGAGACTTGCAGGGCAGGGCTCAGGCCTCAATCGCCTTTATACCGGGGTCTGTGGGAGGAGCCACGGTCAGTGGGAGGAGCCACAGGAGCAGTCAGCAGGGGGGGGGGGGGTGTGTCCAGACAGGTATATGTAGTTCACCACACTAATCTACCCATGATGTCATCTACTTTGTCACCCAAGCAGTGTATCAGTATGCTCACTTGATGTTCCTCTGAAGCCTGCGTGAGATTGCTTGCTAAATCTCTTGATCATCTGAGCCACCTCTCAAAGTGGCTTATTTATTTAGATAAATAAAATGCCCTGGGAAGCGGGTGTATTAGGTAGGTCGGTACAACAGATATTTGCTCCATTTTCCTGTTTGTTTCTTTATTTATTGTTTTAGTTATTTGGACTATAAAAGTCTTCTTTTCTCTCCCTGAGAGTTTGATTGACTCCTCTGACTTCTCTGCTGTGTCTGCATCTCTGTGCATTTCCCCAGGCTAGCGGCCACAGATTATTACAATGTATTCACTTTGGGTGTAACCCAAAAGCATTGCCCAGCAACCTTAGCCAGGTCTCAGCTCCACCTCGATGCATACAGTCAGCAACTAGCATAGGCAGTCCAGGCTGACAAGTCCCTGGACACCTCCCAGAAATATATGTGAATAAGCAGACAAACTCTGAAGAGTCTTCATAAAACTGCAGTCACCCATTTTGGAAAGACACTGCCCAGAAGAAGACAAGGGGAAAACCATTTCCATAGAAAAATTTGCCAAGAACAATCATGGTCATGAAAAGACCATAATTACACGTGTCATATGACATGACACATCACAAATAAACAATTATCATTATTGCGTTCTTTATCTGAGTGGGAGGGAGGAATGGGCTAGTTTTGCTGTTGTTTTGACCCTTGTAGTAGTCTGATTTGTTGTGTTCACTGGCATTTAGAAGAATGAGAGGACATCTCAGTGAAGTTAACAAAACTGACAAGTTAGATACAAAAATTATTTTCTCCACTGGCTGAGAGGGCTAGAATCAGGGTCATCAACTTAGAAGAAAAGGGATACTTTTTGTCGAATTAAGATTAGGAAATATTACTTCACTCAGATGATGACAAATCTTTGCAATTCTCCATTCCAGAATCCTGTGCCTTAGTTGTTGGGTTCAGTCCTCTTATAGTGATTTTCCAAAACGGATTCAATAGTAGCTTTCAGAAAGCTATGGAAGTGGACTGTTTGTCCCACTCCCTTCAGGGAGGAGGCTACATAGCATCCTCACCAGGACCACAACACTCATAAATGGCTACTTTCTCCAAGCAATAAGGTTAATCAACAAGTCCACCCACTAACTCCACCACTACTTTATTAGTTCCCGTCAGTCACATTATGTACAGCCTAGAGTCACTTGATGGACAGACAATCAATCTATGTACATGAACTAACTTATTAATTTATATCTATTGTGTCTATTATTATGGTGTTCTTTATTACTTGTGTTCTTTTTTGCCGCATCAGATCCTAGCTCTTTGCTTCATTCCTCCCCCTCTAAGTTTTACCTATCGCCTGGCATTTATCTCTCCCCTCCCTCCCACCTTTCAAATCTACTTTTCAGCTTTTTGTCTCCAGTCCTGATGAAGGGTTTCAGCCTGAAAAGTCGACTGTACTTTTTTCCATAGATGCTGCCTGGCCTGCTGAGTTCCTCCAGTATTTTGTGTGTGGTGCTTATTAGTTGTGTAACCCCTGGGTCGCCTCAGGCATCGCTCAAACTCGTTCTAGTCTAGGGGGAGCAGCCTTCGGCCCCGCCAAGCTGGGTAATCAGCTGGTGTGGATGCTGTGTGATGTCCCCGCCTCGCCCAAAAAACACAGACAGTACACCTTATGCGATTAAATGAGTACAATTTATAAAGATTACTATAACTAAGCGATTACTAACGATACAGTATATATGAATAAGAGAAAAAAAAAAGAAAGGCGCCAAACTTATCAATGTCCAAACCACTTCGTGCACAATCGTTGGAGCTCAATTACTGAAGTCTCATGGCCACCATTCGATCCCCTCCGACTTCCTCGACCCGCCTCCTGGGACCCCCACGGTGGTCGACCAGACGCTCCACACTCCTCTGTCTCCGTCTCCTCTCATCACCGAACACCTTGGGCTGGGGACCGTCGCCCAGCTTCCAGCACCCCGTCCTCTCTCTCTCACTCCATCGCCCCGACTCCCCAAAATCCCGCCAACAATCAGTTTACAGTCCCAAACAAGCTTCCAGCACTTATCATAACAAAGATGCTAGCATTCCTACTATTAACACAGGCGCCAGCATTCCTACTGTTAACAAACAAAGACGCCATTTTGATTACATACACAGTAACAAAGAAAAAGAAAAAAACCCCGTTACAGTTGCATTGTTTTTTTTTAATAGGGAACCTTCTGAGCTTTACCAAGAGGGGTTTCTTGCAGTTTGGTAGTGGTTATTTGAAAAGGGAGCTTCGAGAGCGTTGGTCCATTGTACATGGCCTATCAGCGGCTATAACCGGAGCACCAATCAGAGATAAATAGCAGGGAAGGTTCAAGCATAGAGGGGACACACTGCCTAGTGGAGTGGTCTTTGATGGAGTGATCTGATGCAGAGTGGTAGGGCTGTGGCTCATTTGGGCTTCGATGATCACAGGTCGAGGTGAGGTAAATTACCTGTGAGGAATAGAAACAGGAAGTATGTCTGTGAGGCTGGTGTTCTGTACTGGGTGTCAGATGTGGGAAGTCTGGGAGACTCCCAACCTCCCGGATGGCCACATCTGCATCGGGTGCGTTGAGCTGAAGCTCCTTAGGGATTAGGTTAGGGAACTGGAGATGTAGCTCAATGACCTTCATCTGGTCAAGGAAAGTGAGGAGGTGATAGAGAGAAGCTATAAGCAAGTAGTCACATATGGGCTTAGGGGGACAGATAAGTGGGTAACAGTCAGTTGAGAGAAGGGCAAGAAGCAGATACTAGAGAGTACCGCTGTGGCTGTCCCCCTTAACAATAAGTACTCCTGTTTGAGTACTGTTGGGGGGGGGCAGCCTAAACGGGGGAAGCAACAGTGGTCATGCCTCTGGCACAGAGTCCGGTCCTGTGGCTCAGAAGGGTAGGGAAAGGAAGAGGGCAGCAGTAATAAGGGACTCTATAGTTAGGGGGTCAGACAAGCGATTCTGTGGACTCAGGAAAGAAACACAGATGATTGTAGGTTGAGTTAAGAAACTGCAAGAGTAAAAGGACCTTGATGGCAGTTATATACAGGCCTCCAAATAGTAGCTGGATGTGCACTACAGAAATACAATGGGAAATAGAAAAGGCATGTCAAAAGGCCAATACTACATTAGTAATGGGAGATTTTAACATGCAGGTCAATTGGGGAAATCAGGTTGGAAGTGGCTCTCAAGAGAGTGGATTTGTTGAATGCCTAAAAGATGGCTTTTTGTTGGTGAGCCTACTAGGGGATCAGCTACACTGGATTGGGTGTTATGGAATGAACAGAGGCGATTAGGGAGCTTAAGGTGATGAGGGGTCTCGGCCCGAAACGTTGGCTACTCTTTTCTCACAGATGCTGCCTGACCTGCTGAGTTCTTCCAGCATTGTGTACATATTCTTTGATCCACAGCATCTGCAATTGTATTTTTATGTTTTGATTCGATACTCTGAGGAGTGTGTAATTACAATATGATTGAGTTCAACTTGAAATTTGATAAGAAGAAAGTAAAGTCTGACATAGCGGTACTTCAGTGGAGTAAAGGAAATTACAGTGGTATGAGAAAAGAATTGGAGTAAATAAATTGGAAGGAAATGGCTTAAGTTTCTGGCAAAAATAAGGAAGGTGCAGGGTAGATGTATTCCAAAAACAAAGAAATACTCAAATGGCAAAATAGTGCAACCGTGGCTGACAAGGGAAGTTAAAGCTAATGTAAAAGCAAAAGAGAGGGCATACAACAAAGCAAAAATTAATGGGAAGATAGAGGATTAGGAAGCTTTTAAGAATACTACAGAGAACAACTAAAAGAATCATTAGGAGGGAGAAGATGAAATATGAAAACAAACAAACAATATCAAGATGGATAGAAAAAGCTTTTTGAAATATATTTTTAAAAAAGAGAGATGAGAGTGGATATAGGACTGCCAGAAAATTAGGCTGGAGAAATAATAACAATACAAGGAGATGGCAAATGAACTAAGTGAGTATTTTGCATCAGTCTTCCCTAGCAGTTATCAGGGGTTGAAGGATGTGAGGGAAGAGAAGTGAGTGCAGTTACTATAACAAGAGAGTGCTCAAAAAGCTGAAAGACCTAAAGGTACATATGTCACCCAGACCAGTTGAACTGCACCCTAGGGTTCTGAAAGAGGTAGCGATAGAGATTGTGGAAGTATTAGTACCAGGTGAATGAGTAGTCTTTGAGGTACTGCAAGTCTGTGTCTTTATTGATGCTTGCTGCACGCTTGAGTGCTCAGTGCTCTTTTTGCTGGTGTGGGAAGGGGGGTCATCGCTTTGCTACCTTACGTGTGGGAGGGGGGAGTTGGGGGGAGCTTTGGGTTCTAACATTTAACTGTCATTTATTCTTTGGTGCACTCCTCTGTTTTTGTGGATGGTTGTGAAGAAAAAGAATTTCAGGACGTATATTGTATACATTTCTCTGACATTAAATGTACCTTTGAATCCTTTGATCTTTCAAGAATACTTTCAAGATCTTTTAATCACTAGCATGGATAGAGGAATGACTGACAGGCAGGAGGCAGCAAGTGGGAATAAAGGGGACTTTTCTGGATGAGTGCCAGTGACTAGTGGTGTTCCTCAGTGGTCCGTATTAGGACTGCTACTTCACATTGTTTGTCAGTGATCTGGATAATGGAATTGATGGCTTTGTGGCAATGTTTGCAGACGATATGGTGGGTGAGGGATAGGTAGTGCTGAGGAATCGATGCAATTGCAGAGGACTTAGATGAGTTGGATGAATGGGCAAAAGAAGTTGTAGATGGCATACGGTGTTGGGAAAAGCATGATAATGCATTTTGGTAAAAGTAACAGAAGTGCAGACTACTAGCTAAATGGGGAGAAAATTCAAACATTAACAGTGCAAAGGGTCTTAGGAATTCTCATGCAAGACTCCCAGAAGGTTAATTTACAGGTTGAGTCTGTGGTAAAGAAGGCAAATGCAATGTTATCTTTCATTTCAAGGGGAATAGAATATAAAATCAATGAGATGATGTTGAGCCTTTATAAGATGCTAGTGAGGCCGCACTTGGAAGTATTGTCAACAGTTTTGGGCTGCAGACCTCTGAAAGGATGTGTTGTCATTGGATAGAGTCCAGAGGAAGTTCATGAGGATGATTCCAGGAATGAAAGGATTAATATATGAGGAGTGTTGAAAGGATTAGATAAAGCGAATGTAGAGAGGATGTTTCCTATTAAAGGTGTGTCCAGAACTAGAGGACGCAGCCTCAAAATTGAGAGATAAACCTTTAGAACAGAGGTTCTTTTAGCCAGAGAGGAGTGAATCTGTGGAATGCTCTGCCACAGACTGTAGTGGAGGCCTGAACTGTGTTGATAGTCCCTAATTGGTCAGGCCATCAAAAGTTATGGCGAGAAAGCAGGTGTATGGGGTTGAGTGGGATCCGGGATGTAGTGGATGTTGTATATTTGAATTTTCAGAAGGCCTTTGACAAGGTGTCACACATGAGGCTGCTTACAAAGTTAAGAGCCCATAGTATTACAGGACAGTTCCTAGCATGGCTAGAGCACTGGTTGATTGTTTAGAGGCAGTGAGTGGGAATAAAAGGATCCTTCTCTGGTTGCCTGCCAGTGACCAGTGATGTTCCACAGGGGTCGGCATTGGGACAATTTCTTTTTATGTTGTATATCAAATATTTAGATGATGGAATAGGTGGCTTTGTTACTAAGTTTGCAGATGATATGAAGACTGGTGGAGGGGCAGGTAGTATTGAGGAAACAGGGGGCTGCAGAAGGACTTAGACAGATTAGGAGAATGGGCAAGAAAGTGGCAAATGAAATATAATTTTGGAAAATGCATGGTCATGCACATTGGTAGAAGAAATAAATGTGCAGACTATTTTCTAAATGGGGAAAATCCGAAAATCTCAGAAGCAAAGGGACTTGGGAGTCCTTGTGCAGAACACCCAAACATTTACTTGCATGAGTGTCAGTGGCAAGGAAGGCAAATGCAATGTTAGCGTTCATTTGAAGAGGTCTAGAATACAAGAACAGGAATGTGATGCTGAGGCTTTATCAGGCATTGGTTAGGCCTCACCTTGAGTATTGTGAACAGTTTTGGGCTCTTTACCGAAGAAAAGATGAGCTGGCATTGGAGAGGGTTCAGAGGAGTTTTACAAGGATGATTCTGGGAATGAAAGGGTTATCATATGAGGAACATTTGATGGTTCTGGGCCTGTACTCGCTGGAGTTTAGAAGAACGAGGGAGGATCTCATTGAAACCTTTCGAACGTTGAAAGACCTAGACAGAATAGACGTGGAAAGGATGTTTCCCATGGAGGGGGAGACTAGGACAAGAGGGTATAGCTTCAGGATAGAGGGGAATCCATTGAAAACAGAGATACAGAGAGGGTGATGAGTTTGTGGAATTTGTTACCACAGGCATCTGTGGTGGCCAGGTCATTGGGTGTACTTAAGGTGGACGTTAATAGGTTCTTGATTGGCCACGGCATCAGAAGTTACTGGGAGTGGGGGAAGGGATGAGCCATGAGTGAATGGTGGAGAGAGACCTGTTCACAAGTTTCCTTGCTTGGGAAGGCCCACAGGAGGTCACCCACAAGCTGTATTAGTGTGGAGCCCATGGGGAAACCCTTTAACTCCTTCCATTTGCAATTGAAATGACAAAACACTGATCGTATCAAAACTATTTTCCAAAGAATCTCAAATTCAAAGTCAATAAGTCAAAGGTCTCAGGCAACATCTTTAATTATCTATAAAAGAAAGTGGTCTTATTAGTACAGCAACTTTTAGAATTGTTTTCTGAAATATTTGAATCTTTCCAAAATTGTTAACTTTAAATTCCCAATTTAATTATCTACCAATGAGTAATTTCCTCAAAATCCTTATTTCCCTCAGAAATATGGGCATCTTATATCCAAAAAAAAACAGATGCACAAATTTTCATTTCTGATAACCCTTTCATTCCCAGAATCATCCTGCTCTGAACCCTCTCCAATGCCAGCACATGTTTTCTTCATTTTCTTTTCCAGATTACATCTGGCCAGTGTGGAATCTGAGTTCCTCAAAAATCAATTCCATAGAAGAAAAAATTTAAAGAAACACAAACTAAAAAAAAGACAGGACAAAATAAAAGCAATTGCTTACACTGTTCTTCTTGAAAGTAATTGTAAAACTTAAAATAAATGGTTATTTCCGACCATTAAAAGCTTTTGCACGTTTTTTCAAAGAACCAAGGGAGAGAGAGAAAGCCCCTGGGTGCGGGCCCAACATATTAACATATTGATGCAACCTCTTAAAGGTACAAGCTCTTAACATTATTATTTGCACTCTCTCTCTCACAGACACATGGAGACACACACCCTCTCTCTCAAATAAACTCACATATGGCCACACAAAAGATGCAAACCATTGACTCTTGAAGCTATTTCAGAAAATCTCATGTTCCTAAGGGTTAAACTGTTACCAAAATATTCAGTTACAATTGGACAAAACCGAGGAAATATGCTCAGATTCTAAAACAAATAAATATTGGAAGCTATTCATCAACAACATTTAACAAATTTAAAGAATGAGGTCCCCACGTTAACTGAAGTTCCATCATATTCTGACGCTTCTGAACTCCAATCTCCAATTTTTATTAGGATTTAATTTATATGAACTGTTTGCTATATAGTTCTGGGCATAATGCCCCACATTGCTACAGCTGAAACAGCAGATTCGAGCACCATACTGCCTCTGACATCAGCTTCCTTGATTGGGTAAAGGTGCATTCTAGTGCTGTGTTACTTCTCTTCTACAATCTCTCTGCTAGTTTCTGTCCTGACCTGCATTTCCACACACGATATTCCATGCATTTTCTCGAAGGAAAAACCCTTTGGAGTATTCCTAAAGTTAAACTCTGGCTCCCACGCTTCCTTCTCCCATGGTCTAAGTACCCATGCCTCAATATGTGTAGTGTCACAGGGATCAAACGGTTCCAACATCTTTCTAGATTTGTTGGTGCTATGAGACATGAATATTCTTAACCATCTATTTGTGGATTCTGGCTCTAAATAATCTTGATCTAATGCTGATCCATACACCCGTTGGATCACCATCCAGAAATGGGACGCAAGGGCAGCTGAATGTTCTCCTTTCCTTTGGTAACAGTTATATAACTCACTTCCCTCTGTTACTACCCATAACAGTTCAAATCGTATTCTTTAACTCCTCATTTGTTCCCCCAACGTGTTGCTGTACTCTGGCAAAGTGGAGTATATGTTCAGTTGCAAGCACATTATAATCAATTTCCTTTCCTTGGCATCACCATGTATTGCTCACTGGTAACTAATTGCCCAGGACATCTCCCAAGGATTATCCCTGGCCATATTTGTCCCGATATCCTTAGAAATATCCCTCAGATGCTGTACTCTGATTGGGTAGGGTTTGTTATATTTTAGTTTTGATTTCCTGCCCCCAATCCCTCCTTCTCTGATTATAACTGGGGCAGTCAGTAGCACAGGCTCCTTTTGGTTGTACACCAGCAGGAGGCTTCCTCATCATAACCATATCTGGTCACCTTATCTGCTACATCATTCCAATTCCAAATTTTCACATTCCTATTGCATATGTCCACATTCATCCTCTTCCCTTCTTTCAGATCCAAAAGCACATACTACTCCTTTCTGGCCAGCCAGTTGGCTCTACAGCTTTTGTATTTGCTTTAAACACTTGGTGTGATTTCGGAGTTATCTTTCTTTTCATGTGCTGATTTCTCTTTCTGGATCCTGGAAAGACGCATGCTGCCCATCTTTTACTTTATGCTTATTTTGCTCTATTTACATTTACCAATATTCTGCCAATTTACCAGTTCTCAGTACAGCAGCCTGTAGGGTTTAATAAATTTCAGTATTTAGTTCTGGGGCCCAGTGCCCCTGACACTCTTTCATTATTGAATGGTTTACTAATTTCTATTCGCATACTATCTCAGTAAAATTTCACGCATCCCTGCTGCTAGGTCAACCTGTATAAGTGTCCCCGACACTGAACCATCCAATACAATTGTGCACATTTCTTTCACGTGTCCAAGACGCCAGGTTGACTTAAAGTGTTCACCTCGTTCCTTACTCAAAGTTTCTGTCATCATGGTTATTACATCGGAATCATGATGAGAGAAACTGATCTACTTAAAACCATAGTGTTGATAACAGTCTATAGACCATAAGGTATAGGAGCAGAAGTAGGCCATTCAGACAATCGAGTTTGCTCTGCCATTCAATCATGGGCTGATCCAATTCTTCCGATCATCCCCACTCCCCTGCCTTCACCCCCTACCCTTTGATGCTCTGGCTAATCAAGAACCTATCTATCTCTGCCTTAAGTTCACCCAATGACTTCACCTCCACAGCCACAGATTTACCACCCTCTGACTAAAGTAATTTCTCTGCATCTCTGTTCTAAATGGATGTCCTTCAATCCTGAAGTCATGCCCTCTTGTCCTAGAATCCCCTACCATGGGAAATAACTGCCATATCTAATCTGTTGCTGCCTTTTAATAGTTTGAATGTTTCTATGAGATCTCCCTTCATTCTCCTGAACTCCAGGGAATACAGCCCAAGAGGTGCCAGACATTCGTCATACAGTAACCCTTTCATTCCTGAAATCATTCTTGTGAATCTTCTCTGAACCCTCTCCAATGTCAGTATATCCTTTCTAAAATAAGGAGCCCAAAACTGCACACAGTACTCCAAATGTGGTCTTATGAGTGCTTTATAGAGCCTCAACATCACACCCCTGTCTTATATTCCATACCTCTAGAAATGAATGTCAACATTACATTTGCTTTCTGCACCACCAACTCAAACTAGAGGTTAACCTTTAGGGTATCCTGCACAAGGACTCCCAAGTCCCTTTGCATCTCTGCATTTTGAATTCTCTCCCCATCTAAATAATAGTCTGCCCATTTATTTCTTCCACCAAAGTGCATGACCATACACTTTCCAAAATCGTATTTCATTTGCCACTTCTTTGCCCATTCTCCTAAACTATCTAAGTCTCTCTGCAGGCTACCTGGTTCCTCAACACTACCTGCTCCTCCACCTATCTTTGTATCATCGACAAATTTAGCTGCAAATCCATTAATACTGCAGTCCAAATTATTAACATACATCGTAAAAAGCAGCAGACCCAACAATGACTCCTGTGTAGCTCCACTGGTAACCAGCAGCCAGCCAGAATAGGATCTCTTTATTACCACTCTCTGTTTTCTGCCGATCAGCCAATGCTCCACCCATGCTAGCAATTTCCGTGTAATTCCATGGGCTCTTATCTTGCTCAGCAGCCTCATTTGCGACACTTTGTCGAAACCCTTCTGAAAATCCAAGTACACCACGTCTACTACACCTCCTTTGTCTACCCTGCTTGTAATTTCCTCAAAGAATTGCAGTAGTTTTGTCAGGCAGGATTTTCCTATCAGGAAACCATGCTGGCTTTGGCCTTTCTTGTCACGTGCAGGTGACAATATAGGGTGAAAGCGAGACAAAACTGAAGTCGAACTGCCAAGGGTAAAAAATCCACAGGAGCGAAAGAAACTTACTTTCCCTTCAGTGACCACACTACTCCTGAGGAGTATTCCCTAGGCAGTTCTGTCCTTGGAATTGCCTATGTCACTGATGCACTTACACAAGTGACTCTCGGTAGAACCTCCAAATTTTGTTGTGTACTATTCAGCAAGGTGTTTTAATATACAGAAGCCAGCTACAACAGAATTCAGAGTGCATCAAATTATAGACACATTTATTTACTTGCAAAGGAAGCTACTCCACATGTTATTGTCTGGAAAGTGTTTCAATCTTGTAGTTCAAAACTACAAGTTTTATATGTTTTTTGGAGCAAAGTAATTAATTCCATTCCATAACATTCCTCCGTTATCTGCATCTTTATCCGGTTCTGACATTTGCTCATTAGATGCTGTGTCCTGTTTATCTCTGTTGTCAAAACATCCCCTGCCATAAAACATACACATCTTCCTATAAGCCTTCATACAAACCAGCAAAGCACTCTGGGATCTCATAGGTTCCAATTTTTCGAATTACATTTTACAAATGTTACAACTTCATAAAGACTTCAGGTTTACAAGATATATTCCATACTCTTCATGTCTCTATGACTGTAAATTGTCAAAATATTTTTAGAACCTCCCTCATCAAGTTCCCATGACCCAACAATATCTACCTATCAATAAAATCTTTGGAACACTCAACACCTTCTAACTTCTAATGGAAATCAGTTTATACTTTCCTCAACAGCAAAATACACAGATGAATTTTAGAGGTTTCGAAATTCGTAATCATAAAGTTACCTTAGTGTTATGAACCACAAAGTTTGTAAATAAATTATATTATTTGCTATTTCATTTTCTCCATGATATTTTTTAACCTCATCCTGAATCAGACAATGTATTACCCTTATCAGCATGTTTCCATTTTATAAATTTATTAATTGCACAAAAGTTCATATTCTTTTATTCAATCCATTCTCTTACATTGTATGAGCCCAAGTTATACTTGTTTTGAG
Organism: Hemitrygon akajei; assembly: GCF_048418815.1. Lineage (NCBI taxonomy): Eukaryota > Metazoa > Chordata > Chondrichthyes > Myliobatiformes > Dasyatidae > Hemitrygon > Hemitrygon akajei. The sequence continues at coordinate 93,453,605 of NC_133131.1, forward strand.
AATGCTTGATAGCAATTTTATGTCTTCCTCCTCCATATATCTGCAAGTTATTCCAAATCTAACTTCTCATTGAAATACTTCATTGTTCTGACTTTTGCTTCCTGTCCATCGTTCTGATTATTGCTTCCATCCAGTAATCTTGGAAAAGCTTTAAGTATTTCTGCCTGCATCTTCATTGCTGTCATCAAAGCTGTCTTTAAAATTGATCTCTTCAACTCAGCCTATGATCAGTCCTCTTCATATCCTCTCTCATGACTCTATATCTACTCTAATGTTCCTCAAGCATGTCTTAATGTTTCAATGTGGGTGCAATTAACTGTATTACATGACAAGAAAAAAATAAAACTTGTTACTATTGTCTAATTCTGTGCCTTTTTCTTGTTGATCATCAAGCCTAGACTCATATTGATCTTGAAAACAAATGTAAGTCATCAGAAGAAATAATGGAGGAATGGATTAATGCCTGAGGGCATTACTACCATTTTATAGGTTAATACCACCTTATACATCATTTATTTGGTTCCCTCAGGACAGCCAGAGGATGTGACTGACACTGCATTAATGCCAGACTCAGTTATGGGAATGAAGAGAAATGCCTTTACTTTTTATTTAGTTACCCAATTCTGGCAAGCATACTGCTACAAGTATACCAATACTGCTTCCCTCCCTGATGAGCTCAATTACTTCTACACTCGCTTTGACCGAGAGAACAAGGAGGTCACCCTCAAAGCGGATCTCCCACCTGGTGAACTGCCTCTCTCACTTTCCACCTCCGATGTTTGCGCCACCCTGAGCAGGGTGAATGTACGGCAGGCAGCTGGTCCGGATGGAATACCTGGCCGAGTGTTCAGAGTCTGTGCAGGGCAGTTGGCCGGGGTCTTCACGGAGATTTTCAATCTGTCCCTGGTCCAGGCGGTGGTCCCCACAAGCTTCAAGATCACCACCATCGTGCCAGAGCCGAAGCATTCCACTGCCATGGGCCTGAATGACTTCCGCCCAGTGGCACTCACCCCCATCATTGCAAAGTGCTTTGAGAGACTGTTCTATCACATCTGATATCCTGTCTGCCCACTACCCTGGACACCCATCAATTTGTCTATCGCACCAACAGGTCAACAGAGATTGCCATCTCCACGGCACTTCACTCTGCCCTGACCCACCTGGACAGCCCCAACTCTTACGTCAGAATGCTCTTCATTGACTTTAATTTGGTATTCAATATTATGGTCACCTCGAAGCTGATCGCTGAACTTTGCCAGCTTGGTAGCAGCTCATCCCTCTGCAACTGGACCTTGGACTTTCTGACTAACAGACCCCAATCAGTTAAGTTAGACAACCTCTCCTCCTCCACTCTCACCTTGTACACCGGCGTGCCTCAAGGCTGTGTGCTGAGCCCTCTTCTGTACTCCCTTTTCACCTATGACTGCGTTCCTGTACATGGTTCTCACTCCATAATCAAGTTCGCAGATGATACCACGGTGGTTGGCTTGATCAGAGGGGATGATGAGACAGCCTACAGGGACAAGGTCCAGCACCTGGCCACGTGGTGTGCCGATAACAACCTGGCCGTTAACACACAGAAGACCAAGGAGATCATTGTGGACTTCAGGCATGCTAGGAGCCACACTCACATTCCCATCTACATCAATGGAGCTGTAGTGGAGCGTGTATCAAGCTGCAAATTCCTTGGTGTCCACATTTCCGAGGATCTCACCTGGTCCCTAAACTCCTCCATCCTGATCAAAAAGGTGCAACAGCACCTCTATTTCCTGCAAAGCATCAAGAAAGATCACCTCTGTCCCAGGATACTGACGGACATTTACCGCTGTACCATTGAGAGCATACTCACCAACTGCATCTCAGTGTGGTATGGCAATTGTCCAGTATCAGACTGCAAAGCACTCCAGTGGGTGGTGAAAACTGCCCAGCAGATTATTGGCACCCAATTGCTCACTATTGAGAACATCGACCATAAACGCTGCCTGGGCAGGGCGAAAAGCATTATCAAGGATGCATCTCACCCTAACCATGGACTTTTTACTCTCCTCCCATCCGGTAGGTGCTACAGGAGCCTCCACTCCCGCACCAGCGGGCACAGGAAGAGCTTCTTCCCCTGAGGCTGTGACCCTGCTGAACCTCACATCACAGCGCTAAGCAGTATTGCACCCATATTGTACTGTCTCAGTACTTTTATATTTGTGTGCTGTAGCACTTACTTTTCATTCGCAGTTATTTTGTAAATAACACTATTCTTTTGCACTTCTGGTTAGATGCTAACTGCATTTCATTGGCTTTGTATCTGTACTCGGCACAATGACAATAAATTTGAATCCAATCTAATCAATGTCTTGTTGCATTAAATACATTTATTATTTGTGAAATTAAGTCACATCAAATACAATTTTTAATGATATAAAGTGAAATAGAAAATAGCTTTGTTTTATACTGATCATTTAATGTTAAAAATGAAATGACTGCTAAGTTAGCATCTTATGCATTTATGAATAATGATTATTCTACGACAGACAGTACAAAATTTTAGTACATCAATTAAGGGCCTATTCATTTCCTCAGTTAACATTGATATAGCTGAGTGTTACCAAAATTTTCTTATTACAGTTTTATCTGGACAACATTGCAATGTTCGCCTTATATATTTCTAAATATGGCAATAAAATAAATTCAGTTGAGGAACGACATAACAACTATTTCCTTTAATAATCAATTCACACCAGTGAAGGATACAATATTATTGACATCCGCTAGCAAATTAAAATGATTGCTGACCAATTTATTTCATTCTTTCATGATTTTCGGCAGTCTTATTCAACTTTGTACTAAGAAGGGGAATCTGTAGAAGGAAAAATACACACTTATTTAAAGTTATCCGATGATTTGATCCAAATATTAGAAGTATTTAATTCCATAACTAGATTATTTTTCATGCACTACTTACCAACTGCTGATTAGCATTACAAATTTCTCTTATTTATAACAATGCAGTTTATTTTTGTTGTCTAACCAAATAATAATTGAATGGGAAATGTGTGCCATTTTTACTTGAGTGAGCAACTACTATTGTGCTACGTAAAACTTGACATTTAGAATTATTTTCAATATCCATTCTGCATCACACAGCAGGAAAACAATGGGATGCATTCAGAGATGATCTGACTGAATATGATCCCAAATCTAGAGTCCCATGGACACTGAGGAGCATAAAGGGTAGGATAAGGTAAATGGAAAGGCTTACTACAAATATTGCACAAAGTCTGCAAAAACATATATGACGTGGTATTTATTAGTATTAAAAATATTATGAACAAAATACAGTTAATATATTAATAAAGGGATTACAAACATACAAATTCCCATTACACATGAAGGAATACATAAGCAATGAATACAGTATAAATAAGTTTTCCCTGTTACGAAAACCCCGTAACCAGGTAACTTACCAGCAAAGATAGATGGATCAGCTGAGTCGGATGCTACTATTTTCAAACGTTTTATTCAAAAAGGGGCACAAACGTATGGTTAATACAAAACATTCAGATCATATACATCGTCAAAACTCAATCTAAAACACCGGTGTAATAATAATCATTCAAAACACAAGCTCGATCGTCGTCTAGGGGTAATGTAGATTTTATATCGTTCGCTGGATATCTAAAAGTCTTTTAGATCACGGCAGTTTCACTTAGTTGCCGGCGGAAGTGTCGCGTTGGTGCACTTTTGTTAGAAAGACAGAGAACATGAAGCATTTACCCGACAGGTTTTCCAACCTGTAGGAGGTAGTCGGAAGTCTCGTTGGGGGAATGGACTCTCATCTGTGGCTTCCCCTGTAGCTAGGCCGTCTTCCGTGGTGAAGTCACCAATCCCAGGCAAGGGAAGGACGCACACGAACCCCACCACCGGCTGTAGCTATTAAAACGCTGTCGCAGGATTTCTAGCGTTTCTCCTTCGTGTGTTTCCTTGGTGCATCTGGGTGCGTCTGAGGGTCCTCCCCTCAGACATTCCTTTATACTTCTTCACGGGATCGCAGGTGTCAATCAAGTTGCAGGTAATGCGATCTCTCTCTCAACCAGCCCACTTTGCCCGAGGGCTTTTCAGGTGGTCTCCATGAGACAATAGTCAAAGTCACCTTTATTCTGCTTCTTGAGAGAACGTGGTCTTCCGCACGTCTCTCTCTCTTGGGTCAGCTGACCCCCCCTTAACTAGAGTTCTTGCGATTTTCACAAAGGAGGGGGCCAACGGCATAACATCCCAAAACATGAACCATATAGTATATATATGAACAAGGTAAATCTAGATATTTCATAATATATAATATATAAAAAAAGAAAAAGAAAAAAAAATATATGCAAAATTACTAACCTACTAATCTAATATCTAAGGAAAAAAAAGAAAACAAAAAAAAGAGAAAAAACTAAAGAAAAAGAGAAAAAAAAGGGCTGTTTATAGTATCTCACAAGAATACATAAACATCAATGTCGTCAACTCCGATCTTCTCAACATACATACAATTAAAGCTGAAAAAACCAATAAGCTTGGCACAGGGCCATATTACATCATATGAAAATATTGAATAAATGGTCTCCATATCTTTTCAAATTTAATAGAAGTATCAAATACAGCACTTCTAATTTTTTCTAAATTTAGACATATCATAGTTTGAGAAAGCCAATGAAATACCGTGGGAGGATTAATTTCCTTCCAATTCAACAAAATAGATCTTCTAGCCATCAAAGTGAGAAAAGCAATCATTCGACAGGCGGAAGGAGATAAATGGAGTGAGTCCATCATCGGTAAACCAAAAATTGTGGTAATAGGATGGGGTTGTAAATCAATGTTCAGTACCGCAGAGATAATATCAAAAATATCTTTCCAATATTTTTTCAAAAGCGGACATGACCAAAACATATGGGTTAAAGATGCGATTTCTAATTGACATCTGTCACAAATAGGGTTTATATAAGAATAAAAATGAGCTAATTTATCCTTGGACATATGGGCCCTATGTACAACCTTAAATTGTATTAATGAATGTTTGGCACATATAGATGATGTATTAACTAATTGAAGAATTTTATCCCAATTCTCAATAGGAATAATAAGATTGAGCTCTCTTTCCCAATCATTTTTGGTCTTATCAAAGGGCACTGAACGTATCTTCATAATTATATTATAAAGTTTTGATATAAGCCCTTTTTGAAAAGGGTTTAATTCAAACAAACTCTCCAAAATATCTGAAGACACAAAATTTGGAAACGTAGGAAGTACTGTACTTAAAAAATGCCTAACCTGTAAGTATCTAAAAAAATGATATCTAGGCAAATTATATTTATTAGATAATTGCTCAAAAGACATAAAACAATTGTCCAAAAATAAGTCGGAAAATCTTAATAATCCCTTCGTTTTCCAAGCCGAAAAAGCTTAATCTATAATTGAGGGATGGAAAAAACAATTAGCTACAATAGGACTATTTAAAACGAATTGAGTCAACCCGAAAAATTTCCGAAATTGAAACCATATACGTAAGGTATATTTAACTATCGGGTTGTCAATTCGTTTCGGCAATTTAGAAAGAGCAAAAGGGAGAGATGTCCCTAAAATAGAACCCAGAGCATAACCTGATACCGATTTAGTTTCCAGACTCACCCAATGAGGGCCAAAAGGACCATCCCATTCTTTCAACCAACATAACAAATATCTAATATTAACTTCCAATAATAAAATCTGAAATTGGGTAATGCCAACCCACCTTCCTTCTTTGTCTTCTGTAAGTATGTTTTACCTAACCTGGGATTTTTATTCTGCCATATATATGAGGAAATTTTTGAATCAACATTAGTAAAAAAGGATTTCGGAATAAAAATTGGTACCGCTTGAAAAATATATAAAAATTTAGGTAAAATAACCATCTTAATAGCATTAATCCTACCTATCAGAGATAAAGATAATGGTGACCACTTAGTAAATTAAGGGTAGAAAATTAAACTTAAATAATTCTTTATGGTTTTTTGTGATTTTAATCCCTAAGTAAGTAAAAGAATCATTAACTAATTTAAAAGGTAAAATATCATAGCTTGGGACCTGTCTATTCAAAGGAAACAATTCACTCTTATTAAGATTTAACTTATACCCAGAAAACTCACTAAATTGAGCCAACAATGATAAGACTGCTGGAATAGATTTCTCAGGGTTAGAGATGAATAATAATAAATCATCTGCGTACAAAGATACCTTATGAATATATGTTCCACGATTAATACCCAAAATATCCTGTGATTCTCTGATGGCAATTGCCAAAGGTTCTAAAGCAATGTTAAATAGTAATGGACTAAGAGGACAACCTTGTTTAGTGCCCTGAAATAAACGAAAAAATGGAGATCTTTGATTATTAGTAAACACCGAGGCTACTGGAGTTTGATAAATCAGTTTAATCCAAGAAATAAAGGTTGGACTGAAATTAAACTTCTCCAGCACATAAAATAAGTAAGGCCATTCAACTCTATCAAATGCTTTCTCCGCATCTAATGAAATAACACATTCTGAAGTGTTATGTGAAGGAGTATAAACAATATTCAGTAATCTCCTAACATTGAAAAAAGAATAGCGATTTTTAATAAAACCGGTTTGGTCTTCCGAAATAATTTGGGGTAATACCTTCTCCAACCTGGAAGCCAGTAACTTGGAAAAGATCTTAGAATCCACATTCAATAAAGATATTGGTCTATAAGATGCACAGTCAGTAGGGTCTTTATCTTTCTTCAGTATTAAGGAAATGGAAGCTCTATAAAAAGATTGTGGCAAATTCCCCAATCTAATTGCTTCTTCAAAAACCTTGCATGGCCAAGGAGAGAGAGTAGCAGAAAAACATTAAAAAAATTCTACTGTATACCCATCTGGACCTGGTGCTTTCCCTGAATTCATTGAGGAAATAACCCCTTTAATTTCCGCATCCGTGAACGGAGTATCTAATACTGAAAGATCATCGGATGATAATTTTGGAAAATTCAATTTCCCAAGAAAATCACACATGGTATTATGATCCTGAGGGAATTCAGATTGATACAGGGAGGTATAAAAGTCTTGAAAAGACTTATTTATCTCATCATGGTTAACTGTCAAATCCCCATTCTGCTGACAAACCTTAGTGATTTGACGTTTAACCCAAACATTCTTCAGCTGACTAGCTAACAGTTTTCCCGATTTATCACTATGTATATAAAAATCAGATCTGGTTTTCATTAATTGATTTTCAATCGGAGATGTAAGTAATAAACTATGTTCCATTTGGAGTTCAACCCTCTGTTTGTAAAGCTCCCTACTAGGAGTAGTTGAATATTTCTTGTCAATCTCCTTAATTTTATCAACCAATAAAAAAGTTTCCTTCTTAATGCGTTTTCTCAGACCAACAGAGTAAGAAATAATCTGTCCACGTATATACGCTTTAAAGGTGTCCCAAAGTATTCCGCAAGAAATATCTTCCGTGGAATTAGTTGAAAAGAAGAAATCGATCTGCTCCTTCATAAATTTAATAAAGTCCGGCTCTTGCAATAAGGTAGAGTCAAATCGCCATTGTCTAGCACTTAAAGCTGTATCCGTAAAATTAATAGAAAGTTTTAATGGAGCATGGTCAGAAATAGCTATAATATCATAATTACAACCAATTACCGATGGAATAAAACAAGAGTCAATAAAAAAATAATCAATTCTCGAATAGGAGTGATAAACATGTGAGAAAAAGGAAAACTCCTTATCATTAGGATGACGAAATCTCCAGATATCAAAAACTCCATTATCAGTCAAAAAGGAGTTAATACAAGTGGCCGACTTATTGGGTAAAGTCTGAATAGATGTAGATTTGTCCATCAAAGGATTTAGACAACAATTAAAGTCACCGCCCATTATTAACTTATATTCATTTAAATTAGGTAAAGAAGTAAATAAGGACTTAAAAAAGTCAGGACAATCCACATTTGGAGCATAAACATTAACCATAGCAACCTTTTTATTACAAAGTAAACCCGTAATTAACAAAAATCTACCATTCGGATCCGAAAGGATATCATGTTGAACAAATGCAATAGAGGAGTCAATAAAAATTGAAACTCCCTTAACTTTGGCATTCGAATTCGAATGGTACTGTTGACCCCGCCAAGACCTAAAAAAGCGATATTTGTCCTCCTTCCTCACATGAGTTTCTTGTACAAAAATGATATGAGCATTAAGTCTTTGGAATACTTTAAAAATCTTCTTTCGTTTAATCGGATGGTTTAAACCATTAGTATTCCAAGACACAAAGTTAATGGTTTGAGCCATGGTTCTAAAGTCATCCCTTTGGTATAGAAAGGGTTAACCATATTATAAACTCATGCACCCGGAAGAGGAACAAAAATAAAGAGCGGACCCGGAAGTGACGACATCGTAGACATATTTGTAGTTCAAGAACAGCCCGAGTGAAAAAACTAAAACAAATTGATAAAAGAAAAATAAAAAAGGAAAACAGACCAACCCCCACCCCCACATGAAAAAGAAAAAAAGCCAAAATATGGCTAAAAAAAGGAAAAAATGAGACTAAATCTACCCCCATATCAGTGGCAGACCACTCCGTGTTTAAAGGATATATGAAAAAAACCCACCCCAACTTTAAGAATTATGATCGCAATACTAAAATCTGCGCTTCTTAATATGCTTAGTTGTAAAAAAAAGAGTATAATCACTAAAAGTTTATAAATCGGGTTATAACCCAAACAAATCAAGAAGTACTTAAACTATGATAAGCGATGCATTATAGGAAGAAGACGAAAAAAGAAACAATAACGCCATCTTAAACAAAACCAAGAATATTTTGCAAAAAACTACCATCTTGATAATAAAAAAAAATTCCCTTCGAAAGGTTAAAAATATACCTTCAAGGGAACAAAAATAGTAGTCAAAAATATGGTATAGTGGTTAAAGTGTATGAGACAGAGCGATTAATATAACGAAAGCACACTTTAACTTAAATATGAAGTATAGGATAACCCTACACCAATAGCCAGAGACTAACCCTGGTTTAAGGAATCGAAAACCATCTTTCACGATCAGAATCACTCATTTATTAGAGAGTAGTGTCTATAGCAGTAGGGAAGTTCTCCTCCAAATACTTTTTCGCTTCAAAAGTCGAAAGGAAAACCAGACAAGGAGCGTTCGGCGGTGAGATCCTGAGCTTCGCCGGGTATAAGAGCGCAGGTTTTAGATTTTTCTCATAACATTCAGACATCAGAGGTTTAAAAAGAAGCCTTTTCTTCATAATTTCAGAACTAAAATCTTCCACCAAACGGAAATAGTAATTTTGAAATTTAATCATCCCAGCCCTCCGAGCCTCACGAATGAGTTGTTCTTTGTCGTGTACATAGTGAAACCGGACAATTACCACCTGAGGTTTGGCTGAAGTACTTGATGAACGACTCCAAATTCTATGTGCTCGGTCAAGTACCGGGGGGTTCTCTGGAAAGACCGACAGAAACGCATCTTTTAAAAATTGAGCAAAATATTTCGAAGGATCGCCTTTTTCTATGCCATCTGGGAGACCAAGTATGCGTAGGTTCTGTCTTCTGGACCGATTCTCCAAATCGACACTCTTGGCTTTAAGTGTTTCCACCAGTTTAATGGTCGAAATTAAATCCTGTTGTAATTTTTCAATTGTCAAATCTCATTTCCGAGCTTCTTCTTGCAAAGACGCGATAAGAAGTTGTTGCTGGTTAATTACTGAATCCGTCTTAACCATATAATCTTGAAAAGCCTTTATTTCTTGTTTAAAAACTTGATGTTGTTCCTCAAATTTTCTATCCAAAACCTCCATAAGCAGTTCATAAGTTAACTCAGTGCGTTGCGGTTGAGCTTGCTTCTTTCCACTACCGTTCGGGTTACGCCCCGGTTCTTGTCCTTTGGATCTAAGAGCCATTTCTGTTTGCATATCTTCTAGAATTCACAATAAAATCTTAACGATAAGCCCGAGAAAGTAGCAAGAATCTTTTGGTATAGGTAACAATAAGTTGGATAAGGGTGATCAAAGGTTAAAAAAAGTAAAGGTTATGGAGCGGATCTGAAACAATACTCACTCCATGAGCGTCTCCTGCTGACTCCAAAAAGAATTTTAAAAAGATAATTACATTGGCAAAGAGCATGCACAAAAATATTAATAGATATAAATTTGCAAGGATAACAGTGAAAGATGTGGATCTATAAGTGGAAGCAAAAGCTCTCAGCGAACACTTAGTGCTCTCCACAGAAGTGGAATGAAAAAGACATTGACAAAGGCATGAAAGAGAGAGAAACAAGTGCGATAACACATTATTGAGTTCCTCAAGAATGGATAAGCCATCAGGCTCGTAATATTTAGCCTAAGTAAAAGAACTGACTCATTTCCCCATCTACTTTCACTCTAGGCATAATGCTCGAAAATATTAGACATAGGCCTAACATTAGTTCAGTGTAAATTATTGAACAAAATTCTGGAGGATGACCTCAATCAGCATTTAAAGAGAAAAATATCGGTCAAGAACAGATGACATAGTTTTGTTAAGCAGGAACTTTTTTTTCAGGAGGTACTGTGGCTAGGAGGTTTAATAAAGTTAATGCATTTGATGTAGTCCAGATGGATTTTAACAAGGTATTTGGCAAAGCTGCATATAGCAAATTAATCAAGTAAGGGCCCATTGGACCAAACAACAACGGGGTTTGATTAAAACTTGGCTCAGCAAGAGAAAATAAAGAGCAGTAGTCTATGTGTTGGAGATATTGGAACCTTTTGCTGAATGACATCTTGAACAGAAAGTTATTCCCATGAATGGGAAGATGAGAGGGCCATGCCAAGTGCCCACACATCCCAGAAGGTAGACAGGGATATACTGTAGATAAAAAAAAAACCCAAATAGGGTATTTCCCTTTATTGACCAAGGCACAAAGAAGAGAATTGCATATGATACTTAGGGTGCATGGGGGTCTGCAGCAAATTGACTGTTAGGATTCAGAATTGGCTTGCTCATGTAGAAGACAGAATGTTGTGGTTGAAGGAACTTATTTGAACTGGAGGCCTGTAATTAGCAATGTTCTGCAGTGATCTGTGCTGGGACCTCTGCTGTTGGTGATGTTTATAAATGACCTGAATGAAAATGTACATGGGTGGGTTAGTAAGTTTTCAGATGATACCAATATCGGTGGAATTGTGGATAGTGTAGAAGAATGGCAAAGAATACAGTGCAATATAGATCAATTGCAGATATGGGCAGAGAAATGGCAGATGAGTTTAACCCAGCACCTTGGTGGGGCAAATGCAAGGAGACAGTACACTGCTGGGGGCAAGATCCTTAACAGTGTTGCTGAGCAGAGAGATCTTGAAGTCCAACTTCATAACTGCTTGAAAGTGGCTACATAGGTCATTAGGGTGGTTAAGAAAACTTGCTTTTATTAGTCGAGGCAATGAGTTCGAAAGTCAAGAGGTTATGTTGCAACTTTATAGGTCACATCTGGAGTTTTGTGTACAGTTCTGGTCACCCCATTACAGGAAGGAAGCTGAGGATTTGGAGTGAATGCAGAAGAGGTTTACCGGGATGCTGCCTGGGTTAAAGGACATGTGTTATCACGAGAGGCTGGATATACTTGGGTTGTTTTCTCTGGAGCAGTGGAGGCTGAGGGGAAATCTGGTAGAGGTTTATAAGGTTATGAGAGGCACACATGGAGTAGATAGGGGGTATCTTTTTCCCAGGGTAGAAATGTCTAATACCATAGGGCATCCATTGAAGGTGAGGGGGGGGGGTATGTTCAAAGGGGACGTGAGGGGTACGTTTTTTGCTCAGAGAGTGGTGGATGCCTGGAATGCACTACCTGCTATGGTGATAGAGGCAAATGCATTAGAGGCTTTAAAGAGATGTTTAGATAGGCACATGAATATGAGAAAGATGGAGGGATAAGGCTATTGTGGATATGATCTAAATAAGTATTGCAGTAGATTTAGACATTATTATTATTATTATTGTTAAGACCGAATTCACCATCTTGAGAGGTCATGTTGGAAAGGAATTGCTAAAAGGTCCAGTTCTGCACAAATAAATAGTTATGTTTACAAGTATTATAGAATAGCTGCTGATATAATTAATCATGCACATTTTTCTTCTAATATGATTTGTTTATAAGACCACAACAATTAACGGCACCTACCTACTTGAACCAGCCAACTAGTGGAGTGGTGTCACAGCCACAACCTTGCACTCCACGTCAGTAAGACAAAAGAGATGATTGTGGACTTCAGGAAGAGTAAGACAAAAGAGCACATACTAATCCTCATAGAGGGATCAGAAGTGGAGAGAGTGAGAAGTTTCAAGTTCCTCAGTGTCAAGATCTGTGAGGACCTAACTTGGTCCCAGCATATTGATGCAATTATAAAGAAGGCAAGACAGCAACTATACTTCATTAGGAGTTTGAAGAGATTTGGTATGTCAACAAATACACTCAAAAACTTCTGTAGATGCACCATGGAGAGCATTCTGACAGGATGCATCACTGTCTGGTATGGAGGGGCTACTGCACAGGACCAAAAGAAGCTGCAGAAATTTGTAAATCTAGTCAGCTCCATCTTGGGTACTACTCTACAAAGTACCTAGGACATCTTTAGGTAGCGGTGTCTCAGAAAGGCAGCATCCATTATTAAGGACTTCCAGCACCCAGACATGCCCTTTTCTCACTGTTACCATCAGGTAGGAGATACAGAAGCCTGAAGGCACACATTCAGTGATTCAGGAACAGCTTCTTCCCCTCTGCCATCCAATTCCTAAATGGACATTGAACCCGTGAACACTACCTCACTTTTTTAATATATATTATTTCTGTTTTTTTGCATGATTTTTAATCTATTTAATGTATGTATACTGTAATTGATTTCCATATTTGTTGTTATTATTATTTTTATTACTTTTTCCTTCTTCTTCTTCAATATTCTGTATTGCAATGAACAGTTGCTACTAAGTTAACTAATTTCACGGCACATGCTGGTGATAATAAACCTGACTCTGATTCCGAATTGAAAGGGAACACGTTCAAGAATCTGCTACTGATAACTATATTTAACACCCTGGGAAAGGTTTCACTGCTAACGTAATGGTCTTTCCGTAGAAGCAGTGTTTGGGTTAGGGTTAAACATAAAGTGCTTTGGAATGTGAGCTGTCCAACGAAGGGAATGTGTTTTTCATGTCGTGTGCCTGACACCAGTGTGAGTTGGTTTTTTTTCCTGGTTTGGTGGGAGATGAAGGGAGAAGACACCGGAGAAACAAGGTCATAGGACTTGACCTGGAGCGGGGCTATGAGTCGATGAAGCCTGGGGAGATCGAAGGAGGATCGGCGAAGGAGAAACAGTGAGCTCCAGCTTGTGCACGTTAGACTGTATCAATAAAATGGGCCCTTTTCTTTCTTTGCTTTTTCTATACTAACCCTTTAGTCAAATTAAGAATTTTAAAGCTAAATCATTTAAGTGTATGCCGTGTCCTGTCCATTGTTTCGTGGTACTGATTTGTAACAGGGTAACGAACCGTGCAGCATCCACACAAATGGGTATTTGGGGGGCTTGCAGTTCAATCTCCCACATTTGGCGGGGTCAGAGATTGTCTTCCCTAGACTTACACAGCCAACGGAACCGGAGTGTTTCAACTGTGGGGGCTCGTCCGGGATCGATTTCGTTGAATACTGTGTGTTTGCCCTGAGCATTGATCCAGTGGGTTGTTTGGTTAAGTCTGTCCTAAACTATTGTCTGGTAAAGTGATTACAGTACGTGGTTATGGATGTTCCCAGGGCTGAATGGTGGTGCAAACCCACAGGGTCACTGGTAACAAATGCATGCGTTTGTATCCCTGATGAATTGTTAATTCGAATTTTAAGTACTGTTAAAGCTGTACAAAAAGTTATAATAGTGGGGTGGAGGTCTGATAAAATGGCGGGCAAAGACTTTGTTGAGCTGATCAGAGAAATTCGAGAGGAGGAGAATATGTTGGAGGTGCAGGAGGCTTTAGTAGTGGTCTCCCACATTGAAGTGACCATGGAAAGCCCACCCCAGAGAGTGGTAGAGGAGATTGTGGCAGTGTTGAGAAATGAGATGCCTGGTTGTTATTAGTGGATGTGGCCCCTTTGTATGATGGAGCTGATAGGGAGGCAGACTCTCTAAGGGGAAGGACTATGCAGAGGGCTGCTAACAGCTGGGGAGCAGCCAGTATTGTCTGTTATAACTGTGGTGAAGAGGGACACTTCAGGCAGATGTGTGAATGATGGGAAACCCCTTGGAGACTGAGCCCCTGGGTACCTAAGCAGAGAGAGACATTGGGAAAACTTGAAAGAGACCCAGTGAGGGGATGGCCTGGTGTCTCTGAGGAACATAGTCCCAGCAACATATCAAGGAACATCCTAAACCAAGAAACCACACATATTCCTGAAGGCTTAGTGAGGCCATGCTCCAGTGTATTGCTACGGATAGAGGGTATTTATGCTAGAGCCATACTTGACACAGGGTTGCAGGTCACTTTGCTGTACCGTTCATTTTACAGCCAGTATTTGACGCATTTACCATTGATGCCATTCAGTGCATTAGAGGTCTGGGGTCTTAACGTGGGTGATTATCCGTATGATGTCATTGAAGCTGGAGTTTTCGGAGGCAGATGTGGGAGCGGCTGAGGTTCTTGATAGATTAGCGCTGGTTTGTCTGGATCCCGTGAGAGGGACGGAGTTTCAATTCTTGTGGGCCAAATAGCCCTACTGTGAGGAGGCTAATGGGAGCCTGCAAGGAGAGAGCTGGAGAGAACTTTCTGAAGACATTGTCCATTCACCTGGTGTTTCAAGCTGCTGTTGAGGAAGTGCGTGGCCACTTTGGGCTGGATAATGAGCTTAGACGAGGGACTATGTGGTTCACCCAGTCAACATGCATTGTATTACAGCCCAGGGAAGTAGCGAGAGTGATGGGAAGCCCAAAATTTCCCAGAACGCCTGAAGGTGAGGCCCCCTTGGTGGATGCTCTGGAAGACCATGAAGAGGAGTCCCAGTTTACCTGCTGGGATACTGGTGAGGCCTGAATTGCAGAAGCTCTCGGTTGTACAGGTGAACAGGATGGCAATGATTATCAGGAACATTACAAAGAGGGACATCACCTTCAAGCAGGGGATACCCCTGGCACATCTCTTCCCAGTGACGGTAATGTCTAGTGTCCCTGTGAGACAAGCCGGGGAGAAACTCTCTTTGAAAAAAGGGAAGTTGACTGCTGAGTCATTCAATTTTGGAGACTCCCCAGTACCTGTGAGTTGAAAGAGGAGGTTGATAGAGAAGATGTTGAAACTGGAAGGTGTCTTTTCCACTGACAAGTTTGATGTGGGGTGTTTGAGTAGCACTCGTCACACTATCCGGGTGACCGAGGAACCCTGTTCAGAGAAAGGTTGCAGCGACTGGCTCCTGCAGAGGTGGAAGACATTCGGCAGCATTTGTAGAAGCTGAAGGAAGCTGGGATCGTCATTGAGTCCAGAAACCCCTATGTATCCCCAATAGTAGTGGCCCAGAAGAAGAATGGGAAGGTACAGACGTGTGTGGACTATAGGACTCTGAACAGGCACACCATCCCTGACCACTATATGGTCCCGAGGATCAAAGACACACTGGCCTGTCTAAGTGGTGCAAAGTGGTTCAATGTGCTGGACTTGAGGAGTGGATATACCAGATCCCCATGAGTGAGGCTGACAAAGAGAAGACGGTATTTATATGTCCATTGGATGCCCCAGGGGATATTGGGAGACCCTGTGAACTTCCAGCATGACATGGAGAAAACGGTGGAGGATATGAATTTTCCTGAGGTATTGGTGTATCTGAATGACCTCATAGTGTTTGCGTCCACCTTGGAGGAACATAAAGTGAAGATACCGAAGGTGCTGAGCCACCTGAAAGCTGAAGAGTTAAAACTTTCCCTTGACTTGTGCCAGTTCTGCAAGACGTCTGTCAGCTATGTTGGGCACATAGTCTCACGGAGGGAGTAGCTACGGATCCATTTAAGATAGAGGCAGCGACCACATGGCCAAAGTCTCAGAGTGTGAGCATTTGGCGCTTGGGTTCCTTGGGTTCTGTAGGTACTATCGGAGGTTGGTGAAGGGCTACGTGAAAGTGAGTCACCCATTGAACCAGCTTTTGTGTGGCTCCCTTCCCTTAGGGAAGAAAAGGAGGAGGACAAAAGGAGAGGAACGTAAAGAGTATCTTAGCCCTTCTGAACTTTTTGGAGTGAGTTGGAATGCGAAATGTGAAGAGGCGTTTCAGTTGCCGAAGGAGATGCTGACATAGGCACCTGTGCTGGCTTTTGCAGACCCCCGATTGCCATATGTACTGCATACACATGCCAGCAGAGAGGGCTTAGGGGGTGTCCTGTATCAGGATCAGGGCATAGGGTTGAGATCTGTTGCATTTGTCAGCTGGAGTCTGTCACCCTCTGAGAAAAACTATCCCACGTACAAGTTGGAGTTCCTGGCATTGAAATGGGCTGTGGTGGATAAGTTGAGTGACTACCTCTATGGGGCAAAGTTTTAAGTGAGGACGGACAACAATCCCCTAACTTATATCCTGACCTCGGCGAAACTAGATGCCACAGGCCATCGTTGGTTGGTGGCATTGTCTGCCTACGACTTCAGCCTGAAGTACTGGCTGAGAAGTAGGAAATTGATGCTGATGCTTTGTCCTGATGTGTGCACGAAGGGTTGGACAGGGATGAAGAGTGGGAGAGTGTTCCTGCCCGGGAGTGAAAGCCATGTGCCAGGTTTCCATCATGGTGAAGGCAGAGGGAAGGCAAGGGCAGCATTGAGCGGTAGATCAATTGGGAGCTTCTGATGGCACCATTCCACAAGTTCACTGTAACCTGACAAGCCAGTTACTGGAATTGAGTCCTGGAGAAGTGGCAGCTGGTCAGCAAGTTGACCCGGGCATCGGTATCACCTGATGAACAGTCAAAGAGGGAGACATGGCCCAAGAAAAGAAGACAAAACACACTGCAGTGCCTCCATTACTGAGAGAATGGCCCAGACTGGAGTTGAGGAACCAGATCCTATACCAGGTCATGTTGCCTCTGGACCGGGCCCAGTGTTCCCAGCTGGTTCTGCCTGAGAAGTATCAGAGGATTATGTTAAAGTCACTTCATGATGATTCTGGACATTTGGGGTTTGAAAAGACCTATGGATTGCTCAGAGATCAGTTCTACTGGCCCTAACTGCAAGTCGTGCATTCAATGCATACGGAGGAAGTCGCTGCCTACGAGGGCCACTCCGTAGTCCCACTTGCAGAGCGCAGGGCCCCTTGACCTGGTGTGAATAGATTTTCTGTCAATTGAACCAGATGCCAGCAACATGGACATTGTCTCCGTCATCATGGATCACTACACCAGATACGTGCAAGTTTTCCCTACCGGAGATCAGAGGGTGTCCATAGTGGCCAAAGTATTATGGGAGAAGTATTTAATTTACTATGGCCTCCCCAGGCAGATACAGGGTGATCAGGGACGGGATTTCGAGAGTAGGCTCTGAGCATGCTTGGAGTCAAGACTATAGACTATGGACTGTCATCTGCAGGGTGATCCCCAGCCCAAGAGGTTTAATCGGACCTTGCTAGACATGCTCAGAACCTTGGAAATCAGCAAGAAGAACAAGTGGAGTCATCATATTGGACATCTGGTCCACCGCTACAACCGTACACGAAATGAAGCTAGCCATATTATTTAATGTTTGGGCGCAAGGCGAGTTTGCCCATTGACTTTTGTTTTGGGACTGGCAAGGAAGACCTACCACCGAAGACTTATCTGAAGTATGTGTCTGATATGAGTAGGGAGCTGAAAAAGGCTTATGAATAAGCTGAAGTCATGACTGCTAAACAGTCAAGGAAATAAGAGGAGGTATGATCAAAAGGTTCATTTCTCCCAACTCCTGCCAGGAGATCAAGTCCTCATAAAGAATTTGGGGCTACCTGGAAAGCATAAGTTGGTTGACTGATGGGCAGCTACTCCCTATGTAGTGGAGAGTCGACACCAAACATACCAGCTTTCCAGAGGAAACCAGAGGATGGGAATGGGCCTGTTAAGATTCTCCATTGGAACCACATTCAGCCTCTGGAACAAGAGGTGCAAGTAGGCCCAGAGCCCGACCTGGAGCCTACACCTAGTAAGAAGACTTTGCAATGATTGAAGATTGCGATTGAAGGACCAACAGCAGGAGAGATTAGATATGCCCCAGCCCCTCAATGGGATACAGACTCGGAGGATGAGGAAATGGGGGTGTGGTATATGCTGCCTCTTGCCTACTCTCCACTCATTGAAGTAGAGATTCCAAAACCTCCTCATGCTGAGCCAGGTGTAAGCGTGGGGAATATCTGTGGACAGACTGGGTTTCAGCAGGACTGTGAAGGGGGTTCAGCCAAGTGGCAGGGGGGGGTCTGACTTGCAGGAGGGCATGAATGATAGACCAGTGGAGGCCTTGCCGTGCAGGCCAGAAGTATCCCAAGGTGTGTCTGAACCTGAAGAAGTAGATGACAGGGTAAAGAGGTCTCAAAGAATCAGGAGACCACCAGATAGGCTGGCTTATGTAGCACCGGGTAAACAGAGTATGGCACCTATCGCCTTGGTGAGCTATGTCACTGCCATTTACACCTGGATTAGACTTCATGCTTTGTATGAAGGGGCGGAAAATTATTTCAATATCATGAGGACTTGACTAATTTAGGTGGGGGGAGAGCATAACACCCTGGGAAAGGTCTCACTGCCAACGTTATGGTCTTTCTGTAGAAGCAGTGTTTGGGTTGTGGTTAGGGATAACGGGTGCTTTGGGATGTGAGCCATCCAATGAGGGGAGTGTGCTTTTTGTGTTGTTGTGAAATCGGTGACAGCTGGGTTTTTTTTTGGTTCGGTGGGAGATGAAGGGAGAAGACGCCAGAGAGAAGAGGTCATAGGACTCAACCTGGAGCAGGGCCGTGATCCAGCGAAGGCCAAGGAGATCGAAGGAGGATCGGCGAAGGGGAAACCGTGAGCTCCAAGTTGTGCACATTAGACCGTTTCATTAAAATGGGCCCTTTTCTTTCTTTGCTTTTTCTATACTAACCATTTAGACAAATTAAGAATTGTAAAGCTAAATTGTTTAATTTTATGAAGAGTACTGCCTATTATTTTGTGGTACAGATTTGTAACAGGGTAACGAACTGTGCAGCATCCACACAAAGAGGGGTATTTGGGGGGCTTGCAGTTCAATCTCCCACATTTGGCGGGGTCAGAGATTGTCTTCCCGAGACTTACACAGCCAACGGAACCAGAGTATTTCATATAATAAATTGACTGTCCCTCTAAATAAAATAACTTCTTACAACTCATGTTGTTTGTTGCTGTGGTCATGAATCTTCACTGAAGTTAAGTCAAAAGCCATAAAAAAACATTCCATTAGAAAAATAAGCTACAACATTTTAAGTCTTGGGCTATTTGAGTACTTAGCAAACTTCTGTATTTCCTTCAGAACAGTTTTAAAAATTAAGGATACAAGAACATAAACTAAAGAGCTGGTAGATCATCTTGTTTATGCAATGAATATTAGAAAACTAAGACTTTAATGCTGAATGTAGTGCAATAAATTACAACATAGTAAAAATAACCATTTTGCAGAATCTATTGGGCATTACTGTAAATCACAGATGTTAGTTTATTTTTCAAAACTTACCTTCTTCACTCAGTTGGTCGTTTCCTGGAAAAGAAAAAAAAGAACAAATACTTTACTGTTCTGACAAACTCCAAACAATAGGAAACATTTTCTCAGATTGAGTTGTTGATCCTCTGGAACGATTTTATCTAATAATAAATTTGTTCTCACAATGCATCCCCGATTCATGGGTACAAATAATAGGTGAATTATTTCAAGCATTATTCCCTTTCAATATTGTTGACTGACTCATAAATTACATCCATTATCTTAGAATAAATCTAAACTTTGCTTCCTCTTGACTGAGTTATTATTGCTGACACCTTGGAGACCAAATTTTAACTAATGTTATACAATCTACTTTTAAAATTACTTCACACAGCAGCTGTAAATCATTTCCCACAAGGTCAAATCAGATAATTATAGTGATTTTCATTCACACTGGCTTCAATTCTCCAATAGAGATATTAAACAAATTTGGTTAATACAGCCATTAGGAACATCTACACATGAGAACAGTAAATTACTAAATGAAATATATTGTTTTATATCTGAAGCAAAGACATGTTCTTCTTTGGCGTATCAACATATTTCAGTAGCCTGGTTTGCACTCATTGACAAGGGAATGGCTTTGTTCATTAACCCTGTACATTTTCACAGAGATAGTTTATGAGTTTGCCACCAGAGAATTCTACAAATCTTGTGTCTCGTCCGGGGCTGTATGCGAATGGTAAAGGGAAGGAGGGCCCTCTGTGATCTCTGCTGCCCTCCGAGTCATCCATCATGGGCCTCTGTGATCTCTGCTGTCCTCTGGCTCTTTGACCATATCCAATTTCTCAAACTTCCAGTAATTGCCCCACCTTTACCATTCCCCATTTCCCTCTCTGACCTTATCTCCATACCTGCTCGTCACCTCCCTCTGATGCTCCTGCCCCCTCCCTTTCTTCTATGACCTCTGTCCCCTCCTATCAGATTCTCCTTTCTCTAGCCCTTTATCTCTTCCACCAATCAACTTCACAGCTCTTTACTTCACCCCTCCCCCTCCCGGTTTCACCTATCACCTACGACCTACTTCCTCCTCCCCCCCCCCCCCCCACCTTCTTATACTAACCTCATCTTCTTTCTTCAGTCCTAATGAAGGGTTTGGCCTGAAATGACAACTGTTTACTGTTTTTCATAGTTGCTGCCTGGCCTGCCGAGTTCCTCCAACATTTTGTGTGTGTTTCTTTAATCTTTCCACTCTTAGGTCTACTGCATAGCATGAGGAACATTTATTTTAACACTGACAACAACAGGCACGCAGATCTATTGCTCAGCTTGTCAGTCAAACATTTTGCTACTTCCTTCCTAAAAACCTCACAAGCTCATCAACAGCAAACAACATGTTTCAAGTAGCAGAACTAAAAAATTCGAAGCTAATTATTGAATGTATATATAAAGACAAAGCAACATTGCTTTCAGAAGAACTTTGATAAAGTGGCATAAATAATGAAAATTAAAGGAAACTTCTGTGGACATTGATGTAGAATATATAAAGAGGTCAGATGTCTATTTGAAAAGTGTGAATATAAGATAAATGGAAAGGACATGGTTTGAACTGGAAACAGGTAAACAGCACCCTTTGGTGAGTGAACAGGCTTGCTTTTCTATTAGCATTTCCCTGGTACATTTATACTACATGTTATATAATGCTCCAATATTCTACTGAAAACATAAATGACAGCACATGAATAACTTAGCACATTAAATTAGCACATTTACAGCTAGAGCAGAAACAGCAGATGAAGGAATTAATTTTTAAATATAAGGATTTGTTTCCAGATGTTCCGAGAAGGACTACTATAGCTTCACATGATGTAGATGTTGGAGATGCCAAACCTATTAAACAACATCCATATAGGATGAACATAGAAAAATGTGAACTTGCTGAGAAAGAAATTAAATATATGTTAGAGAATGATATTATTAGACATTCTAACTCGAATTGGAGTTCGCCATGTGTTATGGTGCCAAAACCAGATGGTAGTATTAGGTTTTGTACGGACTATAGGAAGGTGAATGCTGTAATGAAAACAGATGCATATCCAATTCCTAGAGTAGATGATTGTGTAGATAAAGTTGGAAAAGCAAAGTTCCTTACAAAGATTGATTTATTGAAAGGGTATTGGTGTGTTCCATTAACGGACAGAGGTAGAGAGATTTCTGCATTTGTAACTCCATCTGGGCTATATGAATATAATGTTCTTCCATTTGGGATGAAGAATGCCCCAGGTACTTTCCAGAGGATGATTAACTCTGTGATTCAGGGATTGAAAGATACTGATGCTTATATTGATGATTTAGTGACAGGAAATGATACTTGGGAAGCACACATTATTGCAGTGGAGAAATTGTTTGAAAGGCTTTCAAAAGCTAACTTTATTAATTTAGCTAAGAGTGAATTTGGACATGCCACTGTGACTTACCTTGGTTATGTTGTGGGTCAAGGTAAGGTAGCTCCTGTTCAGGCAAAAGTTCGGTCAATTTTAGAGATTCCCACTCCGACGGGTAAAAAAACTCTCAGAAGATTCTTGGGAATGGTAGGATATTATCGAAAATTTTGTAAGAATTTTGCTAATGTTGCACTTCCATTAACTAACCTTTTGCAGAAGAATGTGAAGTTTGTGTGGACAGTGCCTTGTCAAGAAGCATTTGAAAAATTGAAAACAATGATATGTCAACAACCTGTGCTTAAGGCACCTGACTTTGAAAAACCTTTTTCATTAGCTGTAGATGCTAGTGATGAGGCTGCGGGAGCAGTATTAATACAAAGGAATGAGGGGGATGCGTTGATCATCCAGTAGCTTACTTTTCTAAGAAATTTAATAAGCATCAAAGAAACTATTCGACAATAGAGAAGGAATTGTTATCTCTTTTTTTAGCTTTAGAATATTTTGAGGTATATGTTGGTACAACTCAAAAACCACTTATTGTTTACACTGATCATAAACCGTTAGTTTTTCTGAGTAAGATGAAAAACAAAAAATAGAAGATTATTAAATTGGAGTTTGATGTTACAACAGTACAATATTGTGATAACTCATATTAAAGGTAAAGATAATGTGGTTGCTGATTGTCTATCTCGATGTTGAATGTACAATGTAATTTTTTTTGGAGTGGTTTTTTTTAATTGTAACACCCCTACTGTATTGTGAGTTGTAAGATGTTATATGATGGTATTGTATATTGTGTATGTTATATAATTTATACATTTGTTTTTCTTGTAAGTAATTGTTAAAATATTTGTTCTTGTCAGACCAAAAATGTTTTTTTGGAGGGAGGTGTTACGTACCCGTGACACGTGACAGTGGTACCCTTGTCCCGTGACTGGGGTTGAAGCTATACTGGACTTGAGGTAATGGTCTTGTGATGGTGGAGTGACATCATTTTCCCGCCAGTAGAGGTCATGTGACAGGGTTTTTTTTACAGGGTATAAAAGGAGGAGCCCTCCCTGTGAGGAGGGGCAGTTTGTGGCTGGATTTGCCATGTTGACTTCATGCCACTGCGTGATTTAATGTTGTGACGCAGTTTAGTTGAAAGATGAAGTTTTATCTAATGCCTAAAGTTTAAAAGGTCATTGCCAGCAGTTTTTTTACAATACTGCTAGTTGAGAATCAGTGGAGAGTGAAGATCAGAGTTCGAGAGTTAAAGATCGAGGAGAATCGATTTTCGACGGTGAAACAGGTTTGACCTTTGTTTGATCCTTATTCGGAAGGATTTCGTTGACTATTCTCGTGTTAATCCCTGGGATGACCAGAAAGGATTTGAGAATGGTGATAAAGGAAAGGTCAGTGCGTTTAAGTCATTACGTTTCATAAAATTCTTCATGGGAAGAGTTCGACTTTGGAAACTGAAGAAAAACGACGTGAAAGAGAATTTAAATCATCTTAAAAGTCTCTCCTTTTAAATGGACTGTGAGCATTTTGAACTTTTGGCAATACCACTTTAAAGAACTTTTTTTTGCAACATCGCTTTAAGAACTGTTTGAGCTACATCCCTTTAAGAACTGTTCAAGCTGCCACACAGCAGCTGATTTCCGGTTACGTTAGTGTTTGTTTACTTTTGGGGGGTTTGTTTTCAGTGTTTAATAAACGTGTTATTTGTTATGAAAACCCTTGCCTAACTCACATATATTTATTGTTGCCTGAATCCGTAACAATAGGTTGACATAAATGTAGTTTACCTCGCTATACGGCAATGAAAAAGAACACTTTACCTAGTGATCGCCTCCCCATTAAGCCGAAAAACTTCGTAGGATTTGGTTTCCTTTGAATATAGTGCGAGGAATCCAAAACAGAGATCTTTTCCGGTGTCCTTTTCTGAAATCAAGCAATGTTGGAGAGCGTGAGGAGCCGGGCTGGATTTTATCACCTGTTCAGCAGCGCTCTCTCTATCAGACAGGAGGAGCATCAGGCCAAGCAAGGAGAAAACAAACTGAATAGGAACATTAAACCTAGTTTCCGCTATGCGATCCTAGTCTTTGACTTTTAAAGTGCTATCTCAGGAGTGCGCATTGTTAAAGAAAGCAACTTAGTTGAAAATGGCCAAGCACTTTGGTCTTGTCAAAGCGCTGCTTCTTCGATCAATCAATGTCCTATCACTTTGGATATTGACCATCTTTATTATCTTATGGCACAGATCCCCCCTCCCCCCCATGGATCCCACGCAATAAAACACAGATTGCCTACCATCACACTCAAGGTCTGCAAATAATTCTATACAGATTCTGATGAAAAGCCCAGGGAAGATGGCTCTAGTTTCTCCACAGGTGCTGCCTCACTGAGAGCTTCCAGCAGTTTCTGTTTTCATTTATTTCCGGTTTCTGAGATCGACAAGATTATTTTATGCTGGGAATTTGCGCTGTTTGCTGATACCTCCGTCAAAGTTAATCGCAGCCTGGTGCTCTGATATGCAATACTTGATTTCCAAACACTGTCAACTCACATACATTTAAAATTCCCCACGGTTACTGGAGCATCTCCTGGCGTCTCATCCATGGGACAGAGGTTTCAGAGAAACCTGGTTTTTTTTTGCAGTCGCTACATTATTCTAATTATATCCTTGACCCTCCACTTCCTGGTAGCTAGCTGGGAAATGGAACTAGAAAGTGGAATTGGAATGTTACGTGTGGACGGGTTGGGCCAAAAGGTGTGAAACCATGCTGTATAAAACATGCCGTTTTACGACTCCATAAAAGAATAAAGTGCGGATTTAAAAAGCTCTCCTTTTATGCTCTGGCAGATTTAATTCCAAAAAGGTAACTGTAAGTGAATTGCTCACATACAATTACCTCCGCATCTGATTACTCCTTCACAAGTATCCAATTCGAAATCCGCTTTCATAAAATCTCCTTACAGTCACCAACCATTTTCTGATCCAAATTTGATGAAACCCCTGTGACTTACACAGCAATGAATATGTCTTATTTATCGTTATTTTATTGCAACTGGCATTCTCATCTATGATAGAATATTTTGGGACCACATTTTGATACGTGTAAATGCTAAACCCACAAGTGACCATTATATATTACAAACCTCAGAAGGTATTTAAAGTAAACTGACTGTTGTAAATGTAAATTTACTTTTTTCCCGCTCCCTCGCCGTAAATAGTGACTTTCCAACATTACCTGAATTTGGTTGCTGGCATGCCATGGTGATGTATCTTCACAAAAGACTGCTGCCAAAATCAGGAGGACTGCAGTCAGTGCAAGCAGGCAGTGATTTTTCATCCCAGAAGTGGGGAGGGTGGTAGTCACGAAGGAGCAGTTTGACAGTGTACGATTCAACCCTTACTCTCAACTGAAGTCCAGTAAGTGCAGCACAATTTATACCCTGAGCTGTTGGGTCGATACTGTGCAGGTATATAAATAGCCCTCCTGGTATTCAAAGATGAACGAGACATCCTTCAGTGTAACAAGATGAATTAAAGAATCGACCTTTGAGTTCAGAGCTGTCAGGATCTATAGTATATTTACATATCGTCTGAGTTCTTAAACCATTTCTCAGATATAAGTCATAATGTGACCATGTGCCTTAATCGAAGTCAGTATTTTGCATTTTATTTGGTTTCTCTGTAACAGATGGTAAGGAGTCGGTCATGTATCAATAACCTTGGCAAAACACTATGTCAAACACTGAAGTTAACTCTTCTAAGGACGGTTAATATAACAGATATTGTGTTATCAAAGCAAAAGAAAATATTCAATCTAACAGGTTATCTTCAGTTAACAAGACTGATGTTCATAGTTACTGGTAATTATAGAACAGTATCAACAAACAGATTTTAACCTCAGATAAAACATTCTTTTCTGTTATCTCTATCTCCCTCTCTCTCCATCTCTGTCTATCTCTCTCTGTAATGAACTGCTGGATGTAGAGTCACTGAGAGCATTAAGAGGTGTCTGAATGAGCATTTAATTTGCCTAGGTGTTGAAGACTATATGCCAAGTGCAGAATATTAACATGGATGAGTACACAGAGGTCAACATGGTCATGGTGGGCCGTATGTCCAATTTCTATGCTCTATGACTCTATATGATTCCATCAATCTTGTAACTATGTCCCTTGCTCAAGAGTCTCCCACAAGTGAAAGCATCTGGACATCTCCTGTGTGCGACTCGCTGAGGATCTTAGAAGACCACCTTTCATAGAAGATAGAAAAGTACAGCAGAGGAACAGGCCCTTCAGCCCACAATGCTGTGCTGAACCAGTTAAATTAGCAATCCAATTCAATCTTCCAATCTTCTAAGGAACATAGATCTAATTTATTTTGGCACTCTCTTTCTGATTACTAGCCTAGAAAATCACTTCTTGACTACGTCCATGCCAATTTATATTTTCTTAACAAAGGAGAACCAAAAGATACATGGTATTCCAGGAGTCGTTTCATCAGCACCTGTACAATTCTAATAACTCTTCCTTATTTCTGAACTCCAATATCCTTCCATAAAAGGCAAACGTACCATTTCAAATGCTAACATTCTGACTTTGTGCTAATGACCAGCTGTCCTTCTGCACATTGCTCATCTGTAATCTAAAAGGCAAGTTAATGATCTGGGTGCATGTATGGGGGGAAATATCATTCTGAGCTACTCCACTAAGTGAACACAATTGTCAGTCCAACTCCAAGGAAGAACACAGGCATAATATCTATGCTAAAGCACTCTAAGTGATGCACGTATTAATGTACCACAAAGGTCACATCTATACTGACTAGAAGAAGAGGGTGTGTTTAACGTCCATGTATTGTGCAAAATTTCTGCTCACCACCTGATCAACGATGTGAGCCAAAAGCAGTTTTCAGGCACAAGATGTACAGACGCTCACAAAGGATGTGAAGCTTCATAACATTATGGTTTAAAGTACTCCACATATGATTAACTAAAAATTTATCAAAAAGTAATAGGCTACTTGGAGAAATTCAGATCAAATAAACTAGGGAACATGATATTAGATAAGCAGTCAAATTGAATAATCAAATGAGAGTTGAGATTGAATGACCAAGAAGGTAAAGTATATTTCACAAAAAAAGCCAAAGTACACTTTACAAAATCACTGGCATCAAAAGTCATTGAAGTATAAAATATTGGATGAAATTGCAGTTGAAACTTACTTCCTGGTAGTAACTAAGCTCTGTCCTATTTATACACAAATCTATAATCAATTGAGGGTTACAAATGCAAAGTTCCAACTCTGAAAGTACTTTACAGTTCATGCCTCACAGGGATTGGGTAGAAACAGAGAGGAGCAAAAAGGTTCTTTGTAGATGAGGGGAATCCCAAAGGTGAACAGACCTTTAGAGAAGAGCAAAGATATTGATCAAACAATAAAACAAACTATGTATCGGCTCCACAGTCTTTGAGATTCAGAGGTGGCTGGCACAATGAATATCCACATGAAGCTGCTTCTCGCCAGATTGCTTCACAGGCCAGAAGCTCCATGTTGCTCAGACTTGCATAGACCTGGTTAGACTCACATTAAACATGTAGAGCAGGGGTTTCCAAACTGGTATCCATGGACCATTCGATTAATGGTAAGGGTCCAGGGTATAAGAAAGGTTGGGAACTCCTGGTATAGGGGGTCTAAGGATACTGCTGTGGTACTAAGTCAATTGCTGCAGCTTATAAAAGTTCTGTAAATGTTATCATAAATACAAGTTTCTGCAGATGATGGAAATCCAGAGTGTCTATGGTGAGGATTAAACAGTCAGTGTTTTGGACTGAGACCCTTCACCAGGACTGGAAAGGAAGGTGGAAGAAGCCAGAATAAGAAGGTGGGAGGACTGCAAGGAGATAAAGCTGGCAAGTGATACATAAAGAAGTAGGAATCTGATAAGTGAAGAGTGGACAGTGTTTGAGTCATTATTTGAGGCTTTAGCTCTTCGAGGCTTCAGTGAGAGATGGTGAAAAGCTGTAAGTAGATTTTTATTTCCAGTTCACTTTTTGTTTCCTCCTTTATATTTGCACAGTTAGAACAGTAGAGTTGCCAGGCAGGATAGTTAAATACTCCTCTTGTGGGATGTGGGAAGGCAGGGGGCCCTCCAGTGATCCCGACAACTTCACCTGTGAGAAGCTCATCCAGCTGCAGCTTCAAACGTTCCACATTAAGGAATTGGAACTGGATGAACTTCAACTCATTTGGAAGTCTGAGGGGATAATAGGTAGGATATATAGAGAAGTAATTACACCCAGTGAGCAGGACAGAGGAGACTGGCCACAGTCAGTAAATTGCCAGTGGAGAGTGTTGTGGCCATCCCAACAACAACAGGTATATCACTTGGAATACTGTTGGGCGGGGTTTGGATAACTTAGCAGAGAAAGGTCACAATGGTTGGGTTTCTGGCACTGAGTCTGATTCTGACTCGCAAGGGAGGGGGAGAGAAGGGGTGAGCTGTGGTGATAGGGTATTCATTAGTCAGAGGAACAGAAAGGAGGTTCTGTGGATAAATTCCAGGATGGTATATTGCATCCTGGGGGCCAGGGTTGAGGACATCTCAAGTCCTCAGCATTCTTAAGTGGGAAGGCGAGCAGCCAGAGGTCGTGACTAAGGAGTTGGTGGAAGGCATCAGATATTTGGATCATTGGTCTCTTTTCCAGGGAAGGTATAGAAGAGACGGTTTGTCCTTGAACTGGGGGGGAACTAATAGCCTAGCAGGAAGATTTGCCAGTGCTGCACCGGGAGGCAGGGGTGTAAACTCGAGTTGCAGGGAGATGGGAAACAGAATGCTAGAACAGAGAGTGGGGATATTGTGGATACAGATGTTGCTAAGACTGAAGATGAAATCAGGAATCAAAAGGTTGAACGTGGTGTGACTAATATCCTGGGTTGTGTATAGTTCAATGCAAGAAGTATTATGGGAAAGGCTCAGGGCATGGGTCGACACCTGAAATTATGATACGGTAACCATTAGTGAGACTTGCAGGAGGGGAAGCACTGCTCAAGATTCCAAAGTTCTGTTGTTTTAGACGCAGCAGAGTGGCGATGATTAAAGGGTGTTACTAGCCAGGGAAAATGTCACAGCAGTGCTCAGTCAGGACAGACTGGAGAACTCATCTAGTGAGGTATTAGAGGTAGAAATGAGGAATAAGAAAGATGTGACCACGTTAATGGGTCTATATTATAGAACACTCAACTGTCCGCAGGATTTAGAGGAACAAATTGGTAGGGATATTGCAGACTGTTTCAAGAAACATAAGGTTGTTATAGCGGGTGATTTTTAACTTTCCACATATTGACTCTGAGACTCCCGTACTGTAAAAGGTTTAGACAGGATGGCGTCAGTCAAATATGTTCAGGAAAGTTTCCTTAATCAGTACAAAAAAGTCCTAACGAGAGAGTGTGCAATATTTCATCTATTATTAGAGACTGACACAGAGCAGGTGATACAAGTTTGTGTAAGGAAACACTTTGTATATAGTGATCATAAAGCCATCAGTTTCCAAATAAATATGTAAAATGATAGATCTGGTCCACAGGTTGAAAATCTAAATTGGACAAAGGCTAAGTTTGATGGATCTGGCTAGTATGGATTGGGACAGACTGTTTTCTGGCAAAGATGTACTTGGTAATGGAGGGGCCTTCGAAAATGAAATTTTGAGAGTACAAAGCTTGTATGTGCCTGTCAAATTAAAAGGTAAAGATAACAGTTTTAGGGAACCTTGGTTTCCAAGAAATATAGTGGCCTTGGTTAAGAAAATAAAGGAGATGCATAGCAGGTATAGGCAGGTAGGAACAAATGAGGTACTTGAGGAGACAAGAAATGCAAGGGAACACTTAAGAAAGAAATCAGGAAGGCTAAATACAAGAAGGCATGAGGTTGCCCTAGCAGACAAGGTGAAGGAGAATCCCAAGGGATTCTACAGGTATGTTAACAGCTAAAGGAAAGCAAGGGACAAAATTGGTACTCTGGAACATCAGAATGGTAATCTTCGCATGGAGCCGGAAGAGATGGGGGATTGTATCTGTATTCACTCAGGAGATGGACACAGAGTCTATAGGAGTGAGGCAAAACCACAACAACTTCATACAGATTACAGAGGAGGAGAAGGTTGCTGTCTTGAGGCAAATTAGGGTGGATATTAATATGCAGCAGCCTCTCCGGTCTCTGGATTGGGGATTGCCAAACGTTATGTGGATTTTCTGGTGTAGTCTGTTTTGTCGTGTGCTTTTGTGATATCATTCTGGAGGAACGTTGTCTCATTTTTAAAATTGCATTGCATTTGTGGTTTCTAAATGACAATAAACTGAATCTGAATCTGAATCTGAAATATCAGGAGCCCTTCCCGATATTTAACTCATCCTTAGTGAGAGGTGATATACTGGAGAACTGGAGGACAGCTGATGTTGTTCCGCTGCTTAAGAAAGTCTGTAAATAGAAACCAGGAAATAATTGGCCAGTGAGCCTGACATCAGTAGTAGATAAGCTATTGGAAGGTATTCTTAGGGACCAGATATATGAGTATTTAGACAGACAGGGACTGATAGACAGCATGGCTTTGTGCATGGTAGCTCATGCCTAACCAACTTTATAGAGTTTTTTTAAGGAAGTTGCCAGGAAAGTTGATGAAGGCAAGGTAGTAGATGTTGCTTACATGGACTTGAGCAAGATATTTGACAAGGTCTCAAATGGCAGGCTGGTGAGGAAGGTTCCGTTACTCGGCATTCAAGATGAGGTACTAAATTGGATTAGACATTGGCTTTGTGGGAGAAGCCAGAAGTGGTAGTACATGGTTTCCACTCTGACTGTAGGCCTGTGACTAATGGTGTGCCTCAGGAATTGGTATTGCATCCTATGTTGTTTGACATCTATATCAATGATGTAGATGATAATGTGGTTAACTGGATCTGCAAATTTGCAGATGACACTAAGATTGGGGGTGTAGTGGACAGCAAGAGAGACCATCAGAGTTTACAGCAGCATTTGGACCAGCTGAAAAAATGGCAGATGGAATTTAATGCAGACAAGTGTGAGGTGTTGCACTTTGGGGGGACCAACCAGGGTAGGTCTGACACAGTGAATGGTAGGGCACTGAGGAGTGTGGTAGAACAAAGGGATCTGGGAATACAGATCCATAATGCATTAAAAGTGGCATCACAGTTAGATAGGGTCATAAAGAAAGCTTTTGGCACATCGGCCTTCATAACTCGAAGCATGGAGTAAAGGAGATGGGATAGAGGCCTAATTTGGAGTATTGTTGGTAGTTTGGTCACCCACCTACAGGAAAGTTGTAAATGAGGTTGAAAGGATACAGAGAAAATTTACAAGGATATAACCTCTCCTTGCTTCCCACCTGTTGTTCCCACCTGCTTTAAAAAGAACATTGTCATCCTAATACCCACGCAAAAGGAGGTCATGTCAAAATGACAGTCATCTGTGGTTCTGACATCCACAATCATGAAACGCTTTGAGACGGTGGTCACAGCACACATTAACACCAGCCTTCCAGATAACTCAACCAACTACATTCTGCCAACTGGCAAAACAGGTCTACAGCTGATGCCATCTCCCTGGACGTACACTCATCTCTGGTGCATGTGCATAGTTAAGATTCCTACACTAAACTGTTCTTTATTGATGACAGCTCTGTCTTTAACACTACAATTTCAAGCATACTCATCTCCAAACTCCTAGACCTAGGATTTAACACTTCACTTTGCAACTAAATCCTTAACTTCCTTAACTGACTGACTGTAATCAGAGGCAGCAACATCTGTCATGATTCTTCTCAACACTGGTGCACACTACTCTACAAAAATCAATTGAAATACAAATTATTTCTATTTTGTAAACATATTTCCAGAAATAGAATTCACAACATGATTGTCATCTTTAGCCAGTTTACAATCAATGTAATCTATCAGCACTGCATGCAGAGCTTCAGAAAGGAAAATCAGACAAATTCCAATTTTTAAAATCACAATGAGGTAAACAATAATCTTTGGTATTTTACCAATAAGTAAAAATACAGCTAGAAACAGAATTGAAGATCTGATAGATGGTTTTAGCCAGTAAAAAGTTATGTACATTGGGCTTTTCCTTTTTCAATTCATTTATCAAATGGGACGTTAAATGCCTGAGCAAAGTCTATGCAGGTCAAATGCTCTGCTAAAGCACATTTCATTTAGCTAGTTATGAACTTCCTTTAACAAGTTCAGGCTGACAAACATAGTTTATCATGTGTCTCCCCAAATGCTGATTTAGGCTGTTGTTCAGAAAAATTTCCAACAAGTTGCTGAGGCAGACTGACTGAACCATGGTTACTCAGTCTGTGGTTTTCTCCCTTTTTAAACGATGACACCACACGATCAAGTGTCCAGTCCTCTGATACCAAGCCTGTTACTGATAAACAATCACAAATTATCATCAAAGCCTTTACTGTTTCCTCCCTTACTTCTTCTTTGGGTCTGGGTTCCATTTTACTTGGGCCTGTTGATTTCCCTATTTTAAAAATGTTAAATGCCTTTTGAAAGTACTTGAAACTAAAATATTATCTGGGAGGGTCAATACAGATGGATTTAGTCCTATTTGTCACAACGAGAAAAGGGATTTTCACATTTTGTGATCACTCTACATTAAAATATTTTTGAAAGAAATATTTTTGAAATGTCTTGAAGCAAAATCAAAGGGATGTTGATAAATATTTTGAAGTTCAACAGAGGAAAAATTTGAATATTGCACACTGCAATTCTATTTTGTGTCACTTTAGCTCTAAGTTTATAAGCAACACGTTGTTTGGTATCTCTCTACATAAGTTAACAGTATTTGAAAAAATACTTATGAAATGTTCTGAAGTAATATCAGAAGGATTATGTTGCTAAATATTTTAAGATTCAATAGAGTACAAATTTGTACTTTATATTGTGTCACTCAATTCAGATTGTTGGCTGTTCAGTCCATATTAGAAGCTGCAAAAGTAACCAAAACTCTTTCTTTTTTTATTATATTCTTCTTGTTCTTCATGCTGAGGGATCTAAAGTAGGAGAAGCTGCTTGAAATAGAACTGACCACAGTGCAATTAGAATTACGCTCACTGGTCACTTTATTAGGTACTGCTCTACCAAATAAAGTGGCTACTGAGTGTAGATCCTTGATCTTCTGCTACAGAGTTCCAACCATTTCCAAGGATGTTGTGTGTTCAGTGACACTCTACTGCACAGCACAGTTGTCACTTGTGGTTATTTGTGTTTTAGTCTCCTTCCTGTCAGTTTGAACCAGCCTAGCTATTCTCTTCTGACCTCTTGCATTAACAAGGCGTTTTCGCCCGCAGAACTGCCGCTCAGTGAAAGTTTTTTTGCTTTTCATACCAACTTCTGTAAACTCTAGAGCAGGGTTTCTCAACCAGGGTTCTGTGAGAAGTCGAGAGAGGTTTCACAAGAGATCATGATTTTAAAAAAGCATAGTTTTTGAACGGCATGACATGCAATGCTTTTTTTCACAGTGGTGGGCAGCTGTGAGCAATCTCATTCGAGGTCTTTCGACACAGTATAGCTGTATGCACCAGGACCACGTTTATTTGGTTGGGTCCATTCTCAGTTTGTGATGGGCTGGGGAGGCCATTGATAGTTGGTGATTGCTGTATTGCACAAGGGGAGGCCGTTGATAATTGGTGAGTGTTGTATTGCACGGAGGGGAGTACGGTAGGCTGATGAGGAGTGTGCAGTGCGTTTTCCAAGCATTGAATGGACTCACCCAACATGGGCAGTGACAGCAGCCTCACCCTCCCGAATTACCTCCCTCAACGTCCTCTTACGTACTTCCCAACTGCCTCTTTTATTAACCCCTGTGTTTTACAGACATGTCTGATGGTCCAATGTGACAGTTTTTCAAGTGGAGGTGTGAGATGGAAGAGGAGGATTCCAGGCCTATGGACAATTCTGATAAGGTTTGTGATGAAGAATTATAATCTTCTGAGCCATTTCACTGCATTCATGCAACAACAGACACACAACAAAAGTCCGTCTTTACACTGAAAGCTACTTATCAATGGATTTTACGCGGACTGGTGATCTAAGTTAGACCATAAGAAATAGGAGCAGAATTAGGCCATTCAGCCCATTGAATTGCTCCAGCATTCCATCATGGCTGATCCCGGATTTCAAGAATGGTAAGCTAAGCTTAACTACCTGGTTTTCAAGAAAGGCTGGCTAAGAATTCATTCTCTACTCAAAGATTCATTGACAATTATTTTTGGATTATTATGTCTACAACTTACTGATCACGTTAATGTACCATGAGCTGTAGAAATAACTATTTTTACGCAGGGGTTTCCAGCTGAGACCTGAAAATTATTTCAAGAGTTCCCACGGGGCAAAGAGTTTGAAAAATGCTGCTTTAGAGACTGTTGAGCGTGAAAATTACAGGAGACCAGTAGTTTCAGGAATACTGCCTCATTTTTTTAATTAGCACTAAACAGAAGGTATATTTTTAACACATTTTCCTAAATGAGTTACCCCCTGATTCTGCGTTCGATGGTAGAGAGAGCAACACAATGTAACTGATTAAGATGAGGATGCCTCACTTCATGATTATTCAGCTGGAGTGTTCGCTCTGTGACTGGGATTACAGAAGCTGCTCTATGTCAGAGACTGACTCCAAGATGCCACAGTTGTACAGTGTGGGTTACAATGTATGTGCCCAGTTTTCAGCGTGGATCCAACTGGAAAACCAAGAGCATCAAACAAATTCCTGATTAGGATTTTCGGGGCCAACTGCTGCAGTTACGAATTTTATTAATTTTGCAATTATTGTTTGTTCTTATCTCACAGTCATGAAGTTATACAGCAGCGAAGCAGGTCATTTGGCCCAAACAGCTCCTTTCTCCATTAAAGTTATTTTAAGGCTTTCACTGTGGCTGCATTTTCAGCCTCATCTCCTGTACAAAATGTTGAACATCTCAGTGCGATTGCAGTTAAAGAATAGACCTGAAAGAGGAGACTTTGGTGTGTTTTGTCTGTGAGAGAACACATTATTCCTTTGCAAAATGCAGAAAATGCTAGAGGAACTCAGCAGGTCAGGCAACATCTCTGAAAATGAGTAAACAGTCGACACTTTGGGCCGAGACTCTTCATCAGCCAAAGCCGTTGACTGTTTATTCATTTCCATAGATGCCACCTGACCTGCCAAGTTCCTCCAACATTTTGTGTGATTTGCCTTGGATTTCCAGCATCTGCAGATTTTTTCACGCTTGGGACATCACTTTTTCGTATGAAGTTCTATACTCACAAGCCATAAGACATAAGTGAAGAATTAGGCCATTCAGCCCAACAAGCTTGCTCCAAAAGGCAGAACTTATTACCAGAATTAAAATGCATCAGTGTCTAAGCAAGAAACAACATTTGCTAGATTAATGGGTTATTTCACAAGAGAAACACAATTTGATACCGCCTCATGATCCAGATGGCACTTCAAAGCTGTGGGGAACAAAATGAAAAGAACTAGGAATAAGCATCAAATGGTTTTGTCAAATAAAAAATAAAAGAAAACAGATAAAGTCACAGACAAGATGAAGGACAGTCCTAAGGATTTCTACAGATATACTAAGAGCCAAAGAATAGCAAGGAACAAAATAGGTCCTCTAATTTGGCCCATTGTGACCAGTTTTCATCAACCTACCTGTGTGAAAGATATAAATAAGATTGGAATAATGCAGAGAAAATTTATGAGGAAGTTGCCAGGACTTGAGGAATTGAGCCATACGGAAAGGTTGAACAGGTTAGGACTTTATTCCCTTGTAAGGACATCTTCCAACAGAATACTCAACAGACAGACTTCGTTCAAAGTGCACGCAGAGCAGACCTTCCCAATCATCCTGTGTTAAACAAAGGAAGAAGAGAGCAAGGCTCTTCCAGGTGGTATTGTTTACACCCAGTATATTTGAAACTGGACACCAGACATCTAACTAATAGGAAAAACAGCTGCATCTTCCAAACTAGCCAATCCGAATAAGGCACCCCCCACCCCCTACACAGGACACTTCACCCCTCAAAAGTTGAGAACGCGATGATCCAACCCTCAGACTACTGTGACTCTCATGAACTCCCAACTAAGTTGTACATAAAACACAAGAGTACAATACCTAGTACTGTAAACCCAATAGTCTCCTCCCAGTATGCTATAGTAGTCCATCAGCCTCCCTGCGCCCCAAAAGGCCACCAGCCCCATGTTGGAGTGTAATAGGCAATGAGCCGGTCCCCCACTTAATTTTATACACTGACACTGAGATATAATCAACCAGGTGAGTGATTATCTCCAACCCATCAGGAATGTAGGTGTAGCATTCTTCACCAACATCAGTACAAGTGGCACCTTCCTTTGTGAGCAGGTAATCCAAAGCACCAGTTCCCAGAACTGTCTAGCTGTAGCCATGCTGAGAAAGGCCATGCCGTTCAAAACATCCTTCCGTTGTAACAGCTATGCTACCGACCAGCATGGGAAAGGTGTTTATTCAGGGTACTGGGAAGGCATCTGATCAATGGGAAAAGCAGCTACACCTCCTAAACTAACCAATCACAATGAAAGCAGCTTTCAACAACCAGAATAAGGCATGCCTCCACAGGACATCCCTAGAACGCAGAAGACTGAGGGGAGGTTGGATAGAGGCATACAAAGTTATGAGGGGGATACAAGAAAGAACACAATTAGAACAACAAAACGTAGTGGGGGTGGCAGGATGGAGATACGTCTCTACCAAAGGAGGTGTAAAATGTTCCTTCCCTCCACTAGCTTTGGTAAGGTGTATCACCTGCTTAGCCCCCTCAACCAGTGTCGGGTGAAACCAGAGGAGCAGGTGGTAGATGGTCCTATGAGCAGTTGGTGCAGTGCTGGTGCACCTGTTTCTGTGCTACAGTTTTCTATGATACTTATTGACTCCATTCCCTACCACAAACCAAAGCATGACATAATGTTACCCTAGTCTTCTTGTGTCTAGGAACGTCTATTTTACTACCAGAGGAAATTAAAATGGAAAACTTGACAATCAACAGGAAACAACCCTATCTTTGACCTTATGATGGAGGGAAGGTCAGTAACACAAGTGCTGAAAACGGTTGGGCTTAGAAAGCAGCTCTGAGATATCTGCAACAATGTCCTGAAATCAAGATGATTGACCTTTATCAACTAGAAATAAAGTTTCTTTGTGTGATGTATGCCTTCAGCCATCACCATGCTTTCCCATTGAATTCAGTTTGACTGGGGCACATTGATGCTTCACTCTGAGATATACTGTGCACTCATGCAATCAAGCCCCATCATGATCACATTGCCTCTGGAACTGAGCTCCTTTATCTTTGGATCAAGGCTGCCGTGAAATATAGGAATAAATGGTTCTGACAAAGGCCAGACTGTGTAGGTTATTGGTACAGTATGTGTTGTGCAATACACTGTTCTTGATACATTCCTTCACTGTAATGATGGAGTGGTCAGTTTGCATTCACCTTGTTTATCATAGTCTGGACAAATGTCTATATTTTCAGATAGATGCCAGTTCTGTAGCAGTACCAGAACAGCTTGTGAAGAGGCTGGAACAGCTAGTTCTAGTTAGGCAATGTCAGGAACTATAGACTTGGTGGAGCCAGTGCACTCAGCCGTTTCACAATACCGTTTGAATAGAACATTCTGATGCAGGTTTGGTTTCTGTGATGTGTGGGTGGATTGTGGAAGACATATAATGAGAAAGACAAAACTCATCACCCACTCAGTATATCTGGTTAGAAATTCTTCGACTATTTTCCTTGCACTAATCATTTCACACAGTTGATCCTGGAGTCCAGTGGTCAGAGTTGGTGCTTTGGAAAGTGAGGAAGATAGATAGATAGATACTTTATTCATCCCCATGGGGAAATTCCAACTTTTTTCCAATGTCCCATACACTTGTTGTAGCAAAACTAATTACATACAATACTTAACTCAGTAAAAAAAAATATGATATGCATCTAAATCACTATCTCAAAGCATTAATAATAGCTTTTAAAAAGTTCTTAAGTCCTGGCGGTAGAATTGTAAAGCCTAATGGCATTGGGGAGTATTGACCTCTTCATCCTGTCTGAGGAGCATTGCATCGATAGTAACCTGTCGCTGAAACTGCTTCTCTGTCTCTGGATGGTGCTATGTAGAGGATGTTCAGAGTTTTCCATAATTGACCGTAGCCTACTCAGCGCCCTTCGCTCAGCTACCGATGTTAAACTCTCCAGTACTTTGCCCACGACAGAGCCCGCCTTCCTTACCAGCTTATTAAGACGTGAGGCGTCCCTCTTCTTAATGCTTCCTCCCCAACACGCCACCACAAAGAAGAGGGCGCTCTCCACAACTGACCTATAGAACATCTTCAGCATCTCACTACAGACATTGAATGACGCCAACCTTCTAAGGAAGTACAGTCGACTCTGTGCCTTCCTGCACAAGGCATCTGTGTTGGCAGTCCAGTCTAGCTTCTCATCTAACTGTACTCCCAGATACTTGTAGGTCTTAACCTGCTCCACACATTCTCCATTAATGATCACTGGCTCCATATGAGGCCTAGATCTCCTAAAGTCCACCACCATCTCCTTGGTCTTGGTGATATTGAGACGCAGGTAGTTTGAGTTGCACCATATCACAAAGTCCTGTATCAGTTTCCTATACTCCTCCTCCTGTCCATTCCTGACACACCCCACTATGGCTGTGTCATCAGCGAACTTCTGCACATGGCAGGACTCCGAGTTATATTGGAAGTCTGATGTGTACAGGGTGAACAGGACCGGAGAGAGTACGGTTCCCTGTGGTGCTCCTGTGCTGCTGACCACCGTGTCAGACCTACAGTCTCCCAACCGCACATACTGAGGTCTATCTGTCAAGTAGTCCACTATCCAATCCACCATGTGAGAGTTTACTCCCATCTCCGTTAGTTTGTGCCTTAAGATCTTGGGCTGGATGGTGTTAAAGGCACTAGAGAAGTCAAGGAATGTAATCCTCACAGCACAACTGACCCCATCTAGGTGAGAGAGTGATTTGTGCAGCAAATACGTGATAGCATCCTCCACTCCCACCTTCTCCTTATACGCAAACTGAAGAGGATCCTGGGCGTGCCTGGTTTGTGGCCTCAGATTCTGTAAAAAGAGAGAGAAGAAAAAGAATATATTATTTCACTAAGTTTATTCCAAATTAATAGTCCAACTAGTATTCTTTATAAATTTAAATTCTCACAAGCTGATTTTTCTTTGCTGTAGCTGTGGCAATCACTGACACTGCCATAGAGTCAGGGCACTCTTGCAGGCGGGCAGCTGAAAGGAAACAGCAATCACACACATTCCAGCCAATTAGGGTTTCTTTGTAATTGTATTTAACACCCTCCATTTTATTTCACTCTTGTCAAGTCTTGATTGAAGCACAGCGACAATGATTCTCCCTACTTACCTTAGTCTATGCTCCTGGTAAGAAGATGAGTGGTTTAGATAAACGCTGTTAAATGAGCGGTATAAATTTGGTTCAAGGACACTAACTTCAAGCTGCAGTGATATTAGTTTTTAGTTTGTATGACAGTTTTTATTTAGCAGCCCTGTTGGCTTAGTGTTTATTTTTTCCTCGGTTCCTTTCAGTTCTTATTAAAACTTAGAGAACTCTTCATTCCTGTCTTTGTATCTCCCTCTACCCTTGGGCCATCACAGAACTCCTGTCAGCAAAACTTAACCTTCAAAATGGACCCAGCAGAGAGAGAGCAGCTGAAATCGGCACTGAATGTTGTTGGTCAGGTGGGGGAGAAGTTAAAGTCAGTGGAGGCTGGGTTAACAGAATTGTCTCCCACAGTGTGACACCTTCTCTCAGCAGGGCAAGCTCAGTCCATGCTGGAAGAACAAGTGTCAACGACGGTTCAGAAACTCACAACAGACAGCCAGAATCAGGTGGCGCCATTACTGCTCTCACTGCCGTGGTTCAGCAGCTCTTTGCCAGGACGGCCCCACTTCCAGCACCGTCACCATCCCCATCCTCCTCTACGCAGTCTCATCAGCCTCCGCCATTAATGCTCCAATTCCCGTGGCTGCTCCCGACTTGAAGCAAACATTCCTCCAGCAGGCAGGTACACCGGTGACCCCGACAGTTGCAGAAACTTTATTACCCATTGTGAGTTGACATGCCAAGCTCAGCCAGGTCAGTTCAGAGGTGTTGTACATAAACTGGCTTACATGCAGAGTATCTTAGACCGACCCCCAACCAGCCTGTTCGCTGGTCTAGGAGAACATGTTTCTCCTCCAGCCCACTCTTTCCAGCAAATTGCCACTGAGTTCGAGAGAGTGTTTGTTCTTCCAGTACAGGGTCTGGAAGGTACCCACCGACTCCAAGACCTGCACCAAGGGAGAGGGTCAGTGAGAGTTTACGCAGTAAAGTTCCACCCTCCTGTGGTTGAGATGGGGAGGGATGAGAGATCTCTCATCACTGCTTTCCAGCATGGGCTGAGCACAGTGATCCAGCATGAGATCACAGTATGTGATGAACAGGACAGCCTGGATGACCTGATGAATTTGGCCATTCAATAGACAACCATGTAGTTGAGTGGTGCCAAGAGAAGATACCCCAAGCCTCACACTCATCAGATCACCACCTGACTTTACCTCCTCTCTCAACATTCAGTACACATTCTATGGAGGATCACCTTCAGGTCTGGGGCCTGCGCCTATCTCGGGCAGAATGAGATCAGCATAGATGAACGGTTTGCTGCTGCTACCCAAGCGCCCAGTAAAAGAGGAGATTGGTCAGTAAGAAGGGGTATTCTGATCATTTAATTCTTCCTGTAAGCATCTTGTCCTAGTCAAGTAATGCTCCCAGTTGTGTGACCAGGTTATGTTCCCTGTTGTGTGGATCCCCAGACCCATGATCTTCCAGCAGTTATTGACTGTGGGGCAGCTGAGATCTTCAACGATATCGACCGGGCTCATGGATGGGGTCTTCCCTCTCCACAGTTGAGAGACATCAAGGTTCTGGCTGGTTGGTCAGTTTATGGGCCAGTAACATCTATCTTTTGGCAATATTCTTTTAATTTGTGTCAGGAAATGTAGAGGAAACTTAATCCAAAGGCAGAGTAATGGAGACGATGACTTTTGCCCATAATCTGTGTGGATTGGAAATAACATCTCCACCTCACTGACAATCAGCACCGGCACACCAATGCTTATGGATGT
Source organism: Hemitrygon akajei (assembly GCF_048418815.1). Classification (NCBI taxonomy): domain Eukaryota; kingdom Metazoa; phylum Chordata; class Chondrichthyes; order Myliobatiformes; family Dasyatidae; genus Hemitrygon; species Hemitrygon akajei. The sequence continues at coordinate 93,495,018 of NC_133131.1, forward strand.
GTACTTAGTCCACTGCTCTACTCTCTCTCCATCTATAAATTTGCTGATGATACAACCATTGTTGGCACAATTTCAGATGGTGATGAGAGGGCATACAGGGGCGAGATATACCAGCTGGTTGAGAGGTGTTGCAGCAACAACCTTGCACTCAGCATCAGTCAGACCAAAGAGCTGATAGTCGACTTCAGAAAGGGTAAGATCAGGTGACACACACGAGTCCTCTTAAAGGGATCAAAAGTGGAGAAAGGGAGCAATTTCAAGCACATGGGTGTTAGTATCTCCAAGGACCTAACCTGGTCCCAACATATTGATGTCGCTATAAAGAAGGCAAGATAGCATCTATATTTCATTAGAAGATTAAGAACATTTAGTATGTCACCTAAAACACTCGCAGATTTCTACAGATGTACCATGGAGAGCCTTCTAACTGGCTGTATCACAGTCTGGTATGGGGAGGCTACTGCACAGCATCAAAGTAAGCTACAGAGTTGAAAATTTAGTCAGCTCCATCATGGGTACTAACTTCCATTGCACCAAGACATCTGCGAGGAGCGATGGCTCAAAAGGGCGGAGTCCATCATTAAGGACCTCCGTCACCCAAGACATGCCCTCCTCTCAGTATTACTATCAGGAAGGACGCACAGAAGACACACACTCGACAATCCAGGAACAGCTTCTTCCCCTCGCCATCCAATTTCTGAATGGACATCCAATCCATCAACACTACCTTACTGTAATTCATAGTTTTTATTTCTATATTATCACGTATTACATTGTACTTCTGTCACCAAGTGATCAAATTTCACAATATATGCCGGTGATATTAAGCCTGACTCTAATATTGAAGTCTGGCCTGTTGTCTAACCCCTCAGCCTCCTGAATGATCTGGAGTTCATCCAGTTTGAGCTTCAAGTCTTTAACATGGTCTGAAAGAAGATGCACCTGGATGGGTGTAGTCAGTTCTACACATCTGGGTCCAGTTCAGGCCCCTGTCAGCATACGTCCTCCTGAGCTTACTGCTAGTTTAGTCCTGCCTGGTGTTTCAGCTGAATCTTTTAACCTTCTTGAAGACTTCAGCAAGAAGAAGGCCACCTCGCTGCCTCAAGACCAGTCATAAAGTGAAGGACAGTGGCGTTGAACAACACATACCAATAATCTACGCAGTTTAGCCTTTGTCAGAAGATCAGGCAGCATCTGTGGAAATGAATAAACAGTCAATGTTATGGGTGAAGACTCATCTTCAGGACTGAAAAGGAGTGGGGAAGATGACAGAATAAAAAAAGTGAGGAGAGGGGAAGGAAAATGAAGCCAGGTGGGTTGGAAAGTAAAGGGTTGAGAGGAAGGAATTTGACTGTAGAGGAGAGTGGCCCATAGGAGAAAGGGGAGGAGTAGGGGACCCAGCAGGAGTTGACAGGCAGGTAAGAAGATGTAAGGGGTCAGAGTGTGGAACAGAAGAAGAGGGAGGAGCGCAATCAATATTCATGCTATCAAATGGAATATGAAGTATTGCTCCTCCAGCCAGAGTGTGTCGCCATCTTGGCACAAGAGGAGGCCATGGACCAACATATCGGAACAGGATTGAGAATGGGAATTAAAATGTTTCACCACCGGGAAGTTCTGCTTTTGGCAAATGGAGCATAGGTGCTCAACAAAGGTGCCTCCAAATTTACCATGGGTCTCACCTGTGTAGAAGAGACCTCACTCTCTCACCTAGAGGGGGTCAGTTGTGCTGTGAGGATTACATTCCTTGACTTCTCTAGTGCCTTTAACACCATCCAGCCCAAGATCTTAAGGCACAAACTAACGGAGATGGGAGTAGACTCTCACATGGTGGATTGGATAGTGGACTACTTGACAGATAGACCTCAGTATGTGCGGTTGGGAGACTGTAGGTCTGACACGGTGGTCAGCAGCACAGGGGCGCCGCAGGGAACCGTACTCTCTCCGGTCCTGTTCACCCTGTACACATCAGACTTCCAATATAACTCGGAGTCCTGCCATGTGCAGAAGTTCGCTGATGACACGGCCATAGTGGGGTGTGTCAGGAATGGACAGGAGGAGGAGTATAGGAAACTGATACAGGACTTTGTGATATGGTGCAACTCAAACTACCTGCGTCTCAATATCACCAAAACCAAGGAGATGGTGGTGGACTTTAGGAGATCTAGGCCTCATATGGAGCCAGTGATCATTAATGGAGAATGTGTGGAGCAGGTTAAGACCTACAAGTATCTGGGAGTACAGTTAGACGAGAAGCTAGACTGGACTGCCAACACAGATGCCTTGTGCAGGAAGGCACAGAGGCGACTGTACTTCCTAAGAAGGTTGGCGTCATTCAATGTCTGTAGTGAGATGCTGAAGATGTTCTATAGGTCAGTTGTGGAGAGCGCCCTCTTCTTTGTGGTGGCGTGTTGGGGAGGAAGCATTAAGAAGAGGGACGCCTCACGTCTTAATAAGCTGGTAAGGAAGGCGGGCTCTGTCGTGGGCAAAGTACTGGAGAGTTTAACATCGGTAGCTGAGCGAAGGGCGCTGAGTAGGCTACGGTCAATTATGGATAACTCTGAACATCCTCTACATAGCACCATCCAGAGACAGAGAAGCAGTTTCAGCGACAGGTTACTATCGATGCAATGCTCCTCAGACAGGATGAAGAGGTCAATACTCCCCAATGCCATTAGGCTTTACAATTCTACCGCCAGGACTTAAGAACTTTTTAAAAGCTATTATTAATGCTTTGAGATAGTGATTTAGATGCATATCATATTTTTTTTTACTGAGTTAAGTATTGTATGTAATTAGTTTTGCTACAACAAGTGTATGGGACATTGGAAAAAAGTTGGAATTTCCCCATGGGGATGAATAAAGTATCTATCTATCTATCTATCAGGAGTATCAGACACAATATGCAGGTGATATGTTGCCTCATGTGGAAAGACTATTTGGAGCCTTGAATGGAGGAAGTGAATGGGCAGGTGGAGCACTTAGGCCGCTTGGAGGGATAAGTGCCGGGAAGGAGATTAGTAGGGAGGGACCATTGAACAAGGGAATCACAGAGGGGTGATCCCTGCAGAAAGTGGAGGTGGGGACAGAAGTAAAGGTATGTTTAGTGGTAGGATCCCTTTGGAGATGGCGAAAGTTGTGGAGGATGATGCATTGGATGCAGAGGGTAATGGGATCGTAGGTAAGTGCAATAGGAACTCGACCACTGTTAAGATGGCAGGAAGGTGGGATGAACGTCAATGTTCAGGAAAAGGAAGAGATGCAGGTGAGGGAAACTTCAATAGTGGAGGAAAGGAAAACCCATTTCTTATTTAATCATTGTGTAGATGGTCCAACAGAAGGAGAGGATGTACTGGTCCAGGTGTTGGGTATTGAGCCTAGCAACGTGATTGACTGCGGTCGAGCAGTTAAGAAACAGTGTCCATAGTTCCTTAAATTTTAAACTAACTATAGATAAGGATAAATATGGACTTAGTTGGAAGTATTAAATTGGAGCAGGGAAAATTATAAGAGCATTAGGCAGGAACTAGGGAAAAGTTATGCACACAATGTGCTGGAGGTGCTCAGTAGGTCAAGGAACATCTATGGATTGGGATAAATAATCAATGCTTTGGGCCAAGACACTTCATCAGGTCTGGAAAGGAAGGGGGAGGAAGGTATGGGCAGCGGAGGAAGAAATACAAGGTGGCAGGTGATAGGTGAAACCGGGAAAGGGGGAGGTGGTGAAGTAAAGAGTTGGGAAGTTGATTAATTGAAGACATAAAGAGCTGGAGAAGGAAGAATCTGATAGGGGAGGACAAAACACCATGGAAGAAAGGAAAGGGGGAGGAGCACCAGAGGGAGGTGGTGGGCAAGTAAGATGGCAAGGTGTGAGAGGGAAACAAGAAGAAACAAAATTAATTGGGAACAGCTGTTTTTAGGCAAATCCATATCCCATATGAGGAGTATTTTTAAAGAGGGTGTCTTACTAACTTAATTGATTTTTTGATGAGGTGATAAGGTTGACTGTTGAAGATAGGGCAGTGGATGTTGTCTATGTGGATTTTAGTAAGGTGTTTGACAAGGTCCCTCATGGGTGGCTCGTTCAGAAGATTAAGATGCATAGGATCAAAGGGCAATTGGCCACTTTGATTCAGAACTAGCTTGCCCATAGAAGACAGCAGGTATTGGTCAAAGGAAGTTAATTCTAGCTGGAAGTCTGTCATTAGTGGCATTCTGCAGGGGTCAGTACTTGGACCTCTTGTTTGTGATGTACAAAAGTGACCTGGATGAGGTTATAGATGGGTGGGTCAGTAAGTTTGCAGATGATCTGAAGATTGGTGGTGTTGTGGATAATGCAGATATCTGGCAAAGGATACAATAGATATAGATCATTTGCAGATATTGCTTAAAGAAATGGCAGATTTAAGTTAACCCAGCCAAATGTGAGATGCTGTAGCTTGGTAGGTCAAATGTAAAGTGACAACACACAATTAAGGCAAGAAGCCTTAGCAGTGTTAAGGAGCAGAGGGATCTTGGGGTCCAAGTTCATAGCCTCCTGAAAGTGTCTACACAAGTAGCTAGGGTGGTTCCAGAGGCACAAAGGTCCTGCTCTGGACCTTTTCATTGCCAACTGCCGGCGGGACATCAACTGTCTCAACTTCAACACTCCTCTTTCCAATTCCAACCTCACTCCTTCCGAACTCTTGGCTCTCCACTTCTCCACACCAATTCTAACCTCACTATCAAACCCGCAGATCAAGGAGATGCTGTAGTAGTCTAGCAGACTGACCTCTACCTTGCTGAGGGCTAGCGCCAAATCTTAGACACCTCCCCCTCGAACATGAACCCACTAAGCAATATCAGGCCATTGTCTCCCACATCATCACCAACATTATTGACTCTGGGGATCTCGCATCTACTGCCACTAACCTCATAGTTCCTGCACCCTGCACATCCCACATCTATCTCCTACCCAAGATCCATAAACCAGCTTATCCAGGTAGACACATTGTTTCAGCTTGTTCCTGCCTCACTGAATTCATATCTGCATACCTCAACTCTGCTTTGTCCCCTGGTTCAGTCCCTTCCTACCTACATCCGTGACACTTCACACACTCTTGATCTTTTCAATGATTTCAGGTTCCCTGGCCCCATCATCTTATTTTTATTATGCATGTCCATTGCCAATACACCTCCATCCCCCACCAGGAAGGCTTCAAAGCTCCCTGCTTCTTTCTGGACACCAGACCTAACCCTCCACCATCACTTTACTTCGTCTAGCGGAATTTGTCATCACTCTAAATAATTTCTTCTTTGGCTCCTCCCACTTCCTTCAAACAAAAGGGGTAGCCATGGCACTCACAGAATCAGGTTTATTATCACCGGCATGTGACGTGAAATTTGTTAACTTAGCAGCAGCAGTCCAATGCAATACATAATCTAGAAGAGGAAAAAATTAATAATAGTAAATAAATAAGTAAATCAATTGCAATATACATATATGAATAGATTAAAAAATGTGCAAAAAAACAGAAATAATATGTATTAAAAAGTGAGGTAGTGTTCATGGGTTCAATGTCCATTTAGGAATTGGATGACAGAGGGGAAGAAGCTGTTCCTGAATCGTTGAGTGTGTGCCTTTAGGTTTCTGTATCTCCTACCTGATGGTAACAATGAGAAAAGGGCATGCCCTGGGTGCTGGAGGTCCTTAATAATGGACCCTGCCTTTCTGAGACACTGCTCTTTGAAGATGCTCTGGGCACTTTGTAGGCTAGTACCCAAGATGGAGCCAACTAAATTTAGAACACTCTGCGGCTTCTTTCAGTCCTGTGCAGTAGACCACTCATACCAGACAGTGATACAGCCTGTCAGAATGCTCTCCACGGTACATCTATAGAAGTTTTTGAGTTATTTGTTGACATACCAAATCTCTTCAAACTCCGAATAAAGTATAACTGCTGTCTTGCCTTCATTATAACTGCATCGATATGTTGTGAACCAGTTAGGTCCTCAGAGATCTTCACACTCAGGAACTTAAAACTGCTCACTCTCTTCACTCCTGATCCCTCTATGAGGATTGGCATGTGTTCCTTCGTCTTACCCTTCCTGAAGTGCACAATCAGCTCTTTTGCCTTACTGACATTGAGTGCCAGGTTGTTGCTGCGGCACCACTCCACTGATTGGCATATCTCACTCCTAGATGCCCTCTCGTCTCCATCTGAGATTCTACCAACAATGGTTGTATCTTCAGCAAATTTATAGATGGTTTTGAGCTATGCCTAGCCACACAGTCATGGGAATAGGGAGACAGAGTAGTCAGCTAAACACACATTCCTGAGGTGCACCAGTATTAATAGTCAGCGAGGAGGAGATATTATCACCAATCTGCACAGACTGTGGTCTTCCAGTTAGGAGGCTGAGGCTCCAATTGCAGAGGGAGGTACAGAGGCCCAGGTTCTGTAACTTATCAATCAGGTTTGTGGGAATGATGGTATTAAATGCTGAGCTATAGTCGATGAACAGCATCCTGACATAGGTATTTGTATTGTCCAGGTGTGTAAGGCCGCGTGAAGAGCCAGTGAGATTGTGTCTGCCGTTGACCTATTGTGGCGAAAGGCAAATGGCAATGGGTCCAGGTCCTTGCTGAGGCAAGAGTTCAGTCTAGTCATGACCAACCTCTCAAAGCATTTCATCACTATAGTTGTGAGTGCTACCGGGCGATAGTCATTAAGGCAGCTCACGTTATTCTTCTTAGGCACTGGTATAATTGTTGCCTTTTTGAAGTAATTGGGAACTTACACCCATAGCAGTGAGATGTTGAAAATGTCTTTCAATACTTCCATCATTTAATATAGAACATAGAATAGTACAGCACAGTACAAGCCCTTCAGTCCACAATGTTGTGCCAACCCTTAAACCCTGTCTCCTATATAACCCTCCCTACCGTAACTTCTTCCATATACCTGTCTAGTAGTCTCTTAAATTTCACTAGTGTATCTGCCTCCACTACTGACTCAGGCAGTGCATTCCACGCACCAACCACTCTCTGAGTAAAAAACCTTCCTCTAATATCCCCCTTGAACTTCCCTCCCCTTACCTTACAGCCATGTCCTCTTGTACTGAGCAGTTGTGTCCTGGGGAAGAGGTGCTGGCTGTCCACTCTATCTATTCCTCTTAATATCTTGTACACCTCTATCTTGTCTCCTCTCATCCTCCTTCTCTCCAAAGAGTAAAGCCCTAGCTCCCTTAATTTCTGATCATAATCCATACTCTCTAAAGCAGGCAGCATCCTGGTAAATCTCCTCTGTACCCTTTCCAATGCTTCCACATCATTCCTATAGTGAGGCAACCAGAACTGGACACAGTACTCCAATTGTGGCCTAACCAGAGTTTTATAGAGCTGCATCATTACTTGGCGACTCTTAAATTCTGTCCCTCGACTTATGAAAGCTAACACCCCATAAGCTTTCTTAACTACCCTATCTACCTGTGAGGCAACTTTCAGGGAACTGTGGACATGTACCCCCAGATCCCTCTGCTCCTCCACACTACCAGGTATCCTGCCATTTACTTTGTACTCTGCCTTGGAGTTTGTCCTTCTAAAGTAGTGGTCGACAACCCATCAATCGACTGGTTGATCTTTGAGACTTTCCCAGTAGATCCTGAAAAAAAAGAAAAATAAACACACAAATACTGTTGAGAGATTGTTTCCGGGTTGCAGGGTTTTAGTTCCGTTCTTTCTGCCCAGTGCTCATGTGTGTAGCTCCCCCGAACTACACAGTGTAATTCAATGGTCCCCAACCACCGGGCTGCAAGGAAACAATATGAGTCAGCTGCACCTTTCCTCATTCCCTGTCACGCCCACTGTTGAACTTGAATGCACACGATGTCATCAGTCGCCTAAACACAGTGATACCCTCGTGCCACTGTTCACCTGACGCGGCTGGCGAGAACCGCTGAAGCTACTGGCCCGGAGCGCGGCCGGCGGGAAGTACCGTTTGTACTGGCCCGGAGCGCGGCCGGCGGGAAGTGCCGTTTGTACTGGCCCGGAGCGCGGCCGGCGGGAAGTGCCGTTTGTACTGGCCCGGAGCGCGGCCGGCGGGAAGTGCCGTTTGTACTGGCCCGGAGCGCGGCCGGCGGGAAGTACCGTTGGTACTGGCCCGGAGCGCGGCCGGCGGGAAGTACCGTTGGTACTGGCCCGGAGCGCGGCCGGCGGGAAGTACCGTTGGTACTGGCCCGGAGCGCGGCCGGCGGGAAGTGCCGTTGGTACTGGCCCGGAGCGCGGCCGGCGGGAAGTACCGTTGGTACTGGCCCGGAGCGCGGCCGGCGGGAAGTGCCGTTGGTACTGGCCCGGAGCGCGGCCGGCGGGAAGTGCCGTTGGTACTGGCCCGGAGCGCGGCCGGCGGGAAGTGCCGTTGGTACTGGCCCGGAGCGCGACCGGCGGGAAGTGCCGTTGGTACTGGCCCGGAGCGCGACCGGCGGGAAGTGCCGTTGGTACTGGCCCGGAGCGCGACCGGCGGGAAGTGCCGTTGGTACTGGCCCGGAGCGCGACCGGCGGGAAGTGCCGTTGGTACTGGCCCGGAGCGCGGCCGGCGGGAAGTGCCGTTGGTACTGGCCCGGAGCGCGGCCGGCGGGAAGTGCCGTTGGTACTGGCCCGGAGCGCGGCCGGCGGGAAGTGCCGTTTGTACTGGCCCGGAGCGCGGCCGGCGGGAAGTACCGTTGGTACTGGCCCGGAGCGCGGCCGGCGGGAAGTGCCGTTTGTACTGGCCCGGAGCGCGGCCGGCGGGAAGTACCGTTGGTACTGGCCCGGAGCGCGGCCGGCGGGAAGTGCCGTTTGTACTGGCCCGGAGCGCGGCCGGCGGGAAGTACCGTTGGTACTGGCCCGGAGCGCGGCCGGCGGGAAGTGCCGTTGGTACTGGCCCGGAGCGCGGCCGGCGGGAAGTGCCGTTGGTACTGGCCCGGAGCGCGACCGGCGGGAAGTACCGTTGGTACTGGCCCGGAGCGCGACCGGCGGGAAGTGCCGTTGGTACTGGCCCGGAGCGCGACCGGCGGGAAGTGCCGTTGGTACTGGCCCGGAGCGCGGCCGGCGGGAAGTGCCGTTGGTACTGGCCCGGAGCGCGACCGGCGGGAAGTGCCGTTGGTACTGGCCCGGAGCGCGACCGGCGGGAAGTGCCGTTGGTACTGGCCCGGAGCGCGGCCGGCGGGAAGTACCGTTGGTACTGGCCCGGAGCGCGACCGGCGGGAAGTGCCGTTGGTACTGGCCCGGAGCGCGGCCGGCGGGAAGTACCGTTGGTACTGGCCCGGAGCGCGGCCGGCGGGAAGTACCGTTGGTACTGGCCCGGAGCGCGACCGGCGGGAAGTACCGTTGGTACTGGCCCGGAGCGCGGCCGGCGGGAAGTGCCGTTTGCACTGGCCCGGAGCGCGACCGGCGGGAAGTACCGTTGGTACTGGCCCGGAGCGCGGCCGGCGGGAAGTGCCGTTGGTACTGGCCCGGAGCGCGGCCGGCGGGAAGTACCGTTGGTACTGGCCCGGAGCGCGACCGGCGGGAAGTACCGTTGGTACTGGCCCGGAGCGCGGCCGGCGGGAAGTACCGTTGGTACTGGCCCGGAGCGCGACCGGCGGGAAGTACCGTTGGTACTGGCCCGGAGCGCGGCCGGCGGGAAGTGCCGTTTGTACTGGCCCGGAGCGCGACCGGCGGGAAGTACCGTTGGTACTGGCCCGGAGCGCGACCGGCGGGAAGTGCCGTTTGTACTGGCCCGGAGTGCGGCCGGCGGACGTGCCGTTGCTATGGGCCCGGAGCACAGACAGATGGGTGCCACCTCTAAACCTGTTCATCACACCGAATGTTCGTGGGGAACCCGGTGCTAAAATATTCGCAGACAACCTAATTCAGGCTCAAGGTTTCATAAGTATCAGAGCAGCTACCATGCTGAGATCTACTAAAACAAACTTTTGTCAGTCGATAGATCCTACAAGGGGGGAGGCGTGCCCGTCACACTCCTCGCTCGGTCGGTCGCTCTGTCTGGACTGCAATCACCGTGGCCCCGGCACGGGGACCTCTCTGGCCCTGACCTTGTCCTCTCACGCCACCCGCAACCAGCCGCACCTGGCCAAGGCGTCTGGCGGGCGGAGGCTGTAGTTCGGGCTGGGAGGTTGCCCGAGGCAATGAAGCCCTCAAAACGGCTTCGGCACCCTGAGTCCAAGCACCCCGCACTTAAAGACAAACCCATTGAGATTTTTCAGCGGAAAAAAACGTGAGCAAGCGGGACAGAAACTAAGTACTGAGAGCCGCAAAAAAATTTCAGGATAGACTGGACGTAAGGAACCTGTATCGGTGTATTCCGGTCGTGTTTAACACCAACCCCACACCCCCCCCCCCCCTCCCGTCGGATGGTCTGCAAGAATATTGTCAATATTAACCAGGTCCACGGTGCAAAAAAGGGTGGGTACCCCTGCTGTGTATACATTATTTCTACTTCCGGGTTGTGGGGTTTTACTTCCGGTCTTTTCTGCCCCGGTGCGCATGCGTGTATCTAGTCAATTTCGCCTTTTACTAAGACCGGGGTAGGGGATCTTGGGCTTAAAAAGGTTGGTGACCATTATTCTAAAGTGCACCACTTCACACTTCCGGGTTGAACTCCATCTGCCACTTCTCAGCCCACTTCTGTGTCCTATCGACATCTCTCTGCAATCTTCGACAATCTTCCACACTACCCACAGTACCACCAACCTTTGAGTCACCTGCAAACTTGCCAGCCCACTCTTCTACCCCACATCCAGGTCATTAATAACTATCATGAAAAGAAAAGGTCCCAGAAGCGATCCTTGTGGGACACCACTAGTCACAATCCTCCAATCTGAATGTACTCCCTCCACCATGACCCTCTGCTTTCTGCAGGCAAGCCAATTCTGAATCTACCTCGCCACACTTCCCTGGATCCCATGTCTTCTGACTTTCTGAATAAGCCTACCATGTGGAACCTTGTCAAATGCCTTACTAAAGCCCATGTAGATCACATCCACTGCACTACCCTCATCTATATGCCTGGTCACCTCCTCAAAGAACTCTATCAGGCTTGTTAGGCACAATCTGCCCTTCACAAAGCCATGCTGACTGTCCCTGATCAGACCATGATTCTCTAAATGCCCATAGATCCTATCTCTAAGAATCTTTTCCAACAGCTTTCCCACCACAGACGTATGACTCACTGGTCTATAATTCCCCAGACTATTGCTACTACCTTCTTGAACAAGGGGACAACACTCGCCTCCCTCCAATCCTCCAGTATCATTCCCGTGGACAATGAGGACATAAAGATCCTAGCCAGAGGCTCAGCAATTTCTTCCCTCGCCTCGTGGAGCAGCCTGGGGAATATTCAGTCAGGCTCCGGGGACCTATCCATCCTAATGTATTTTAACAACTCCAACAGCTCCTCTCCCTTAATATCAACATGCTCCAGAACATCAACCTCACTCATATTGTCCTCACCGTCATCAAGTTCCTTCTCATTGGTGAATACCGAAGAGAAGTATTCATTGAGGACCTTGCTCACTTCCACAGCCTCCAGGCACATCTTCCCACCTTTATCTCTAATCGGTCCTACCTTCACTCCTGTCATCCTTTTGTTCTTCACATAATTGAAGAATGTCTTGGCGTTTTTCTTTACCCTACTAGCCAAGGCCTTCTCATTCCCTCTTCTTGCTCTTATCAGCCCCTTCTTAAGCTCCCTTCTTGTTACCCTTTATTCCTCAATAGACCCATCTGATCCTTGCTTCCTAAACCTCATGTATGCTGCTTTCTTCCACCTGACTAGATTTTCCACTTCACTTGTCACCCATGGTTCCTTCACCCTACCATTCTTTATCTTCCTCACCGGGACAAACTTATCCCTAACATCGACCACATGTCCATAGTACATTTCCCTGCAAAAACATCATCCCAATTCACACCCGCAAGTTCTAGCCTTATAGCCTCATAATTTGCCCTTCCCCAATTAAAAATGTTCCTGTCCTCTCTGATTCTATCCTTTTCCACGATAATGCTAAAGGTCAGGGAGCGGTGATCACTGTCCCCCAGATGCTCACCCGCTAACAGATCTGTGACCTGACTCGGTTTGTTACCTAATACTAGATCTAGTATGGCATTCCCCCTAGTCGGCCTGTCAACATACTGTGACAGGAATCCATCCTGGACACATTTAACAAACTCTGCCCCATCTAAACCATTGGAACTAATCAGGTGCCAATCAATTCTAGGGAAGTTAAAGTCACCCATGATAACAACCCTGTTATTTTTGAACCTTTTCAAAATCTGCCTCCCAATCTGCTCCTTGGTATCTCTGCTGCTACCAGCGGGCCTATAGAATACTCCCAATAGAGTAACAGCTCCCTTCCTGTTCCTGACTTCCACCCATACTGACTCAAAAGAGGATCCTGCTACATTACCCCCCCCCCACTTTCTGTAGCTGTAATAGTATCCCTGACCAGCAACACCACCCCCTCCCCTTTTCCCCCCTCTCTATCCCTTTTAAAACACTGAACTCCAGGAATATTGAGAATCCATTCCTGCCCTGGTGCCAGCCAAGTCTCTGTAATGGCCACTACATCATAATTCCATGTACGCATCCAAGGTCTCAGTTCATCACCTTTGTTCCGGATGTTTCTTGCATTGAAGTACACACACTTTAGCCCTTCTACCTTATTATCTTTACACCCTTTATTCTGCTGCTCTTTCCTCAAAGCCTCTCTATATGTTAGATCTGGCTTTACTCCATGCACTTCTTCACTGCTCTATCGCTCCAGGTCCCATCCCCCTTGCAAATTAGTTTAAACCCTCCCGAGCCATGCTCGCAAACCTACCTGCAAGGATATTGCCCCCCCCTCCGATTCAGTTGCAACCTATCCAATCTGTACTGGCCCCACCTTCCCCAGAAGAGATCCCAATGATCCAAAAATCTAAAACTTGCCCCCTGCACCAACTCCTCAGCCACACATTCAACTGCCATCTCCTCCAATTCTTACCATCACTATCACGTAGCACTGACATTAATCCTGAGAATGCCACCCTTGAGGTCCTATTCTTCAGTCTTCTGCCTAATTCCCAAAACTCACACTGCAGGACCTCATTCCTCTTCCTGCCCATGTCGTTGGTACCAATATATATCATGATTTCTGGTTGCTTTCCCTCTCGTACCAGGACGTTGTGCACCTGGTCAGAGACATCCCGGACCCTGGCACCCGGAAGACAACAAACCATGCGGGTGTCCTTACGTCCACAAAATCTCCTGTCTGCTCCCCTGACTATAGAGTCCTCAATGACAACAGCTCTCCTCTTCGTCTCATCCTTCTACACCACAGGGTCAGACTCAGTTCCTGCTGAGTTCCTCCAGCATTTGTCTGTGTTGTTCGGAGGCACATAGTGTTTTTAAAAACCAACTAAAATATCATAAAGAAGGAAAACGATTGGATTGCGAACATAAGTTAGACAATAATATTAAAGAGGACACCAGAAGTTTCTTTGGCTATATAGAAAGAGATATCACACAAGTAGGAGTCTTTTGGCTCCCCATGTTGATGCTGACCAGCAAGAATCACCAAGCCATCGCAGGGAGAATATGAAAACTCCACAGAGACCAAGATTAATTCTGTGTGATTGTAGATGTGAGGCAGTAGCTCCACCAGCTGTGTCACTGCACTCTTACAGATTTATATTCACTTACAAAAGTAGTGTGATTCACAGCTTTACTTAACCATGAATAAATTTCACCCAGAAAATTGACAGTTTAAATGGTATATAGTAAAATGGTCTATTTACAAAGCACTGTACTTTCAACAAAGGAGTATTCACAACTTAGAATACTCCTCACAATGCATTTTTAGCCAGTAGGTTCTGTAACTCAGTAAATTATTTATACAAGTTTAATGTTGTGAATACAGGAAGCATGGGATATGGAGATGAGTCATGGGGGTTATGCCGAACTTTTCACATTTTCTTGAAGCCAATGTTGTAATGTGTATTGAAGTGCTGTGGAGGAAGAATTTGGAAACATGACCAAGTAACCTGCTGCCTGACACAAATATATTCACACATCACACTGTACATGGAATTCCTTTGTTTTATTTTGATTTTAGCATATACACAATTTGTAAATAGAACTGCAAGAACTGAAATACAGAATATTCTACACCATGGCAAGAGTTTAGCAGTAATTATCAGATTTTATTTCTAAAATGATGACAAAAATCACATGGCTTCCACATTTCTTCATTAAATGCATCTAATTAAAGGTATGTGTGGATTAACATCCAGAATTTCAAGAGTAAAATAATTTGAAACAATAATATTGATATTCTGTGAAGTTTTCTCTTTGATGCTCACATCTCCATTCCTTAGCTCTGGTTACAAATGATACTGATTTCTCTGTCCCAACGGTGCCGTCTCTGTCACAAACACAGATAAGCAGAGGTTAATATCAATGAGATACAATTACACATTTTGGGAGCAAGTCCTTCAAATACAAGGCAGAATTTTGAAAGGAATAATTAGGACAAATACAGTACATTCTAATGAACTAAAATGTCAAGGCAACTGATAGAGCATGCTTGGCTGACAGAGAAATTGTGAAAAAGTCTGGACACATTTTGCAGCAGAATTTAGCAAGTAAGATTTACATCTAAAATTCCTCCATTTTAAATGTGTGCTCTTTTCATTTTACTAGTAGCAGAACATTCATTTGGTCTGTCAGATTCTACTGAAAACAATATCATCCAAGGATTATTTTTGAAATACCTGTCTCCTTTATAATGAATAACCTGAGATGTTTGGATATAGATTGTAGAAGACAACCTTCTATAGATGTGTGGAGCAAAGCATATTAACCTGGTTGCAGCACAGCCTGGAATGGAAACACTAATGCCCTTGAATGGAAAATCCAACAAAAAGCAGTGGATACTGTCCCGTCCCTCCCAAGCATTGAGCACATCTACAACCTGATGGCCGGCAAGGCCAAAGAAGTGGCATGGGACGCGGAGTCCACGGAGGCGTTCGAGCAGACCAAGAAGACGCTGGCAAAGTCGGCCCTCCTAGTGCACCCGAGAGTCAATGTGCCCACGGCACTCACAGTCGATGATTCCGACACGGTAGTCGGCGGAGTCCTGGAGCAGCTCGTCGAGGACCAGTGGCGACCACTCGCTTTCTTCAGCCGGCACCTACAGCCACCAGAGGTGAAGTACAGCACCTACAACAGAGAGTTACTAGTGCTCTACCTGGCTGTCCAGCATTTCCGGTACTTCCTTGAGGGAAGGGAGTTCACCGTGTATAAAGACCACAAGCCCCTCACCTTCGCACTGGCCAAGGTATCGGACCCATGGTCGGCTCGGCAGCAGAGGCACCTGCCCTTTATTTTAGAATCCACCACAGACGTCTGCCACATCACAGGGAAGAACAACGTCGTCAGGAACACACTGTCTCGCCCCTGCCTCCACTCAGATCTTGGCTTACCGCACTGCCGTTTCGGGGCTCCAGTTGGAGGACGTCTCCATCGGCCCGGCAGCAGATCGACTCTTGTGTGACGTGTCTACCGGCAAACCCCGACCCATGGTACCAGCAGCATGGAGGCTTCGGGTGTTCGACACGCTGCACAACCCGGCCCACCCGTCCATCCGGGCATCCATCAAGCTGGTAGCGGACAGATACATCTGGCACAGTTTGCGCAAACAGGTCGGACACTGGGCCAGGACCTGCGTACGCTGCCAGACCGCCAAAGTCCAGCAGCCCGTGAAGGCTCCCCTCCAGCAGTTCTAGCCGCCGCAAAGGAGGTTCCAACACATCCACGTGGACATCGTCGGCCCCCTGCCAGTCTCCCGGGGCACCAGGTATATCTTTACCGTGGTAGACAGGTTCACCAGATGGCCAGAAGCTGTATCGCTCCCAGACACGTCCACTGAGTCCTGTGACAGGACGCTCATTGCCAGCTGGATCGCCAAGTTCGGCCTCCCAATGGACATCACCGCGACAGAGGGGCGCGGTTCACATCCAGGTTGTGGACAGCTCTAGCGCAGCTCCTGGGCACCCAGCTGCATCACCCCACAGCGTACCATCCCCAATCCAACAGTTTGGTAGAGCGATTCCACCGGCATCTCAAGTCGGCCCTGATGGTGTGTCTCAGGGGCCCCAACTGGACAGATGAACTTCCCTGGGTTCTACTGGGCACCCGGACAGCCCCTAAGGAGGACCTGGACACCTCCTTGGCGGAACTGGTCTACGTCATCTCCCTGAGGGTCCCAGGCGAGTTCATACCAGAGGCCTGAGGTTCGGACGAAAGTCCAGCAGCGGTGCTAATGAGGCTGTGGGACAAGGTAGGGACCCTGGCACCGGTCTGGACCTCCAGGCACAGTCCCACGCCATCCTTCACCCCTAAAGACCTCCGAGACTGTAAGTATGTTATTATTCGCAGGGGTATGCACAAGTCACCTCTACAGCGGCCATACAAGGGACCCTTCAGGGTGATCCGGCACAACGGATCCACGTGTGTCGTGGAGGTGAGTGGCCGGGTAGAGACTTTTCCAGTGGACCGCCTCAAACCAGCGCACGTGGACATTGAGCAGCCAGTGAGGGTACCCGCACCGCACTGGTGAGGCTGGCCACCCAGGCAAGCCACACAGACTGGGGGCTCCACTCCCCTGATGGACATTTCTGGGGGGAGGGTGTGGCGGCCCTCACACGCGGGACTCGAACCGCCATCGGGAGCCGCAGGTAGATGTGCAGCCCGCTCGGGGCGGACCTTCCGGGGACGGTCCGCCCCGCTGGTCGCAGGGACCCATGGGAGGGGAGATTTAGGCATGCGAGTTTGAATCAGTAAAGTCATTCCGAGTTCAGCTCTCTCTGCCTCCGTGTGTTCCTTTCGTAGTGCTTTGCGCGCCACTACAATTCCTCCTCCGCCTGCGGATGGCCTTATCTTGGTGTTTATGAAGAGTCTCAACAATTTAGAAGAAGTCACATCAGGAGCACAGGGCACAATAGATGGCCTCAGTAAATCTGCAGCCGATCCATTGCCTCGCCAGACAGAACTGCTTGGGGCCTTGAGTGAAAGTGAGGGAGGGGTCGAATGGGCAGGTGTAACATTTGCAGGGAAAAGTGATGGAGGGGTGGAGATCAGTGGGGAGGGATGATAGGACAAATGAATCACAGAGGCAGCAAATGTGATAGAAAGCAGAGGGGTTGGAGGTAAAGGTATGTTTAGTGGTAGGACTCCTTTTGGGGAAGACAACGTGTTGGATGCAGAGGCTGATGGGTTGGCCGGTAAGGAGAAAGAGCAACTCTCTCACTGTTAAGGCAGCCGGAAGATGGGCTGAGCATGGATATTCCAGAAGTGGAGGAGATGCAGGTGAGGGTAGCATCAATGGTGGAGGAAGGGAAATCCCCTCCTTTGAAGGAGGAGGACATCTCCGATGACCTGGACAGGAAAGCTGCATCCTGGGAACAGCTGCGGCATTGCGAAGGAAGTGAGAAAGCAAACTGCATTTTTACAGGAGACAGGGTGGGATGAGGTGTAGTCAAGGTAACTGTGGGAATCAGTAGGTTTTAAAAAGATGTTGGTTGACAGTTTGTCTCCAGAGATAGAGATCAAGAAAGCGGATGGAGGTGTCAAAAAGGTACAAGTGAATTTAAGAGCAGGGTGGAAGTTGGAGGCAGAGTTGGTAAAATTGATGTGCTTAGCATGGGTGAAGAAAGCAGCACCAATGCAGTCATCAATGCAGCAGAAAAAGAGTTGTGGAGCATTAGCAGGGAAAGTTTATAGTGTAGACTCAGACCTTGACTTCCACTTAAGACTCTAGAATGGGTGCATTAAATATCATCACATGTGTGAAAGTGTTTTAAAACAAGACAGCATTAGCATTTATATGAGAGAACTGATATGTGGTGCATAGTGAGAGAAAGGGATTTTAATACCTGGAGTTATTTAATAAAAACTGAACTGGCAGAAATTATAGAATTTGTCATACAGTCTTTAAGTCATATCATTCAAAATCAGCTTGCAAAAGAATGATTTTGTTAAACATCCTAAGATTACTGAGAGGAAAATGAAAAAATAGTACAATTCCTATGTCATGTTAAATATGAAATGATATTGCCTCAGTGTAACTAAATGTTGAAAATTACTTGGCTGTGTCTCCCAGGTTCTTGGCTGTTCGGACTCTTTTTGAAATTGTTCCTCTATGCAAGAACTCTCTCCTTCTTAAACACAAGAGATTCTCCAGATGCTGGAAATCTGGAGCAATGCATACAAAATGCTGGAAGAACTCAGCAGGTCAGGCAGCATCAATGGAGAGGAATAAACTGTGGAGGTTTCGGACCGAGTCTGAAAAGTTAGCTGCTTATTCCACTCCACAGATACTGCCTGACCTGCTCTGTGTGTGATACTCTCTTCCTCTTGTCACATTCTCTTTCTTACAACATGTGAACCTATTGTAGGTACTCTTAGACATGTTTTGCTGTTTATAAACATTGGCTTAGAAACTTACTTGAATCTTTTTCGCAACGAGCCTTGCATTTCTTTAGGCTCCTATAGTTATTTCTATTGCCACCACAGCCACTATAAGTAAAGGTCTCACATTTCTGAGTGTCTGTGTTGAAGAAATACCGAGTTTTCTGGGCTTTGCAACTTCCTGGTTCTTTTGGCTTGTCACAGTTTTTGCTTGCTAGAAAAGTACAAAGTGATTAACTGTAGTTTCTGTAAAACTTTAATATAGCACAAAAAACATTGGTCTCAGTGTTAAGATGCAAGAAACAATTGAAATACGAGTTACTATTATTTAGTACAAGTATTGCCAGAAATAGAATTCACAACATACCAGTTTACAATCAATGTAATCTATCAGCACTGCATGGAGAGCTTCAAAAAGGAAAATCAGACAGATTTCAATTTTTTAAAATCACGACGAGGTAAATAATAATCTTTGGTATTTTACCAATAAGTAAAGATACAGCTAGAAACAGAATTGAAGACGTGGTAGATGATTATAGCCGGTGTAAAGTTATGCACAAATAAAAAACACAAAATGCTGGCAGAACTCAGCAGGCCAGACAGCATCTATGGGGGGAGGTGGTGATGACATTTCGGGCCAAAACCCTTCATCAGGAGTGAAAGTTATGCACATTGGCTTTTTCCTTTCTCAATTCATTTATCAAATGGGACTTCCATTGCAGGTGTAATGCTGTGCTAAAGCACATTTCATTTAGTTCCTTAAACAAGTTCATGCTGATAACCATTGTTTCTCATGTGTCTCCCCAAATGTTGATTTATGCTAATATTTTCTTGTTTTTAACGCTGATGGATCCAAAGTAGGAAAAACTGCTTGAATAAAAACTGACCACAGGGCAACATGCTGTCATTCTCTGAATTATACTCAGTGCCCTCTCGTGAGCAGCGGCCGTCCATTTCAAGGTTCGACCTGTTAGTGTGTTCACTGCACTCCACTGTTGGTGTAGTGATAAATGTAGTGAACCACTCACGCGTGGTTATTTGTGTTAGTCGCATTCATGTCAGTTTGAACCAGTCTAGCTACTCTATTCTGACCTCTCTCATTAACAAGGCATTTTCGCCCAAAGAACTATCGCTCACTGAATATATATTTTTGTACCGCTTTCTGTAAACTCTAGAGACTGTTGTGCGTGAAAATCCCAGGTTTCTGAGATACTGCTTCATACTATTAATCAAGCGCTAAAAAAGAAAGTTCATTTTAAACAAAACACAATTCTAATCGTCACTGCAACCTACCACGCTGAAGTAAACATCGTTTAAACCGATCTTCCGATTCTGCGTTATAGGGTAGAGAGAACAACAAAACGAAGCCGATAAAGAGCAGGATGCTCCACTTCATGGTTGTTCACTCTGTTACCGGGATTACAGACTGTTCTAGGTCAGCGTACTTACTGGCGGACTCCAAGAAACCACATTTATACAGCGCGGTTTACGACTTTGCTCTCTGTTCAGTGTGGATCCAACTGGAAAACCATTGGCGCCATTTTCATCACCGATTAGGATTTTCGGGCCAGCCACAGCTGGCTGCCTTCGGGAGGATGAATCCAAGGAACGCATCCGGATCGGACCGGCGTACCTGGCCACGTACTGAAGACCTGTGCTGACCAACTGGCTGGGGCATTAACCTCTCGCTGCCGCAATGCCTGGTTCCCAACCGCTTCAAGCAGGCTTCGATTACACCGGTGGCCAAGAGGAACAGGCTGACCTGCCTCCTATCACCCAGCTGTACTTTCATCCTCAGTGATGCCAGAGGCTGGTGATGGAACCTACCAGCTCCTGCATGAGCAGTGACTTAGAGAGTTCGCAAGTGTCATACTAGTCTGAGAGTTAGATCATCACATTGGAGGGGTGCAGTGTGGTCAGGGGGATCACGCCTTATTCTGATAGCCCAAAGTTGTTTTGTCGTGATTGGTTAGTTTGGAAACTGCAGCTGTTTTTCCCATTGGTTAGTTGCTTGGTGTCCAGTTTTAAATGTCCAAGGTATATAGAGAGAGCAGGTGTGGGAGGTCCGCTCTGTCCCTTGGTTTAAGGCAAGGGGTGGACATGGCCATTGGACTTATACTCTGCCCACGCTTTAGCTAAGTATGTTTGTTGAACTTTCAGCATTGTAGTCTCTGTAATTTGAGGAACATTAATGTCTGGTTGAATTACTTTCTGAGAAGGCTGAGGAAAGTCCATCTCCCACCCCCCATCCTCATCACATTCTATAGGGGTTGTATTGAGAGCATCCTGAGCAGCTGCATCTCTGCCTGGTTCAGAAATTGCACCATCTCGGATCGCAAGACCCTGCAGCGGATAGTGAGGTCAGCTGAGAAGATCATCAGGGTCTCTCTTCCCGCCATCACGGACATTTACATTACATGCTGCATCCACAGAGGAAACAGCATTATGAAGGACCCTATGCACCCCTCATACAATCTCTTTTCCCTCCTGCCATCTGGAAAAAGGCTCCAAAGCATTCGGGCTCTCACGACCAGACTATGTAACAGTTTCTTCCCCCAAGCTATCAGACTCCTCAATACCCAGAGCCTGGACTGACACCTTGCCCTATTGTCCTGTTTATTATTTATTGTAATGCCTGCACTGCTTTTGTGCACTTTACACAGTCCTGTGTAGATCTGTAGTCTAGTGTAGCTTTCTCTGTGTTGTTTTTTTTACGTAGTTCAATCTAGTTTTTGTACTGTGTCATGTAACACCACGGTCCTGAAAAACATTGTCTTATTTTTACTATGTGCTGTACCAGCAGTTATGGTTGAATTGACAATAAAAGTGACTTGACTTGACTTGACTTGAATTTGTACTGTCTGTAAATAAACGATTGATATACTTATTCAAAGTCAATTTGTTTTCTGTCTCACTTGTCAGATTCATGAACCTGATGTGACATTACAAAGCACTGGGAGGATCAATGAAAGATTTAAAAACATGATTCCCGAGATGAATGTCAGGGCGCTGGAGCCGGGATCCAATCGCAGACCCAGTACTGTGCATACAGTGATATTAACTGAGTAACAAATCCCAAGGTGCAAACAAAGTCAGTGTCAAAGTTCAGGCAGAGATCAAAACATCCAGAGAAATCCAAAACCAGGATCGGGAAACAGGCAGAGTCGATATTCAGATGGAGAGAGTACAGATACAAATGCTGGAAAGGCTCAGGAAAACTCACTGGTACAATCTGGCAACAAGCAGGTGAAAACACAGGACTGAAATACACTAAGCAATATACAGAGAGGCAGATGATAGGTGGAGCACAATGAGATACTGGTGGCAGCAAAACAGATTGAGAAACAGATGAGAGACAGAGTACTCAGTGATACAGGGGTCGGAGTAGAGCAGGACCGGGGACAGGAGCACATGGCAATACAAAACCACAGACTGACAGCTAGGGGGAAACACACAAAAAGACAGAGTTCAACTGGAGGTACTGACAATGAAGGACAAAAGCTTGAAGAGAGTTTTAGACAGTTTTATTTGCTGAAGACTGTAGAGGTTCTTGATAGATGTAAGTAAAAAACTAAATCAAATCAATTTTGGTGGGACCACCCATTGCCTATAAAACTGCACCAGTTCTTTTAAGTACACTATTGTGCAGTTTTATAAGAAAATCGGCTGGTGGGTTGCCCAAGAGCCCGCATTACCGTTGAATCTCTCTGAGGTTAGACGATGTAGTATCTCCAGAGTGAGACAACTGGTCCTCCCAAGCGACTCTGGTTTCCTCCTTGCAAAAGTTGATTGTACTGTGACAAGAATCCTTGACGGGGATGGCTTGGACCCAGATACAGGAGTATCCAAAAATGAGATGAGACACGGTCTCAAACAGGATCGAGAAACTGAGCACAAAACAAACGCTGGAAGAAATCACTGTTAACCTTATGAATGAGCACTGAACCCATGTTCAGGTGTTCCTTAAATACTCAGTTCTTGGCACCCAAAATATGACTATCAATTAACGGGAACGTCCTGAGCCCTTAAAGAGGCTGTGCCAGCTATCCGTACTCCAGAGAGTTAAAGCATTCAAATCTCAGTAGCTAGCGTGGTTCGATAGTTGTCTGGCAGAGTGAAAGAGAGACCACTTCAGGAGGTCAAAGAGAGCCAATCCGAATCCAGTTCCTATGCATGGCAGTTCCACCTAAACTGCTGGGGGCTAATATCCAAGCAGAAAGGTTCACTCGCGCTCCACGTATGAGTTGGGGGCGTGTTTTAAAATAAAGATGGAGGACCTGATTAGGGATAGTCAACATTGCTTTAAGGTTGTGTCTAACCAATCTGATTGAATTTTTCAAGGAAGTTACTAGAAAAGTCGATAAAGTCAAGCAGTGGATGTTGTCCACATAAACTTTAGCAAGGCCTTTGACAAGGTCCCACTTGGGAGGTTAGTGAGAAAGGTTTAGTAGAGTGGCATTCAGGATGATGTAGTAATTGGCTTCTCAGTAGACCCCAGAGAGTAGTAGTAGCTGGTTACCTCCATGACTAGTGGATGTATCTAGTGGTGTGCCACAGGGATCAGTGGTGGGTCATCATTGTTTGTCATCTATATCAACTATCTGATGATAATGTGATGAACTGGATCAGTAAATTTGCGGATGACACTAAGGTTGGGACTATCGAAGCTTGCAGCAGGATGCAGTCCAACTGGAAAAATGGGCTGCAAATGGAATTGAATGCAGACAAGTGTAAGATATTGCATTTTGGAATGAACAGCCAGGGTAGTCTTAAATAGTATGTGGTAGGGCACTGAGGAGTGGCCTTCATAAATCAATGTATTGAGTACAGCATTTGGGATGTTATATTGAAATTAATTAAGATGTTGGTGAAGCCTAAATTGGCATATTGTGCCCAGTTTTCATCATCTACCTACATGAAAGATATAAATAAGATTGGAAGGTGCAGAGAAAATTTATGAGAAAGTTACTAGGACTTGAGGATTTGAGTTATAGGGAAAGGTTGAATAGGTTAGGTCATTATTCGCTTGTATTGGTGCATTCATGGGTCGGGAACATCTTGGATCATGAATTTCTGGATTACATCCTGTGTCACATGATCCTGAGTATTGGAATAAGAAGATAGGCGAGATGAACATGTGACCATATGGATTAAATGGAAAACAGAGCTTTATTTTTGGATTGTTGGAAACATTAATGGGATTGTTGGGACCAGTACAGGCAGGATGGGGTACATCTGAAATCAAACAGATCCCGTATCCTTACTAGGTTTGGTTGAGATTTTAAACTTAATTTGGCAGGCAGGTTGGACACAGGGTAAATGAACAACTGGAGCAAACATCTCTGTCAAACATAATCAAATCATCATTCAGAAGGCAGAGCAGATATGGACGTGGACTATATTTGATCTATTTTAGGCAAGGAACCTAGCTAGTATGATAGATAGGGCATTGATCGGTGAGTAGGAATATGAGACAGTTGCAAACAGTGAGATGAGGTTGAAAGAAGGGCAGTATTGGTAACTCAACATATCAGGATATAGAAGTTTCATGAAAGAAGTGTGGTAAGGTTGGAGATGTTTATGAGAAGGGGGCACTTTATTATTTCAAGAAGACAATCACTGCGGTAATGGAGATTTCTTATAAATCTCTTTATATGAGACCACATGCATAGATCTAGGAATAAAAAGGGCAGTAGTTTTTCTGGAACTAGACAGGTCTCCCCACGTCAGCAGTAGATAGAGAAGAAGATATGTTGGCAACTCACTGAAGTGTAAGACAGATAGTAAGGCATTTCAAAATCCTCAAAATTAAATGGCATTGACCTAGTGTTAATGAGATGGGATGCATCTCAGTTCAGCGAACACTGAAACATGTAAAAGATATCAATAGTTTGATAAGGCAAATAAATGTGGTAGGCACTGAGTATTGAAAACAGATCAGGCAGACAGTGTACAGGGTGCTTGAACATAGGAGAGAAAAAAGGGACGACAGGCACATTAGATTAAGGGAAGTACCAAGGCATTTTATAAATATATTAAAAGCAAGGGGTTAACTTGGAACAGACTGCGTTTCATTGGGGGCTAAAGGGGAAATCTATATATAGAGCCAAAGGATATGGGTGAAGATCTTGCATGAATAATTTTCATTTTTATTCACCAAGGGGAAAATGACACATTGAATTTCTAGAGCATATTAAGATTATAAAGGAGGTATCTGATGTTTAATGGGCATTAACAATGGATAAATCTCCAGTATCTGATGAGATGTATCATAAACTGCTTGGGAAGCTAGGGTTCTGATAGAAATATGTAAATCCCAGCTGGCCACTAGGGAGTTGCCAGATGACTGGAAAACAGTAAATTAGGGAATTGGTTAGTAAGCAGGAGCCTAAGAAGAAGCATCGATTTCACTTGGGTATGTGGCTGGAGATTTACAAAAGCAGCACTTCACTGCAGTTTTTGGAGTTGGACTGTGTCCAATCAATGAACGGGATTCATTAGAAAGCGTAAACAAAAATAAGGCGGTGGCAAGTGTAGCGGCCACTGTGTGAGTGGGCTATTGTTGGAGTGGCTTCGGTTCATAGGCCTTATGAGGTAACTATCTGGTATGTTTCTTTTTCTTATTTTTTATTCTTCGTTCCTCATCTGTTAGGGCACAGTTGTTACAGTGAGATTCTTGCAAGCCAGTGCTTTCTACCCTGAAGGTCCTGTTTTTCAGCTTTCTAACTAACTCCCTACATTCTCTCTTCCAAGCCTCCTCACCTTTCCTACCTTGTCATTGTCACCAATATGTACCAAAACCCTTGGCTGCTCCCCCTCCCCCTTTAGAATGCCACGGACTTGTCCGAGGGGGCAGGGGTTCAGATTTCTGGATCATTAGGACCTCTTCTGGGGAAGGTACGACCTGTACAAAAGAAACGGTGTTCCCGTACCAGGCCGTAATGCAGCCAGTCAGCACACTTTCCACCACACATCTATCAAAGTTTATCAAGGTTTTCAATAACATGCCAAACCTCTACAGACTCCTGAGGACGTAGAGGTGGTGTCATGCTTTCTTCGCAATTATATTTATATGATGGGTCTAGGACAGGTCCTCTGAGGGATTAAAAGTTACTGATGCTCTTCACCTCTGATCCTCGGATGATTACTGGCTCATGGATCTCTGGTTGCCCTCTCCTGAAGTCTACAATCAGTTCCTTGGTCTTACTGATATTGAGTGGGATGATGTTTTTATTGCACCACTCAGCTAGGTTCTCACTCACCCTCCTGTATGCTGATTCAGTACCCCCTTTGATACAGCCCACAACAGTGGTGTCATCGGCAAACTTGGAGCTGTACTTAGCCACACAGTCATAGGTGTAAAGCGAGGAGAGCAGGGAGCTAGGTGTATATCTCTGTGGTGCTCCTGTGTTGATGGAGATTGTTGAGGAGATGTTTTTGCCAATCTGTACTGACTGGGGTCTGCAGGTGAGGGAATGCAGGATCCAGTTGCATAAGGTTAAATTTCTATTTAACTTAACTTCATGAAGGAAGACAACCACAGCTCATTCACCACTCTATATAATGTGCCCCTCAATACTTCTGATAACAGCAAGTCTCTTTACTTTCTAAAGCGTTACCATTTTCATGAAGAATTAGGTGCCAGAATCTAATAAAAGCATGCTCCAGCTGATGTTTAGCCTATGTATTAAGAAGATTTTATACAAACTCCTAGCTGTATGCTCCTAATAACAAATCAAATGATCCCAACAGCTTTATAACAAGCTTAAGTTGCCCTATCACCTGCAAAGTTATGTAAATACACACTCATTTCACCAGTTGATTCTCTCCTCAGGTCCAAATTTATCCACCTTATTTACTGCCTTCACGTTTCAAGTCATCTGGAGATCTTGAAATAGTTTTTTTCACATTAAAATTGTTATATATGAAGAAGAAATAAAAGCAATGGTCCGATTGCAGACTCTGGAGAATGCACTTACCCGATCTGAAAAATAGTCTTTTATCGCTATTCACTGCTTTCTATCCTTCAGGTTTGTTTTGTGTCTGTAAACTGCCACTATCCCTTTTATCAATTCATGGAGATTTGACAAATGAACATGTTATACAGTGCCTTGTCAAATGCCCTCTTAAAGATCATCTTTAATGCTTTCTAGTACTTTAGCAAAATATTCAATTTAATAGCAAAACATCGTATTACAAATGAATGCTTTCAGTCATTAGTCTACACTTTTCCAAAAATCAATTATGTATTTATCAATTATAAAATCAATTATAAAACTTTTTACCACATTAAAACTAATCTAAGGTTTTCAGATTTATCCCTTTGCTTTCCTCTTTTTAAACAGGTGATGATATTTCAAATGCATCAGTCCTCTGCCTTCTAAGTGCAGGCTTTGATACATTGCCCAATACAAGATGGGCAGAGTACCTGGTACTCTTGTAGCTGACTAACTTCAACTCACTATATGGCAAATGCTTCATTTACCTATTCCAGCATGTGATATTATCATGCTCCACAGTGTTCCGAAGGCAAAGCACAGTGGGAATACCTTCAGCAGAAAGTCTGCGGTTGCTTAGGAAGATAACTCACTATCACTACGTATCTCAAGGCTTTAACAGTTGGACAACAAACGTTAACCTTGCTAGCATACTTAGGTTCTGAAATGATTAAATTTACCTACCTTTATATTACAGTATTTGTTTCAGGTGGAACTGCATCAGTGACTTCCCATATGTCTTCACTGATATTTTGTTCCTTAAAAGCCTAACAGTTTAAGAGGTAGTTAGGTAATTTTGTACTTGCACTTGAAATATTTTTTACTTCATTATATCATAAGAATTGAGATTTCATCTAGTGTTTTCTCTATAAATTTCCTTTGGTTGTAGATACAAAGTGGCCAAGTTGGAAAGATGAATCTTTAATGTATGGGTGAACTTGTTTAAATTTCATTTCCCAGGTGCATTTGGGATTTTCCCAGAACTGTTTACACAGTTGAGTAAGCCATACACCAGAGCCCAACAACTTAAAAAAAACACTTTGAATGTCTGTGGAAGTCACAAATACTCACAGATATTCAAAATTAAAAAAGTAGATTGTTGTTTTTAAAATAATTACCTAAAACAGAAGATAGAAAAATGAAAACACCTTTAAATTCAGCTGTGTATCTATTGGGGTCATCTACTGTCTGCAGTGCTCCCAGTGTGGCTTGCACTACATCGGTGGGGCCAAACACAGATTGGGGGTTTGCTTTGTCAAGCACCTTTCCTCTGTCCACAATAAGCAGTATTTCTCAATGGCCAGCCATTGTAATTCCAGTCCCCATTCCCATTCCAACATGTTGATTCATGGCCTTCTCTAGTGCCACAATGACTGCCTTCTCATGTTGGAGCAGCAACACCTCATACTCCATCTGGGAATCCTCCTACCTCATAGTATGAACATCAATTTCTCTAACTTACAGTAACTCCCTGCCCCCTCCCCTTTCTCTTTGTCCATTCCTTCTTCTGGCTCCCCTCTTATCTTTTCTCTTCTGCCTATCGCCTCTGTCTGTGCTCCTCCTCCTTCCTTTTCTCCATTGTCCACTCTCCTCTCACATCAGATTCCTTCTTCTTTAGTCCTTTGCCTTTTCTTCCTTATATCTCCCAGCTTCTCACTTCATTCCCCCTTCCCTGTCCCTCATATGACTTTAGCTATCACCTTCTCCTTCACCTCCCCACACCTTCTTATTCTGGCTTCTTCACACTTCCTCTCCAGTCCTGAGGAAGAGACTCAATCAAAATCTCCACTCTTTATTCCTTTCAGTAGATGCTGCTGGACCTGCCGAGTTCCTCCAACATTGTGTGTGTTACTCTGGATTTCCAGCATCTACAGAAACTCTTGAGTTTATAAATACACTTAAATAAATTCAATAAATACAACTTAACTCAATTGATTATAATACTTTTTAATTAATTTTTTGCTAGTTGTCTACTATTTCGAAGCACTTTCTCTCAATTGAAATGAACTGATCCATCAGATATAACCTTTGTTAATTTCACTGCACAGCAGGTGTCTGGTACTCTGTCCAGAAACCTTTGAGGAAGCACCATTGTCCGTGAATTGAAAAACCTTTAAAAGTAGTGAGATACAGCCCAGTTCATCACAAGTGAAGACCTACCTAGCATTGGGCACATCTACAAGGAGCACAGCCATGCTGATGCAGCATTTGTCAAGGACCCCTACCATCCTGATCATGCTCTAGACTCATTGCCACCATCAGAGAGAAGTTACAGGAGCCTTAAGTTCTACCCACTAAGTTCAGGAACAGTTCAACCATCAGGTTTCTGAACCAGTGAGTATAATCCCAAATGACTCAAAACCTCCTCATAGGTAATCCCCCCACCCCCATTTTATCTCCAGAATCAACCTGGTGGACCTCCTCTGCACCACTTCCAAAGCCAATATATTATTCCTTAAGTAAGAACTACAAGCAGTAATCCAGGAGCTGCCTCACCAATACCCTGTACATTTGCAGCATAACCTGCCTGCTCTTAAACTCAATCACTCTACCAACGAAGGCCAACATTCAATTTGCCTTCTTGATAACCCGTTGCACCTGCAAACCAACCTTTCCTGAGTCAGGCACAAGCATTCCCAAGTCCCTCTGTACAATAATATGCACTCTCTTTCACCATTTAAATAATAATCTCATCTTCTGTTTGCCTTCCGAAGTGCTCAATCTCACATTTATCAATGCTGTACCCCATCTGCCAGGCATTTGCCCACTACTTAACCTATCTATATCTCTCTGCAGGCTCTCTGCATCCTTTGCACAATTTGCTTTTCCATTTAATTTAGTGTTATCAACAAGCTTAAACGTGCTACACTTGGTTCTCTCTTCCAAATTATTAATGTATATTGTGAACAACTGCGGGCCAATCACCAACGCGTGTGGCACTTCGTCCATACTGATGTGAACCAGAGAAGCACCCATTTATTCTGTCTCTTTATCTTCTACTGATTAATCAATCCTCTATCCATGCTAACACAATGGCCCAAACTCCATTCATCCTTATTTTATGGATAAGTCTTTTATGTGGCAGCTTATCAAATGCATTCCGGAATTCCAAGACTACAACATCCACTTGATCCCCTTTATCCACCGTGCTTATGACATCATCAAAGAACTTCAGAAAGTTGTCAAACAGGATCTGCCCTTCATGATTGCACGTTGTCTGTTGATGGAATATCTCTATCTAGATGTCTCAATATTTCTTCCTAATGATAGCTTCATGAATTTTCCCAACTACAGACTTTAAGATAACTGGCCTACAGTTACCTGCCTTTTGCCTACATACTTTTTTAAACATTAATGGACCATTCAATTCCATGTTGCCCTTAAAACTTCAAACTAAATTTATGAATGTTGCTCCAGCATATATGGATCTGGAGGAGCTTCAGGTGAAAACAATAAATTCATTGCATTCACCTGCTGTCCACAAAAATCAGAGCTATACGGGGGTACTGGAATAATAGACATTGGCTTACAGGAAGAATAATATCTGCAAATTCATAGTCCATAATCCAATGGCAGAGGGGACATAGCTTTTGCTGAATGGTTGAGCGTTGAACTTCAGTCATCTGTACCTGCTCAACAATGGTAGTAACGAGAAGAGGACATGTCCCAGATGGTGAGGGTCCTTACTGAAGGATGCCACCTTCTTGATGCATCACTTCTTGAAGATGTGCTTAGTGATGGAAAGGCCATCACCCTTTCCATTGATGATGCTTCAATTGATGTGTACTCTCCCAACCCCCCCTTCCTGAATGCCACAATCGATTCCTTGTTCTTGCTGAAATTGAGGGTGAAATTTTTGCTCAGCCCATCAATATACAATATTTCACTCCTGTATGCCTTCTTATCTTCATCTGTTGCTTTAACAATAGTAGTGTCTTCTCTGAGTTTATAGATGGTATTTGAGGTCTGTTTAATCATACCATCCCAAGTGTAGAGAGAACAGAGCAGTGGGCTAAACACACATCCTTGAGTTGTACCTGTTTTGATTGTCAGTGAAGACAAGATTTTTTACCGGTCTACACTGACTGTAGTTTATCGATGAGGAAGTTGAGGATCCAATTGCAGAGAGAGGTACAGAGGCCCATGTTTAGAAGCTTGGTAATTAATACTGCGGGATTGATGATATTGAATCCTAATCAATAAGCAGCTGCCTAAAGGATGTTTTGCTATTGTCCATGTGTTCTAAAGCAGAGTGAAGAGCTGATGAGATTGTGTCTGCTGTAGACCTATAGTGATGGTAAGCAAATTGCAGAGGTCTAGCTCCTTGCTCAAGCAGGAATTAATTCTCGTCATAACCAATGTCATCTATGATGGGATTAAATTGCCTTTTTGGAGCTGAGCAGTTTTCCATGTAAGATTGTAGATATTCCCTCTTTGTTTCCTACTTATTGTG
Source organism: Hemitrygon akajei (assembly GCF_048418815.1). Classification (NCBI taxonomy): domain Eukaryota; kingdom Metazoa; phylum Chordata; class Chondrichthyes; order Myliobatiformes; family Dasyatidae; genus Hemitrygon; species Hemitrygon akajei. Next base: position 93,525,935 of record NC_133131.1, read on the forward strand.
ACCAGCAAGAGAACAATGATGATTCATTTACAAGCACAAGTAGATTATAGGTTGGCACTGTCAGGACCAGTTAAGCCTATCATTGGCTGATTCAAAGTAGGTGTTAGCTTTTTAAGGCATTACTCTGGATAAACAACAAAGTTTCATTTGGACAGAAGTTTTAGTCAAAGCTGTAAGAAATTATGCAGTTCTGAAAATAACCATTCATCTGACATTGGTTGCAGGATCAATAAATAATATAGCACAGGGTTCCTCAACCAGGGTTCTGTGAGAGATCGTGATTAAAAAAATAAACATCATTTTTTGAATTTCACGCAATGCATGATGCTAGTGTTCGCAGTGGTGTGCAGTGACCAAGCAGCCCTGTTACCAATCTCGTTAGAGGTCTCTCAACCCAGTATGGCAGTGTGCTGTAGGACCCTCTTTATTTCATTGAGTTCATTCTCAGTTTTTGACGTGAGATAGTGGAGGCTGATGATAATTGGTGAGTGCTGTATTGCACGGAGGGGAGGACGGTAGGCTGATGAAGAGCACGAAGTGCATTTTCCGAACATTGAATGGACTCACCCAACTTGGGCTGTGATGTCAGCCTCTCCCTCCAGAATTACCTCCCCCAACTTCCCCTTAAGTGCCGCCAGCTGACTGATGGGAGTGAACAAATGCTACTGATGTTGCAAAGAGCTGCCCGAACCAAGCAAAGGCCAGGGTGTATTTAATGTTTTGTCTTCATATCTGGAAACAAAAGATCTGTCTTGGAGGAACTGTGTTGGCATCTGTATTGATGGTGCCCCATCAATGGTTGGCTCCATGAGAGTTTTTATGGAGAAATGATATCAGGAAGTCTCAAGTCTTATTGAAAACCACCTAGAAGAACTTCAGAACAAAATTGAACAATACTTTTCCTCCCTTTCAGCACCCCAGTGTATGACTGGGTGAGGAACCCTTTCTCTGAATCTTCTGCTCAACCTGAGGACTTTGAAAGAAGAGGAAGAATTTTGTGAGCTGCAGTCTTATCATGCACTCAAGATGAGATATACTGACCTGGCTCATGACAAATATTCTGCCATTCATAGGAAAGCAATGAACATCTTGCTGCAGTTTTCAAAGTCTGACATGTGTGAGCAGGCTTTTTCTTGTTTAACAAGCATCAAAAGGAAGAATAGAAATCGTTTCATTTCAGTTTTTTATTCATATTGCTTTGGCTTATGGTTTTTTAATAACTTTACTATCCAACATTGTCAATAAATTTTAATGTTGTAAATAGCATCAATTAAAATCAATTTCCAACCTGTATTGAAATTAAATCTATCGAGCCTACCTTTTGAAAAATTAAATCCCATTTTGGATTAAACTAGTTATTTAACAGAAATTTATTATGTTTGCCTTCTAAGCTTTAAAATTAATGAAAGGGAAAGAAAGAGTAATTTCAAGAAAGGTAAGCAAAGCTTAACTACCTGTTTTTTTTCGAGAAAGGTTGACTAAAAATTCATTCTCTAATCAAAAGAACATTGACAATTATTTTGGATTATTATGTCTACAATTTACTGATCACGCTAATGTACCATGAACTGTAGATATAATAATTTTATGCAGGGGTTCCCTAAGACCTGAAAATTAATTCAAGGGTTCCTCTGGGGTAAAAAGGTTGAGAAAGGCTGATATAGCATAATTTCGTCAAGAACCATTGTGTGATCGTATCACAAGATAACCACTGCACACCATAAATTAAAAAATCTTTGGAGTTGAATATGGAAATTTTTGAACAGCAATAGGTCTCCAACAGGCTTTAAGATAAAGAATGATATAGCATTCTCTTGCCTATAGCTGGGGGATGCAATTCTAATCAATCCTAGATTAGATTATGTGTCAGGTGGAATGAGTGACAGATTGTGCATAGGGTGTCTATCAAGTGGGCTGCTATGTCCTCCATGGTGTCAATCTTCTTGAGTGTTGTTAAGTCTGTTTTCACCCAAGCAAGTGGAGAGTATTTCATCACATTCCTGACTTCAGCCTTGGAGAGTTAGAGGCAAATTGTTGGCCACAGGATTCCTTGCCTCCGACCTGTTCTTGTTGCCACAGTGTGTATGTCTACTCCAGTTCAGTATCTGCCCAGTGGTATCTCCCAGTATGTTGACAGTAGGGATTCTATGATGTTAATGTCATTGAATGTCGAGGGTGATAGTTTTTTTCTCATTAGATATCATCATCACCTGGTGCCTAGGTGGTAAGTAACATTTGCACCACACATTAGCCCAAGGCTCGACGTTGTCCATGTTTTGCTACATTTGGATGTGAACTGCTTCATTACTGGAGGAATCATGATTGGAGCTGAACATTGTGCAATCACCCCTACTTTTATCTCTTACAATTGATGAAGCAGTTGAAGATGGTTGGATGTGGGACACTACCCTGAGGAACTCCAGTGGAAGATTGGAGGATTGGCATCCAAACCACCAAAACCACTTGCCTTGCTACTAGGTATGGTTCCAGCCAGCGGAAGGTTCCCCCAAATCCCACTGACTCCGATGTCAGGGCTCCTTGAGGCCTTGATGTCAAGGCAATTACTCTCACTTTACCTCCGAAGTCCAGCTCTCTTGTTCATGTTTGGATTAAAGCTGTGATGAGGTGAGAAATGAGTGACTTTGGCATAATCCAAACTGAGCTTCTGTGAGCAGATTGTTGCTAAGCGAGTGCAGATCTTAATTGTAATTCTAAATGTTCTTTTGGTGTCCTTGCAGCTTAGTGGCAAATCTGTGTCTGATTAATTAGTCTTAACACTTATGTTGTGATTTTAATTATACTCAGACCCTGCATAACACCACCCCTGCCTAGCGCTGATTTGCTACATGGTTATTCAGTTCTTTAGTAAAATTTTTTAAAATGACAAAATCCATTCTAAAGAACACTTAAAAATTTCTCAAAAGCAGCCATTACAGTAAACCTTTAATCAGCTAATGTGAGCGCTTTGCATATGCTCTGAGCCACTCACAGCCAATCACATATTAGTTCATGCTCTGCTTCCCCTGTGTGTGTAAACATTCTTCCTCCCTCACCAATTTGTCCTTTTTGTCACCCATAATGTCTGGAAAACGTCCTGCAACTTCCAGTGAGAGTAGTACTTCTAAAGTGATAAGGAACAACATAAGCATGGATGTGAAAGTACAAATAATACGGCATTTGGAAGCTGGTGGGCATCAGGCTGATGTTGGCATCTCTTTGAAATTGCCTACATTGATGATCAGAACAATTTTTTTAAAATGCAGACAAGTTAAAAGCTTCTGCAATGACAACCTCAAAGTTATCATCAATGAAGGTGACTCATCTAAGGGGCCATTTGATTGAAAAAAATGGAAAATAGACTAAGTATATGGGTAGATGACCAAACACAATGAAACATGCCCCTAAACCAGCCAATAATAATGGAAAAGGTAAGCAGCATCTTCAATCATATTCAAGAAGATATATCAGTAACATTCCCAGTAAGTAGAGGTTGGTTTGATTGATTTAAACAGCATGGTAACCTCTATAGCATACATATCTCTGCTGAAGCAGCTAGTACAGACAGTGATGCACCATCAATAACTCTCTGAGACATGAGGCGAGATATAGGCTTTTATTGGCTGGAAGAAAGAACAAGCAGCAATTGACCACCACACTGCATCCTGGAGACTGAGGCCGGGGCGATGTTCCCAATCACCTTTATACCGGGGTCCGTAGGAGGAGCCACAGGAGCAGTCAGCAGGGGGGGGCGTGTCCAGACAGGTATATGTAGTTCACCACAGACAGCAAGAGCCTTAATAACAAAGAGCTTCAAGAATTGGCAGAGCAACGCATCCTGGGTGAATCTGAGGACACGGGTGGAGAAGAGGAAAAACCAGCAAGAAACTTCACCACAAAATTCCTCAGCACTACCATTACCATGATCTCAAAATATGGACCGGTTCATCGATAATGACCCTGACTGGAAGCGAAGCAATAAGGCAAACAGAGGTGTTTTCGACATGATTTCCTGCTTCATGAGAGGAAACTTAAGAAAAGGCTTAAATATCGACATCTTAAATCTCGAAGCCAAAGTCAGAGGAGCCTGGTCCCTCTCTAAGATGTAATCACCACCATGCTGTGATGTGTTGCTGCTTCACTAATGTATAGGTTAGGCCTATTTGTGTGTTTGTTACTCCACGAATTACTGTGTTTACATAAAGTGCTATATCATATAAGTCAGGTCTGATTTTGTTTTTAATCAGGCACACATGTCCATTTACGTGATGTTAAAATGACCCCGCAAAGCACTGATTTACATAGTGCTCCACCTCTGAGGAACACATCCTCAGTGTTAAGCAGGGTCTGAGTATAATTATTTAATTTGATGGGGTTCTTTAGCTTTATTTTGATACTTCTTAATATTTCTATTGACTATTACAAGATGCTACCAACCGCGCCTGATTCCGAGATTCAAATGCTTTAATTCTCTGGAGTACGGATAGCTGGTGCGGCCTCATTAAGGGCTTAGGACATTCTCATTAATTGGCAATCATGTTTTGAGCCCCAATAATTGAGTTTTTAAGGAACACCTGAACATAGGTTCAGTGCTCAATTGTAAGCCTAACAACAATTTCATCTAATGTTTGTTTAGTGGGACCACTTCAGGAGGTTAAAGAGAGCTGATCAGAGCCCAGTCCCTACACATCACAGGTCCAGTCCCCAACGTTGTACGATGAACAGCCTGTCGCCTGTTCAAGATCGAATCAAACCCATGCAGATTGGTTGCACTAGACTCTCCGCTGCTTTTTCAGAGCTTAAGCAGCGGTTTGCTACAGCTACCATCTTGGTTTCTCTTAATCTGGACCTTCCCTTCCTTGTGTAGTTGGACACTTCAGACATTGTAGTGGGTGCAGTGTTGACTGAACAGTCAGCTTTGGATGGTAAACTGTGCATTCTTCTCAGGCGGCTATCCCCGGCAGAGACGAACAATGACATCGGGAATCAGGAGCTTCTTATAGTTAGGTTAACTTTGGAGGGATGGCATCATTGACTGGAAGGGGGCCAAGAACCCTTTTGCCATTTGGACTGACCATAAGAACATGGCCTATACTCAGGAGGCCAAGACACTGAATTCCAGATGGGCCAGGTGGTCTTTGTTTTCTAACCAGTTTAATTTCATCCTAACCTATCAACTGGGTCTAAGGACCAGAATCCTGATGCCCTACCCCACCAGTCTGACAAACTGGAATGAATGGAGCAGCCTTATCAACATTTTGTCCCAAGCCAGGGTGGTGGCACCAGCTCACTGGAGAATCAAAGCTCTTGTACACAAGGCCCAAGTGCAAGGAGGTTCATAAGGATGGCCCTCCAGGTCAGCTGTTCATCCCAAGTTCTGTACAGTCCTAGGTACCGCAATGGGGACATTTGTCGAGAATGACCACACACCCAGGGATTGCCAGGGCTCTTGAGTTTATCAATAGGGCGTGCTGGTGGCCCAGAATGATGAGAGAAATTTGGCAGTACGTGCTGGGATGTGAGGTGTGCCCCCAAAACAAAAAGCCCCATACCCGACCACAAGGACTCCTCCACCCCCTACCCATTCCGAGAAGACAGTGGGCACAAATTTCTGTGGACTTTGTCATGGCTCTCCTGCCATCCAAGGGGAAGTTATTCATCATGGTGTTTGTCGATTGATTGCACTGGAGAACCTACCTTCCACAGCAGAGATGGCCGAGGTCGGCCTGGACCAGGTCTTCAGGGTCCACAGGTTTCCAGTGGACGTTACCTCAGATCATGGTACACAATTCTCATCACGTTTCTGGAAGGCTTTCTGTAAAAGGATAGGGGCAACAGCAAGACTGTCTCCTGGGTTTCACCCACAGTTCAAAGGCCAGATGGAGCAGACTAACCAAGATTTAGAACATACCCTGAGATGCCTGGCCTCGGAAGGACCTGATGAGTGGTGTGACCATTTGATGTGGGCAGAGATTACCCACAACACTTTACAGCACTCGGTACTGGGGATGTCACCGTTTGAGTGCCAGTTTGGTTGTCCTCCGCCTCTCTTCCTGGTTGGGGTCTCAGCAAAAGAAGATCTTGTCCAACGCTGCAAGGAGAAAAGCAGAGACCAAGGCAAACTGAAGAAGTTTGGGGCCCACATTACAACCTGGGCAACAGGTCTGGCTGTCCACTTATGATTTCCCTCTCCAACTGGAATCTAGAAATTTGTCTTCCAAGTTCATTGGTTTCTTTATGATCCTGAGGAAATTAAACTCAGAGGCTTACACACTGTAGCTCCCCAAGACCTTAAACATCAACCTCACCTTCAACATCTCTAAATTAAAACTTGTCTGCACCAGCCCCTTAGACCCGCCATCATTGGCCCCGCCACCACCCAGGTTTACCAAGGGGGATCAGGACTTTACAGTGAAAAGACTTTTGGACTCTCATACTGTTCGAGGTGTTTGGCAATACCTGGTGGACTGGGATGGATTTGGACCAGAAGAAAGGTGCTGGCTGCCGGAAAGAGACATCCTGGATCCAACTCTCATCCACAATTACCATCACCTCCTCTCCGAGCAACCGGGGCCATCAGATGTCAGCCATAGGAGAGGGGGTCCTGTGACGAGACACTCCCAACCACGCCAGCTTCCAAGATATAACCATTTTAACTTGTCGGAGTATGAATAGCTGGTGAGGCCTCTTCAAGGGCTTAGGGTGTTCCTGTTAATTGATTATCATGTCTTGGGTGCCAAGAATGGAGTTTTTAAGGAACACTTGAACATAGGTTCAGTGCTCAGTCGTAAGCCTAACACTGATTTTGTATAGCATTTGCTTTGTGCTCAGTTTCTCAAACCCATTTGAGTCCGTCTCTCAATCCCAGTCTCGGATACTCCAGTATTTGGGTCCAAGCCATCCTCGTCAAGGATCTCAAAGATGGCCACAAATTAGGTAGGTAGGAGTAGGATGAAGTCAGCTCAGTAAGTTGCTGAAGGAAGTGTGGAAAATTGGATTCAGAATAGTATGGTATATTATATTTAAATGTTTCAGAATTCTCAGCAAATGCACATTCCATTGAACAAAATGGCACCGGGAAAATTGAAACCAATAAGACTAGGAATAACAGTTTAAAGAATTGCAGTACTGTATGTCCAGGCATTGGAATAACTCCAAAGAAACTGTGTGATATGTTGCGCAAAAGCAGGCCATTTGGTCCAACAGTCTATACCAGGATTTTGCCCCATTTAAACCTCCTCCCATCATTCCTCATTGAATATTTTCAGTGTTACCCCGTATTTTGTTTCTTCTAATATGTTTATCAAGCTTCCCTTTAAATGCATCTACTATTTGCTTCAATGTCTCCCTTTTCTTTCCTTTCCCTCATTGGGTAAAGGTATTTTTTCTAACGTCCTGACTAGTGATTCATGGCACATTTAACCTTACAGTATCAATGTGCAGAAGTGTTTGAATGGATTCTTGAGCAAATAGCTTTTCAAAAACAAGTACTTTGGGTAAATTGCTAACTGCACCAAAAGTTAACATCCCTGGCCTGCCATTTTCATTTGGTTTCAACTCTGGCCACAAAGTGACACTGTACATAAGCTGGAAATAATCTTATCGACCCTTCTGATTTTACAGATTATGCTAAAGTTTGGTTTTGCTTACAAATTTTGCCCCGGTTCAAAATTTTAGTTTAGGATATTTGTGATTTTTGCAGTCTCTTATTGCCCCTCAGCTTTTAACATTTGTCCTCAGTTGAAAGAATAAGTAAATTTAGGAAGGACAACAAAATTCTAGGGGCGTATAGCCCGATGGGAGTTCGGGGAGCTGGGTTAAGCACAATAGGCAGCGATTCAAACAGAGAGAGGAGAAATGGGCTAAAAATTCTATATCTGAATGCACGAAGTGTCAGAAATAAGGCAGATGAGCTTGAAGCCCAGGTGCGAATGGGTAACTATGATGTTGTTGGGATAATGGAGACATGGCTGCAGGGAGATCAGACCTGGGAAATGAATGTACATGGGTATACGTGCTATCGTAGGGACAGAAATGTGGGCAGAGGGGGTGGGGTGGCCCTGTTGGTGAGGAATGAGATTCAGTCCTTTGCAAGGGGGGACATAGGGTCAGGAGAAGTAGAGTCTGTATGGATAGAACTGAGGAACAGTAAGGGCAAAAGGACCCAAATGGGTGTTGTCTACAGGCCACCTAACAGTAGCATGGATATTGGGTGCAAGTTGAATAGGGAGTTAACATTGGCATGTGGCAAAGGTAATGTCGCAGTAGTTATGGGGGATTTCAACATGCAGGTGAACTGGGAGAATCAGGTTGGTGCTGGACCACAGGATAGGGAGTTTGTAGAGTGCCTACGGGATGCATTCTTGGAACAGCTTGTATGACAGCCGACCAGGGACAAGACTATTCTGGATTTAGTGTTATGTAATGAACAGGATTTGATAAGTGATCTTGCAGTAAGGGAGCCATTAGGAGGTAGTGATCATAATATGATAAGTTTTTATCTGCAATTTGAGAAGGATAAGGGCAGCTCGGAGGTGTCAGTGTTGCAGTTGAACAGGGGAAACTATGGAGCCATGAGGGAGGAGCTGGCCAAAGTTAACTGGACGGATATCCTAGCAGAAAAGACAGTGGAACAGCAATGGCAGGTATTCTTGGGAATAATGCACAAGGTGCAAAATCAGTTCATTCCCCAGAGAAGGAAGAATTCAAAGGGGGGAAAGGGGCCACAGTGGTTGACAAAGGAAGTCAGAGATTGCATAGCATTAAAAAAAAGGAAGTATGACAGAGCTAAGGTGAGTGGGAGGACAGATGATTGGGAAGTTTTTAAGGAACAACAGAACTTAACTAAAAAGACAATACGGGGAGAAAAAATGAGGTACGAACGCAAGCTAGCCAGGAATATAAAGGAAGATAGCAAAAGTTTTTTTAGGTATGTGAAGAGAAAGAAGATAGTTAAGAACAATGTTGGGCCCTTGAAGAATGAATTGGGTGAAATTGTTATGGGAAACAGAGAAATGGCAGAAGAATTTAATGAGTACTTTAGATCTGTTTTCACTAAGGAAGACACAAGCAATCTCCCAGATGTATGGATGGGCCAAGGACATAGGGTAACAGAGGAAATGAAACAGATTGATATTCGGAAGGAAACGGTGTTGAGAAGACTGATGGGACTGAAGGCTGACAAATCCCCAGGTCCAGATGATCTGCATCCTAGGGTACTAAAGGAGGTGGCCCTGGAAATTGTGGATGCATTGGTAATCATTTTCCAATGTTCCTTAGATTCAGGATCAGTTCCTGAGGATTGGAGAATGGCTAATGTTATCCCACTTTTTAAGAAAGGAGGGAGGGAGAAAACAGAGAACTATCGACCTGTCAGCCTGACATCGGTGGTGGGGAAGATGCTAGAGTCCATTATTAAGGATGAAATAGTGGCATATCTAGATAGCAGTGATAGGATTGGGCCGAGCCAGCATGGATTTACCAAGGGTAAATCATGCTTGACTAATCTGTTGGAGTTTTTCAAGGATGTAACCAGGAAGTTAGACGGGGGAGATCCAGTGGATGTAGTGTACCTCGATTTTCAGAAGGCATTTGATAAGGTCCCACATAGGAGATTGGTGGGTAAAATCAAAGCTCAGGGCATTGGGGGGAAGACATTGACATGGATAGAAAACTGGTTGGCAGATAGAAAGCAAAGGGTAGCGGTGAATGGGTGTTTCTCGGAATGGCAGGTGGTGACTAGTGGGGTGCCACAGGGCTCGATATTGGGACCACAGCTGTTTACAATTTACGTCAACGATTTGGTAAAAGGCATTGAAAATAACATCAGCAAATTTGCTGATGATACTAAGCTGGGTGGCAGTGTGACGTGATGAGGATGTTAGGAGAATTCAGGGTGACTTGGATAGGCTGGGTGAGTGGGCAGATACTTGGCAGATGACGTTTAATGTGAATAAGTGTGAGGTTATCCACTTTGGGAGTAAGAACAGGAAGGCAGATTATTATCTGAATGGTGTAGAGTTAGGTAAGGGAGAAATACAAAGAGATCTAGGAGTCCTTGTTCATCAGTCACTGAAGGTGAATGAGCAAGTGCAGCAGGCAGTGAAGAAGGCTAATGGAATGTTGGCCTTTATTACAAAGGGAATTGAGTAGAAGAGTAAAGAAATCCTTTTGCATTTGTACAGGGCCCTGGTGAGACCACACCTGGAGTATTGTGTACAGTTTTGGTCTCCAGGTTTAAGGAAGGACATCCTGGCTGTAGAGGAAGTGCAGCGTAGGTTAATTCCTGGGATGTCTGGACTGTCTTACGCAGGGAGGTTAGAGAGACTGGGCTTGTACACGCTGGAATTAAGGAGATTGAGAGGGGATCTGATTGAAACATATGTTATGAACCCAGCCCCCTCCTTCCTGAGAATCGCAAGATCGCTATTAATTCGGGTCTGGGACCCAGGAAATGAGAGAGAATCCTCAGAAATACCAAGCAACGGATTTTGACCATTGTTCTTAGAGACACCTGTGTGGATTGCGACTCTATGCTACGTGCCAGCGATCAGGGCTACGTGCACACCCTTGGGCAATGTGGGGTGGGGATTGTATCACCCCACCTTGATTGACATCTACAACTCTGCAAGGCAAGATAAAAAGGGGACTGCAGGAGGCAGTACCCTAGCGACGCACCAGAAGGAGACACCATCGCTAATCGATCCCGTGATGACGGGAAGCTGTTCGGAAGCCACGTGTGGTTTTTCCCCTAGCCTGGGGAGCGAGTGGCTGATAACACCGAAAAGGACTTCGAACTGACAATGGGGAACCCACGTTCCCGATTCAACGATTTGAGTCCAAAAGGCTGGCAAGTTTATTTTCTCACCAAAAATCCCTCTCTCTCCAACCAGTGAAAACCCAGCGGTCCCCAAAAGGCTAAACGCCTGCATGAACTCCAGAGACTTTGATATTTCCATCGGACAATATTTTTACCCCTAGACAAACGATAGAGCTACTTCTTATTGTTGATTATTACTATACCATCGCTTTAGATTGAGTATTGACGACGTATATTATCTGAATGTTTGTATTAACCTTACTTTTGTGCCCCTTTATAAATAAAAAAGTTTAAAAATAGTACCATCAGACTTCAGCGGACCTCTCTATCTTTGCTGGTAAGTGACCCAGTTACGGGGTACATAACACATATAAGATTATTAAGGGATTGGACAAGATAGAGGCAGGAAATATGTTCCAGATGCTGGGAGAGTCCAGTACCAGAGGGCATGGTTTGAGAATAAGGGGTAGGTCATTTAGGACAGAGTTAAGGAAAAACTTCTTCTCCCAGAGAGTTGTGGGGGTCTGGAATGCACTGCCTCGGAAGGTAGTGGAGGCCATTTCTCTGGATGTTTTCAAGAAGGAGCTAGATAGGTATCTTATGGATAGGGGAATCAAGGGATATGGGGACAAGGCAGGAACCGGGTATTGATAGTAGTTGATCAGCCATGATCTCAAAATGGCGGTGCAGGCTCGAAGGGCCGAATGGTCTACTTCTGCACCTATTGTCTATTAACGGAGCTGTGGAATATTCTGGAAACTTGAGCTAAAATAACAAGGATGTTTTCAGGACAGCCAACTGGTAAAATTTGTGTGTAATTTACATTGCTGTTTGTAAGCTAAGCTTAAAGGAATAAGTTGATACTGTGAGCTTCTTACTGTAACAGTTATTCTTAACTAGTTACCTGATTCAATACACTTTAATATTTGAAAGCTTTAATCTCAATTTATATATTTGTACAGCATTTATTTCACTACTTATGTTACTACCTAAGATTCACTATTGTACTGTAATACTGAAGCCAAGATCTTTGTATTCCTCCTTGTTTTACAAATGCAACAACCGACAGCAAATGATGGTTTTACTGAAAAACTGTAGCTACTGTAAACCCCACAGTGTGGCACTGTGCACGCACTTCCACCCTGTATTGGCAGTGCAGGCCCTTGAACATGTCAGAAATGGGTGCAATTGCAGTTCATCAAAGAAGCCATCAATTTCCTCTGAGTAATTCTACAATGATCTCAAGCCGTTGTCTTTTTACCACAAGGTAGCATTCATTAAACTTGCTGAACTCATACAGCACTGATTCACACGATCAGAAATGTTTGAAAGACAAGTTAAAAAGCCTGGATAATTTACATTTTGCAGTTTGCAAGTGCCCCTACCTCAACATACTGAGGGTCACAACTGATACAAATTCCCCAAAATGCCTTAACACTAACGCAGCTGAGTGCCACAGCCTTTGCTTTTTGTGGCATATATTAATAATAAGAGCTATGATTTAAAAGTCTGCAAATAAGAACACTTTCTGAGTTGATAATGAAAACTATCAGACACAAGACCAAGTGAAACATTTTGACAGAAAGAACAAGGAGTTGCTATGAGACATGGGTTTAATGCTAACAAGAGACTTACACATTGGAAGATTTTGAATGTGGCAGAACAAATTGAGAAAGCAGTTGTAAAGGCAGAAATGGCCCTAGGTTTCACAAACAGAGGAGTAATGAATAGGTAAACAAGGTAGGTACTGTTGACACAGAACACCAGTTATGCATGAGATTAAAGAAGAAATGGGAGTGTTCAGAAAAGGCTTAATATATTTGTGTGGACGAAAAACTTTAGTCGAATGCAGTCTGGAAAAGCTGGGTTGGTTCTCCTGAAAATAGAGAAGATTTAGAAGAGTTCAGAAGAGATCAAATAGAAGTATTCGATGCAAACAAAATCTCAAAGTATAAAGAAATTGTTTCTTTTGGAAAACGAAGCCCAGATTTAAGGCGATCATCAAATGGATCCATGGCAACATCAGGTAAAATCATCTCACAGGAATTGTAGGCATTTACCAAATCCCTGACAGGGTGATAGAGGCTGATTCAATCCATAGCTTTTTGAGTCAAACTGGATCAGAATGTGAAAGAAAGGGGCAGGGAGTGTATCTAGTTACTTTATCCATGCAGAGGTCCTGCACGGATTTAAAAGGTTAAATGGCCTTCCTCTGTACTGTTCCTCCACAGCAAGAATTGATGGTCAGATGAATCCAAGCATTAAATAGAACTTAGCTTCGACAAATGCAAGGTAATGCAATGAGTAGGTGAGAGTAAATATGCTAAGGGAATTGAAAATGGGGAATAGAGTATATAGAAGTGCAAGAAATACAAGTGTCTTAGAGAACAAGGCTATACATCTCTAAAGGTAGCAAAGCAGGGTAAATAAAGGCAAATCAACGTTTGGGCAGAGACTCTTCATTGCGAATGGAAATAAAGGGGTAGATGCCAGAATAAGGAGGTGGGGAGAGGGGAAAGAGGACATGCAAGCAGATGATAGGTGAGACCAGGTGAGGGGAAAGGTGGTTGAGTGAGGGAGTGGTTATGATGTGAGAAGTTGGGAGGTTACAGATGAAAGTGGTAAAGATTCACTTAACATCTTGTTCAGAAAACTATCACGGATAAAGTCCTCCTCAAGATTGCCTTGACAACCTTGATTCGCCCAATCTATGTGTAAGTTTAAACCCTCATATCAACTGCCATTCTATTCTTAATGCATCACGTAGTTCTTGTTTTATTGCCTAAGACACTGTAACGTTATTATTTGGTGGCCTATAGACAGGTGCCATCAGTGATTTATTTTTTTACCCTTTACTATTCCTACTGAGGCGATCATGGTCATGGTTCATCTTAGCAAATTTTTCTGCAGAAGTGGTGTGCCATTGCCTTCTTCTGGGAAGTGTCTTTACAAGATGGGTGACCCCAGCCATTAGAGATTGTCTGCCTGGCGTCAGTGGTTGTGATATGCACCAGCTGCTCATACGGCCATCCTCCACCTGCTCCCAAGGCTTCCCATGACCCTGATTGGGAGACTAAGCAGGTGCTACACATGCATGCTAGAGGAGGGAACCAGTGCCTTAATAAATAAATAAGAAAAGATAAACAAGAAAACCAGCTATGTATATCCAATAGACTTTTAAAAATGTGCAAAAACAGAAATACTGTATATTAAAAAAGGTGAGGTAGTGTCCAAAGCTTCAATGTCCATTTAGGAATTGGATGGCAGAGGGGAAGAAGCTGTTCCTGAATCGCTGAGTGTGTGCCTTCAGGCTTCTGTACCTCCTTCCTGATGGTAACAATGAGAAAAGGGCATGCCCCGGGTGCTGGAGGTCTTTAATAATGGACACTGCCTTTCTCAAACACCACTCCCTAAAGATGTCCTGGTACTCTGTAGGCTAGAGCCCAAGATGGTGCTGACAAGGTTTACAACCTTCTGCAGCTTCTTTCAGTCCTGTGTAGTAGCCCCTCCATACCAGACAGTGATGCAGCCTGTCAGAATGCTCTCCATGGTACAACTATAGACATTTTTGAGAGTATTTGTTGCCAAATCTCTTCATACTCTTAATAAAGTATAGCTGCTGTCTTGCCTTCTTTATGACTACATCAGTAAGTTGGGACCAGGTTAGATCCTCAGAGATCTTGACACCCAGGAACTTGAGGCTGCCCAATCTCTCCACTTCTGATCCCTCTATGAGGATTGGTATGTGTTCCTTCATCTTATCCTTTCTGAAGTCCAAAATCAGCTCATCTATAATTAAGAGCTCTACCCTATCTCCCTTATCATCCTGGCTCAGTGCCTTTTATGCTTGCTTTGACTGTCAAAACATGAAGTGTCATTCATGAGCTTCCACAGCGTCCAATGACCCCATGATTTCAATCGCTGAGGCTGGCATGAGAGCCCCCTTCAAGAAGGTGAACCCACGGGGAGCATTTGGCTCAGACAAAAGACCTGGCTGAGCACTAAGGACTTGTGCTAATCAATTGGCTGGAGTGTTCACTGTTGTCATTTCAGCAGCCTGAGGTACCCACCTGCTCCAAGCAGGCTCCAATTATACCGGTGCCTGCGGAGAATGTAGTGACGTGTCTCAATGACTATCACCCAGTAGCACTTACATCCACTGTGATGAAGTGTTATGAGAGATTGGTAATGAAACATATCAACTCCTCCTTGAGAAGCAACTTAGATCCATTCCAATTGGCCTACCATCACAACAGTCAACGGCAGATGCCATTTCATTGGCTCTTCACTCGATCCTAGAACATCAGGACAGCAATGATGCATACATCAGGATGTTCCTCATTAACTACAGTTTGGCAATCAATGCTATCATCCCCCTCAAAAATAATTAATAAGCTTCAACTCCTAGACCTCAATACCTCCTTGTGCAACTGAATCTTCAATTTAAACACTTGCAGACCCCGACAATATCACCTCCACAATCACCATCAGCACGCAAGTATCATTATGAAGAAGGCACAACAGCGCCTCTACTTTATTAGAAGTTTGCTATGATTTGGCATGTCATCTAAATATCTGACAAACTTCTATAGATGTGCAGTGGAGAGTATATTGACTGGTTGCATCATGGCCTGGTATGGAAACAGCAATGTCCTTGAATAGAAATATCATCAAAAATTAGTGGATACAGCCCAGCTCTCTTCACCACTGAGCACATCTGCATGGAGCACTGTCATAGAAAAGCAGCATCCATCATCAAGTAACCCTAACATCCAGGCCATGCTCTCTTCTGACGGCTGCCATCAGGAAGAAGTTCCAAGAGCCTCAGGTTCAGGGACAGTTATTACCCCTCAACCATCATATTCTTGAATCACAAGAGAATAACTTCACTCGCCCCCATCACTAAACTGTTCGCACAACCTATTATCTTACTTTCAAGGAATCTTCATCTCATGTTCTTGATATTTATTGCTTACTTGTTGTTTGTTATTCATTTTTTGCAATGACACAGTTTGCTGTCTTTTGTACATTGGTTGTTTCCCCTGTTTGGTGTGGTCTTTCATTGATTTTATTGTGTCCTTTATATTTACTGTGTATGACCGCAAGAAAATGAATCTCAGGGTTGTATAGAGTTCCATTCGCTGCCATCGTGCTTCTGATGCTCCATTTTCCAATTCCTGAATTTCTGACCTTCAGATTTTCTGTTGTTTCAGTTGCCACACAACACTTGATTATTGGTCTTCAACGAGCTCAAAGTTTTCTCACCGTTTTTTTGATGACTTTCCTGATCTGTCCTGGGCTACACCATTGCCATTCATTTTCCACACAATAGAGGGTTCCCAACACTGCTAGTCTCTGTCCACCATCAACGGTCTCAGAATTCTCTGGGGAAGTTTTACATGGGAGACTGGGGAATAGAATTCATTTCCTTCACAGACCATATATGATTTGTTCCATCAAAGACTGTTCCTTCTGTTAGCAAAATATTCTGCCAATTTTATCTCTGTCCCTTCCAGAAAGAAAGTGGAAGGAAATTTAAAAATGTATGTTTTAATTGTGTTTGAAGTTAATCATAAGTGAATAACTGCAATTTTCATGGACCAATCATTCAAGAATTACCATCTTTTACTTTAAATGGAAACGCTTCCAAATTTACAGTCAGCAATTTCCTGTCTAAACAGGATTATTTTTATACATTAGCAGTGTTTGTAGGCATACCATTAATTTTTATTTTGTTGGTAACTTTCATATATTCACTCTGAAGATGAAAAAATCCTCCTCTTTCTAGACTATCTTTGTATTTATATATTCTAGTTCTGTAGTATAAAGGAAATAAATATTTGCAGTATATTTCCATTATTTTAAAATGTTTCAAGGAACTAATGTGGGCAGAATCTTCAATTTCAGTGTAGATTGTGCCCAGAATTCTGGCTGATTTAAAAGTCCCAAAGAATGATTTGGTAAAAGTGTTCAAAACCTCCTTGATGTTACAACACATGCAGATTCAATTTACGTTATTAGAGGGATGTAAAACAATGGCTCAGTGTAAGGACAGAGTGGATAGTCAGTGCCTATTTTCCAGAGCAGAAATGGCTAATACAAGAGGCCATAATTCTAAAGTGATTGGAGGAAAGTATGGGATCAGTAGTTTAATTAAGCAGAGAGTGGTGGGTGCATAGAACACCCTTTAGAGTGGTGGTAGGGATGGACTCATTAGTGAGATTTAAGAAATTCTTAGATAACCATATAGATGAACGAAAAATGGAGAGCTCTGTGGGAGGGAAAAATTAGATTGATCGTGGACTAGGTTAAAAGGTCGGCCAAAGGGCTTGAACAATGCTGTCTTGCTTTATGTTCTGTGTTCTTTGTAAAGACTTCAAAGGTAAGGATTTGACTTCAGCTTCAGTGGGATGGACTGATCAGTAAAAGAAAAACTCCTGTGAAATGATTTAACAGGAAATAAAAATGTTTCTAAGTAAAAAGTACAACATGGAAAATTACTAGACCAGAGCCATGGTCCCCTTTGTTCTTTGTTATGTAAATGCGCTGAACTTCAAGCTTGCTCCACTAATCTTCTACCTCAGCTCCATCTTCCTGCAGTGTTTCTGGATCCTGTCATTTTCTCAATATCCAGAAATCTAATTCAAATAAGAATATCCTCAGTGGCTAACACTGTTGTTGGGTCAGAGGCTGTTAACTTGTTGCTCTTGGGTGGAAAAAAGAATTAGTTTGGTTGAGATACCAGCTTTGTGTTCTAACCTACATGACTATTTTGCAAAATCCGTCTCCTTGTTATATTACACTAGGTGCTGATATTCTGTTGCTTTGAGCGTAACCCTACCTTTCACACCATCTCAGCACCATCTCTTCTCTAAACATGGAGAATAAACATCACTAGTTAATAAGGTGCCCCAGAGACTCAAAAAACACCTTTAAAAAAACCCTTTTAATCACCTCATAAGTCCCAGTCCATATTGGAATTATTCCCACCTTGAACTCAATGGAGTGAGATGACCTTCCAGTGAAGGTGACATGGTAGACAGTATGAGACCTAACTCCCAAGCTACGACGGCAGATTTATCTCTACCACAGTACGACCTGTTCTTCTCCAACACTAAAATAGCAAACAGTAACATTAAATCTCTTCTTATTGGGAAGAGAAGTATCATAACCCCACCGAAGAAAGCCTGCAAAAACATATCGTCAACCAAAATATGCAGTTAGGGTAATTAAGTTTTTTTACTCAACTCATAATTTGTCCTATTTATTGCACAGCACATTGGGGAAATAACCAGCGATAAATGTGCTATTTCTGTTAAAGGATTTACGAATTCATTATTATCACAGTTGCCTAACAAAGCCAAATACTCATTTTAACATATGGGGAATGAGCACCAGGAATTCTGTTACATAATGAAGTCAGCATTAACAATCCATCACTTCGATACACACTGACTGAGATTCCAGACTCAGTTATGAGAAAGCAGTTCTTTCTGTGGTCTCTAATTATTCCCACACTAAACATACCGTATGTTATTTATGTCATGTGACTCCACCGGGCACACTTAAAAAAGCATTAATCTGCAGACGTAATAATTGGGAACGTAGGCAAACACGTAAGAGAGAAAGGGACTGAGATTACACTGAGAGTGAGGCAAAGGCAGAGGAAAAGGGAAGGTCCCATGGAGCACAGACCTGCTGAGATGAATAGTCTGTGTCGATGCTGTGGGTATGTATTACTTTATGTGTAAAACCAACTCTCCTATCACCTCCTTTAACTTACTCCACAAAAACCACTTCTTTGACCTTTTGATTGCCTTTACTGTGGCTTGGCATCACATTTTATGTAATAACATTCCAGTAAAATACTATGGGGTAGTTTGCTACATTAGTGTCGCTTCCATTCTGTGTGACTGAGGACTACTTGTCTCTTGCAGTGTCTATGCATTCTCTGAGCATTAATTTCCATTTGTAGAATATAACCGCTTATCACAGAAAAGCATGAAGCCAACTTCACAATGAATTCCTCAAGCAGAGAATTCCACAAGCCTCTTTCAGTAAAGTCAAAAGATGATTATAACTATATAAACATATAACAATTACAGCACGGAAACAGGCCATCTCTGCCATCTCGGCCCTTCTAGTCCGTGCCGACGCTTACACTCACCTAGTCCCACTGGCCCGCACTCAGCCCATAACCCTCCATTCCTTTCCTGTCCATATAACTATACAATTTTACTTTAAATGACAATACCGAACCTGCCTCTACCACTTCGACTGGAAGCTCATTCCACACAGCTACCACTCTCTGAGTAAAGAAATTCCCCCTCGTGTTACCCACTGGCCCATTGAGCTTCCTCTGCCATTCAATTAGATCATGGCTGATCTGGCCGCGGACTCATCTCCACCTGCCTGCTTTTTTTCCATAACCCTTAATTCCCCTGCTATGCAAAAATCTATCCAACCTTGGCTTAAATATATTTACTGAGGTAGCCTCCACTGCTTCATTGGGCTCTAAAGCTTACAGGTACTCTAAAATGACAGTTAAATCATACAAGGAACTGGAAATGTCCTAGTGTCAGTAACATCAAACATCTGTTTCTCATTGCACAGATTCTGCTGTCAACCTGAGTGCCTTCCATCAGCTTTTCAACGTCAATTTATCATTCAGTGTCAACTAATCTATGATTAAAGACAAGTTAGTCAAATGTACAGAATAAAAAGTCATCCAGAATCTGATTATCCCATACAATTATTTAAGAGGATGAAGAACACTGGGTTGAATCACAATGGATCTGGCCCATGGCCTAGACTTGATACCTACAGTGCTCAACCATTCAGACTTACTACTGAAGGATGCTCAGAGCCAAACAACCAAAAAAAAACTAATGCTAAGTGAAGGAAATCTACCATTCTTACTCAGCCTGACCTCCCAACCACATGGATGGACCTGCAATTAAAGAATCATAGTTATAGAAAAGTTCAGCACAGAAAGAGGTCCATAGACTGTGCCGAACTATTTAAACTGCCTACTCCCGTTGACCTGCACCGCAACCATAGCCCTCCATATCCTTACCATCCACGTACCTATCCAAACTTCGCTTAAACTTTGAAATCAAGCCCACATACACATATTGTGCTAACAGCACATTTCACACTCTTATGACCTTCTGAGTGAAGAAGTTTCCCCTCATTTTCTCCTTAAACTTTTCATCTTTCACCCTTAACCCATGACCTCTCAATGTAGTTCCACCCAAGTGCAGTAGTAAAAGCCTTCTTGCATTTACCCTATCTATACCTCTCATAATTTTTTATACCACTATCAAATCTCTTCTCAATCTACAAACGTACTACGTTCCAAGGAATAAAGTCCTAACCTATTCAATCTTTCCTTATGTCAGGTTGTCCAGGCATGCCAATATCTTTGTTAAATTTTCACTGTACTCTTTTAACCTTATTTGCATCTTTCCCGTAGGCAAGTGACCAAAATTGCAAACAACACTCCAAAGTAGGCCCCATCAATGTCTTATACAACTTCATCAACTATCCTCTGTACTCAGTATTTGATTTATGAAGCCCAATGAGCCAAAAGCTTTTTTTATGACCCAATCTGCCTGTGACATCACTTTCAATGAATAATGAACCTATATTCCCAGATCCCTTTGTTCTACCAAACTCCTCTGTGCCCTACCATTCACCATGTAAAATCTACCCTTGTTGGTCCTACTGAAGTGTAGCCCCTCGCATTTGTCTGCATTAAATTCCATCTGCCATTTTTCAGCCCATTTGCCCAGCTGGTCCAGATCCCACTGCAAGACATTAAAGGCTTTCTCACTGTCCACTACAAACCCAAATTGGGTGTCATCCATAAATTTGCTGGTCTAGTCAACCACATTATCATCCAGAAAACTGACTGAGCAACCTTGCAACAATAATGTCCTATGGGATAAATAAAGTTTTATCTTATATATCCAGTCCCTTAGAATACCTTCCAATAACTTTCCCATAACTGATATCACTCACCAGCCTGGTTTATATTTACAGCCTTTCTTAAACAGCAGAACAACATTGCCTATCCTCCAATCTTCTAGTACCTCTTGTTAAGGTTAATGTTAGGGTTAATTCGAGACTGCCATTACAGGTCAGGAGTGGCTCACGTAATATTAGGAGACCGGAATGCGAGGGAGGGGGGGGAAGCGAAACTGGGGATTCCGCTACACCGAAACTACTAGTGTCACGCGATTCAGTAAACAAAAGAAACAGGTAACTCGTGAGAGTATCGCATCGGGCCAATAAGATGGACACAAGTGCCCGATATTACCTAATATGTAGCGGGGGGTTGTGCTGGGGGGAAAAGGGATATAAATAAGAGCAGATTGTAAGGGGAAGTCGGAACGCGCCTTCTCCAGCGACTCCGTGGATTCGCTGTGCCAGTTACAAATTCTGCAATAAACCCAAGTTTTGTAATATTCCGGTGTTGGTTGTCTCTCTTCCTAAACGAACACAGGGCAGAATTTCAAGCCCAACACTCTGCTGTCACTAACGATGATTTCAATATCTCTGTTAGGACCCCTGCAATTTCTGCACTTGCCTCCCATAGGGTTTGAGGGTACACATTGTCAGGTGCTGGAGATTTATCCACCCTGATTTGCCTTAGGCCAACAAACACCTCCTCCTCTGTAAATTGTATAGGGTCCATAAAGTTCTTGACACTTTGCCTCACTTCTATAGGCTATGTGCTCAGCTCCCAAGTAAATACAGGTGCAAAAAAGCCACTTAAGATCTTCCCCATCACTTTTGACTCCACGCATGAATTACGATTCTGCTCTTCCAGAGGACCAATTTTGTCCCTTACAATACTTATGCTATTAATATTTCTGTAGAATCCCTTGGGATTTTCCTTCACCTCGTCTGCTCGTGCAACCTCATGCCTTCTTTTTGCTCCTCCTGATTTCTTTCTT
The DNA here is from genome assembly GCF_048418815.1 of Hemitrygon akajei. Taxonomy (NCBI): domain Eukaryota; kingdom Metazoa; phylum Chordata; class Chondrichthyes; order Myliobatiformes; family Dasyatidae; genus Hemitrygon; species Hemitrygon akajei. Next base: position 93,547,712 of record NC_133131.1, read on the forward strand.
AAGTATTCTCTTGCATTTTTTATACTCGACAAGTACCTCATTTGTTCCTACCTCTCTATACCAGCTAATCACCTCTGTTTTTAACTTAACCAGGTCTTCAATATCTCTTGAAAACCAAGATTCCCTAAACTTGTTGTCTTTATCTGTTTATTCTGTCAGGGACATAACAACCCTTGTACTCTCAAAGTTTTACCTTTGAAGGCCTCCCACTTGCCAACTGCACATTTGCCAGAAAACAGCCACACTTACCAGATCCTTTCTGATAACATCAAAACTGGCCTTTCTCCAAATTAGAATCTCAACCCACAGACCAGACCTGTCTTTTTCTATATTTACTTTGAAACTAATGGCATTATGATCACTTGATGCAAACTTACACAAACTTCTGTCTCCTGCCCTGCCTTATTCCCTAATAGTAGATCAAGCATTGCACACTCTCTCTGTGCTGATTAAGGAAACTTTCCTGAATACATTTGACAAACTTCTAGTCCTTTTACTGTACGGGATTTCCTGTCAGTACGTGGAAAGCTAAAACCAGCTACGATAACAGCCTTATGTTCTTTGCAGCAGTCTGCGACCTCTTTACAGATTTGTCCCTCTAAGTCCTGCGGACTGCTGGGTGGTCTGTAACATAGGCCCATTAATGTGGCAATACCTTTCTTACTCCTCAGTTCCACCCTTAGCGCCTCACTAGATAAGTTCTCCAGTCTGAGCAGTGTTATGACATTTTTCAAGAGTACTAACGCCATCCCTTCTCCTTTAATCCTCCCCACCCAGCGCTGTCACGTCTAAAACAGCGGAACCCTGGAATACTGAGCTGCCAGTCCTGCCCCTTCTACAACCAAGTCTCACTAATGGCTACAATATCATAATTCCATTGTTGATTCATGCCCTGAGCTCATCAGCCTTTCCCACGATATCTCTTACATTGAAATATACACAGCTCAGGACATTAGTCGAATACGCTCAACCTTTGATTTCTGACTTTGTCTTAGCTCTTAGTGACATCAGTCTCTACAACCTCTCCACTATCTGTTCTTGTACTTTGGTTCCGAGCCCCTGCAACTCTTTTAACTCCCTCGTGCAGACTCTGCAAAACTTCCCACTAGGGTATTAGTTCCCTCCATTTCAGATGCAAACCTCTTCTGTACAGGTCCCACCTTCCCTGGAAGAGAGCCCAATGATCCAAAAATCTGACACACTCCCTCCTACACTAACTCTTTAGCCACGTGTTAAACTGTATGATCTTCCTATTTCTGGCCTCACTAGCACATGGCACGGGTAGCAACCCTGAGATCATAACCCTGGAAGTCCTGCCTTTTAACTTAGCACTGAACTTCCTGAACTGACTTTGCAGAACCTCATCATTCTTCCTACCTATGTCATTGGTACCAACATGGACCACGACCTCTGGCTGTTCACCCTCCCACTTAAGAATGCTGATAACTCGATCTTAGGTGTCTCAGGCCTTAGCACCTGGGAGGCAAAATACCATCCAGGAATCTCATTCTTGTTCACAAAACCTCCTCTCTGTTCGCCTAACTAATGAATCCCCTAATACTACATCTCGCCTCTTCTCACTCTTTCCCTTCTGAGCCAGACTCAGTGCCGGAGAGCTGACCGCTGTCACTTTTCGCAGCTAGGTCATCCCCTCCAACAGCATCCAAAGTGGTGTACCTGTTGTTAAGGGAGATGACCACATGGGTACTCTGCACTGGCTGTTTAGCCCCTTTCCCCTTCCCGACTGTCACCCAGTTTCCTGTGTCCTGCACCTTGGGTGTAACTACCTCCTTACAGTATATGTCCTATCACCTCCTCAGGCTCCCGAATGATCCAGAGTTCATCCAGTTCCAGCTCCAACTCCTTGTTAGAAGCTACAGCTGGATGCACTTCTCACAGGTATAGTCGTCAGAAATGCTGGAAGTCTCCCTGCCTTCCCACATCCCACAAGAGAAGCATTCAACTATGCTGCCTGGCATCCCTACAGTTCTAACTGAGCAAATATAAAGAAGTTAAAACAATAAATAAACTGTTAGGGGAAAAAAATCTACCTATAACTGATAGGCTTTATCCTGCCCTCTATTGTGATAATAGTTGGAAGTGTTTCTTACCCCTTCAAATCTCTGTGGGTTTTATGTCACACAGAGCTCCTCCCCCAGACCACTGAAAGCCCAATAGAAGACTTTAATCCCTGGAGTTCATATAAATCACTGTGCTCGAGGGAATAGAAGCAGGGTCAATGATCATAACACAGTGCATCTTGTGGGGCTAGAATACTAGTGGAAAATCCAGTTTTGCCCTTCTATTCTGGATCAGTTGTATCTAACCAAGCTGTGGTTGTAAAAACGTCACATCATGATAAATCAGTGATGAAAGAGAATCTTTCTCTCATATTGACAGGCAACTGAAAATGCACGAGCAAACTGACTAAAATTGAGAAAATATATTAATAAACTCTCTCCAAAATTAATTTGATGCATTGAACTGAATTCAATTTGGCTTCTGGTCTGTTTGGGATTCGATGTTAAAAGGCAAACTTAAACCGTCACAGAGGCCAAGGTGTCAGAGTCAAAATACAAACTTCAATTTCCTCTAAAGAAAATCCTCCTCTAACTTAATATTTCTGTTTGAAAAAGATCTGACTTTGTAATCCAGATGTAAAATGCTGCCCTGCTCTGATTTCTGGATGAGAACCAAAGCAACATCTGCAGAAACTCCAGTTATACAAAGAGCTCTACCCTACTGTATGAAAGCACAGGATTAATACAGTTGTAACCTTATAGGAAGAACGTTAATAACCACTCACTGGTTAATTGTTGGTATACATCCATGCTAGGAGCAATAAACCCCCCATTTTATGAACTGAATAATTGGTCCCATACATGTTCAGTAGGATAAATATTGAAATGTTAAGCATTCTTAAACTCTGATCAACAACTTTCTTTCAGTCTACAGTAATATTAGGGAAATGAAATGAAATAATATACAGTATATCTCTATAGCTACTGATGGTCCAAACTGTTTAAAGGCTGTATTCCCAGAGAATTAATTCCCAAAAAGAATTAATTCATAGACCATATCATATTAATCATGCTATCTATTTGGTGAATGAAAAACGAACTGAGATAAACAATAATGAAAATAATAACAAGACGGAGCCATCTTAAACAAATAAATCAATCCAAATAGTTTGAGGTTCCATGTTGCATTCTATTCAAATAAACGTAAAAGCAATGTGTAGAACAAAAGAACCTCATCGATGTAGGGCAACGTTGCTTTAAGTGTTCTGTCTTTCTCACGAATGCCTGTACAGTTCAGTAACTTCCTGAAAGTAATGCCTCAGAAAGGCTTCCTTCCACATTAAGTTTTAAAATGTAGTTTGAAGCACTCAGTGCTAAATATTTTCCGTTCAGAAGGAATGTTTAGCTTTAGAAGCTATTTTTTCAGCCCCCTGCCTGAGCGTTAACGTGGCAGAGCAGTTTGTCTCCACCCCTGATAGAAACCACCCCTCAAGATCCTGCTCATTTTGCAAGTGAGACCAAATTCTTAATAGAACAAAGAAAATGAGTCCAATCATTGATCCTTCTCCTGTTTCAGAAAAGTAGCAGACACATTTCAAAAGATATTTCACCAACATGTTACTCCTTTGAAATCAGACTGAAATCAGGAGCATGGATTGAATTTTTTTTAAAAAAACTGTAGATGCTAGAAATCTGGAATAAAAGCACAAAGTGATGGAAATACTTGTAGGTCAGGAGGCATCTGTGAAGATGAAAACAGAGTCAATACTTCAGGTATCTAGAAATTTGCCCCCATTAGGAGGTGTGACAGTGGGAGTATAGGGGCAAGGGTGAAGGCAAGGAAGTGATCTGAACTGAAGATACTTTCACATCCCCGAGGATCACACACACTTTCCTGCTGCCAGTGATATGGAGAACGCTGCTGCACCTCACTTCGGAAATCAGCGGACACGTCCACTGGCAGCACTCACATGTGATAGATTTCCTCCTGCATACTAAAGATGTGCAGGTTATAGGCTAACAGGCTACCGTAAATTATTCCTGGCATATAGGCGAGTGGTTGAATCTGGGAGGAGTGGATGAGAATATGGGCATAATACAGTGAGATTAGTGGAGGGTTAGTGTATACCGATGAATAACAATTAGCGCAGACTTCACGGATCAAAGAGCCTGGTTCTCTGTTGCGATTCTCTGTGATTTTAGGAAATTAAAATCAGCTCATAGATTTTACTAGGTGACAAACCTCTTTCATAGGTACATGGAGATGGAAAAAGAGAGGTGTGGCAGACTTGGAGAAAGGGAACAGTTCAGTTCCTTTACTAATTCTTAAAAGAATATGACAAGTGTGCCTGAACTTCTAGGACATGCAAGTGCAACCATATTTAATATGTATATGCAAATCGGAAGCCCCAAACTCTCCAACCATTCTTCACAGACAATTTCCTGATCCTGACCTGATTTTGTATTCTTCCTGGACTTCAGTGATACATTGTAAACTTCTAAAAGTTTCCCCAGAGTGCTGTCAAGTACAATGTCATTAGTTCAGGCCCAGGACTGATTCTTGTGGTCTTCTCTCTTTGACAGTCATTAAAATTGAGGATAATTCAGTTTAACTCACGTGAAACACACAGGTAGGGCCGCAAGTGTTTGAATGGTTAGGAGATACTTGTATATTGGTAATTTCAGAGATGGTACATCTATTTTATGTTGGCTTTTGTGTGCTCCACACAAATATATCACAACTAATGCTCTAACTTTACTTTGGGATCACTGTTCAGATATTCCCTGAAATCACGGGTACATTACACTTCAATTGTTTCCCTTGTTAATATGGTATTGTTTACTTTAATGGAATTTAGAATAATATAGGTATGTCTATTACAGCCATCTGGTGTAACGTCATGTGAACTGCAAAACCAACAGTTAAGTGTAATTGGAGCCTCTGTGATAGCCTGGGAAATGACAGATGCCAGCTCATTTGATGATTTGGAGTGTTTTATGAAGACAGCAATGGTGATAATACTCAGTAAGACTCAGAAACTTGGTGGAAAGTAGGAATTATCTCCTGCCTGGTAGACCTTTATAACTGTACTTTCATTTTCTCAGGCGACACTCAATATTAATATATATTTGATACAACCCAGGGGTTTTGCCCCGTACAGTAACATTTATTTGATAATTATTGAATTATTTTGGGAAATCTATATACAGTACATTTGCTGCTTCTCCTTTAACATCCTAAAATAAAATTTGTTAATATGACTTTCCTTTCATCATATCATGTTTCTGTTTGAATGTATCATCAAGTCAATTCACTTTTATTGTCATTTTGACCATAACTGCTGGTACAGTACATAGTAAAAATGAGACAACATTTTTCAGGACCATGATGCTACAAGAAACAGTACAAAAACTACACTGAACTATGTAAAAACAACACAGAAGAAAAAAACTACTCTAGACTACAGACCTACCCAGGACTGCATAAAGTGCACAAAACAGTGCAGGCATTACAATAAATAATAAACAAGACAATAGGCACAGTAGAAGGCAGTAAGTTGGTGTCAGTCCAGGTTCTGGGTATTGAGGAGTCTGTTAGCTTGGGGGAAGAAGCTGTTACACAGTCTGGTCGTGAGAGCCCGAATGCTTCGGTGCCTTTACCCAGATGGCAGGAGGGAGAAGAGTTTGTATGAGGGGTGCATGGGGTCCTTCATAATGCTGTTTGCTTTGCAGATGCAGTGTATAGTGTAAATTCAGATTCAGATTCAGATTCAGTTTATTGTCATTTAGAAACCACAAATGCATTGCAGTTAAAAAATGAGACAACGTTCCTCCAGAATGATATCACAAAAGCATATGACAAAACAGACTACACCAGAAAATCCACGTAACGTTTGGCAATCCCCAATCCAGAGTCCGGAGAGGCTGCTGTGTATTAATATCGCACTACCGTCTAGCGCGTTCCCCGGAAAGGAGCTCCAAATCCACCAGACAAAAACTAAAGCTACAAGACCTGCACAAAATCACATAGTTACAACATATAGTTACAACAGTGCAAACAATAGCACAATTGATAATAAACAGTCTATGGGCACAGTAAAAATAGTCCAAGATTTTAAAGGATTGTAAGTTCAAAAGAAATCACCACAGTTTCCACAAGTCCCGAGGGTCCCGACAGACTCGCCATCCCACGCCGGCGGCAGAAGGGAATACCCCCGCTATGGACTTACAAGGCGCTGCCCGAGTCAACCTTGCAGACGCAGCACACAATGGAAGCTCTGTCGAAACCAGCCTCTCAGACGCAGTACACACCGAAAGCGACCTGAGTCCGTCGAACCTCCGAGCCAACGACCATCCCCTCCGGCACAGCTTCTCTGAGCACCATCCTCTGCCAAGCATATTAAGATGGCCCCGCCAATGGTCATCAGCAACGAGACCCCGAGGACTGGGGGCCTGTTCTTCCCAGCAGAGTCCCGGACCTTACAACAGCAGCAGCAATGAAGAAGGTCTTCCTGGAATTTCCCGATGTTTCTCTATGCTTCCACGTCCATTTTCAATCGATTATGATTGCGCACGGCACCCCACTTCACAAATAACAGATAATCAGTTCTGGAGCAGCCGCTGCAAGCTGCGTCGCGCCGCCATCTTGGATCAATTAAATATCTGTAATGGCGGTAAGAGAGACCCCGATGATCTTCTCAGCTGACCTCACTATCCGCTGCAGGGTCTTGCGATCCAAGATGGTGCAATTTCCGAACCAGGCAGTGATGCAGCTGCTCAGGATGCTCTCAATACAACCCCTGTAGAATGTGATGAGGATGGGGGGTGGGAGATGGACTTTCCTCAGCCTTCGCAGAAAATAGAGATGCTGCTGGGCTTTCTTTGCTATGGTGTTGAGGGACCAGGTGAGATTCTCCGCCAGGTGAACCCCAAGAAATTTGGTGATCTTAATGATCTCTACTGAGGAGCCGTCGATGTTCAGCGGAGAGTGGTCGCTCCGTGCCCTCCTGAAGTCAACAACCATCTCTTTTGCTTTGTTCACATTCAGAGACAGGCTGTTGGCTTTCTAAATGTTCTGCCACAATTTCCTTAATGATCAGTTTCACTTTTCTCCCCAGTGATGAATGTCAAGCTAACTGCCCTAAACAGTGACTTGAAGAAGTTTTCAACCCCTAACCCTTTGTTCAAACAAATGAATACCGCACCATGGATTTTGATCAATTTAACTGAGAATTTTTATTTGTGAATCGCATGCTCCGTTTTTCACAGTAGAATCTGCTCAAGTCCTGCCAGGTTAGTTGGGGAGCGGCAGTGGACAGCAGTCTTGAGGTCTTGCCAGGGATGTTCCACTGATTTCCAGCCCTGCTGCTGAAAAGCTTCCCCATCGCATGATGCTATTCTCACTATCCTATAGAGTAGAGGTGGTGTTAATGGCTGATGCGCAATATTAGATTTACATCACACATACCTGTAATCCAGGTTAATTAAACCCAAAATTGGAGACTTCCGGTAAGATGGCGATTGTTTAGCTGCTCCGAACTTTTGTTCCGTTACTGTCGCTATCTTTGCACTAAATGTCTCCATTGTTTAAACCCTAGTTAGGAATTATTTCGGTATCTCTTACTTGCCTGTGAATATACTTAACTTACAATGTCTAGCAAGAGTTCTAAATCCGGGAGAAAAGAAGCCATGACCCCGTCGGACGAGCCGATGGTTGCGCTTGGAAAGCTCCGAGACGAAATCTTAAAGGAATTTAAAACCGCTTTCAAACAGTTAGAAGACAAACTGGATCGGATCAACGATAAAGTGGACAAACATGCTGAACACTTATCTCGCATCGATTCGACTTCTGAAGATTTAGAAAGTCGTGTTCGATACTTGAAGACTCTCTGTTCCAGCCTAGAGGAAAAATCTAACAAACTTCTTTCCAAAATGGTGGATCTCGAAAATCGCAGCAGGCGATGCAACCTCAGAATTCTGGGATTACCAGAGGCGACTGAAAAGGGATCGACCGTGAAGTTTTTCGCAGAGTTTCTCTATGAGTTATTCGGGAAAGATTTGCTTCCGAAGCCGCCCGAGCTCAAACGGGCACACAGAGTTTACGTTCCCCCCGGAATTCTGGGCTCCCGCCCGCGACCAGTAATCTTGTGTTTCCATCAATACCAGGTAAAACACAGTCTGATCACAGAGGCGCATCGCAGGGGGTCTTTTCCTTTCCAGGATACAACCATTCGCTTCGCGGAAGATTTTGCACCCCAGACCTTAAAGATGCGCGCTGAGTTTAAAGGCGCTATGAAAGTGCTTTTTGATCGTGGTTTCAAACCTTCCCTTTGTAACCCTGCTGATCTACGAATCAAGCTTAATACTGGGGAATTCAAGTGGTTCAAATCAGCGAAGGAAGCTGAAGCATTTGTGGCAAGTCTTCCGGCTATCCAGTCATCTTCGGAATCTGATCGGACCTCCTAAAATGGTGGATAAGTACTCCTCGTAGTAAAATTACTTTCTCTGGACTCGGAATTCACTTGAATCACTCAGACATTATTCATTGAAACTTTAAGGGCTGTTGACAATCTCTCCAGGGATTTGGTGTGTGTGTAATCTATTTTTATTCTTGTATAACTTTACCTACAGAGTTCTACAACTAACTCTAACTTGATTTGGAGGTTCGAAGTCTTTAGTGAAGGCCTCCCTGTTTGTCGGTTCACAGTTCAACTGCTGATTTATTTTTCCTTTGTTTTAAATATTTATTTATTTTATCTTTTTCTTTTCTTCACCCCTTTTTTCTAATCTCTGAATTTTTTTCTCCCTTCTCTGTAAATGGTTGATAAATACTCATCTTGAATTTATAATTTTCCCCTTCCTCTTCTTTTTTCTTTTTCCTTCTAACCCTTTTTTTCCCCCTTTCTCTTACTTTATTCTTCTATAATTTTTCGCGGGTAGGTTAGTTTTGGTTTTCTTCCGATTTTCTCTGTATTAAGTTTTCTATTTCTGCAGAAGGTGTTCTAATCTGTAGTTATGTTTTCTAGTGCATAAACTAGTTATTATTTGCTATAGTATTTATACGGAACTGTTGTTAATGACACAGATCTGGAAGTTGTATTTGGGTTAATTTTTTTGGTAGAGCTAGCTACTTGTTTTGGTAGCTGTCTAGTTCTGGGTTGTGCGGATGGGGTGGGTTTTCCAGTTCCAACATCTCTTTATTGCTTAGGACATGTTTATATTTTGACCTTACGAATCTATGTTTACATCTCTGCTCCCAGACTGCTATTGTACTGCTTGACTTTTTATATGCCTGCTGCCTTTTATGCATTAGTAATTGATAATGGCTAGTGCACTTAAATTCGTGAGCTGGAATGTACAGGGATTGAACCACCCTGTTAAAAGGAGGAAGCTATTCTCACATATCAAACAACTCAAAGCTGACATTGCTTTCCTCCAAGAAACTCATATTCGGTGTTTTGATAACTCCCGGCTTCTGTCAAAGTGGGCGGGTCAGCATTTTCATTCATCCTTTGCCGCTAAAGCTAGGGGAGTTTCCATTCTTATTAACTCAAATATTCCTTTTGAACTCCATAATAAAATATCTGATACAAATGGCTGTTTTATTATTGTTTCTGGTAAACTATATAACACTAAAGTTGCACTAGCAAACCTGTATGCCCCCAACTTTGATGATGTTAACTTTTTTGAACAGTTTTTTTCCTGACTACCAGACTTAAACTCATACTCTCTTATACTGGGTGGTGACTTCAACTGTTGGTTGGATCCTAAACTGGACCAATCGTCCTCTGTTACCAGATCACCTACTAAATCTGCCTTAGCTATTCAATCGTTTCTCTCTCATTTTGGTATCTCTGATATATGGCGTTTCCTCCATCCTACGGAGAGAGATTATTCTTTTTTCTCACATGTTCACCATACCTTCACTAGAATTGACTATTTCTTTCTCGATAACCAACTTATCCCATTTGCCCACTCTTGTGACTATCAGAGTATACTGATCTCTGACCATGCCCCAATTACCCTCTCTCTGAACTTTCCTGGTCTCCCTCAGAGGAACAAACACTGGCGGTTCGATTCATCTTTATTATCGGATGACGATTTTGTAAAATTTATTAAGGACCAGATAACCTTTTATTTTAACACTAATACATCACCTGAAGTGCCATCCCAGATTGTCTGGGATGCCATGAAAGCATATCTGAGGGGGCAAATAATCTCTTACACAGCAAATCTCAATAGAAGATCCTGTGCAGATCGAGCAGACCTCATTAACCAGATTAAAGATTTGGATCAAATATATGCCCAAACTAAGAACCCTGAACTATACAAGAAGCGCGTTGAGCTCCAAACTAAATTTAACCTTCTGTCCATTCAACCTTTCGAACGCCAACTTCTCAAAAGCAAGAGCCGCTTTTACATTCATGGGGATAAGTCTGGTAAATTCCTAGCCAATCAGCTGAGGCGTTCCAAAGCCAAACAACATATTACAAAGATCCGGAAGGAGAACGGAGACTTTACATCGGATCATTTAGAAATTAATGATGCATTTAAAATTTTTTATTCTCGGCTTTATTCCTCTGAATCCCTGAATGACAATATCTCTGTGGATCAATTTTTACAGAATCTGAATATCCCCTCACTTTCATCTGATTTAAAAGCCAAACTCAATGCGCCTATATCACCAGAAGAAATATCTTTTGCAATTTCTGCACTGTCCTCAGGGAAATCTCCTGGACCTGATGGGTTCCCTGTGGAATTTTATAAATCATTCTCTTCACTTCTTTCTCCTCAGTTACTTTCAGTACTATCTGACTCATTTAATTACGGCAAATTGCCACCCTCTTTCAATGAGGCATCTATTATTCTTCTTTTAAAAAAGGGCAAAGACCCAACAGAGTGTTCCTCGTACAGGCCGATCTCTCTGCTCAATGTTGATGTAAAGATCTTAGCTAAAGTGTTGGCTCATAGATTAGAAACCGTTATTCCCTCCATTATCTCTGATGACCAAACAGGCTTTATTAAAAACCGTCTCCATTTTTTAACATTCGGCGTCTACTTAATATTTTATACTCAGTTCCAACTGGGACTCCAGAATGTGTTATCTCCCTTGATGCGGAGAAAGCATTTGATCGTATAGAGTGGAACTACCTTTTTGCAGTCTTAGAAAAATTTGACCTCGGCCAAAGTTTTATCTCTTGGATCTCCCTAGCAGTCTGCCCAGATCAATAGCTAATCCTTTGGTTAGACACACTTTGCGTATATGGGCTCAATTCAGGAAATGCTATGGTTTCCAGGGGTTTTCCGTTTCTAGCCCTGTCGCACATAATCACCTTTTTTTACCTACTACGTACGATTCAGCATTCCATGTTTGGTACAGGAAGGGCATTAGACATTTTGAAGATCTCTTCATTGATAATCGCTTCGCTTCTTTTCAGCAGCTCTCCGTTAAGTTCAACCTGCCTAACGCTCACTTTTTCAGATATCTCCAAATCTGACACTTTACTGCTCCTTTAATTCCTAACTTTCCTGAAATGCCTGCGAAAAATGCTATGGACCTATTTCTTTCCATTAATCCACTAGGTAAAGGTTTAATTTCAATTATCCGAGATAAACTAGCAGCCTTACGACGGGCCCCTGTGGATAAAATTAAAATGGCCTGGGAGCAGGATTTAAATATCTCCTTATCCGAGGAGAGCTGGGACTCAGTTCTCAAATCGGTTAACTCAACCTGCCTTTCTGCTCGCCATTGCCTCTTACAGTTTAAGATTGTTCATAGAGCCCATATGTCTAAATCTAAGCTATCTCGATTCTACCCTGGCATTAGTCCGCTCTGTGATAAATGCAAGAGGGGCGTGGCCTCTCTCATCCATATGTACTGGTTCTGTCCTAGCTTGGAGAAATTCTGGAAAGATGTCTTTACTACATTATCGGGTATTCTGAATCAGCACCTAGAACCTAACCCCTTAATTGCTCTGTTCGGTTTTTGGGGCGAGACAGATTTATGTCTGGGTCCGACCAAATGCCGAATACTATCCTTTGCCTGTCTCCTGGCGAGACGCTTGATCCTCCTTAGATGGAGAGATGTTGCCCCGCCCACTCACGCGCAATGGCTTAACGACATTATGGCCTGCTTGGACCTCGAAAAAATTCATTATTCAGTTCTTAATTCGGATCTAAAGTTCCATAAGGTCTGGGGACCTTTTATCGAGTACTTTCATAACCTTCCTCTTGACTAGGGTTTTTTTTTCTTTTTTTCTTCTTCTTTTCGGTCCCTTGCTTTCAGCTCCCTTTTTTTTCTGGTAGTAGGCATTATTATCCTCTGTTGCTAAGTGTATTCACAGTCTGGGAGTTTGACTGTCCGGACTTATACTCTTTATACTGTGTGGTGGTTGGTCTGGAGTTGTTGTTGTTTTTTTCTTGTGTTGTGGGGCTTGGGGAGGACACTAAGCCCACTTGTCTTTAATTTAGGTGCTTTTTTGTTAAATTCTCTTCCTTTGTAGCATATTGTTATTGTATGCTTAATCTTGCACTGTATTAATGCTCCTCATTGGGATTTGGGGTTTTTAATTTTGTAAAATGTTTTGAAAAACTAATTTAAAAAAAACCCAAAATTGTCATGTTAGAAAGTTCTACTGGTGGAGGAATGAAAACGAGGTTTACTGATTTTTAAAAAAATTGAAAGAAAAAAACACTATGCGAGGGAGGGGCGGGTTGGACACAGGACGGACAAGGAGAGAAGCACTGTATCCATTAAAAGCTGAAGATATGAACTGTTAACAGTGGAATTAGTAGCAAGTATCTTTACCCTACCAACTTGACACCCTCAGGGTGAAACCCCTGGAGGAGAGACAATAGAGATAAAAGATTTATTGAAGCTACAGCTATAACATGCAGCAGCTATAACGAGACAATACCAGCAGAGTCCAGTGTCCAAAATCCCTACCATGTAGTCTGGAATCAGTTCTGCAAAATCATACCAAGGCATTTGGTCAAGTTTTGTATAAGTTTCTCAATTAGCTTAATGTGGATGATCAACTATTTCATCCAACACACCAAGATGGCCAAACACCCAGATGAAGAACCGGTGTGGGAACGGAATGTGTAATGACACCAAGGAATTAATACAGTTGGATATATAAGTTTATTTTCATACATATGTTACGACCGTGCCACAACTCGGAGGGGCCGAAGGGTACAAAGTAGCCCCCTCCTTTTTGAGAATCGCAAGATCACTATTAATTCAGGTCTGGGGACCCAGGAAATGAGAGAGAATCCTCATGGGCTTGGAATGTGTGTCCTGCCCTCAGCGAGACAAAGCCACGGATAACGGCCATTGTCTCTTGGAGACGGAATTGTGTATTGAGTACTGTACTATTCATTGAAGCCCCTCAGGGGACGACCAGAGTGGTCTGGTTAAGGGATTGCATCATCCCAACTTGATTGACATCTGAGACCCCGTGAGTAAGGATAAAAGAGGGTCTGGGGAACAACCCCTTTAGACGCACCAGGAGAAATGCTAGAAATCCCGTGACAGCGTAATAGCGACAGCCGGTGGAGAGGTCACGTGTGTCCTTTCTCGTTGCCAGGATTGGGGCCTTACCACGGAAGAACGGCTTTAGCTAAAAGGAGAAACCACCACCAACGGAGCTCTGGAAGGATCGACATCATAAAAAGGAAACGCTGGCAAGTTCAAAAAATCTGTCTCTCTTGACTCCAACCAAAAAGCTGCAGCCTGAATGAACTAAAGTGACTTTTATATTTCCATTGGACAATACATTATCCCCTGGACAACGATAGAGCTATTTCTTATTGATTATTATTATACCCGCGCTTTTAGATTTAGTATTGATGACGTATATTATCTGTATGTTTGCATTGATATTATTTTTGTGTACTTTTTATCAATAAATACTGTTAAAAATAGTACCATCAGGCTTCAACGGACCTCCCTATCTTTGCTGGTAAGTGACCCAGTTACGGGGTACGTAACACAGAGAATCTGAATTTGATTTTCTGCAAGAACTGACTATTTTTGCACAAACTTTGTTAAGTTACTGAATGAGATTTACTTTAAGAGTTGTGATGTTGGAAAATTGTCATGAAAGGAGTTTAACAGTGTATATATAATTTTTGAATTTAAACTTAAACTTATACATATACTGCCTGGAACTGAAACTGAAATTAACTCTACATATTTGAGAATAGGAATTATATTTGGTTTTCTAACTGAAAAGGGATAAGTAAAAAGGAAAGTTTAATCTGTAAACATTTAAATAGGGAATAACACTAGATCTAATTAGTTAGAGAAATTGGAGTAACAAAGGTTATTCTAATGAATATCACTGATTCTAATTAAACAGGAATTTGGCTTTTGTTGATATCTAAAATTTGGAACCTAAATAGAATGTTTGAATTTTGAATTGTTCTTGCTCATGTAAATATTTTGTACATATTGTTTTTTCTTATAAAGAAAACCTTATTTCCAGAGGTGTGTGGCTTCTATTCACTGCCTCTTTCTGATACCTGGATTCTTCTGATGGCCTATTAGCACCTAGTGTAATTTGATTTTCTCAAAGAGTGCAATGACTAGTCACTCTAAGACTGGTGCTACACTGATGTCACATACCACTCAGCATTCAGGCCAGAAAGTTCCACATCTGACCACAAGATCTTCTTCTACATTTTATAGTCTCTTCTAAGAGATGTTTTGCAAAGACTTTACAGACAAGGATATGTTTTTTTAAGTGGTAAGTGTGGCAGAGTATCATGCTATGTCGAAGTTTTTCAGCAGTTGGGAATGAAAATCTGGTCAGGATTGATGGGAAGTTGAATGCTGCTAAATACAGAGAGATCCTGGATTTTAAAAATGCTAGCCTCTACCAGAAAACTTAAACTGGAGTGGAAGTTCATCTTTCAGCAGGACAATGACCCAAAGCATACAGCACACTGCCAGAGCATCTATGGAGGAATTTCAAATGAAGAAAATTGACGTCCTTGAGTGGCATAGTCAGAATTCTGACTGTTGTTTGTTGTGTAACAAAGACAAACTCGTGTGGGTAAAAACACTAGAACTATTTTATTTACAGAATGCTACAGTCATGGCTTCAGCTCGACAAGATGTTAAGCGCATGTCTGTGTATCATCTATTCACCAATGTCATTCCAGTTTTGGGTGAATTGCCCGCATTGCACACTGGGAACTGAAGTTCTTTATTACATACAGACATAATAAAGAATTTTCCCCTTTAAAGAATATAATGTAATATCCCCTCAAAAACCTGCAAAACACAATAATACTTTCCAGCAAAGATATTTACATTAACTTCAATTGTAATGAGCAAATAAGTCCTTTGTTTGCTCAACAACTCTCAATCCCTCTCTGTGGTGGCTTAATGATCCCTTTTGGACTGCTATTTATTTTCACAGATGTCAATCTTACACTCGCTGCATTAATACCAGTGTTCTTTTGAGACGTCATTTCTTTCACATCCTTCTGCCAAGATCCTATCAGTTAATCTCTGTTCTTGTTCTTGCTATGTAGCCATAATTCACTCCATGTTCCTCATAATGGAGCGCTAGTCTACATCCATGTGATCAGCGAGACTTTGCATAAGCTCCAACTGAGTCTGGCTCCGGTCACAAAGCTCCTTCTGTTGTCTATGTATCATGGATAGTAACTCCTGCTGTTGGTTTGTGTTGAACTGTTGCTGTTGTTCTGCCCTTTGGATCCATGTGGTCTTCCCATCTTCCTTTTTATTATTCCTCATCAACTTTGGAGAGGATTGTGGAAATATTTTTGATTTCCATTCTTCAAATGGAAGTCAATGAGAGATGGATTTTGAACCACAGCTGCATGAGGTGGAAGCCAGACTAGTGACTTCTTCATCATGGTCACTCTGTTCATCTCTGGCATCCTGACAGTCATGCTTCTGTAGCTGTTGCGATGTCTAAGGAAGGTGGAGTTCTTGTGCTTCTCTTGCATAACCTCTCTGAATCTCTCATGGATGCTGCTACAGGTTTCTCAAGTTATATCAGGTAAACATCTGAGCCCCTCAAAGACATCTGTGTACTCTTCCATGAGTGAAGTGTGGTCATCTTTGGTCTGTGAAGCCACTACAAACACTTGTTCCACCAGTTTGATCCTTTCACATGCAGTCAGACCTAATATTGGTTGTATGCTCTCCTCAGCAATCACTAGCTGTGCTTTTAGGTGCTACTCTTATGTTTGACGGTCACTTTTACTGGAACATTCTCTCCAGTGTGGCCTGTCATTTTTAACTTCACTGGGTAAAATCTTGCTCTTTACTTTGAGAATCTTGTAATTATCCATGGACAACAGATTCACCTGGGCCTCAGAGTTGAGCTTGAATGGAATTGCTGTCTCATTCACAGTCACTGGAACAATCCATTCTCTTTTACCGACACCAGAGTCTGTAGCGAATCCACAAACAATTCCTCCATTTCCTCATCAGCTGTGTGCACATTTCCCTTGGTACCCAACTTTGCAGCATTTTGCAAAATAATTCTTCTTCCTACAATTTTTGCAGGACTTTCCATAAGCAGGACACGTCATTGGAAAGTGACTAGCTCTACATCTGCTGCATTTGCTCTTTGAGCCTATCTCTTTGCTATGCTATTGCTTTGGGAAACACCCTGTGCACTGCCCTTCTGTTTTCACACCATACACTATTGTGTCTGCCCTGTGCAGCGGAGGTCATGTGGTCTCCGCTGCCCTACACATATTCACAGCCTTTTCCAGTGTCAAATCTTTTACACTGTTACGTACCCCGTAACTGGGTCACTTACCAGCAAAGATAGAGAGGTCCGTTGATGGTACTATTTTTAACAGTATTTATTGATAGAAATACACAAAAATAATATCAATGCAAACACACAGATAATATACGTCGTCAATACTAAATCTAAAAGCGCGGGTATAATAATAATCAATAAGAAATAAGCTGTGTCGTTGTCTAAGGGATAATGAATTGTCCGATGGAAATATATAGTTTGTTCAGTTCATACAGGCTGCAGCCATTGGGGACCCTGTGTGGCAATTGTTGGAGAGAGAGAGAGACGGGTTAAAACTTGCCCATTCTGTTTATGACGTTAATCCTTCAAGAGTCGTTGAGAGTTGAGTTCCCCGTTGTTAGCTAAAAACTGTTTTTCCGTGGCAAAGGTCACTGATTCCGGGCAAATGGAAGCGGACGCACGTGGCCTTCCACCGGCTTTCGCTATTACGGGATTGCTAGTGTTTTTCTAAGTCCATCATCTGAAATTCCGTGAACTATTCTGTCTCTAACTAGTGAGTTTCTCAAATCTTCAAATTCAAAGGACTTACTCAGTGTGTGAAGCCAGCTAGGTATTGGTAACACTTTGCTCTGGTCACAGGGGAGAAAAAACTTATCTCTCAAACATGGTGCTTTTACTTGGAGCAAAATACTCCTCAAATTTTCTCATCAGAGTCTCCAAAGTAAAAGCTGTCTCATCAACTTGAAAGCTGTTATTGATATCCAAAGCATCTTCCCTAATTACAGGCAGTAAGATAGATGCTTTCAATTTTTCATCAGTCCCTCATACTCGACTGGCAGCTAAATATATATTGAATTGTGGTTAGAAGTGTATCCAGTTATCCGTTAGATTGCCAGTAAACTGCATAGGTGTGGGAGGACTTAGCCTATCCATGACGGGAACTCTCAGCACTTCACCTGAATTTCTTGATGAATTCGGTAACAGCTGAACTTCTGGAACAACAGGCTCTTCTCCCTGTTGTAACGAGCATCTTTCTCTCACTCAAACACATTTACTCTTCGTATTTAAACCTCACGCTGACTTCTGACACCATGTTATGTTTGTCCTTTACAAAGACAAACTTGGCGTGGCTTTATGTCAGAAAATTTTATTACTGAACTGCTCAGCCTGAGCGCCTGAGCCCAGCTAACCATCATAGCTTTCTGAACCAACTGGGAAATGAAGTTCCTTAGCATGCACACAATGAAACAAAATCTGTAGTAAAGAATAGCAATAATGTTTTTTCTTCTTCCTGGGTCCTTAGCTCCCAGTGGATGACCTTGAGTGGACCCCAGTGGAGGTCATTGATGACCTTCCATCTCCATCATCCAAAGTTGATGGTACAGTTGGAGTCCATCAATGTTTCTGTAATCCATTGTATCCACTCTACAGCGGATTGGCCTATATAGCTTCACCTGCGTCCCGTTGGCCAGCCTTACCCATTTCCACCTTTTACAAAGGGAATGTGGGGTTGGACTTTGAAATGTAGCAATATATTTTACTAAAATAAACGTGCCAAAAGCTGTTATAATAAGAAATCTTTTCTAAAGCCAAAAAAAATCTTGCTTTCAGATTCCAAGAATTGAATAAACTTTAACACAAAATTAGAGCCTTTAAGAAAAGCTTTGACAAATAAAATCACAAGTAGACATATGTACAAAATACTTTATGGCTCCTGAATTAGTAATGCAACAGAAATGTTGACACATTCAACTAAGTGTACTTCTTAAAGTCTATGTTTCTGGAGATTTCATAAATCAAATTGACATTGCATTAGCTGCATTAATACCATATATGGGAATGTTAATTTGACTGCTTTTGGCCTTGTTTATTAAGTACAGGAGTTGTGATGTTATGTTGTATAAGACACCGATGAGGCTAAATTTTGAGTATTGTGTGCAGATCTGGTCACCTTTCCATTGGAGATATATAAAAAAGCTTGAAAGAGTACAGAGAAAATTTACACAGATGTTGCCAGCACTTGATGACCTGAGTTACAGGGATAGGTTCAATAGTTTGGGACTTTTGGCTCTGAAGTGCAGGAAAATGAGCAGGGATCTTGTAGAGGTATACAAAATTAGGATGTGTACAGATAGGGTGAATGCATACAGGCTTTTCTCCAATGGTTGGATGAGACTAGAACCAGAGATCATTGGGTTAGGGTGAAAGGAGAAATATTTAAGGGGAATCTGAGGTGGAACTTCTTCAATCAGAGGCTGATATGTATTGTGGTAGTTAGTAGTGTTATTCCTTTGCCACTCAGTTAGCTACTCCCACATGAGAGGAGTTCACATACTGTCCAAGCAGGGCTATCAATAAAGTTCAGTTGAGTATCATCCATGCTGGCACCTTGGTGTGCTCTGCACTATCCCTCATTATCAAACACTGGATAAGACACTGATGAGGTGTCAGAAGTGGCTGACACTCAATGAATTGGTGCTATGACCAAGTGAGATCCCCAAGAAGAAGGGATTTATTGACACTGTTCTTGTTCACATATATCTATGAAAAATATGCAAAGACTTATCAATCTAAATGGCCTATGCTAGTTTGCTAACTGTATGCACCATGGGGCATGGAGCGGAAAAAGAGCTCGGGTTGCTTGGCAACACCTTCAAGTGACACCCAAAAGTGAATATATTGTAATAATCTGTGGGTCGCTAGCCAGGAGAAGTGCACAGAGACATAGACAGAGCAGAGAAGTCTGTCAAAATCTTGGGGAGAGAAAGGAAGACTTCTATAGTCCAAATATATAAAATTACAAATAAACAAACAGGGAAATGGAACAAATACCTGCAGTACCTGCATCTACTTACCTAATAAAGCCCCCTGAGACATTTGATTTCTCTAAACCAGGGGACTTTGAGATGGCTCAGAAGCTTTGAGAGATTTATGTTTGCAAGCCCCACTCAGGCTTCAAAAGACCATCAAGTAAACCCACTGATAAAAGACCTTCAACCAGCAGCCAATGTGGACATCAGAAGTTTTGAGAGGAGGGGACTTCAGTCAGGTCAACTACCCGAGTATTAAAGGTAGCATTGGGTCACTACAGCGAGAACGAGCTTTGACCAGCGACCCACAGATTATTATTTGGCATTTGAGATTGGTTAGGAAGAGCAAGTTAAAGGAAGGCAGGGGCAAGCACAGCGGCCTTCATCACACTTCTTTATATCTGCTCAGCTAGGACAGTAGAGATGACAGGCAGGATAGTGGAATGCTCCTCTTGTGGGATGAAGGCACAGACACCTCCAGTTTCCCTGATGACTACATCTGCGAGAAGTGCATCCAGCTGCAACTTCTAACAATCCATATTAAGGATTTGGAGCAACAGCTATATCACTTTGGATAATTTGGGGGTGATGACCTGACGGAGGAAAGATACAGTGTGGTTGGGCCCCTGGCACTGAGTCTGCTTCTGTGACTCTGAAGGGAAGGAGGGAGAAGAGGCACGCTGTGGCAATAGGGGATTTGTTAGTTAAGGGAACAGACAGGAGGTTCTATGAGCGAGAATGAGATTCCAGGATGGTATGTTGCCTCCTGGGTGCCAAGGTACAGAGTATCTCAGATAGAGTTCTCAGCATTCCTTAAGTGGGAGGCTGAACAGCCAGAAGTCATGGTCCATGTAGGTAGCAATGACATGGATAGGATGAGTGACAATTTTCTGCATAGGGAGTTCAGGGAGTTAAGTGCTAAGTTAAAGGACAGGACCTCCAGGGTTGTGATCTCAGGATTGCTACTCGTGCCACGTGTTAGTGAGGCCAGAACTAAGGAGATTATATAGTTTAATATGTGGCTAAGCAGTTGGTGTAAGAGGGAAGGCATAAGATTTTTGGATCACTGGGCTCTCTTCTAGGGAATGTGGGACCTGTACAGAAGGGACGATTTACGCATGAACTGGAGGAGGACTAATATCCTACCGGGAAGGTTAGTTAAAGGTTAGCATGGTGAGGTTTAAGCTAGAGTTGTGTGTGGGGGGGGGGGGGGGGGGGTGGGATCCAGAGTGTCAGAACAAGTAATGGAGAGTTTGAGGAGGAAGATGTGGGTAAGACCTCAGACAAAGTTAGGAATCAAGAGGATGAGCATGGTGCGACTAGTGTCCTATATTGTAGGAAGGCTGGACGATAATGCTGAAGATAAGGTAGCTGGTTTACACAAAGAGGCAATGTGCAGTGAGGAGGAGCTGTTGATTGTGTAAAATTGTAGTCAATGGCATGAGTTGCAACGTAAAAGGCATACCAAATCAAAAAGGGTGAATATAGGACTGAAAGTGTTATATTTGAATGCACACAGTATATGGAATAAGGCAGATGAACTTGCAACAGACCTGCAGATTGGCAGGTATGATGTTGTAGGCATCACAAAATCATGACTGAAAGAAGATTATAGCTGAGAGTTTAATGTCCAAGGATACACTTTGCATCAAAAGAACAAGCCAGAGGGGGCAGAGTTGCTCTTGGTAAAAAATTAAATTAAATCATTAGAAAGAGGTGACATAGGGTCAGAAGGTGTTGAATCATTATGGATAGAGCTAAGGAACTGCAAGGCTAAAAGGACCTTGATGGTAGTTATATGCAGACCCCGGAACAGTAGTTAGGATGTTATCTACAAATTACAACAGGAGACAGAAAATGCATGCCAAAAGGTCAGTGTTACAGAAGTCATGGGGGACTTCAATTTGCAGGTCGGTTGGGAAAATCAAATTGATGCTGGATTCCAGGAGGGGCAATTTCTAGAGTACCTCTGTGATGGCTTCTTAGAGCAGCTCATGGTTGAGGCCTCTAGAGGACCTGAACTGGGTGTTGTGCAATGAACCAGAATTGATCAGCGAGCTTAAGGTAAAAGAACTCTTAGGGGAAAAGTGATCATAATATGATCAAATTCACCCTGAAATTTCAGAAGTAGAAGCTAAAATCAAATGTATCCGTATTACAGTGGAAAAAAGGAATTATAGAGGCATGAGAGAGGAGTTGGCCAGAACTGATTGAGAAAGAACACTGGCAGGGAAGACAGAAGAGCTGCCATGGCTGGAATTTCTGGAAGCAATTCAGAAGGCACAGGATATATACATTCCAAAGAGGATGAAGTATTCTAAAGGAAAGATGACAAAACTGGCTAACAAGAGAAGTCAAAGCCAACAGCCAAAGAGAGGGCATATAACAGAGTGGGAAGATAGAGACTTGGGAAGCTTTTAAAAACCGACAGAAGGCAACTAAAAACATCATGAAGAAGGTAAAGATGGAATACGAAAGTAAGCTTGTCAATTATATTAAAGAAGATACTAAAAGTTTCTTCAGATACATAAAGTGTAAAAGACGTGAGAGTAGATATCAGACCGCTGGAAAACAGTGCTGGAGAGGTTGATGTGGACAACAAAATGGCGGATGAACTGATTTGCGTCAGTCTTCACTGTTGAAGATGCAAGCGGTATGGTGGACATTAGAGCTGCCTGGAAGCATGAAGTTACTATAACTAGAGAGAACATTCTTGGGAAACTAAAAGGTTTGAAGGTAGGTAAGCCACCTGGACCAGATGGTGTTCACCCCAGGGTTCACCCCAGGCAGGAAGAGGGATGAGGTCCTGAAGTGTGAGTTTCGGGAACTAGGCAGAAGGCTGAAGAACAGGACCTCAAGGATGGCATTCTCAGGATTGCTGCCAGTGTTACGTGATAGTGATGGTAAGAATTGGAGGAGATGGCAGTTGAATGCGTGGCTGAGGAGTTGGTGCAGGGGGCAGGGTTTTAGATTTTTGGATCATTGGGATCTCTTCTGGGGAAGGTGGGACCTGTACAGATTGGATGGGTTGCACCTGAACTCGAGGGGGAGCAATATCCTTGCTGGTAGGTTTGCTAGCATGGTTCGGGAGGGTTTAAACTAATTTGCAAGGGGGATGGGACCCAGAGCGATACAGCAGTGAAAGAAGTGCATGGAGTAAAGCCAGATCTAACATATAGAGAGGCTTTGAGGAAAGAGCAGCAGAATAAAGGGTATAAAGGTAGTAAGGTAGAAGGACTAAAGTGTGTGTACTTCAATGCAAGAAGCATCAGGAACAAAGGTGATGAACTGAGAGCTTGGATATGTACATGGGATTATGATGTAGTGGCCATTACAGAGACCTGGCTGGGACCAGGGCGGGAATGGATTCTCAATATTCTTGGATTTCAGTGCTTTTAAAGGGATGGGGGGGGGTGGGGGGGGAAGGGGAGGAGGGGTGGCATTACTGGTCAGGGATACAATTACAGCTGCAGAAAGGGTGGGTAATGTAGCAGGATCATCTTTTGAGTCAGTATGGGTGGAAGTCAGGAACAGGAAGGGAACAGTTACTCTATTGGGGGTATTCTATAGGCCCCCTGGTAGCAGCAGAGATACCAAGGAGCAGATTGGGAGGCAGATTTTGGAAAGGCGCAAAAATAACAGGGTTGTTATCATGGGTGACTTTAACTTCCCTAATATTGATTGGCACTTGATTAGTTCCAAGGGTTTAGATGGAGCAGAGTTTGTTAAGTGTGTCCAGGACGGATTCCTGTCACGGTATGTTCACAGGCTGACTAGGGGGAATGCCATACTAGATCTAGTATTAGGTAACAAACCGGGTCAGGTCACAGATCTGTCAGTGGGTGAGCATCTGGGGGACAGTGATCACCGCTCCCTGACCTTTAGCATTATCATGGAAAAGGATAGAATCAGAGAGGATAGGAAAATTTTTAATTGGGGAAGGGCAAATTATGAGGCTATAAGGCTAGAACTTGCGGGTGTGAATTGGGATGATGTTTTTGCAGGGAAATGTACTATGGACATGTGGTCGATGTTTAGGGATATCTTGCAGGATGTTAGGGATAAATTTGTCCTGGTGAGGAAGATAAAGAATGGTAGGGTGAAGGAACCATGGGTGACAAGTGAAGTGGAAAATCTAGTCAGGTGGAAGAAAGCAGCATACATGAGGTTTAGGAAGCAAGGATCAGATGGGTCTATTGAGGAATATAGGGTAGCAAGAAAGGAGCTTAAGAAGGGGCTGAGAAGAGCAAGAAGGGGACATGAGAAGGCCTTGGTGAGTAGGGTAAAGGGAAACCCCAAGGCATTCTTCAATTATGTGAAGAATAAAAGGATGACAGGAATGAAGGTAGGATCAATTAGAGATAAAAGTGGGAAGATGTACCTGGAGGCTGTGGAAGTGAGTGAGGTCTTCAATGAATACTTCTGTTTGGTATTCACCACAGAGAGAGAACTTGATGACGGTGAGGACAATATGAGTGAGGTTGATGTTCTGGAGCATGTTGATATTAAGGGAGAGGAGGCGTTGGAGTTGTTAAAATACATTAGGACGGATAAGTCCCCGGGGCCTGATGGAATATTCCCCAGGCTGCTCCATGAGGCAAGGGAAGAGATTGCTGAACCTCTGGCTAGGATCTTTATGTCCTCGTTGTCCACGGGAATGGTACCGGAGGATTGGAGGGAGGTGAATGTTGTCCCTTTGTTCAAAAAAGGTAGTAGGGATAGTCCAGGTAATTATAGACCAGTGAGTCTTACGTCTGTGGTGGGAAAGTTGTTGGAAAAGATTCTTAGAGATAGGATCTATGGGCATTTAGAGAATCATGGTCTGATCAGGGACAGTCAGCATGGCTTTGTGAAGGGCAGATTGTGCCTAACAAGCCTGATAGAGTTCTTTGAGGAGGTGACCAGGCATATAGATGAGGGTAGTGCAGTGGATGTGATCTACATGGATTTTAGTAAGGCATTTGACAAGGTTCCACACGGTAGGCTTATTCAGAAAGTCAAAAGGCATGGGATCCAGGGAAGTTTGGCAAGGTGGATTCAGAATTGGCTTGCCTGTAGAAAGCAGAGGGTCATGGTGGAGGGAGTACATTCAGATTGGAGGGTTGTGACTAGTGGTGTCCCACAAGGATCTGTTCTGGGACCTCTACTTTTTGTGATTTTTATTAACGACCTCGATGTGGGGGTAGAAGGGTGGGTTGGCAAGTTTGCAGATGACACAAAGGTTGGTGGTGTTGTAGATAGTGTAGAGGATTGTCGAAGATTGCAGAGAGACATTGATAGGATGCAGAAGTGGGCTGAGAAGTGGCAGATGGAGTTCAACCCAGAGAAGTGTGAGGTGGTACACTTTGGAAGGACAAACTCCAAGGCAGAGTACAAAGTAAATGGCAGTATACTTGGTAGTGTGGAGGAGCAGAGGGATCTGGGGGTACATGTCCACAGATCCTTGAAAGTTGCCTCACAGGTAGATAGGGTAGTTAAGAAAGCTTATGGGGTGTTAGCTTTCATAAGTCGAGGGATAGAGTTTAAGAGTTACGATGTAATGATGCAGCTCTACAGAACTCTGGTTAGGCCACACTTGGAGTATTGTGTCCAGTTCTGGTCACCTCAGTATAGGAAGGATGTGGAAGCATTGGAAAGGGTACAGAGGAGATTTACCAGGATGCTGCCTGGTTTAGAGAGTATGGATTATGATCAGAGATTAAGGGAGCTAGGGCTTTACTCTTTGGAGAGAAGGAGGATGAGAGGAGACATGATAGAGATGTACAAGATATTAAGAGGAATAGACAGAGTGGACAGCCAGCGCCTCTTCCCCAGGGCACCACTGCTCAGTACAAGAGGACATGGCTTTAAGGTAAGGGGAGGGAAGTCCAAGGGGGATATTAGAGGAAGATTTTTCACTCAGAGAGTGGTTGGTGCGTGGAATGCACTGCCTGAGTCAGTGGTGGAGGCAGATACACTAGTGAAGTTTAAGAGACTATTAGACAGGTATATGGAGGAATTTAAGGTGGGAGGTTATATGGGAGGCAGGGTTTGAGGGTCAGCACAACATTGTGGGCTAAAGGGCCTGTAATGCGCTATACTATTCTATGTTCTATGTTCTATGTTCTGAAAGAGGTGGCAGAAGAGATTGTAACGGTGTTAGTAATGATCTTTCAAGAATCATTAGATCCTGGAATGGTTCAAGAAGACTGGAAAATTGCAAATGTTACTCCACTCTTCAAGAAGGGAGAGAGGCAGAAAGGAAACTATATGCCTGTTAGCCTGACCTCAATGATGGGAAGATGTTGGAATCGATTATTAAGGATGAGGTCTCAGGGTACTTGAGGCACATGATAAAATAGGCCGTAGGCAGCATGGTTTCTTCCAAGAAAAAACTTGCCTGATAAATCTGTTGGAGTTCTTTGAAGAAATAACACAGTCAAAGGAAAATGGGTTGATGTTGTGCCCTAGGATTTTCAGAAGGTGCCACACCTGAAACTGCTTAACAAGCTACGAGCCCATCGTATTGCAGGAAAGCATCTAGCTGATTGGCAAGAGCTAAAGAGTGGGAATAAAGAGAACCTTTTCTGGTGGTCTGCCGGTGACGAGTGGTGTTCCACAGGGGTCAGTGTTGGGCCTTTTTGCTAGGTTTGTAGACAATATGAAGATAGGTGGAGAGGCAGGTAGATTTTGAGGAAATAGAGAGACTACAAAAGGACTGAGACAGATTAGGAGAATGGGCAAAGAAATGGTAGATGGAATACAGTGTTCGGAATAAAGAATTCCACATATTCACCACTCTCCGGCAAAAGAAATTCCTCCTCATCTCTGTCCTAAAAGGGCACCCCTCTATTCTGAGGCTGTGTTCTCTGGCCTTAGACTCTCCCACATCCACTCTATCAAGGCGTTTCATCATTCGAAAGGTTTCAATGAGGTCACCCCTCATTCTTCTGAATTCTACCAAATACAGGCCCAAAGCCATCAAATGATAAACCATTCAGAATCAGAATCAGGTTTATTATCACCGGCATGTGACGTGAAATTTATTAACTTAGCAGCAGCAGTTCAATGTAATACATAATCTAGCAGAGAGAGAAAAATAATAATAAATAAAATAAAAATAATGTTTAAACAAGTAAATCAATTACGTAAATTAAATAGATTTTAAAACTGTGCAAATACAGAAATACTGTATATTGAAAAAAAGCTGAGGTAGTGTCCAAAGCTTCAATGTCCATTTAGAAAATGGATGGCAGAGGGGAAAAAGCTGTTCCTGAATTGCTGAGTGTGTGCCTTCAGGCTTCTGTACCTCCTACCTGATGGTAACAGTGAGAAAAGGGCATGCCCTGGGTGCTGGAGGTCCTTAATAATGGATGCTGTCTTTCTGAGACACTGCTCCCTAAAGATGTCCTGGGTACTTTGTAGGCTAGTGCCCAAGATGAAGCTGACTAGATTTACAACTTTCTGCAGCTTCTTTCAGTCCTGTGCAGTAGCCCCCCCCCCCCCCATACCAGACAGTGATGCAGACTGTCAGAATGTTCTCCACAGCACAACTATAGAAGTTTTTGACTGTATTTGTTGACATGCCAGATCTCTTCAAACTCCTAATAAAGTATAGCTGCTGTCTTGCCTTCTTTATAACTACATCAATATGTTGGACCAGGTTAGATCCTCAGAGATCTTGACACCCAGGAACTTGAGGCTGCTCACTCTCTCCACTTCTGATCCCTCTCAGGATTGGTATGTTTTCCTTTGTCTTACCCTTCCTGAAGTCCACAATCAGCTCTTTCCTCTTACTGACTGATGCACCATCAATAACTCTCGGAGACGTGAGTTAAGGTAGGCTTTTATTGGCTGGAAGAAAGCACAAGCAGCAAGTGACCACCACACAACATCCTGGAGACTGAGGAAGGGGCTGTGCCTCCAATCGCCTTTATTCCAGGGTCTGTGGGAGGAGCCACAGGAGCAGTCAGCGGGGGGGGGGGGGGGGGGGTATATGTAGTACCAGACAGGTATATGTAGTTCACCACACTGACATTGAGTGCCAGGTTGTTGCTGTGACACCACTCCACTAGCTGACATATCTCACTCCTGTACGCCCTCTCGTCACCACCTGAGATTCTACTAACAATAGTTGTATCCTCAGCAAATTTATAGATGGAATCTAAAAATTCCATTCAATCCTAGAATCATTTTTGTGAACCTCCTTTGAACCCTATCCAGTTTCAGGGCATCTTTTCTAAAATAAGATCCCAAAACTGCTCACAATACTCCAACTGTTGCCTCACCAGTGCTTTATAAAGTCTCAACATTACATCTTTGCTTTTATATTCTAGTCCTCTTGAAATTACAGCTCACAGCTAACCTCACATGTGTCTTCCTCACCACAGACTCAACCTGCAAATTAACCTTTAGGGAATCCTGCACAAGGACTCCCAATTCCCATATGACTCGGTTTTTTATGTATTTTCTCTCCATTTAGAAAATAGTCAACCCTTTCATTTCTTCTACCAAAGTGCATGACCATACACTTCCCAATACTGTATTCCATCTGTCACTTCTTCGTCCATTTTCCTAATCTGTCTAAGTCGTTTTTATAGCCTCTCTACTTCCTTAAAACTACCTGCCCTTCACCTATCTTCATATCATCTACAAACTTTGCAACAAGGTCATCAATTCTGTCATTCAAATCATTGACATATAACGTAAAAAGAATCGATCTCAACACTGACTCCTGTGGAACACCGCCAGCCACCAGCAGCCAACCAGAAAAGGCTCCCTTTATTCCCACTCCTTGCCTCCTGCCAATCAGCGACTGTTTCATCCATGCTAGAATCTTCCCTGTGAAACTATGGGCTTATCAAACTTGTCAAACTGCCTCATGTGTGGAATCTTGTCAAAAGCCTTCTAAAAATCCGAGTGCACAACATCAAATCATTCTCCTTTGTCTATCTTGCTTGCTATTTCTTCAAAGAATTTCAATAGATTTGTCAGGCAAGACTTTCCCTTGAAGAAACCATGATGACTACAGCCTACTTTATCATGTGCCTCCAAGTACCCTGAGAGCACACCTTTAATAAAGTGTGTGATTAATATTTTCCATTTATTTTCACCCAAATTGCAACAGTGCCAACACTTCAAATACATTGTCATCCAGAAGGAGCTTCTGGATGTTCTTTGGGTTTGACAGATCTTCTGCGAAGATTTACTATCAAGAATAACCTGTACTACAAGTCCTTTGGCAGAGCACCAATATATGCACCTGCTCCTGAACTTGCTGAACCTGTGCTAAATTAAATCTGGGCAAATAGGGCACATGGATTGAAATGAACAGAAGAAAACTCAGCTCTCTGGAGACTGCTTTTAAAAATCTTTCACTGTTAATTTTATTTTACTTATTAAATGCAACATTATTTTAGATGATTATTTAAATACATATGTTCCCCTGTGGCTATTTCCTTCAGCAACCACTATACCTCTTTAGGTACTGCTGAGGTGGGGGGTGTGACCTATCAGGGCAAGCAGCAGCAGCCAAAATGGTGGCACTGTGGTCAGCTCTGAGGCTCAACAGGGAAGGGTAAGGTCGGGCAGTGTAATAGTTATAGGGAACTCGATAGCGGCACAGAAAGGAGATACTGTGGCTGCAAAAGGAACACCAGGATGGTGTGTTGCCTCCCTGGTGCTAAGGTCCAAGATGCATTGGAATGACTGCAGGATATTCACAAGGGGGGCGGTGAACAGCCAGAGGTCGTGGTCCATATTGGCACCACTGACATAGGCAGAAAAGGGGAAGAGGTCTTACGCAGTGAGTATATGGAGTTAGGGAAGAGGCCGAAGAGAGGAACCTCCAAGGTAGTAATCTCCAGATTACTCCCAGTGCCATGGGCTAGTGCAGGTAGGAATGGGGTGATAGCACAGGTGAATGAGTGGGTAAGGAGATGGTTCAGGGAACAGGGTTTCAAGTTCTTGGATCATTGGAACCTTTTCTTTTTTTAAATCACTAACTTTTATTGCAACACCAACAAATTACATTCAATACAACCAGTTGCCGATTACATTTTGACTGTTTAACCTAGCCACCCCCAACCCTCATCCCCATCCCCCTCTCCACCCCTCCACCCTCCACTCCTCCCTCTCCACCCCCCACCCCTCTGCCCTCCATCAGGAACCTTTTCTATGGAATGGGGTGACCTATATAAGAGGAAATGGTTGCACCTGAACTGGAGGGGAACCAATATCCTGTCCGGGAGGTTTGTTAATGCTACTTGGGAGAGTTTAAACTAGTTTTGCAGGGGGGCTGGGAACCAGAGTCCCAGGTCAGTAAAGGAAGGATCACACCAGACAGTAGATGTCAGGGAAAGTATTGAAAGGCAAAATTGAAATAACAAGTATGAGGGGGTCAGATAGTTTGAAGTGTGTGTATTTTAATACTAGGAGTATTATGGTTAAAAGTGATGGACTCTGAGCATTGATCAGTACATGGAACTACGAAGTTGTGGCCACCACTGAAACTTGGTTGAAAGAGGGGCAGGAATGGGTGATTAATGTGCCAGGTTTTTGAGGTTGTAGAAAAGATAGGAAAGAGGTAAAAGGTAATGTTGCTCTACTAATCAGGGACAATATCACTGTATCACAATATCAGGGATATATAATGGAAGGGTCAGACACTGAGTCCATTTGGGTAGAACTCAGGAATAGGAAGGGTACCATCACACTGATGGGATGGTACTACAGACCCATGAATAGTCACCAGGACATTGAGGAACAGATTAAGGATATGTGTAAAAATAATAGGGTTGTTGTCATGGAAGACTTCAACTTCCCCGTCATAAACTGGAACCTTCTTAGTGCAAGGGGTTTAGATGGGGCTGAACTTGTTAAGTGCATCCAGGAAAGTTTCTTAAATCAATATGTGGATGGTCCAACGAGAGGAGGGTCCGTACGGGACCTGGTGTGGCTGACCTTTCCGTGGGTGAGCAGATAGGGAACAGTAAGCACAACTCCTTTCCACTCTGGATAGCTACAGATAAGGACAGGCATGACCCTTGGGAATGAGTTTTAAATTGGAGTAAGGCAGATTACAGGGGCATTAGGCAGGAACTAAGAAGAGTTCATTGGGAACACCCTTCTTCTGGCAAGTCCACATCAGACATTAAGATCAATTGCACAGAGTACAATAAAGCTATGTTCCTGTTAGAAGGACGGACAGGGATGGAAAGATAAGAGAACCTTGGGAATCCAGAGAGGTGATGAACTTAGTCAAGAAGAAAAAGGAAAAGTATGTAATGCCTCAGAAATTAAGATCAAACAAAGCATATGAGGAGTCTAAAGAAGCCAGAAAAAAAATTAAAGAGAATTAGGAAAGCCAAGAGGGTCCATGAAAAGTCCTTGGCATGTAGGATTAATGTGAATCCCAAGGTTCTATGTTTCACATCCTTCTGTTATACTTAATTCATCAGTCTCCAGCACTCCCCTTGTGTGTACTCACTGGAGTTCGGAGGAATGACAGGGGATCTCATTGAAACCTATTGAATATTGGAAGGCCTAGTTAGAGCAGATATGGAGAGGATGTTTCCTATAATCTAGGACCAGAGGGCACAACCTCAGAATAGAGGGATATCCATTTAAAACAGATGAAAAGGAATTTCTTTAGCAGAGGCAGCGAATCAGTGGAATTTTGTGCCATGGATGGCCATGGGGGCCGAGTCATTGAGCATATCTAAAATGTAGGTTTCAAAGGTGTAAAAGTGTCAGGGTGTCAAAGGCTATGGGGAGAAGGCAAGAGAGTAGGTTTGAGACTGATAATATATCAGCCATGATGGAATGGTGAAGCAGACTTGATGGTCCGAGTGGCCAAATTCTGGTCCTATGTTTCATGGTCTTTTGGTAAAGGGTCACTATGTTTTAGGAAGACCTTTCTGGAAACATTTCACTACAGAGGCCTCATTCGTCTGGCTAGGGTACACACTGCCTCAGTCACCCCAGCCTATCTTATCTGTAGTAAGCAGAGGTGTCCCCAGCATTCTCACTTCAAAGGTCTCACTTGAATACAACTGCCTCAGGCTATCCTTGCTTTAAAGCAACTTCCACACAAGCACCTTCTCTTCTATAAACTGGATATAGTTCATGAACTCACAACTGTTTTGCCTCAATTCTATACACTCTGCGTCCACCTCCTGTATAAGTACAGATTAAAACATCAATTTAAGGTTCTCCCTCTCTTTTGGCTGTATGTATGTAAGAACCTGTTCTTCAACAGGTTCAACAGCTCAATCTCATCCTCACCGCAGAAATCCACACCAGGCTTACTTTCCTCACAGGAAAATAGCCACTCACAGGAGACCTTGCCCAAGCCCAGGATTACGGCTGCACAGGTGGAAGGTCAACTGAGGAAGATCTGTACCAGCAAGGCGGCTGGACCGGATGGAGTTTCCCCACGATTACTGAGGGCCTGTGCGGCTGAGCTGGGAGAACCACTACAGCGCATCTTCAACATGAGCCTGGAGCAGAGAAGAGTACCCAGACAGTGGAAAACATCCTGTATTGTCCCGGTACCGAAGAAACCACAACCAAAGGAGTTGAATGACTTCAGACCTGTTGCCTTGACATCGCACGTGATGAAGACCATGGAGCGGCTGATAATACAGAATCTGAGGCCACAAACCAGGCACGCCCAGGATCCTCTTCAGTTTGCGTATAAGGAGAAGGTGGGAGTGGAGGATGCTATCACGTATTTGCTGCACAAATCACTCTCTCACCTAGAGGGGGTCAGTTGTGCTGTGAGGATTACATTCCTGGACTTCTCTAGTGCCTTTAACACCATCCAGCCCAAGATCTTAAGGCACAAACTAACGGAGATGGGAGTAGACTCTCACATGGTGGATTGAATAGTGGACTACTTGACAGATAGACCTCAGTATGTGCGATTGGGAGACTGTAGGTCTGATACAGTGGTCAGCAGCACAGGAGCGCCGCAGGGGACCGTGCTCTCTCCGGTCCTGTTCACCCTGTTCACATCAGACTTCCAATATAACTCAGAGTCCTGCCATGTGCAGAAGTTCGCTGATGACACGGCCATAGTGGGGTGTGTCAGGAATGGACAGGAGGAAGAGTATAGGAAACCGATACAGGACTTTGTGATATGGTGCAACTCAAACTACTGCGTCTGAATATCACCAAGACCAAGGAGATGGTGGTGGACTTTAGGAGATCTAGGCCTCATAAGGAGCCAGTGATCATTAATGGAGAATGTGTGGAGCAGGTTAAGACCTACAAGTATCTGGGAGTACAGTTAGACGAGAAGCTAGACTGGACTGCCAACACAGATGCCTTGTGCAGGAAGGCACAGAGTCGACTGTACTTCCTTAGAAGGTTGGCGTCATTCAATGTCTGTAGTGAGATGCT
This sequence comes from Hemitrygon akajei, assembly GCF_048418815.1. NCBI lineage: Eukaryota > Metazoa > Chordata > Chondrichthyes > Myliobatiformes > Dasyatidae > Hemitrygon > Hemitrygon akajei. The sequence continues at coordinate 93,580,679 of NC_133131.1, forward strand.
GAAGATGTTCTATAGGTCAGTTGTGGAGAGCGCCCTCTTCTTTGTGGTGGCGTGTTGGGGAGGAAGCATTAAGAAGAGGGACGCCTCATGTCTTAATAAGCTGGTAAGGAAGGCGGGCTCTGTCGTGGGCAAAGTGCTGGAGAGTTTAACATCGGTAGCTGAGCGAAGGGCGCTGAGTAGGCTACGGTCAATTATGGAAAACTCTGAACATCCTCTACATAGCACCATCCAGAGACAGAGAAGCAGTTTCAGCGACAGGTTACTATCGATGCAATGCTTCTCAGACAGGATGAAGAGGTCAATACTCCCCAATGCCATTAGGCTTTACAATTCAACCGCCAGGACTTAAGAACTTTTTATAAGCTATTATGAATGCTTTTTGAGATAGTGATTTAGATGCATATCATATTTTTTACTGAGTTAAGTATTGTATGTAATTAGTTTTGCAACAACAAGTGTATGGGACATTGGAAAAAAAAGTTGAATTTCCCCATGGGGATGAATAAAGTATCTATCTTTCTATCTATCTATCTATCTATCTAGATGACCACGCTGATCTTCAAGTAGACCAATTTTGTCCCTTGCTGTTCTTTTACTTAATATACCTGTGGAAGCCTTTGGGATTCTCCTTCACCTTGTCTGTCAGAGCAAGCCATGCTTTCTTTTAACTGTTTTGATTAAGTGATCTCCTGCATTTCTTATACACCTCAAACACCTAATTTATTCTTTGCTATCTTTACTTACTCTGGACCTCCTTCTTCTTCTTAAACAGAGCCTCAATGCCCCTCTAAAGCCATTCCAAGACCTGTAAACTTTACCTTTTATTCAGAGAGGAGCATATGAACTCTGTCCTCTCAATATTTCACTTTTGAAGACCTTCCCTAAGCATCCCTTTGCCAGAAAACAACTTATCCTGATCCACAGCACCAAACACAAAATGCTGGAGAATCTCAGCAGGTCAGGTAGCATTGGTGGAGAAGAATAAACAGTTAATATTTCGGGTGGAGGCCCTTCCTCTAGACTCACCACACATGATAGCTCCCTTCTGATGGCATCTAAACTGGCCTTTCTCCAATCTTGAAACTCATCCCGAGGACCAGACCTATCCTTCTCCAAAATTATATTTAAACTATTTAAATTACTGTATATTCATTAGATCCAAACTGTTCCCCTACACACTTCTATTGCCTGCCCTGTCTCATTCCCTACTAAGAGATCCAGGACCACACTCCTTCTAGTTGGTATCTTAATATATTGATTGTTAGGCATACGTTGGAATTAGGGTATATAGCAAATGCTATATTGAAGTTAATAACTCATCTCCTTCTACCTTAGGCCACAAACTTATCAATCACCCATGCTGTGGACACTTTCTGGAGGTCCAAGATCCGTATGCTCCACGACGGCTGGACTAAGTGTGTAAATGTAGGAGGGGACTATGTTGAAAAATAAATGTGCTAGGTTTTCTAAAACTAACTTCTTCTACCTTAGACCACGAACTTATCAATCACCTCTCGTATTAATATTCCTGATTTCTGACAGCAACCCTGGTAGCACATATGAGTTTTGATGAGGCAAAGTGAATACACTCAAGTTCACAATTTCTTCTGAAAGGATCACTAGCCTGTCAAAAAGTTAGCACAGCAAATCATCTGGGTGTTGTACTGTCCATTTCCTAAACTCAGATCTTTCTAATAATTTGAACAACACCAGCTCTACCTGCCAGTCCGCAGAGTCATTCTCAATTCAAGCTGTGCAGATGGATCATCTAATGATGCAATGTTCTGTACCACGTGAGAAATGTGTTGGAGCAGTTCTGGCGTGACCCAATCATGTGACTAGTCACTTGATAATAACAGATATTACCTGATCCTAGAAAAGTTTGGATTGATTATCTAAAGTAGCAATTGAAATTTATTGTTCCCAAACTATAATGGGAGTGGGCAACCAACTTTCAAACTCCCCACTCAATACATTAGCAGAAGAGAGGTCCTTCATACCCTGGATCAAATTATAGAATGACAGCGGGGTCAACATCAGAAAAGAGGTACCAAGGGATTGGATGCAGTAGCAGAAAAGGTCAATGCATCAGTTACATGGCAAATAGCAATTTTCCTGCAGCTGCACTACCACACTCAGAAACTTCTCCATTCACTATCAATCATTACTCCATGCCCCAATACACACTTCCACCACACAGGCCAAAACATCTATTCATTTTCATAAGTGCTGTCTGACCTGCTGAGTTCTTCCAGCATTCTGTGTGAGTTGCTTTGGACTTCCAGCATCTGCAGATCTTCTTGTGTTTATGATTAAATACTGCAGAGTCTATGTCCAGCACCAATGCAAGGATTATTTTAAAAGGTGTTGTTGCTTCTAACTAATCGTCCTCAGGACTGCTGCCAGGATTATCCTGGATGCTACCATTTAAATGACTTTGAGAATTACACAGTATCCTAGCAAGTCATGCTCCGTAGATGCCTCAGACTGCTAACTGGAGTGAGAGTGCCTCAGCTGGCTGTGCTTTCTCAGGAGAATCCTGAGCAGTAGGTGTGACAAAGGCATGTGAAAGGGAGAAAGTCAACTATTATATCACAGATTACAATCCTGGTTACTACCTCAGTACAGCAACACTACATGGATTTTTTTCTTGTTCAAATTGCATTTTCTCTTGTATAATTTATTTTTAATTTATATTTTTCTTGTGAATGCGTCTCTGACACTGTGTGCATGTGATGCCACTGCAAGCAAATTTTAATTGTGCCTAAGCATCTATGTGATCGTGCTTATGACCATCAACTTGACTTTTGACTTTTGCCTGTATAGCATTGTTGATGACTGGATGCATCCATGTAGTCTTCACTCCCCCTAGAGGATGACAAAGCAATTTTATCTTCAGAGCCAAGTGCCACACTGCCTGTATTGAAATAATGTTACATGAATGCCCTCTCAGGTGGGAGCTCTTCAAAAACATGTGACTCAATTCCCAGAACACCCTGGCAGGAGAAGCTCTCAAATACAGATATCTTTTCCCCTTCCTCCTGGTCTGAGACTATCAATGGCTTTGGTAAGTGCTGGGAAATACATCTGCCTCAAACTGCAAACTCATATTTGGGCACAAGAAATTGTGATCGAGGCTGCATGACTAATGTATGTTTGACATGATGTTGTTTGCTTTGCTCTGATTCATACCTACAGAGTCACAGGGGAATCAAATTCTTGGATGTTCCTCTCCACTTCTGTGGAAAAAGATCAACTAGCAAACTTTCCAAAACATTTTCAATTACAGATACACAAAGTCCCCTGCGTATAAAACACACAAGGGGAAGATTTCCTCTGTGTGTTAATCATAGCAACAATGCAGACAATTCTGATAACGCGTGAAATGTTCCCCCTACAGCAAACAAGACCAAATGGTTGCTCATTTCTTCACCAAATCACTTCATATTCGTGAAAATTCACATTTATATAGGTATCATGTATCATGCAGAAAGTGAAAATGCTAATGCTACTTGCTCACTATGTAGATACAGTATTCTTTCATCCCAATCTTTTTAACAGCATTTTCTATGTTGTTATTACATCCAATGTTTAAAGTTCATGAATCACTGCTCAGAGAAGTTCAGATTGTGCCTTCTACATTTATTTTGATCATACTACTGGAGGTATTAAACAGTAGGTGGAGCCCTGAGCACTCGTAAAACAATATATTGTACTGCACCAATAAAGCTAGCACTTTTTTTCCTTTCTCCAGCCTAGGAGAAAAGAGAACAATGAGCTCCTGAGGATTTCCCATGTTTGTCCATAGTGTTGCTGGTTAGCTTTTAAATGGAGAGGGTACTCCTGGGCATTCTGCCTGTATGGTATTTACACTGAGTAGGTGCCCCAGCACAGATACTCCCAGAGGAAAGTCTTCAGTTAGTCATCAAAATTACCAGGACTTTGCTGACTCCCGGGAGATCTCTGTGTTATTTTTTTCTCATTATCTTCTTTTCTATGATTCTATGGTCATAGTAAGAGGGCTCTTAAAAGAATTCATGTCAATGAATTAACAAGTACAAGGCAACGCTAATTTCAACTTGCACTTCAGAATTTCAGGGAATGTCTAAATTTGTGATAAATTTTGCCTGAGTAACACACACACACACACACACACACACACACACACACACACACACACACACACACACACACACACACACACACACACACACACACACACACACACACACACACACACACACACACACACACACACACACACCCCTCAGCAGCAACATACATGGATGGATTTTGCAGGTTTGGAAATTCATACTTGTTCATAATAATACTTAAAAAGTTACTTTGGTGGTTATGATCCACAAAGTTTGTAAATTAATTATATTATTTGCTATTCCATTTTCTCCATGACATGTTTTATCTTCATCCTGAATCAATGTATTGCCTTTGTTAGCATGTTTCCATTTTATAAATTTATTTACTGCACAAAACTTCATTCTCTTTTATTCAATCCATTTTCTTGCGTAACCTATGTAATATTTGTTTTGAGAATGCTTGAAAGCAATTTTATGTCTTCCTGTTCCAAATACTGTATCTGCAAATTATTCCAAATCTAACTTCTCATTGAAATACTTCATTGTTCTGACTTTTGCTTCCTGTCCATCGTTCTGATTATTGCTTCCATCCAGTAATCTTGGAAAAGCTTTAAGTATTTCTGCCTGCATCTTCATTGCTGTCATCAAAGCTGTCTTTAAAATTGATCTCTTCAACTCAGCCTATGATCAGTCATCTTCATATCCTCTCTCATGACTCTATATCTACTCTAATGTTCCTAAAGCATGTCTTAATGTTTCAATGTGGGTGCAATTAACTGTATTACATGACAAGAAAAAAATAAAACTTGTTACTATTGTCTAATTCTGTGCCTTTTTCTTGTTGATCATCAAGCCTAGACTCATATTGATCTCGAAAACAAATGTATGTCATCAGAAGAAATAATGGAGGAATGGATTAATGCCTGAAGACATTACTACCACTTTATAGGTTAATACCACCTTATACATCATTTATTTGGTTCCCTCAGGACAGCCAGAGGATGTGACTGACACTGCATTAATGCCAGACTCAGTTATGGGAATGAAGAGAAATTCCTTTACTTTTTATTTAGTTACCCAATTCTGGCAAGCATACTGCTACAAGTATACCAATACTGCTTCCCTCCCTGATGAGCTCAATTACTTCTACACTCGCTTTGACCGAGAGAACAAGGAGGTCACCCTCAAAGCGGATCTCCCACCTGGTGAACTGCCTCTCTCACTTTCCACCTCCGATGTTTGCGCCACCCTGAGCAGGGTGAATGTACGGCAGGCAGCTGGTCCGGATGGAATACCTGGCCAAGTGTTCAGAGTCTGTGCAGGGCAGTTGGCCGGGGTCTTCACGGAGATTTTCAATCTGTCGCTGGTCCAGGCGGTGGTCCCCACAAGCTTCAAGATCACCACCATCGTGCCAGTGCCGAAGCATTCCACTGCCACGGGCCTGAATGACTTCCGCCAAGTTGCACTCACCCCCATCATTGCAAAGTGCTTTGAGAGACTGTTCTATCACATCTGAAATCCCGTCTGCCCACTACCCTGAACCCCCATCAATTTGTCTATCGCACCAACAGGTCAACAGAGATTGCCATCTCCACGGCACTTCACTCTGCCCTGACCCACCTGGACAGCCCCAACTCTTACGTCAGAATGCTCTTCATTGACTTTAATTTGGCATTCAATATTATGATCACCTCGAAGCTGATCGCTGAACTTTGCCAGCTTGGTAGCAGCTCATCCCTCTGCAACTGGACCTTGGACTTTCTGACTAACAGACCCCAATCAGTTAAGTTAGACAACCTCTCCTCCTCCACTCTCACATTGTACACCAGCGTGCCTCAAGGCTGTGTGCTGAGCCCTCTTCTGTACTCCCTTTTCACCTATGACTGCGTTCCTGTACATGGTTCTAACTCCATAATCAAGTTCACAGATGATACCACGGTGGTTGGCTTGATCAGAGGGGATGATGAGACAGCCTACAGGGACAAGGTCCAGCACCTGGCCACGTGGTGTGCCGATAACAACCTGGCTGTTAACACACAGAAGACCAAGGAGATCATTGTGGACTTCAGGCATGCTAGGAGCCACACTCACATTCCCATCTACATCAATGGAGCTGTAGTGGAGCGTGTATCAAGCTGCAAATTCCTTGGTGTCCACATTTCCGAGGATCTCACCTGGTCCCTAAACTCCTTGTTTATGAGCCCAAGTTATACTTGTTTTGAGAATGCTTGATAGCAATTTTATGTCTTCCTCCTCCATATATCTGCAAGTTATTCCAAATCTAACTTCTCATTGAAATACTTCATTGTTCTGACTTTTGCTTCCTGTCCATTGTTCTGATTATTGCTTCCATCCAGTAATCTTGGAAAAGCTTTAAGTATTTCTGCCTGCATCTTCATTGCTGTCATCAAAGCTGTCTTTAAAATTGATCTCAACTCAGCCTATGATCAGTCATCTTCATATCCTCTCTCATGACTCTATATCTACTCTAATGTTCCTAAAGCATGTCTTAATGTTTCAATGTGGGTGCAATTAACTGATTACATGACAAGAAAAAAATAAAACTTGTTACTATTGTCTAATTCTGTGCCTTTTTCTTGTTGATCATCAAGCCTAGATTCATATTGATCTTGAAAACAAATGTAAGTCATCAGAAGAAATAATGGAGGAATGGATTAATGCCTGAGGGCATTACTACCAGTTTATAGGTTAATACCACCTTATACATCATTTATTTGGTTCCCTCAGGACAGCCAGAGGATGTGACTGACACTGCATTAATGCCAGACTCAGTTATGGGAATGAAGAGAAATGCCTTTACTTTTTATTTAGTTACACAATTCTGGCAAACGTACTCAGATATATGCTACAACTATACCAATGTCTTGTTGCATTAAATACATTTATTATTTTTGAAATAAAGTCACATTAAATACAAATTTTAATAATATGTATTGAAGCAAAAATAGCTTTGTTTTATACCAATCATTTAATGTTAAAAATGAAATGATTATTATGTTAGCATCTTATGGACAAGCATCATTTTATGAATAATGATTATTTTATCACAGACAGTACAAAATTATAGTACATTAATTAAGGGGCTATTCATTTCCCCAGTGAACATTGATACAGCTGAGTGTTATCAAAATTTTCTTATTACACTTTTATCTGGACAATTACAATGTTTGGCTATATAATACTAAATATGGCAGTAAAATAACTATAGTTGGGGGAAGACATAACAACTATTTCCTTTAATAATCAATTCTCACTAGTGAAGAATACAATATTATTGACACCTGCTAGCAAATTAAAATAATTGCTGACCAATTTATTTCACTGTTCATGATTTATTAATGCCCTTGGACAAAATCTTGTACAACTTTGTACTCAGAAGGGGAACCTGTAGAAGGAAAAGAACAGTGAAAAGTAATTAAAGTTATCCAATCATTTGATCCAAATATTAAAAGTATTTAATTCCTTAACTAGATATTTTTCATGCTCTACTTACCAACAGCTGATGAGCGTTTTCCCATAAGTCCAACAAACCTCCCTAACTTAAGTCCTGTGAAATAAATTATAAATACTGTAAGTTTATCAATTTCTATTATAGATTCTATAATGTTTATTGTTATCAAAAGTCTCTTATTTATAACAATGCAGTTTATTTTTCTTGACTAACCAAATAATAATTGAATGAGAAATATGTGCCATATTTACTTGAGTGAGCAACAATTATTATGCTACATAAAACTTGACATTTAAGATTATTTTCGACATCCATTCTGCGCCACACAGTGAGAAAACAATGGAATGCATTCAGAGATGATGTTAGAGATACTGGAACCTTTTGTTGAACGCCATCTTGAACAGAAAGTTATTCCTATGAATGGGAAGATGAGAGGGCTATGCTAAGTGCCCACACATCCCAGAAAGTAGGCAGGGATATACTGTAGATTAAAAAAAAACAAATAGGATATTTCCCTTTATTGACCAAGGCACAAAGAAGAGAATTGCATATGATACTTAGGGTGCATGGGGGTCTGCAGCAAATTGACTGTTAGGATTCAGAATTGGCTTGCTCATCTAGAAGACAGAATGTTGTGGTTGAAGGAACTTATTTGAACTGGAGGCCTGTAATTAGCGATGTTCTGCAGTGATCTGTGCTGGGACCTCTGCTGTTGGTGATGTTTGTAAATGACCTGAATGAAAATGTACATGGGTGGGTTAGTAAGTTTTCAGATGATACCAATATCGGTGGAATTGTGGATAGTGTAGAAGAATGGCAAAGAATACAGTGCAATATAGATCAATTGCAGATACGGGCAGAGAAATGGCAGATGAGTTTAACCCAGCACCTTGGTGGGGCAAATGCAAGGAGACAGTACACTGCTGGGGGCAAGATCCTTAACAGTGTTGCTGAGCAGAGAGATCTTGAAGTCCAACTTCATAACTGCTTGAAAGTGGCTACATAGGTCGTTAGGGTGGTTAAGAAAACTTGATTTTATTATTCGAGGCAATGAGTTCGAAAGTCAAGAGGTTATGTTGCAACTTTATAAAAGTCTGGTTAGGTCACATCTGGAGTTTTGTGTACAGTTCTGGTCACCCCATTACAGGAAGGAAGCTGAGGATTTGGAGTGAATGCAGAAGAGGTTTACCGGGATGCTGTCTGGGTTAAAGGACATGTGTTATCATGAGTGGCTGGATATACTTGGGTTGTTTTCTCTGGAGCAGTGGAGGCTGAGGGGAAATCTGGTAGAGGTTTATAAGGTTATGAGAGGCACACATGGAGTAGATAGGGGGTATCTTTTTCCCAGGGTAGAAATGTCTAATACCGTAGGGCATCCATTGAAGGTGAGGGGGGTAGGTTCAAAGGGGACGTGAGGGGTACGTTTTTTGCTCAGAGAGTGGTGGATGCCTGGAATGCACTACCTGCTATGGTGATAGAGAGAAATACATTAGAGACTGTTATGAGATGTTTAGATAAGTGCACGAATATGAGGAAGATGGGGGGATATGGCTATTATGGATATGGTCTAAGGAAGCATTGTAGTAGATTTAGGCATTGTTATTATTGTTAAGACTGAATTCACCATCTTGAAAACTTCTGAAACCAAAAGCTCATGTTGGAAAAGAATTGCTGAAAGGTCCAGATCAGCACAAATAAATAGTTACATTTACAAGTACTATAGAATAGCTGCTGGTTTATACTGTTTTATAGCCATAAAAACATTCCATTTGAATAATGAGCTGTAACATCATAAGCCTTGGGCTATTTTAGTTCTCAGCAAACTTCTGCATTTCCTTTCAGTACAATTTTAAGCATTAAGGATACAGCATCATAAACTAAAGAGCTGGTAGATCATCTTGTTTATGCAATGAATATTAGAAAACTATGATCTTAATGTTGAATGTAGATCAATAAATTACAACGGAGTAAAAGTAACTGTTTTGCAGAATCTACTGGGCATTACTGTCAATCTCAGATGTTAGCCTATTTTTCAAAACTTACGTTTTTGACTCATTGGCTTGCTTCCTGGAAAAGAGAAAAAAACAAATACTTTACTTTTCCAACAAACTTCCAAACAATAGGAAACATTTTCTCAGATCGAGTTGTTGATCTTCTGGAATGATTTTATCTAATAATAAATTTGTCCTCACAATGCATCTCTGATTCATGGGTACAAATAATAGGTGAATTATTTCAAGCATTATTCCCTTTCAATATTGTTGACTGACTCATAAATTACATCCATTATCTTAGAATAAATCTAAACTTTGCTTCCTCTTGACTGAGTTATTATTGCTGACACCTTGGAGACCAAATTTTAACTAATGTTATACAATCTACTTTTAAAATTACTTCACACAGCAGCTGTAAATCATTTCCCACAAGGTCAAATCAGATAATTATAGTGATTTTCATTCACACTGGCTTCAATTCTCTGATAGAGATGTTAAACAAATTTGGTTAATACAGCCATTAGGAACATCTACACATGAGAACAGTAAATTACTAAATGAAATATATTGTTTTATATCTGAAGCAAAGACATGTTCTTCTTTGGTGTATCAACATATTTCAATAGCCTGGTTTGCACTCATTGGCAAGGGCATGGCTTTGTTCATTAACCCTGTACATTTTCATAGAGATAGTTTATGAGCTTGCCACCAGAGAATTCTACAAATCTTGTGTCTTGTCCGGGGCTGTATGCGAATGGTAAAGGGAAGGAGGGCCCTTTGTGATCTCTGCTGCCCTCCGAGTCATCCATCTTGGGCCTCTGTGATCTCTGCTGGCTTCTGGCTCTTTGACCATGTCCGATTTCTCAAACTTCCAGTAATTGCCCCACCTTTACCATTCCCCATTCCCATTTCCCTCTCTCACCTTATCTCCATACCTGCTCATCAGCTCCTGCCCCTTCCCTTTCTTCCATGGCCTTTGTCTCTTTCACAGCTATTTACTTCACCCCCTCCCTCTCCTGGTTTCACCTATCACCTACTACCTTGTACTTCTTCCTCCCCCCACCCCCCCCCCCCCCCACACCTTCCTTTCCTGACCTCAGCTTCTTTCCTCGGTCCTGATGAAGGGTTTTGGTCCAAAGCAACAGCTGTTTATTGAATGTATGTATAAAGACAAAGCAACATTGCTTTCAGAAGAACTTTGATAAAGTGGCATAAATAATGAAAATTAAGGGGAACGTCTGTAGATATTGAGATAGAATATAAAAAGAGCTGGGATGTTTATTTGAAAAGTGTGAAAATAAGATACATGGAAAGAACAGGGTTTGAACTGGAATTCCATGTATACAGCATCCTTTAGTGAGTTAAAAGGCTTGCTTTTCTATTATCATTTCCCCAGTACATTTATACTTCATGAGGTTATATAAGGTTATATACTCCATGAGGTTCATGAGGTGGAAGTTAGGAACAGGAAAAGGTCTGTAACTCTACTAGGTGTTTCTTTATAGACCACCCAATAGTAACAGGGACATTGAGGAGCAGATAGGGAGACAGATTCTGGAAAGGTGTAATAACAACAGGGTTGTCATGGTGGGAAGTTTTAATTTTCCAAATATTGATTGGCATCTCCCTAAAGCAAGGGGTTTAGATGGGGTGGAGTTTGTTAAGTGTATTCAGGAAGGTTTCTTGACACAATAAGCCTACCAGAGGAGAGGCTGTACTTGATCTGGTATTGGGAAATGAACCTGGTCAGGTGTCAGGTCTCTCAGTGGGAGAGCATTTTGGAGATTGTGATCACAATTCTATCTCCTTTACCATAGCACTGGAGAGGGATAGGAGCAGACAAGTTAGGAAAGCGTTTAATTGGAGTGGGGGGAAATATGAGGGTATCAGGCAGGAAATTGGAAGCTTAAATTGGGAACAGATGTTCTCAGGGAAAGGTACGGAAGAAATGTGGCAAATGTGCAGGGGATATTTGTATGGAGTTCTGCATAGGTATGTTCCAATGAGACAGTGAAAGGATGGTAGGGTACAGGGTGTACAAAGGCTGCTGTAAATCTAATCAAGAAGAAGAAAAAAGCTTACGAAAGGTTCAAAAAACTAGGCAAAGGTAGTGATCTAGAAGATTATAAGGCTAGCAGGAAGGAGCTTAAGAAGGAAATTAGGAGAGCCAGAAGGGCCCATGAGAAGGCCTTCGTGGACAGGATTAAGGAAACCCCGAAGACATTCTACATGTGTGAAGAGCAAGAGAATAAGACGTGAAAGAATAGGATCTATCAAGTGTGACAGTGGGAAAGTGTGTATAGAACCAGAGGAGATAGCAGAGGTACTTAATGAATACTTTGCTTCAGTATTCACTACGGAAAAGGATCTTGCTGATTGTAGGGATGACTTACAGCAGACTGAAAAGCTTGAGCATGTAGATATTAAGAAAGAGGCTGTGCTGGAGCTTTTGGAAAGCATCAAGTTGGATAAGTCTCTGGGAGTGTACCCCAGGCTACTGTGGGAGGCGAGGGAGGAGATTGCTGAGCCTCTGGCAATGATCTTTGCCTCATCAATGGGGATGGGAGAGGTTCCAGAGGATTGAAAGGTTGCGGATGTTATTCCCTTATTCAAGAAAGGGAATAGAGATAGCCCAGGAAATTATAGACCAGTGAGTTTTACTTCAGTGGTTGGTAAGGTGGTGGAGAATATCCTGAGAGGCAGGATTTATGAACAGTTGGAGAGGCATAATATGATTAGGAATAGTCTGCACGGCTTTGTCTAAGGCAGGTTGTGCCTTACGAGCCTGATTGAATTTTTTGAAGATGTGACATTGATGAAGGTAGAGCAGTAGATGTAGTGTAGTATACGCATTTCAGCAAGGCATTTGATAAGGTACCCCATGCAAGGCTTATTGAGAAAATAAGGAGGCATTGGATCCAAGGTGACATTGCTTTGTAGATGGGTCATATTCTGCATGGAGGTCGGTCACCAGTAGTGTGCCTCAGGGATCTGTTCTGGGACCCCTACTCTTCGTGATTTTTATAAATGACTTGGATGAAGAAGTGGAGGGATGGGTTAGTAAATTTTCTGATGACACAAAGGTCGGAGGTGTTGTGAATAGTCTGGAGGGCTGTCAAAGGTTACAGCGGGACTTCCATAGGAGGCAAAACTGGGCTGAGAAGTGGCAGATGGAGTTCAACCAAGATAAGTGTGATGTAGTTCATTTTGATAGGTCAAATATGATCGCAGAATATAGTATTAATGGTAAGACTCTTGGCAGTGTGGAGGATCAGAGGGATCTTGGGGTCTGAATCCATAGGACACTCAAAGCTGCTGCACAGGTTGACTCTGTGGTTAAGAAGGCATACAGTGCATTGGCCTTCATCAATCGTGGGATTGAGTTTAGGAGCAGAGAAGTAAAGTTGCAGCTATATCAGACCCTGGTCAGACTCCACTTGGAGTATTCTGCTCAATTCTGGTTGCCTCACTACTAGAAGGATGTGGAAACCATTGAAAAGGTGCAGAAGAGATTTACAAGGATATTGCCTGGATTGAGGAGCATGCCTTATGAGAATAGGTTGAGTGAACTTGGCCTTTTCTCCTTGGAGCAACGGAGGATGAAAGGTGACCTGATAGAGGTGTATAAGATGATGACAGGCATTGATCATATGGATAGTCAGAGGCTTTTTCCCAGGGCTGAAATGGCTACCATGAGACAGGACAGTTTTAAGGTGCTTGGAAGTAGGTACAGAGGAGATGTCAGGGTTAAGTTTTTTACGCAGAGAGTGGTGAGTGTGTGGAATGGGTTGCCAGCAACGGTGGTGGAGAAGGATATGATAGGATCTTTTAAGAGACTCCTGGATAGGTACATGGAGATTAGAAAAATAGAGGGCTATGGCTAACCCTAGGTAATTTCTAAGGTAAGGACATGTTTGACATAGCTTTGTGGGCCGAAGGGCCTGTAGGTTTTCTATGTTTCTATAATGTTCCAATATTCTACTGAAAACACAAATAATAACACATGAGTAATTTTGTTTTTTATACTCACTGGTTCTATTTAAGTAATTAAGTGAAAATGACTAAATGCGTTTGTGCACTCCATTTTTCAAAAGGCAGCTCTTTAAACTAAAGTGTTTTCTGTCTATATTCTAGCATATCATCTCCAGATGACAAAATGACCAAATAATCTAAGTGACCTTGATTGAGAATTAGTTACTGTGTAACTAATTGAGAACTAGTTACTCCCTTCAAAGTAAGTAACTGTGGAATTCTTCCTGATTTTTCTTCTGTGGTAATTCTCCAAAATTAGAGCAATCCTTGTGTTAAACTGTGAGATGTTACTTTCAACATTATTGATCATATGGCAATACATTAAGATATAGTTTTGTTGGGATAATATGCTATGGCTTGTTATGTATAGACCATAAGACATTCTATTCCCATTTCAGTAGAAAAACTCCCTGAAGTTGGTCTCTTGATGCTGAACACAACAGCATTACATCATGAGATGTCAGCTTGCTCCTCGTGTTGTACAAAACACTGCCCTTCTGAGGATTCTACATTTGCAACACAACAGAAAGGAAGGAGATTTATGTCATTTGTTAGATTGCAGATCACACCATGTGTGGAATTCACAATTCTAAATCCTTGAACTATGATCTTCTGTGATGTACTGCATGGTTATTATAAAAATTATTATTTTTGTTTGTCATTTGACACTGTGTATTTAATTTAGAGTAAATTACTTGATTCTGTACACAATCAAAAGTGTTAATTTAAAGAGAAAATATAAAACATAAATACAAAGGACTAGTGTTTGGATTGGTGTATGTACTTCTTTTTCTACTTGGGCCCTTGATTCCCAGTGGAGTTCTTATTTGTATTCTTAACAGCATTTAAAGAATAATTTAACGAACTCTATGGTGAGCCAACAGAACTCTTTCAGCACTATAACATTTATAACAATCATACCTCTAGCAATAGTCCATAGAAAATGTAATTAAACAACCCTTTGCAATGAACTCACATGAAGTAGAAAACAAAACATATTTATAATCACAAACATTTGACAATCTGAGTTTGTAAAATATAGAGCATAGAAAATAGAAATCTCCAGCACATTACAGGCCCTTTGGCCCACAATGTCAACCTGTGCAGCAGCTTTGGGTGTCCTGAGAACAAGGACCCCAGGATCTCTCTAACCCTCCTCACTACCAAGAGTCTTATCTTTAATACTATATTCTGTCTTCAAATTTGACCTCCCAAAAATTAACCACTTCACACTTATCTGGGTTGAACTTCATTTGCCACTCCTCAGTCCAGTTCTGCATCCTATTAATGCCCTACCCCCCTTTGTAGCATCAACAAACTTACTGACCCACCCTTCTACTTCTTCATCCAGATTATTTATAAAAACGACAAAGAGGAGGGGGTCCCAGAACAGATCCCTACAGAACACCACTGGTCACCGTCCTCCATGCAGAATACAAATCGTCTACAACCACTCTTTGCCTTCTGTGGGCAAGCCAATTCTGGATCCACAAAGCAAGGTCCCCATGGATCCCATGCCTCCTTGCTTTCTGAATGCGCCTCGTATGGGAACCTTATCAAATGCCTTACTGAAATCCATATTCACTACATCCACTGCTCTACCTTCATCAATGTGTTTTGCTACATCCTCAAAGAATTTAATCAGGCACGTAATCAGACTCGCCCTTGACAAAGCCATGCTGATTATCCCTAGTCAGATTATGTCTCTCCAAATGTTCAAGGTAACCAAACCAGGATCTTCCCGTAAGACATTTTATTGAGATACAGCATGTAGTCGGCGCGTTCGGCCCTTCGAACCGCTGCTACACTGTAACTTCAACCTAACCACAGGACAATTTACAATGACCGATTCGCCTGTACTGTAAAACGTTGTGCTAACCACAACACTGCCGTGCCGTCCCCGATATAAATCACTCTTTTGTTATATTCGCCCAATTGAATATTCCCAATAGATTTCTTTAGTCCATAAAATCAGGTTTCTTTGCGTTAAATGCCACTAACGTGGCTTATAGGTTGACACAAATGTAGTTTACCTCGCTATACGGCAATGAAAAAGAACACTTTACCTAGTGATCGCCTTCCCATTAAGCCGTAGAACTTCTCAGGTCGCGGTTTCCTGACCATTCGGCGCAGGAGATCCCGAACAGAGTTCTCTCTCAGTTGCCTTTCCTGAAATCAAACCATGTTGGAGAGCGTGAGGAGCCGGGTTGGATTTTATCACCTGTTCAGCAGCGCTCTCTCTATCAGACAGGAGGAGCATCAGGCCAAGCAAGGAGAAAACAAACTGAATAGGAACATTAAACCTAGTTTCCGCTATGCGATCCTAGTCTTTGACTTTTAAGGGGCTATCTCAGGAGTGCGCATTGTTAAAAGAAAGCAATTTAGTTGAAAATGGCCAAGCACTTTCGTGTTGTCTTAGCGCTGCTTCTTCGATCAAAGTGCCATCTCTAAATTAAGTTATGAGAGGAATAATCGCTTTGAATACTGACCGTCTCTATTATCTAAAGGGACAGAACATCACTACCCCCCCGGATCCCACGCAATAAAGCGCAAACAGATTGCCTACCACCACACTCATTTGATCAGACAAGGTCTACGAATAATTCTATACAGATTCTGATTAAAAGCCCCGAGAAGAGGACCCTAGTTTCTCCACAGGTACTGCCTCACTGAGAGCTTCCAGCAATTTCAGATTTTTAAAAATATTTTAGTTTTCTGTTATCGGCATGATTTTTAAAAAATATGCTGGGAAGTCGCGCTGTTTGCTGATACCTCCGTCAAAGTTAACCGCAGCCTGTTGCTCTGATATACAATACTTGATTTCCAATCACTGTCAATTCGCATATATTTAAAATTCCGCAGAGTTACTGGAACATCTCCTATATTATATCCTTGACCCTCCGCTTCGACAACTTGTTGCAGTCGAAGCTGGTCTGGAGTATAAGTATTTTCTTATAAAGTTCCTGGTACCTAGCTAGAAACTGGAATTAGAACGTTACGTTGGGCAACACAGTCAGTACGGACGAGTTGGGCCGAAGGGCGTGAAATCATGCTGTTTAAACATGCCGTCTCACGACTCCATAAGAGAATAAAGTGCGGATTTACACAGCTCTCCTTTCATGCTTTCGCAGATTTAATTTCAAAAGGGGAACTGCAAGTGAATTGTTCGCATACAAACATCCGCATCTGACTACTCCTTCCCAAGTATCCAATTCGAAATCCGCTTTCATAAAATCTCTACAGTCACCAACCATTTTCTGATCCAAATTTGATGAAACCCCTGTGACTTACACAGCAATGAATATGTCTTATTTATCGTTATTTTATTGCAACTGGCATTCTCATCTATGATATAATATTTTGGGACCACATTTTGACACGTGTAAATGCTAAACTATTTTGAAAACTGGTCCCACAAGTGACCATCATACATCACAAACATTTGAAGGTATTAAAAGCAAATTGGCTGTCTGTTATAAATGCAAATTCGCTTTTCTCCCTTCTGTCGTCGCAAATAGTGACTTTCCAAGGTTACCTGACTTTGATTGCTGGCAAGCCAAAGCGATGTGTCTTCACTTGGAGAGATCTCTTCGCAAAATACTTCTGCCAAAATCAGGAGGACTGCAGTCAGTGCAAGCAGGCGGTGACTTTTCATCTCGGAAGCGGGGAGGGTGGTAGTCGCTACGGCTCCGGCTGTGTGGAGCTGCAGCCGCGAAGGGCAAGTAGAGCGAGTTCAAGGAACGGCGGTGGGAACTGTCTCTGTGCTCTCCTCTCTTTCCTCAGCGTGTGTCCACCAGCTAGTCCCGGTCCAACTCGTGCTTTTCCGTCCGATCCCGGAAATCACCGAGATCTCTCGATCCTTCCCCGACTGGCTCAGAATGCTGCTGATAAACAGCGGCAGTTCTGAGAAGATGGACAAGGGTGATCTTCACCAAGGTGTAGTTTGACAGTCTGCGCTCCAAACCCTCGGTCTCAATGAAAGTCCAGTAAACGCAGCGCAATTTATACCCTGAACTGTTGGGTCGATACTGTGCAGGCTTTTCACTGGTTCAAAAACAGCCTTCCGGGAATTCGAAGATGAACGAGCCCTCTTTCAGTGTGACGAAATGAATTAAAGAATCGATCTTTGAGTTCAGAACTGTCAAGATCTACAGTATATTTACATATCGCCTGAGTTCTTAAATCATTTCTCAGATATGTCATAATGTGACTATGTGCCTTAACCGACGTCAGTGTTTCGCATTTTATTTCGTTTCTGTGTAACAGATGGTAAGGAGTCGGTCATTTCGTGAGAAATTCTTTCAATAACTGTGATTAAATTGCTGAAATAAATAAGAAAGCTCTTTTGGATGTTCAAATGAAATGATAAAGCTGCCTTGGTAACAAGTCAAAATATAAAAGTACCAAGTACTTGATTCTCCACCTGCAATTTGCATAATAATTGCTGAATTAAGGATTAGGACTACAATTAAACTACAATATAGACATTAATTATTTTAGCAATTAAATCAGTGAATGCTTAAAGTACTTAACCGTGTTATAACATAGTAATCACAAATTTGCACGATGATTTGCAATTACTAATTTCACAAGAGAGTGGTGTACTGTATTGGGATTCAGTTTACTGTCTTAATGTGTCGTGTGAGTCTATTATCTGTTAGTAGCAATTTCGTATCTGAACAAACTTATACTTAAAATTGCTCTTAATTTAACCCCATTAACAATCTAATATTTTTGATTCAAGCATTGCATGTATCAATAACCTTGACAAAACACTGAAGTTGACTTTCTAAGGATGGTTAAAATAACAGAAATTGTGTTATCAAAGCAAAAGCAAACATTCCATCTATCAGATTAGCTTCCGTTATCAAGACTGATGTTCGCAGTTACTGGCAATTATAGCATAGTACCCAAAACAAGAAGATTTTATGTTACGATAAACCGTTCTTTTTTTGTCACACCTGTGGGAAAAATCGTGATCTCCTTCCTCTCTCTCTCTCTCTCTCTCTCTCTCTCTCTCTCTACACACACACACACATATATATTTCTTATTCAGTTAGAATTAATCTCTCTTTATTAACTTGTAGTATTAAAGTCACCGACTAAAAATCTCTCACGTTTCTAGGTTTTAAATGCTACTTTTTCCAATTTATTTTACGTTCGCAAAACAATTGTAAAAATTATGTAAAATATGAATAATTAAACTGTTAAACGTCACAACGTGAAATTCAGGGAACGAAAACAATATTTTATTTATTTTGTGTTCATTTTGTAAAACAAGAAGGCACATAATATTTGGATTTTTCTCAGCTATTACAGTTTATTTTTTCTCTCTTATTTTCATTCGGCCTTCACATCCCCCTATCTTCATGTGGGCTTTGTCATTTCTCCCAATGTTCCGCCTTACTTTATCACCTAGGTGTGCTACAAAATGAGTTTGTCTTAACAGTCTTTGATTATGTTTGGAATTATTCCTTCGAACAATGGAATAATTTGGGTGAAGCAACAGACTATGGTTTTACCGTGTTAAAGGGGAAGCTGAGACAGGGAATTTCATTTATTGATGTCTGGCATGCGAAGCACTAGCAAAGTAGTGCGCCTGTAAAGGTCATAAACAGGGTATCTTTATGACTGCGACTGTGGAGAGATTGGAATACAGGAATAACAGTATCAAAATCCAGGCTTGCCCAACTGGAAGCCAATGGGCACGCTACACCAGAAGCTCCCAACCTTTTTTGTACCATAGACCCCTACCATCAACCGAGGAGTCTATGGACTCCCCGTTGGGAACTCCTGCGCTATACCAAGGAACGCTTTCATGTTTGAGAATAAAGTTAAAGATAGTTTATTGAAGGGTATGGTGAGAGTACATATGTTACCAGTACTGTGAATACCATTACACCCCATTTAACCTCGTTGTGATCCTAAAGTAAGACACCACAGACGCTGAGAATCTGAAACACTGTCGACGCAGAGAATGTAGGAAATAATCATCAGGTTTAGGCAACATTTGCGAAGAGAGAAACAAGGTCAATATTTCAGGACTGATGTTACAAGCCCGAGTCCTTCTTTCATCCCAGCTGTGCACAAGGAATCTCGACCCTTCGGAGGGATGTTTGCATTGCTTGTTGCAGGCGAACACCGCTCAACCCCGACAGCAGTGGTATTTTAGGGTATTTGGAAACATATAAATTAATTCTTTTTAATAAGAACACCCTTCACCTTCGGTTCTAAGAATGATGTGGAGGCATATCAGACGGAGACTGGAACTTGGGTGCAGTTGACTGCGAATTTATTCAGATCTCAGAGCGAAACACGGAACATACCAGCTTTACCAACATTCTCTATCATCACTCCTTGTCACCTGTGCTTCGTTTTATAAACAGACTAGACATTTCTTTTGCAATTCTTCTGGTTACAGCTGTTCCCCGGAATACTGCAAATGATATCTTAGGATCGTCCACCCTTTATTGGAAGGCAAATACCAATGAGAGACGCATTTATTCTTTCCGAAGCGCATCCTATGAATCCCATTAGAAGTAATTACTCGCTCGAAAACTGATCTTTTAAAATGATTTGACCATATCTTTAGCCGTGGATTACGATACAAAAGTAATTAAAGGACCCTTTTCTATCTAATTGTCTCAAAGCACGAATCTCCATTCTCCGGCGATGCAGGAAGTGTTTCCATGGAATGCAGAAACTCTCCAGTGCCATTCCACAAATGTATTTCAATTAAGATTATAGACTGATGGTTTAGCTTTAGCAACCCCAGTATCAGAGTCTGAGCGCGTGCCTTCTCACTACTGTACAATTTAAGCCACAAATTGAGGTTGGTGTGTATCGTTACCTAGCAGAGGAAAGTCACTGTGGTCGGGTTTCTGGCATTGAGTCTGCCTCTGTGACTCAGAAGAGAAGGGGGGAGAAGAGGCATGCTATGGTGTCGGTGATAGGGGATTCGTTCGTTAGGGGAACGGCCAGGAGGTTCTGTGGGCGAGAACGAGATTCCCGGAGGGTAGGTTGCCTCCCGGTGTCAGTGTCCGGGATAACTGGGATCGAGTCCTCAGCGTTCTTAAGTGGGAGGGTGAACAGCCAGAAATCATGGTCCACGTCGGTACCCATGACAATGTTTAGGAGGAGCGACGAGGTTCTGCATAGGGGGTTCAGGGAGTTAGGGGCTAAGTTAAAGGGCAGCAGCAGTGTTGGGACCTCAGAATTTATCTTCGTGGCATGTGCTAGCGAGGCCAGAACTATGGAGATGATGCAGTTTAAACGTGGCTAAGGAGTTGGTGTAGAAGGCAGGGCATAAGATTTTTGGATCACTGGGCTCTCTTCCAGGGAAGGTGGGACTGAATTGTGGCCGAAAGAAGATTACAGCTAAGAGCTTAATGTTCAAGGATAGATATTGTGTCGAAAGAATGGGCAGGAAGGCAGAGGGGGCAGCGTGGCTCTGCTGGTAAAACATGAAATCATATCATTAGAAAGAAGTGACATAGGGTTGGAAGGCGTTGAATCCTTGTGGATAGAGCTAAGGATTTGCAAGGGTAAAAACGCATGCCTAAAGGGTAATTTTACAATAATCATAGGGATTTCAATATGCAGGTAGATTGGGAAAATCAGGTTGGTGCTGGATTCCAGGAGGGGCAATTTCTAAAGTGCCAACAAGAAGGCTTTTTAGACCAGCTCGTGTTTGAGCCCACTAGGGGATCAGCTATTCTGGATTGGGTACTGTACAATGAACCAGAGAATAATAGAGAGCTTATGGTAAAAGAACCCTTAAAGGCAAGTGATCATAATATGATCGAATTCACCTTGAAATCTGAGAAGCTAAAGTCAGATATATCAGTGAAGTAAAGGGAATTACAGAGGCATGAGAGAGGAATTGGCCAGACTTGATTGGAAAAGAACACTAGCAGGGATGATGGCAGAGCAGAAATGGCTGGAATTATTGGAAGCAATTTGGAAGGCAAGGGATATATACATCCCCTAAAAGAATAAGTATTCTAAGTGAAAGATGACACAAGAGAAGTCAAAGCCAACAGAAAAGCCAAAGAGAGGGTATTTAATAGAGCAAAAACTAGTGGGAAGTTAGAGGCTTGGGAAACTTTTAAAAACCAAAAGAAGGCAACTAAAAAAGTTATTAAAAAGGTAAAGAAAGAATATAAAAGAAAGCTAGCCAATAATATTAAAGAGGATTCCAGAAGTTTTTTCCCCAGAAACATAAAGTGTAAAAAGGAGGTGAGAATGGATATTGGGCAGCTGGAAAATGATGCTGGACAGGTAGTAATGGGGGACAACAAAATGGCAGAAAAACTGAATAATTATTTTGTACTGTGAAAGACACTAGCAATATGGTGAAAGTTCCAGGTGTTAGGGATCATGAACTGTGTAAAGTTACCATAACCGGAGAGAAGGTTCTTGGGAACCTGAAAGATCTGAAGGTAGATAAGTCACCTGGACAAGATGGTTTACACCCTAGGGTTCTGAAAGAGGTGGCTGAACGGATCATTGAGGCATTAGTAATAATCTTTCAAGAATCATTAGATTCTGGAATTGTTCTGGTAGACTGGAAATGTCATTCAACTCAAGAAGGGAGAGAGGCAAAGGAAACTAACTATAAGCCAGTTAGTCTGACCTTAGTCTTTGGGAAAATGTTGGGAGTCAATTATTAAGGATGAGGTCTCAGGGTACTTGGAGTCACATGATAAAATAGGCCATGGTCAGCATGGTTTTTCAAATGAAAATCTGGCCTGAAAAATCTATTGAAATTTTTTGAAGGAGAATCAGTTAATGTTGTTTACTTGGATTTTCTGGCCTTTGATAAGGTGCCACACAAATGGGCAGCTTAATGAGCTATGGGCCTATGGCATTACGGAAAGATTCTTGCATGGACAAAACAGTAGCTGATTGGCAGGAGGCAAACAGTGGGAATAAAGGGAGCCTCTTCTGGTTGGCTGTTGGTGATCAGTGGTGTTCCTCAGGGGTCTTTGTTGGGACTGATTCTTTTTACGTTATATGCCAATGATTTGGATGATAGAATTGGCAGCTTTGTTGCAAAGTTTGCAGATGATATGCAGATAGGTGGAGGGGCAGGTAGTTTTAAGAAGGTAGATAAGTAACAGAAGGACTTAGACAGATTAAGAGAATGGGCACAGAAATGGCAGATGGAATACAGTGTCAGGAAGTGTATGGTGATGCACTTTAGTGGAAGACGTGAAAGGGTAGACTATTTTCTAAAATGGAGAGAAAATACAAAAAAAAACTGAGGTACAAAGGGATTTGAGAGTCCTTGTGCAGGATTCCCCAAAGGTTAATTAGCAGGTTGAGTCAATGGTGAGGAAGGCAAATGCAATGTTAGCATTAATTTCAGGAGGACTAAAGTATAAAAGCAAGGATGTAATGTTGAGACTTTATAAAGCACTAAGTTGGAGTACTGCAAGCAGTTTTGGGTCTGTTATCTTGGAAAGGATGTGCTGAATCTAGAGAGGGTTCAGAGGAGGTTCACAACATTGACAGAGCCTCAGAAGAGAGGCGTCCTTTTAGAACAGAAATGAGGAGGAATTTCTTTAGCCAGAGAGTGTTGAATCTGTATAATTCTTTGCCATGGGCAGCTGTGGAGACTAAGTCTTTGTGTATATATAAGGCAGAAGTTGATAGGTTCTTGATTGGTCGGGGCACAAAGGGATTCAAGGAGAAGGCAGGAGATTGGGCCCAAGAGGAAAATTGGATCAGCTATAATGAGATGGCAGAGCAGACTTGATGGGCCTAATAGCCTAATTCTGTTCCTATATTTTATGATTTTATGGTCTTATATATCCAGATGTGTAAAGCTAAAATAATAATGTGTTGGCACGTGGCCAAGTGGTTAAGGCGTTGGTCTGGTGATCTGAAGGTCGCTAGTTCGAGCCTCAGCTAAGGCAGCATGTTGTCTCCTTGAGCAAGGCACTTAACCACACATTGCTCTGCGACGACACTGGTACCAAGCTGTATCGGCCCTTACCCTTCCCTTGGACAACAGCGGTGGCATGGAGATGGGAGATCTGCAGCATGGGCAACTGCCGGTCTCCCATACAACCCTGCCCAGGCCTGCACCCTGGAAACTTTCCAAGGCACAAATCCATGGTCTCTTGAGACTAACAGATGCCTATAAAAAAGTGGAGATGGACAACATTTGTGGAGTGAAAAGTCAAATGAGTTTAATGCCAATTACTTTTCATCAGAACTGAAAAATGCCAGAGATACAATATTTTAAGCAAAGAACATAAAAAGCACAGTAAGTAAGAACAAAAGGAAACATCAGTAATGGGGTGGAATGTGAGATTAAGTGGCTAGGTGACTGTCATTGAACTCTTAACCTTCAAAATGTAATAGCATATAGAGAGGCTGTGCATGGTGTCAGTTACCCATATCTGCCCATCTAGAGCAGGGATTCCCAGCCTGGGGTTCATGGACCCCTCAGTTAATGGTGGATTGAGGTAAACAGGTGGGTGTTGTATTCTTGGATTTCCAGGAGGTACTTGATAAGGTGCCACATAAAGACTTATCCATAAGTATGCATGGAGTTGGGGGTATTGCATTAGCATGGATGGGGGATTAATTAATCAATAGAAGGCAAAGAGTTGTGATAAATGGGTGTTTCTCTGGTTCATGATCAGTGGTGAATTGAGTGCCACAGGTGTTGGTGATGAGCCCACAGTTGTTCACAATGTACATTAATGATTTGGAAGAGAGAACCAAGTGCAGCACATCTAAACTTGCTGATGACACTAAATTAAGTGGAAAAACAAATTGTGCAAAGGATGCGGAGAGCCTGCAGAGAGATATAGATAGGTTAAGTAAGTGGGCAAGTGTCTGGCAGGTGGGGTACAGCATTGATAAATGTGAGGTTATGCACTTTGGAAGGAAAACAGAAGATGAGATTATTACTTAAATGGTGAAAGAGAGTGCATATTATTGTACAGAGGGACTTGGGAATGCTTGTGCCTGATTCAGGAAAGGTTGGTTTGCAGGTGCGACAGGTTATCAAAAAGGCAAATTGAATGTTGGTCTTCATTGATAGAGTAACTGAATTTAAGAGCAGGGAGGTTATGCTGCAACTATACAGGGACTGGTGAGCCCATTCCTGGATTACTGCTTGCAGTTCTTACTTGAGGAACGATATACTGGCTTTGGAAGTGGTGAAGAGGAGGTTCACTAGGTTGATTCTGGAGATGAGGGGTTTGAGACTTTGAGTCACCTGGGACTAAACTCACTGGAATTTAGAGGAATGAGCTGGACTCCTATAGAAACATAAAATTACAAAATGGATAGATAAGATAGAGGCAGCAAAGCTGCTTCCACTGGTATGTGAGATTAGATCTAGGGAAGCAGCCTGAAGGTTTGGGGGAATATATTTAGGAAGGAAATGAGGAGAAACTGCTTTTCACAGAGAATAGTCAATTTGTGGAATTCCCTGTGCAGGGAAACAATAGAGACTACCTCATTAAATATACTTAAGACACAGTTAGATGTACAAATGCAGAAAAGTTCACATTAGGGGTATTGGATACAATAGATGAACACAGCAGATTTGCAGGTGAAGCGCTACCTCATCCGGAAGGACTTTTTCAGGCCCTGAATGGAGATGAGGGAGGAGGTGAATAGGCAGATGTAGCACTTTGGGCCCCTTGCAGGGTTAAGTGATAGGAGTGAGATCAATGGGGATGGACAAACAGACAAGTGAATCACATAAAGAATGATCTCTGCAGAAAGCAGAGAGCTGGGGGAGGTAAAGTTGTGTTTGGTGGTAGGATCCCTCTGGAGATGGTAGAAGATGTGGAGGATGATGTGTTGGATGCTGAGTCTCATGGTGTGATAGGTAAGAACAAGAGGAAGGAACTATATCACTGTTAAGGCGGTGGGAAGATGGGGTGAGCGTGGATGTCTGGAAAATGGAGGAGCTGCAGGTGAGAGCAGCATCAATAGTGGACAAAGGAAAACCTCATTCTATGAAGAAAGACGTCTCTAATGACCTGGACAGGAAAGCTTCATCCTGGGAACAGATGCGGCAGTGACGAAGGAACTGAGAAAAGGGAATAGCATTTTTACAAGAGACAGGGTAGGAAGAGGTATCATCAAGGTAGCTGTAGGAATTGGTAGGTTTATAAAATGTCAGTTGAAAGTTTGTTCTAAAGCCTTTTTTTCAGTAGACAGGAAACAAAAACAATAGTCCACAATTATTATTTAAAAAAGTGAGAGTCAGACAGAAATAAGCTGTTCCTTGTATTCCAGGAAAAGACAGGTGTAACAAGGAGCTGTTCATAGCAACATGTTTTAGTTTGGATAAAGTAAACTGAATCAAAGGAGATGCTGTTAATTGTAACAGCACATTCATCTGTGTGGAGTGTAGTGGTGGATAGGATCCGGATAGGTTTCCACTCAAAAAATAGGTCTTCAGATTGTCATGGTGGGAGCTAGAATTGCAGAGATTCTGTTGACTGTTGACTACTTAAATTTATTGTCCCTTGAACCTCTTACATTTAAGTTGCTGAAAAGAAAATATTTGCCATATTTCTGAAATCATTAAATTGAACAGTCCTTAAGGACAAAATTGAAGATATAAGCTTACAGACTGGTGAGTATTGACTTTGCAACACTAAGAGCTATTTCGCTATGTGAAGTGCTATGGTATGACAGCAGATCGCACAAGAATGTTAAAAAAGATATGACCTTTTTTTTCTGTATGTTTAATACAAGTAAGAAATACTTATTGATAAAATATCCAAATCATTACTACTAGCAGAATATTTACAAGGTTTTATGATAAATAATATTTGAATTTTACTCACAATCAAAATAGATCTATAGTATCAGGTTTATTATCACTGATATGAAATTTGTTGTTTTGCAGCAATACTGTTTAAGGATGTAAAATTACTATAAAATCAATAGTGCAAATAAAAGATTAACAAGGTTGTTTTCATAGATTCATGGACAGTTAAGAATCTGATGGCAGAGGGGACGTAGCCTTTGCTGAATTGTTGAGCATTGATCTTCAGTCATCTGTACCTGCTCAACAATGGTAGTAATGAGAAGAGGACATGTCCCAGATGGTGAGAGTCCTTACTGAATGATGACATCTTTTTGAGGCATTGCTTCTTGAAGATGTGCTTAATGGTGGAAAGGTAATCACCCTTTCCATTGCTGACTCTTCAACGAAGATTGGCGTGTGTTCTCCCAACTTCCCCTTCTGGAAGCCCACAATCAATTCCTTGTTCTTGCTGAAGTTGAGGGTGAAGTTGTTGTTGCAATACCAGTCAACCTCTCGATACACAGTATCTCACTCCTGTATGCCTTCTTGTGGCCATCCGTGATTTTACAAGAGTGGTGTCTTCTGTGAGTTTATCGATGGTGTTTGAGGACTGTTTAGCCATGCAGTCACATGCAGAGGGAGTAGAGCAGTGGGCTAAGCACACATCCTTGAGTTGAACCTGTGTTGATTGTCAGTGAGGAGAAGATATTATTAACGATCAGCATTGATTCTGTTTCCCGAAGAGAAAGTGGAGGATCCAGTTGCAGAGAGAGGCAGAGGCCCATGTTTAGAAGCTTGGTAATTTATACTGAAGAATGGTATTGAACCCCAAAGGATGTTTTACTGTTGTCCAGGTGCTCTGAAGCAGAGCAGCATCCAGGACAGCTTCAAGGAGTGATGCCTCAAAAAGGCAGCATCCATCTTTAAGGACGCTATTACTATATATAAAACACAGAATATAAAACATAAAAACACAGAGCCTTTCAAACAGTGTAGGAATGTTTAAAAACACAAAATGCTGGCAGAACTCAGCAGGCCAGACAGCATCTCTGGGAGGAGGTAGTGACGACGTTTCAGGCTGAAACCCTTCATCAGGAGGGAAGTAACATGGGATGGTCGAGGGGGGATAAAAAGTGGGGGGAGGGATGAAGTAGAGAGCTGGGAAGTGATAGGCTGAAGGGAAATGGGCTAGGGGGAAGGTGGAGAATTATGGGAAATAAAAAGAGAAAGAAAGGTAGGGCTGGGGGGAGATTATAGTGAGGGGGGGAAGAGAGAGAAAGAGAACCAGACTAAAATTATAGATAGGGATGGGGTAAGGGGGGGGCAGGGGTATCAACGGAGGTCTGTGAGTTGAATGTTCATGCCGGCAGGTAGGAGGCTACCTAGGCAGGAGATAAGGTATTGCGCCATCGACCCGCGTGTGGCCTCATCTTGACGGTAGAGGAGGCCATGGACAGACATATGGGAGTGGTCTGTGGACAGACCTCTGTTGATACCCCGCCCCCCCTTACCCCATCCCTATCTATAATTTTAGTCTGGTTCTCTTTCTCTCTCTTCCCCCCCCCCTCACTATAATCTCCCCCCAGCCCTACCTTTCTTTCTCTTTTTATTTCCCATAAAACTCCAAGGCATTCTTCAATTATGTGAAGAACAAAAGGATGACAGGAGTGAAGGTAGGACTAATTAGAGATAAAGGTGGGAAGATGTGCCTGGAGGCTGTGGAAGTGAGCAAGGTCCTCAATGAATACTTCTCTTCGTTATTCACCAATGAGAGTGAATTTGATGACAGCGAGGACAATATGAGTGAGGTTGATGTTCTGGAGCATGTTGATATTAAGGGAGAGGAGGTGTTGGAGTTGTTAAAATACATTAGGACGGATAAGTCCCTGGGGTCTGACGGAATATTCCCTAGGCTGCTCCATG
The DNA here is from genome assembly GCF_048418815.1 of Hemitrygon akajei. Classification (NCBI taxonomy): domain Eukaryota; kingdom Metazoa; phylum Chordata; class Chondrichthyes; order Myliobatiformes; family Dasyatidae; genus Hemitrygon; species Hemitrygon akajei. Next base: position 93,608,984 of record NC_133131.1, read on the forward strand.
AGGCGAGAGAAGAGATTGCTGAGCCTCTGGCTAATATCTTTATGTCCTCGTTGTCCACGGGAATGGTACCGGAGGATTGGAGGGAGGCAAATATTGTCTCCTTGTTCAAAAAAGGTAGCAGGGATAGTCCGCATAATTATAGACCAGTGAGCCTTACATCAGTGATGGGAAAGCTGTTGGAAAAGATTCTTAGAGATAGGATCTATGGGCATTTAGAGAATCATGGTCTGATCAGGGACAGTCAGCATGGCTTTGTGAAGGGCAGATCATGTCTAACAAGCCTGATAGAGTTCTTTGAGGAGGTGACCAGGCATATAGATGAGGGTAGTGCAGTGGATGTGATCTACATGGATTTTAGTAAGGCATTTGACAAGGTTCCACATGGTAGGCTTATTCAGAAAGTCAGAAGGCATGGGATCCAGGGGAGTTTGGCCAGGTGGATTCAGAATTGGCTTGCCTGCAGAAGGCAGAGGGTGTGGTGGAGGGAGTACATTCAGATTGGAGGGTTGTGACTAGTGGTGTCCCACAAGGATCTGTTCTGGGACCTCTACTTTTTGTGATTTTTATTAACGACCTCGATGTGGAGGTAGAAGGGTGGGTTGGCAAGTTTGCAGACAACACAAAGGTTGGTGGTGTTGTAGATAGTGTAGAGGATTGTCGAAGATTGCAGAGAGACATTGATAGGATGCAGAAGTAGGCTGAAAAGTGGCAGATGGAGTTCAACCCGAAGAAGTGTGAGGTGGTACACTTTGGAAGGACAAACTCCAAAGTAAATGGCAGGATACTTGGTAGTGTGGAGGAGCAGAGGGATCTGGGGGTACGTGTCCACAGATCCCTGAAAGTTGCCTCACAGGTAGATAGGGTAGTTAAGAAAGCTTATGGGGTGTTAGCTTTCATAAGTCGAGGGACAGAGTTTAAGAGTTGCGATGTAATGATGCAGCTCTATAGAACTCTGGTTAGGCCACACTTGGAGTACTGTGTCCAGTTCTGGATGCCTGACTACAGGATAGATGTGGAAGCATTGGAAAGGGTACAGAGGAGATTTACCAGGATGTTGCATGGTTTAGAGAGTATGGATTATGATCAGAGATTAAGGGAGCTAGGGCTTTACTCTTTGGAAAGGAGGAGGATGAGAGGAGACATGATAGAGGTGTACAAGATATTAAGAGGAATAGAGTGGATAACCAGCGCCTCTTCCCCAGGGCACCACTGCTCAGTACAAGAGGACATGGCTTTAAGGCAAGGGGAGGGAATTTCAAGGGGGATATTAGAGGAAGGTTTTTTACTCACTTTAACATATCTTTCCCCTGGCGGTTGAATTGTAAAGCCGAATGGCATTGGGGAGTAATGATCTCTTCATCCTATCTGAGGAGCATTGCATTGATAGCAACCTGCCGCTGAAGCTGCTTCTCTGTCTCTGGATGGTGCTATGCAGTGGATGTTCAAGGTTTTGCATGATTGACCGTAGCCTACTCAGCGCACTTCGCTCTGCTACCGATGTCATACTCTCCAGTTCTGTGCCCACGACAGAGCCCGCCTTCCTTACCAGCTTATTAAGACGTGAGGCGTCCCTCTTCTTAATGCTGCCTCCCCAACACGCCACCACAAAGAAGAGGGCGCTCTCCACAACTGACCTATAGAACATCTTCAGCATCTCACTACAAACATTGAATGACGCCAACCTTCTAAGGAAGTACATTCGACTCTGTGCCTTCCTGCACAAGGCATCTGTGTTGGCAGTCCAGTCTAGCTTCTCGTCTAACTGCACTCCCAGATACTTGTAGGTCTTAACCTGCTCCACACATTCTCCATTAATGATCACTGGCTCCTTATGAGGCCTAGATCTCCTAAAGTCCACCACCATCTCCTTGGTCTTGGTGATATTCAGACGCAGTAGTTTGAGTTGCACCATATCACAAAGTCCTGTATCGGTTTCCTATACTCTTCCTCCTGTCCATTCCTGACACACCCCACTATGGCCGTGTCATCAGCGATCTTCTGCACATGGCAGGACTCCGAGTTATATTGGAAGTCTGATGTGTACAGGGTGAACAGGACCGGAGAGAGCACGGTCCCCTGCGGCGCTCCTGTGCTGCTGACCACTGTATCAGACCTACAGTCTCCCAATCGCACATACTGAGGTCTATCTGTCAAGTAGTCCACTATTCAATCCACCATGTGAGAGTCTACTCCCATCTCCATTAGTTTGTGCCTTAAGATCTTGGGCTGGATGGTGTTAAAGGCACTAGAGAAGTCCAGGAATGTAATCCTCACAGCACCACTGACCCCATCCAGGTGAGAGAGGGATTTGTGCAGCAAATACGTGATAGCATCCTCCACTCCCACCTTCTCCTTATACGCAAACTGAAGAGGATCCCGGGCGTGCCTGGTTTGTGGCCTCAGATTCTGTATAATCAGCCGCTCCATGGTCTTCATCACGTGCGACGTCAAGGCAACAGGTCTGAAGTCATTCAACTCCTTTGGTTGTGGTTTCTTCGGTACCGGGACAACACAGGATGTTTTCCACTGTCTGGGTACTCTTCTCTGCTCCAGGCTCATGTTGAAGATGCGCGGTAGGGGTTCTCCCAGCTCAGTCGCACAGGCCCTCAGTAATCGTAGCGATACTCCATCCGGTCCAGCCGCCTTGCTGGTACAGATCTTCCTCAGTTGACCTTTCACCTGTGCAGCCGTAATCCTGGGCGTGGGCAAGGTCTCCTGTGAGTGGCTATTTTCCTGTGAGGGAAGTAAGAGGGAGGACGAGTAGAAAGACAAGCCTGGTGTGGAGCTCTGCGGTGAGGATGAGATTGTGCTATCGAACCTATTGAAGAAGTTATTCAGCTGGTTCGCTTTCTCCACATCTCCACTTATGTTTGCCCCCCGCTTTGCACCACATCCGGTGATGATCTTCATCCCATCCCACACCTCCTTCATGCTTTTGTTCTAACTTCCTCCTATACTGCTCCTTTGCCCCCTTGATCTGTACTCTGAGTTCCTTCTGAACTCTTTTAAGCTCCAACCGATCACCATCTTTAAAGGCCCTCTTCTTCTGGTTTAGGAGGCCTTTGATGTGACTAGTGATCCAGGGCTTATTATTGGGATAGCAGCGAACAGTTCTAACACGAACAACGGCATCCACACAAAAGTTAATATAGTCCGTTGTGCATTCAGTGACCTTCCCAACGCCCCCACAGAGCCCCCCTTGTAGTACATCCCAGTTAGTAGTACCGAAGCAGTCTCTCAGGGCCTGTTCAGCTTCAGGAGTCCACTTTCTAAGAGTATTGTGAAATACTGTGAAACATTGTGAAATTTGTTAACTTTGCAACAGTAGTACAATTCAATACATTATAATATTAACTTGTGAATTACAGTACATATATTTAATAATATATAAATAGTTAAATAAGTAGTGCAAAAATAGAAATAAAAAAAGTAGCATTCATGGGTTCAATGTCCATTCTGAACTTGAATGACAGAGGGGAAGTTGTTGTTCCTGGATCATACAGTATGTGCCTTCAGGCTTCTGTACAGCTTTCCTGATGGTAACAACTAGAAGAGGGCATGTGCTGGGTAATGGGGGTCCTTAATTATGGACACTGCCTTTTTGAGGCATCACTCCTTGAAGATAACCTGGATACGATGGAGGCTAGTGCCCAAGATGAAGCTGACTATATCTACAACTCTCTGCAGCTTACTTCAATCCTGTGCAGTAGAGCATCCCCCCCCCCCCCCAATACCAGATGGTGATGCAGCTAATTACAATGCTCTCCATGGTACATCTGTAGAAATTTGTGTGTACTTTAGATGGCATCATACCAAATCTCCTCAAAGTCTTTTTGAAATATAGCCACTGTCGTGCCTTCTTTGTAGCTGCATCAATATGTTGGGTCCAGATTAGATCCTCAGAGATATTGACACCCAGTTGCTCAAAATTGCTCACTCTTTCCACTTTTGGTCCCTCTATGAGGACTGGTCTGTGTTCCCCTTGTCTTACTCTTTATAAAATCCATAATCAGTTCCCTGGTCTTACTTACATTGAGTGTAAGCTTATTGCTGCAACACCACTCAATCAGCTGGTACATCTCGCTCCTGTATGCCCTTTCATCACCATCTGAAATTCTGCCAACAGCTGTTGTATCATCAGCAAATTTATAGATGGCATCTGAGCTGTGCCTAGCCACACAGTCATGGGTGTACAGAGATTAGAGCAGTGGGCTAAGAACACATCACTGAAATGTGCCAATGTTGATTGTCAGCGAGGTGGAAATGATATTTGCAGAGGGAGATACAGAGGCTCAGGTTCCGGAGCTTTTCGATCAGAGTTGTAGGAATGATTGTGTTAAATGCTGAGCCGTAGTCAATAAACAGCATCCTGACATAGGTATTTGTATTGTTCAAGTGATCCAAGGCCATCTGAAAAGCCAATGAGATTGCATTAATTGTGGTGATAGGGAAGTTGCAGTGGGTCCAGGTCCTTGCAGAGTCAGGAGTTAATTCTAACCATAACCAACCTCTCAAAGCACTTCATCACCATAGATGCGAGTGATACTGGATGATAGTCATTAAGGCAGCCTGCCCTGCTCTTCTTTGTCACTGGTATAATTGTCGCCCTTTTGAAGCAGGTGGGAACTTCCGACTGCAACAAGGAGAGATTGAAAATGTCTTTGAACACCCCCGCCAGTTAGTTGGGACAGGTTTTCAGAGCCTTACCAGGTACTCCATTGGGGCCTGTCACCTTGCAAAGATTCACCCTCTTGAAAGACAGCCTGCTGTCAGCCTCCGAGACAGGGATCATGGTCACTGGGTGCGGCAGAGATGTAGTTTTATCCTCCCTTTCAAAGTGAGCATAAAATGTGTTGAGCTTGTCTGATAGGGAAGCATGACTCCCATTCATGATATTGGGTTTCAATTTGTAGGAAGTAATTACCTGCAAACCCTTTCAGAGTTGACGTGCATCTGATGTTGCCTCTAACCTCACTTGGAATTGTTCCTTAGCTTTTGAAATAACCCTCTGCAAGTCGTAACTGGTTTTCTTGTACAGACCTGGGTCGCTGGATGTGAATGCCACAGATCTGCCCTCAGCAGACTATAAACCTCTTAGTTCATCCACAGCTTTTGATTTGTGTATGTATGTAAGCTCTCATAGGCACAAACCACAATAGGTTTGGAAAGTCAATCCATCATTCTCTCTCTGTAATCTCAAAGATGGCCATAAATTAGGTAGGTAGGAGTAGAATGAAGTCAACTTTTCAGCCAGCTATATCTTCAGAAACTTACAGAAGTACCTCTCCAACAAGTCTCCTAGAATGCACACCTCAAAGGAACAGGTTACTTTTGATTAGGTGAGGTATAATGAGACAGGATTAACTAGAAATCTAATTTTACAAGACCTGCTGAGGTAGAGTGACCACTCTAGAACCACAGTCCTAAATGAAGGCAGCTCCTTATGTGTAACTGGTGGAGGAAGAGTGGAAAACTGGATTCAAAATCATATGATAGATTAAAAAGTACCTTATATTTAAATGTTCCAGAATTTTCAACAAATGCACATTCCATTGAATGAAATGGCATCAGGAAAATTGAAACCAGTAAGATGAGGAATTATGGTTTGAAGAATAGCAGTATGCCCAGGAATTGGAATAACACCAAAGTATTTCTAATGCCCAGGCATGCTGCTATTAAACAGTCAGTAAGACATCAGTAAGATCAAAAAACTGATGGTGGACTTCCGAAAGGTACAACTAGAGAACACACACCAATGCTCAAAGAGGGATCAGAAGTGGAGAGAGTGAGCAATTTCAAGTTCCTGAATTGACACATCTCCGAGGATCTATCCTGGGCCCAACAATTCAATGCAGTTGCAAAGAAGGTATGACACTGGTTATATTTCATTAGGAGTTTGAGAAGATTTGTTATGTCACAAAAGACCTTGCAAATTTCTATAGATGTACCATGGTGAGCACTGTAACTGGCTGCATCAGCATCTGGTATGGGGTGGGGGTGGGGGGAGGGGTGGTGCTACTGCATAGGATTGAAATAAGCTGCAGAGAGTTGTAAACTTAGTCAGCTCCATCATGGGCACTAGCCTCTGTAGCATCTAGGACATTTTCAAGCAACAATGCCTCAAAAAGGCGGCATCCATCATTAAGGACCACCATCATCCAGATCATGGCTTGTCTTCATTGCTACCATCAGGGAGGAGATATAGGAGCCTGAAGGCACACAGTCAATAATTCAGGAGCAGCCACTTCCTCTCTGCCATCAAATTTCTGAATGGATATTGAACCCATGAACACTATCTCACTACTTTTTTGAACTATAATTTAATTGTGTATATATGTTTCCTGTAATATTTTTCTCTATAATATGTATTGCATTGCACTGCTTCTGCAAGAATGAATTTCATGACATGCCCATGACAATAAACCCGATACTTATTCTGAGAAACCATGTGATATGCTGCACAGAAGCAAGATATTTAGCCCAACAGTCAAAACCAGATTTTTGCTCCAAGCCTCTTCACAACATTCCTCATTGAAGTATTTTCACCGTCACCCTGTATTTTGTTTCCTTTAATATAAGATTCTCGTCTCCCTTGAAATGCACCTGTACTATTTGCTTCAATGTCTCCCTTTTATAGAAAGTTGCACATTCCTTTCTTTCATTGGGTAAAGATATTTTTTCCTAAAGTCCTGACTGCAGTGATTCATGGCAGATTTAACCTTATGGTATCAATGTACAGAAGTGTTAGAATGGATTCTTGAGCAAATAGCTTTTCAAAAACAAGTACCTTGGGTAAACTGCTAACTGAACCAAAAGGTAACATCCCTGGCCTGCCATTTTAACTTGGTTTCAAGTCTGGCCATAAAGTGATGCTATACACAGGCTGGGAATAATTTTATCGACCCTTCTGATTTAATAGATCTGGTGTTAGGGATTATGCTTAAATTCAGTTTTGCGTTCAATTTTCATCCTTGTTCAACATTTTTTAGGCTAGTTGTGTTTCTTTGTAGTCTCTTATTACGACTCAACATTTAGCTCTATCCTCAATAATGGGGCTGTAACAGTTCTTAACTAGTTACCTCATTTGATGCACTTTAATATTTGAAAGCTCTTAATCTCAATTTATATATTTGTACAGCATTTATTTCACTACTTATGTTACTTCCTAAGATTCACTATTGTACTCTAACACTGAAGCCAAGATTTTTGTATCCCTCCTTTATTTCACAAATTGCAACAACTGACAGCAAATGATGGTTTTATTGAGAACTGTAGCTACCGTATGCCCCACAAGTGTGGCACTGTGCATGCAATTGCACCCTGTATTGACAGAAATGGGTGCAATAGCAAGCCATTGTCTTCTTATTATGAGGTAACATCCATTAAAACATAGCCCCCAGGGCCGAACTTGTACAACACCGATTCACAGATCAGAAATGTTTGAAAGACAAGTTAAAAAGCCTGGCAACAACACACACAAAATGCTGGTGGAACACAGCAGGCTAGGCAACATCAATAGGGAGAAGCACTGTCGACGTTTCGGGCCAAGACCCTTCGTCAGGCCTAACCGAAAGGAAAGATAGTAAGAGATTTGAAAGTAGTGGGGGGAGGGGGAAATGTGAAATGATAGGAGAAGACCGGAGGGGGTGGGATGAAGCTAAGAGCTGGAAAGGTGATTGGCGAAAGTGATACAGAGCTGGAGAAGGGAAAGGATCATGGGATGGGAGGCATCAGGAGAAAGAAAGGAGGGGGCGGGAGCACCAGAGGGAGATGGAGAACAGGCAAACAACTAAATATGTCAGGGATGGGGTAAGAAGGGGAGGAGGGGCATTAACAGAACTTAGAGAAGTCAATGTTCATGCCATCAGGTTGGAGGCTACCCAGCCGGTATTTTAAGTGTTGTTCCTCCAACCTGAGTCTGGATTCATTTTGACAGTAGAGGAGTAGTGGCTATGAGACATGAGTTTAATGCTAACAAGAGACTTACACATTGGAAGATTTTGAATGTGGCAGAACAAATTGAGAAAGCAGTTGTAAAGGCAGAAATGGCCCTGGGTTTCACAAACAGAGGAATAATAAATAAAAACAAGGAAGTTACTGTTGGACACAGAAACACACACAAAATGCTGGTAGAACGCAGCAGGCCAGGCAGCATCTATAGGAAGAAGCACAATCAACATTTTGGGCCGAGACCCTTCATCCTGACTGCTGTGTTCTACCAGCATTTTGTGTGTGTTGCTTGAATTTCCAGCATCTGCAGATTTCCTCGTGTTTGCGATGGACATAGAACATCAGTTATGCATGAGCTGTAAGGAGAAATGGAAATGCCATGGTGGGGGGGGGGAGAGTGGTTTGGAAGATATTTGTGGGGACAAGAAACTTTATTCAAATGCGAAGTCTGGAAAAAGCAGGAATTGCTCTCCTGAAAATAGAGAAGATTTAGAGAAGGTTCAGATAGAAGTATTTAAAGCAAACAAAGTCTCAAAGAATAAAGCAATCGTTTCCGTTGGAAAATTTGAAAATATTTCTCAGAAGTATTTAAAGCAAACAAAGTCTCAAAGAATAAAGCAATTGTTTCCGTTGGAAAATTTGAAAATATTTCTCAGAAGTATTAAGCATTTACAACATATCTGACAGGGTGATAGAGGCTGATTCAATCCATAGCTTTTTGAGACAAACTGGATCAGAATGTGGAAAGAAAGGGGCAGGGAGTGCATCTAGCTACTTTATCCATGCAGAGGACCTGCACAGATTTAAAAGGTTAAATGGCCTTCCTCTGTACTGTTCCTCCACAGCAAGAATTGATAGTCAGATGAATCCAAGCATTAAATAGAATATAGCTTCGACAAATGCAAGGTAATGCAATGAGTAGGCGAGAGTAAATGTGCGAAGGGAATTGGAAAATGGGGAATACATTTACAAAATGGAGAAGATAACAGCATCTGTTAATCATAAGCTGGAACAATTTGATTCATACTGGGGAAAATGGCTTAACTACATAATGCCTCATAGGCCTGATTTTCTCACAAATCAATGAATCTGTTGTAAAAAAAAGATCACTCTCTACTTGCACATAGTTCTTTCCTTTTGTTTGTTTTTTCCTTTCCACTCTTTTCTGTAAGTGTATACCTCAGATAAATACTTTGTGGAGATTTGTGATATATTTGTGATTTAGATCCAAGATGGCGGTGCGACGCAGCTTGCAGCGGCCACTCCGGAACTGATTATCTGTTATTTGTGAAGTGGGGTGCCGTGCGCAATTATAATCGATTGAAAACGGAAGTGGAAGCACGGAGAAACATCGGGAAATTCCAGGAAGACCTTCTTCGTTGCTGCTGCTACTGTGAGGTCTGGGACTCTGCTGGGAATAACAGGCCCCCAGTCCTCGGGGTCGCGTTGCCGATGACCGTTGGCGGGGCCGTCTTAATACGCTCGGCAGAGGAAGGTGCTCGGAGAAGCTGTGCCGGAGGGGATGGTCGTTGGCTCGGAGGTTCGACAGACTCAGGTCGCTTTCGGTGTGTGCTGCGTCTGCGAGGCTGAGTCGGGCGACGCCTTGGAAGTCCATAGCGGGGTTACTCCCTTCTGCCGCCGGCGTGGGATGGCAAGTCTATCGGGACCCTGGGGACTTGTGGAAACTGTGGTGATTTCTTTTGAACTTACAGTCCTTTAACATCTTGGACTATTTTTACTGTGCCCACAGTCCGTTTTTTATCAATTATGCTATTGTTTGCACTGTTGTAACTATATGTTGTAATTATGTGGTTTTGTGCAGGTCTTGTAGCTTTAGTTTTTGGTCTTGTTTTTGTCTGGTGGATTTGGAGCTCCTTCCGGGGAACACGCTAGACGGTAGCGCGTTATTAATATGCAGCAGCCTCTCCAGACTCTGGATTGGGGATTGCCAAACGTTACGTGGATTTTCTGGTGTAGTCTGTTTTGTCATATGCTTTTGTGATATCATTCTGGGGGAACGTTGTCTCATTTTTTAACTGCATTGCATTTGTGGTTTCTAAATGACAATAAACTGAATCTGAATCCGAATATATATGATTATATGATATATATGTACAATGTCTGAAATACATCTTATGGAAATGTTTGTTTGATGATGAACTTCAATAAAAAAATTACAAAAAAAAGAAAAATGGGGAATAGAATATATAGAAGTGCAAGAAATACAAGTTTCTTAGAGTGCAAAGCTATATATCTCTAAAGGTAGCAAAGCCGGGTAAATAAAGGGAAATTAACGTTTGGGCAGAGACTCTTCATTGCGACTGGAAATAAAGGGGTAGATGCCAGAATAAGAAGGTGAGGAGAGGGGAAGGAGGACATGCAGGCAGATGATAGGTGAGACCAGGTGAGGGGAAAGGTGGTTGGGTAAGGGAGTGGTTATGATGTGAGAAGTTGGGAGGTGATAGATGGAAGAGGTAAAGGGCTGAAGTAGTAGTAAACAAACAGAGACAACTGTGGATCATAGAATAATGGGAAGGAGGTGGGGTACTAGAGGGAGGTAATGAACAGGTCATAAGGGTATTGGAGGGGGAGAGAAGGGGTGAGAGGGTAACCACAATGGTGAATGAGTAAAGAAAGAGGTGGGGGGGAAAGGGAATGATCATCAGAAATTAGAGAAATTGAAATCCATGCCATCAGGTTGCAGACTACCCAGGTGGAATATGAGATGCTGCTCCTCCACCTGAATTTGTGTTCACGGCAGTCGCGGAGGCCGTGCAGACGTGCTGTTACAGGAAATTGAATTGAAATGTGTGGTCACTGGAAAATCCCATCTGTTGAGAAGGATTGAGTAAAGGTGCTTGACACACATCTGCCTTCACTCCATCTCCCAATGACATAAGAGGGATGGCATTACCCTTCGCCTTACCTACCTCCCCACCAGTCCCTGTATACAGCACAGTACTCTCAAGTACCTCCGCACAACAGCATGCTGCAATCTTTCACCATTAAATAATAAACTGATCTTCCGGTTTTCTTTCCAAAATGGATGACATTGCATTTATCTTACTTGTCACAAGATAGTCATTCAAGGGCTTGGCCAGTTCCTCCTTCTCATCTTTCATTTAAGGGTTCACTTTTGCCACCCTTTCCTGCTTTATCTAATTATGAAAACTTTCTGTTCTTATATTTTATGCTTGTTTCATTTCATAGCCTACCAATCTCTCAACATGTCTACTTTTAGTGACTTTGTATGCATAAACTTTTAGTTTGATGCCCTCCTTTATTTCCTTAGTTATCTAAGTCTGGCTGTACCCAGTCCCAGTCTTACTGTCATTGCTTTTAATTGGAATATACTTTTATTGAGCACCACAAAAATTCTCTTTCTCTGCTCCTTAACTGTCCTACCATGTGGCCTGTGAACCCTTGTTTACGTATAATTCACTGGTTTTAGATCCAACTATTGCACCCTCCATTTGTAAGAGAAATTCAATCATACTGTGATTAGTCTTTCCAAGAGGATCCCTAATAACAAGATTATTAATCTTATTTATCTTATTGCACAGGACCAGATCAAACGTTACATTTTCCCTTGGAGATTCACTAACATCCTGTTGAAGAATGCTGTCATGGATGCAGACTATGCAATCCTCTTCAAGACTGCCTCAACCACCTTGATTCACCCAATCTATGTGCAAGTTAAAGCCCCCACCCCCCCCGTCAACTGCCATTCCATTCTCACATGCATCACATAATTCTTGGTTTATTGCCTCTGCCACTGTAATGTTACTGTTCAGTGGCCTATGGACTACTCCCATCAGTGATCTCTACCCAGATGGACTCAACATTCTGCTCCTTAGATCTTGTACTTCCTCTCATTATCACCATGATCTCATCCATAATTAAGAGCCCTACCCTATCTTCCTGTCTATCCTTCAATATTACCTGATAGCTTTGGATATTTAATTCCCAATCATCTTCACTTTGCAAACACTTTTCTGTACTGGTCAATAAATCATACTTCTTTGTACTGATTTGTGCAACAAATTCACTGACCTTGTTTTGAAAACTACAGGCATTCAGATAAATGCCCTTACACTCATTGTCCTTTCACATCTAGTAAACCTTGTATCACTTGCATTTGACTTTACAGTATTCCACTCTGACTTCTCTCTATTCTAATGTTTGCCATGGTCTCTGCATGACCTCCCTGTCTTTTTGCCTGGACATACATCCCCCTGCCATTTAAGTTTAAATCCTCCCCACCAGCACTACAAGCAATCCCTACATGGTTCTCGATCCTGCTCAGGTATGGACCACCTCTTCCACTGCACCCACCTCTTCCAGAACCAGTTCCAGTGCCCCAGGAATCTGAAACCCTCCTTCTGCACCACTGCTCAAGCCAAAGATTTATGTTAACTATGCTGTTATTCCAACTCCACTAGTACATGGCACAGATAGCAAATCTAAAATTATTACCTTCAAGGTCCAGCTTTTTAAATTTATCTCCTAGCTCCCAAAATTCAACTGGTAGGACTGCCTCTTTTTTTCCTGTATCATTGGTTCCTCCATGTACCACAGCAACTTGCTGTTTACACTGCACTTCCAGATTGCTCCACAGCCACTCTGAGACATCTCTGTACATGGAAGGCAAGAGTTCCATTTGTGGCCTCAGAAACTCCTGTCTATTCTCCTTACTGTGGATTCCCCTAACACATTAATCTCTGCCACTTTTTCCCGCTGTCCTGTACAGCAGAGCTCCTCATGGTGCCATAATCTTGTCTACTGCTGCCTTCCCCTCATGAGCCATCTCCCCCAACAGTATGCAAAGCAGGACATCTGTTTTGGAGGGAGATGACTGCTGGGGTCTCCTGAACTACCTTCCTACTACTGATCTGTCAACCATTCCCTAACTTTCCCTGAGCCCTTAAACTGTGGTGACCAACTCACTAAACATATTATCCATAACAATTTCAGCATCAAGGATACTCCTTAGTGAACCTATGCTCAGCTCCAGGGCCACCATATAGTCTGTCAGAAGCTGCAGTTGTGCACATTCTGTGAACATGTAATCATCAGACACTCTGTCAGCCTTTCTAAGTTCCCACATTTCCCAGGAGCATGACACAGGGCTGAGCTCACCTGCCATGTTGCTCGGCCTTGTCACCGAAGCCTGTTACTCACCAAAGCTCACACTTAGACAACCAGAAACACTTGACTAGATAATAGCCCCTCTCAAAATGGCAGATCCAAACCCTGCTGGTCTACCTGTCCAATAATAAAGAAAAACTTCCCAGAAACATGCCTTAGCCTCCACCTCTTCTTACTGAAGCATTCTGAGCCAAGGCTGTTTTTCACTCTAACCTTGTCCACTCCTGCAATATATGCTCTGATTAAACCTAGCAATACACACAAAATGCTGGCAGAGCTCAGCAAGCCAGACAACATCAATGAAAAGAGTGCAGTCGATGTTTTGGGCCAATACCTTTAAGCAGGGCCCTCCTTCTGAAGGGTCTCGGCCTGAAACATCGACTGTACTCGTTTTTCCATAGATGCTGTCTGGCTTACTGAGCTCCTCCTGCATTTTTTGTGTGTTGCTTGAATTTGTAGATTTTCTCATTTCTGATTAAATTTAGCTTTTTATTGGCCCAAGTGAAACTCGTAAGAAACAAGTGCTGCTCTTTTCAATGCTTCCCACTATCACCTCCCAGCTTCTCACATCATCCCCTTCCCCCTCACCTGGTCTCACATATCAGTGCCAGCTTGTACTTCCCCTCCCCCACTTCCTTATGTGGCTCCTGCCCCCTTCAAAATGTCAACTGTTTATTTCTCTTCATAGATGCTGCTTGAGTTGCTAAGTTAACTCAGCATTTTGTGTTTTTTTTCAATATTTTCAGCATCTGCAGTCTCGTGTCTATGAAAGGCAAATAAATGGTTTCCTTTTGCAACCTGACACTTAGAATACCTGAGCTAAGAGTAAATTTGTAGATGACACATAAATTACTTATATTTGGACAGTAAGGAGCATAGCTTCAGGCTGCAGAAAGATACTGATCAGCTCAGAAGTCAGGCCAAACAATTTAATCTCAGTAAGTGCAAAATGCTGCATTTTGGGCATGCATAATTAATAATAGGACAACAGGGAAGATTTAAGAATTTTGCTGCACAAGTCAAAAGATCCCTGAAGGTGGCAGCATGGGTAGATAGGTGATAAAACATCAGTGAGGCCATAAATGTGCCAGTCCAGTCATCACAGCATAGAAAGAATGCAACTGATCTAGACATTAACATGTCCATAGAATTAGTGAAATGGAATTAGGTCAAAAAGCTCACTTTCAATTTGGAAATGGCTTCCTTTTGCTCCAGCAATTTTATGATTAACTTCCTAAATTTATCTAACAGGCTTATTATGGTATAAACTCCACTATCAACAATACACAAGTTGACATTGCAGCTGACAATTCCCTTCATATATAACTTAAACATTCAATCTCTGCATTGTCGGTTTATTACAGCAGCAAAGCATAGTATCTAATATACCATGATGCACTGTATGCATCAACAAAGCTTCTTTAGCAAAAATCACTTGGTTCTCAGTATAACAGCAAATACAATGTGTATTGAAACACCACTATATCCAATTACCACAGTTCAAGAAGATAATGAAATATTGTTCTTGCCACTCTCAAGAATAAAAAAAATGTTGAAAACAGCTTTGTTTGTGCACCAACACAAGATTGGTGCACACTCATATTCTGCTTTTTTTTAAAAAAAATCCTTCATCTGTAATCTGCTTTTTACTTTTCAGAGTTACAGAACTTTTTTAAAAAGTTAAACACTCAGAAGTTATTATTTTCAACTCAAAACACTCCGGTTCAGATGTCTGAAATGGAACTGGCTTGGTTGTGAATCCCTTGGCAGCAGTAGAAACATAACATTTGAACATTGAGAATTGTACAGCAGTTTGGGAACTTGAAAACTAAAAATAAGATAAGCGAAACCAAAAGCAGAAGTGTATTCGTTAACCAGTCCTCCGGAGGTCAGATCCCTAGCTGGGTGCAGGAGTGTTTCGACTCCATTGAGCGCTGTCCGGGACAAACCAGTGGTATCGGGGGCGATGCGCCAGCGATTTGGTGCCGTTATCAGGGGCTGCCGGCTTGTTTTGCTCCTCGGCGTTTGCCTCGGCCTATCGAGCAAAGGAGCTGTCCGCCCGCCGGGGCCTTGCTACAGAGCCGATGGGGCGAGCTGCGAGAATCTATGGCAGCTGAAGGAGCGGATGGTACTGGGCTCGAACTACGACCTGGTCCTGCCGCCGGCCGACGTGCTCTCGGGCTCCGGAGCTGCCCACAGCCCAGCCTTGCGGCGTGACTGGCAGCCCGAGCCCGGCATGAATGCACCACACTTCACGGTCGACACGCTGGACGGGCCACTGACCTTCCCGCCGAGCCAGCAACACAGCCCGGTGTCCCTCACCTTCCACGCCTTCACCAACAAATCCGGCTTCCTGGAGTGCATGTGGGCCTCCGATTCGGCGCTCGCCCCCCTGCTCCACGCACTGCCCAACGACGGCCATGTGGTCTTCATGTCGTTCGACGATAACGCACCGCAGGACGTCAGGTGGATGAAGCAGAGAATCGTCCAGGTGCTGGAGCGGAGGTGAGGCGACTGAGGTACCAGGGCCGGCACCATGCGTCCCAGCCCTGGCTCCTCGCTAGGGTCAGGGTAGAGTAAGACCCCACAGTGGGTCGGTTGCTCTCCGAGCTCTCCTTGGAGGGAATGGGAGTTGTTCTGGTGCGCTTGCCGGACTACCACGGAGTTGTGTCCATCCCCCTTCACCGTGTTGCCAGGGGCATCTCATCAGTGAACTTACTTGTTGTTCGCTTAGGTACATACTGTTAGCTTTTTAGTTGATAGAAGGAACACCTAGACTATGATCTGTTATTCAGGTAGAAAGGAGCCAAACCTTTTTTGGTTACCCATATACGAAAATCTGTATTTTCCCCAGAGTTTTATGAAAACTGACCATACTTGTTGGCAAGTTCGCCTGAATCCACTGTATGAAAGACTGTCACCAATGAAGTTAAAATTAAAAGGAAGGTATTTACTAGCAATTTATTTTCATTGTTTTATCAATATACCATCTATCACTAGGAATTTTTGTATTAAGAGTACAACTTATTGATCTTGGCAGCTAAACATGTGGAAATTGATTATGTGCTCATCATGACGTGAAAGCGTTTTAATAGCCTTGAGGAAGTTCAGGATCAACACAGAAAAGACGTTTTTAATTGACACTGGTGTATATATTTTGACTATTCCTTTATTTACCTTATTTCATAGTCATAGTGGGACCATGAATAGTATTTTGCATAATGATTTGGTTGGATTGTATTGGTATATATGTAACTTTGAATAATTTTTAACATCCCAAACACAATCTAGCTTACTGAACATAACTATTACTTGGTATTAAATTTAAAATAATTATATTATTATGCATAGTATGATAACATTATTTCCCAAAAAAAATCCATATCTGGTTCTACTTTAGTCTCAGTTGAAGCTACATGGATTTTGTATCGAGTTGGTGCTGACTTTAATACATTTTCCTAGTATTACCACAGAACGTCGATGCAACCTCATTACTAATTTTACATGTTTCAGAATAGGTAGGGTCCATATTGTCAATTGTAAAACTAATTTTTGTATTTTCCGTCATGGCGCATATAGATGCTGAATTGTAAAGCAGAAACTAACTTGTTACCGTTGTGCTAGCTAGACACAATTCTTTTCAAATTCAAAAGCCCAAGGTTTATCCTCTTGTAGTCTTACTGTAGAATAGCCTGGAAACAGAACCTTTACACCATCATCTGTATGCCAACATCTGTTAATACTAATCCCCTATCTCAGCACTTGGTTCATAGTCTTCAGTACTAAGCATGTTTCAATGCTTATTAAGTGCAGTAGAATCTATCCTGGACTCCACACATTGATGGAATCTTGAATAAGGCACACCAACCACTCTACTTTATTAGGAATTTGAAAGGATTTGGTATGTGAGTAAAGACTTGCAAATTTCTTCAGATGTACCATAGAGAGCATTCTGACTGGTTACACCACAGCTTGTTATGGAGCCTCTAATGCACAGGATTGTAAGAGGCTGCAGAGGATTAGACATTCAGCCAGCTCCATCATAGGCATCACTCTTTCCACCGTCAAGGGCATCTTCAAGAGGTGGTGCCTCAAGATGATGGCATCCATTACTAAGAACTCTCACCATCTGAGACGTGCTGTCTTCTCATTACTAACATGAGGGAGGAGGTAAATGATCCTGAAGACCTTCATTCAATAACTTTGGAACAGCTCCTTCTCCTCCACCATCATATTTCTGAATAGTCCAGGAACACTACCTTATTATTCCTTTTTTACACTATTTATTTATTTTTGCAATTTTATGTATTTGCACTGTACTGCTGCTACAAAACAACAAATTTCATATCATGTGTCAGTGATAACAAATCTGATGCTGATTCTGATCTGCCATTAGGTTATTGCTAATTTCAACTATTTCCCTGAGTGAAGAATATAATGTTCCCTCAAATCTCCTATCTCTTGCCTTAAATCTATGCACCCTGGTTATAGACGCATTTGCTAAGAGGAAAAGTGGCTCACAGTCTACCCTATCAATAGCTCTGATAATTTTTTGTACCTCTGATCTCTTTTCAACTTTCTTTTCTTCAAGGAAAACAAACCCAGCCAGTCCAGTTCTTATAGCTGAAGTATTGTATTGGTCATAGAGTCATAGAAAAGGTCAGCATAGAAACAGACCTTTCAGCTCATCTAGTCTGTGCTCAACCATTTACACTGCCTACTCCCATTGACTTGCACCAGGACCACTGCCCTCCATACCCCTGCCGTCCATGTACCTATCCAAACTTGCAAGTTCAAATTGAGCTTGCATGCACCACTTGCGCTGGCAGCTTGTTCCACACTCTCATGACCTTCTGAGTGAAGACGTTTCTCCTTATTTCCCCCTTAAACTTTTCACCTTTCACCCTTAACCCATGACCTTTAGTTGTCCCACCCAACCTCTGTGGAAAAAGGCTGCTTGCATTTACCCTTTCTATACCCCTCATAATTTTGTGCACCTCTTTCAAATCTCCTCTCAGTCCTCTAACGTTCCAAGGAATAATCTATTTAGTCTTTCCATATAACTCCGATCCTCCAGACCAAACAACATCCTTGTAAATTTTCTCTATACTCTTATTTACATCTTTCCTATAGATAGGTGGCTGAACATCACAGTCCAAATTAGGCCTCATCAATGTCTTCAACACAACTTCATCATAACATCCCCTCTCCTGCACTCACTACATTGATTTATGAAGGTTAATGTGCCAAAAGCTTTCTTTATGACCCTGTCTACCTGTGATGCCACTTATAACAGATTATGGAGTTGTATTCCCAGATCCCTTTGCAGATCTTGCACTTGTCTGCATTAAATTCCATCTGCCATTTTTTAGCCCATTTTTCTAGCTGGTCCAGATCTCACTGCAAGTTTTGATCGTTTCCTCGCTGTTGGGTGTCGTCTCCAAATTTGCTGATCCAGTTAACCACATTAACATCCAGATTGCTGATACAAATGACAAACAACAACGAACCCAGCACCAATCCCAGTAGCACTCCAGTATCACGTTCCAAGCAATGCCATTACAATTCTCCATTCTAATCAGATTATAACTGGAGGTGCAATGCTGAAGCATTGTCTAGCTTTGTGATAGATATAATGTTTGAAAGAAGAATTATTATTTTCATGATTCCAAAATAGCCAGGGATCTTAAGTTACTTTATAAATATTTTGTCTCTCCAATACCTAGCTCAAACGTTTAGTTATTTATCTTTTCTCTGTCTCTGAGTCTATGCTAAGTTGTATGTTAGCTGTTCTGACCTTGCGTTAAAATAAATAGCTGTTTCCAAAGCATTTCAAATCTCTGAAGAGCATGATAATTTACCATAGAAATGTAAGGTCTTTTTAAAAAAGTTATTGATCATTTAAACTTTGGTGCTTGAAGACATTCAATAATTTTGCCAATAGCTTAGCTTTTTCTAAGTGTTATGCACTTTGGCGAGATCCTAGTGAAAATCTGACCATTGGTCAGTATCAATTAACTGCTGCAGTAGATATTTTCACAACAGCAGCCATTAAGTGTAAAGATAATGTTGAAAGATTGAAATAATCCTAGGATGTTCTGCTCTGTTGTTTCGTTATACAAATAAACCCATGGTTTTTATTCATTTATGGCATGTGAAATTGCCGGCATGTTGAGCAACTATTGTTCAATCAAGGAGACTAGGTTGGAAAATAGTCTTTATCACAACTTTGTTCAAAAAAGCCTTGCAACCTGTTTAGCCTGTGTTGTGCAAAAGCCTCAAAAAATTTAGAGAGAATTCTAATTCTCAGTCGGAAGTTTCATTTGAAGAAGCAGAGTCAACATTAAGTTGTTAAAAGCAAAGTGTGATTTACTAAATATTTAATTATTTAATGTGGTAATAGAGAAGGTTGGTGAAAAGATTGTAGTAGATGGTTTTTCAGAAAGTGTTTGATCGAAGATCACAAGAGGCTTGTTCACAAATGTGAGATCTCTGAATTAAAGGGCTATTAGTGGTGTGGTCAGGAAATTGGTGCAAGGCAGAAAACAAAAGAGTGGCGATTATTTTTCTGATTGGATGATGATGGAGAGTATTGTCTCTCGGGATTAATGCTGGAACCACATTCTTTTATATCTTAGACATGAGCAAACAGGGTAAAATTTCCAAATTGCAGTTAATGCTAATCTTGATAAAAACAGTGGCATACAACAGGAAGGTAGGAAGATGACTTAGATTGGATGTTTGTATGTTCAAAAATGCTTGAAAGTTGAAGGAGATGTTTGAAGAATGGCTATTGAAGCGTATGAGATCTAAGAATTTGTTAACAAGCCAAGTATGGAAGTTGCACTGAACTTATGTTTTCTGGTTTTGAATGGAGTAATGTATCCAGTTCTAGTCAAGGCACAATAGGAATGATGTGGAAGCCCACCAGAGATAACAAAAAGCCTTTACTAGAATGGTTTTAAAATTAAGGGATTTCCACCTCAGGAGTAAATTGGAGAACTGAGAGGTTGTTTGCCTTGGAGCTAAGGAATGTTGGGAGGGGTGCAAGATCTTGATTGGGTTAGAAAAGATAAACAGGGGAAACTTGTTAACATTACTAGATAGTTTAAAGATCAGGAATAGTGTTACAAAATTTGGGGCAAAATATTTAAATGGAGTGTGAGAATTTTTTACTCAGAGAGTGATTAGGATGTAGAATTTACTGCCTGTAGAGTGATGGTAACATAACCACTTAGTGCTTTTAAAAAGAGAATGTGATAAGCGGTGTCTCAGATAACCAACATCTGCTGTCTACTTGATTTTATACAAGAGAGACAATAATTTGCTGAACAGTTGGTAAAGAGTGGGAGACTGGGGCTGATGGCCCGACCTCCTTTGTTTCAATGATAATTGAACTTTGAGTTGATGAATTGCCTTTTTTTTAAAGTGGAACATTCTGTGTCATAATGATATTCTTGAAGTCCCCAAAAATAGGAAGCTTCTATATTTTGACTTAGAGATGTTTACAGAATGGCAGTTTATTGGAGGAGAACTTACGGGTGCTATTTTACCCTCCATATAACCATATAACAATTACAGCACGGAAACAGGCCATCTCGGCCTTTCTAGTCCGTGCTGAACGCTTACTCTCACCTAGTCCCACCGACCTGCACTCAGCCCATAACCCTCCATTCATTTCCTGTCCATATACCTATCCAATTTTTTTTTAAATGACAAAATCAAACCTGCCTCTAACACTTCTGCTGGAAGCTCGTTCCACACAGCTACCAACCTCTGAGTAAAGAAGCTGCCCCTCATGTTACCCCTAAACTTTTGTCCCTTAACTCTCAACTCATGTCCTCTTGTTTGAATCCCCCCTATTCTAAATGGAAAGAGCCTATCCACGTCAACTTTATCTATCCCCCTCATAATTTTAAATACCTCTATCAAGTCCCCCCTCAACCTTCTATGCTCCATCTGGGAGAATTTGTAAGTCTGGGTGGTGTTGTCAAAAAGGTGTCTTGTGGAAGACGTACCCTTCAGCCACAGTGCATGAATAGTGGAGTGATTGCATTTTTATGGAGGTGATTTGGGTGTCAGTTGAATGAGCTGTTTTACTTATGTGCTATATAAGTCTTGAAATGTAGGGAAGTAATTTTCATCTACTGTTGGAATTCAGTTCTTATGTTTGTTTCAGAAAAAGGTGTGGAGCGAGATGAGGTTCTTGGTATCCAAGCTGAGTGGCAGTGATAGGATTGTTGGCAAGTTAGCATTGTTTGACCTATTTATTTATTTGTTTTATTAAGTTGTACATATTGCTACTCTTAAGGTCTTCATGACTATTCATAACTACCCTTAAGTTCTTGCAAAGCCGTCGTCTGGATCTGCTGCACTTCTGTGGATGAAAATACTCCGATACACTCTTGGGAAGGAGTTCCAGGACTTAGATCTAGTATTGATGAATGAACAACAGTTTATTTCCAATTAGAATGGTGTATGACTTGGAAGGTAACCTGATGACGTGGGTGGGGGGTACTTCTGGTATCCGTTGTCATTCTGTTTAGTAGCGGAATACGCTGATTTGGAAGGTACTGTTGGGGTAACTTAGTGAAGTAATTGTACATTTTATGGATGATACACAACTGCTGTGTATTGGTAGCAGAGGGAGTTAGGATTTAGATTACTACACTTATCCAGGCAAGTGTAGTGTATTCTATCCCATTGCTGGCTTGTGCCTCGTAAATGGTGGAGAAGTTTTGGGTGCAGATGAGAGGCACTCACAGTAGAATACCCAGCCCTTGAACAGCTTCAAACAGCAATAGTATTAATATACCTAGCCCAGATGTGTTTCTGATCATTGGTGATGAATCAGATATTGATGGTGATGAAATCAGCCATGGTAATGACATTCAACATTAAGGATGGTCTGGTTGAACACTCTTTTTGGAGATTATGCCTACTTGGCATTCTTGTGGCACCAAGGTTACCTCTCATTAATCAAGGTTACCTCTCATTAATCATGTTTGAATGTTCTTGCATTTAATCCTGGACTGCTGTGCTTGTTGGAGGAATGTGAATGGAGACAATTCAGTTCAGAATTTGAAGGTATCATCAATCACTTTGAATGTTACAATGAAAATGAAGACTTGGAGGATGCAATCATTGAAAATGTTAAATGAAGGCAGTCCATTATCTACATTATGTGACTGTGCTAATGTTGTTCATTTTTAAAATGGAAAAGGCATTGTACTGGGACAGTTCCACTCGCAACCTTGGAAGTCCAGGTCCAGTGGTACGAGCAGCTGTCATAGTCTGGGGTTTTCCTTGGTTGCAGTACATATCCATGGCTTCTTCTATGCTCCATCATGCCTTTTGCTCTCTATGAAGCATCGTACAATTCCCTTTTGGGCCTTTGGATCTCACTGTTAATCTCATCTGCCCAGTCTGCCAGAATTGACTTTAAATGCTAGGACAGGCATGTTTCTATTTCACCAGCAATGAGGTCTGCTGGTTACGCGCAGCTGTTTTATCCTGCCTGTTGAAGCGATGTACTGGGGTGTGGTCACTGTCGCATACAAGTAGCTACTTGGTGCCACAGGTGAGAGCTGAGTGTCTGGTGGGGACCAAACGTGAGTGAGCTGCCCCGGAATGGACACGACAAGCTCTTCGTATGAGGTGCTGCCCCTCCCAGGATACCCTATACACTGCAGTCCTCACTGGATGAATTCCTTTGTCGATAACAATTAGGAACAAATACACAGTTTTATAGTACTGTAGTAACGTTGTTAGTGTTCTAATTTGTTCTTTATTTCATTTAAATACATAATTTGTTACTCAGTTATGTCTTTTTTATGCCTTTTTAACTACTTCTATGAAACTTTGGTTAATTGGGCCAAATGTACTGTCCCTAATGTGTTCTAATTAACCAGAATGCACTGTACTCACTGATAAATTATCCAGAACAAGTACCAGAACATATGAACATAAGAAATACTGACAGATATAGGGCACACAGCATATCAAGCCTGATCTGTCATTCAATAAAATCATAGAGCTCTTTGGCATCTATTTTCCTATGCAATTAACTTGATTTCACCAGTGGTAGTCCTTTGAACCTGTTCTGCTATTCACAGTATTTCTGTGTTTTAATTTCACCTACCTGCTTTGACTGCATATGCTTTTTGTAAATAAAGATTACGTCCGAAGACTTCTGGTTGTGGTGCGGTGCTGAGCAGACATGGGTCAGAGTTGCTCCGGAAAGCTTTGAAATTACTCAAACAAACAACCTCGAATTACCTGAACAGCTCCAGTTTGTCTGATTGGAAACTGAGTGATAGCCTAAATGCCACCGAAACCAACAAAGCAGACACAAAAGTTTTCGGAATTGGACTTCACCTGCAGCCATGTGGTGCAAGCTAACGACAACGCTGGTGATAAAGAGGCAACAGACGCTAGCATGGCAGCAGGTCCGAACCAAATCCTAAACGCTATTCAAGCAATGGAAGATGACTTTGTGTCGAGATTTGACGGGCCACTAAACACTATACAAGGAGTACAAGCTGATCTGAAAGCTGTCACAGTGTGCATTACAGAAGCCGAAGATAGAATGAGCACTAATCAAGATGACATCACCTCTCTTTGTAATCAGAATACAACCATGAAAGCAGCTATGGAGGCATTAGCGCTTCAAGTGGACAACTTGGAAAATCATAATCGCCGTTCTAACCTTCGCCTGGTGGGTCTCCCGGAGAGGGTGGAAGGGGTTGATATGGTCTATTTTTTTAGAAAAATGGATCCCCGAGGTGCTTGCTGCTGAAAACTTCCCTGGGCCCCTGCTGACTGAGAGAGCGCACAAAAGTGGCAGGGCTAACGAAGTTGAAGCACAGTCGGCTAAGCGACCCAGGGTAGTGATAATGAAGCTACTGAACTACGCGGACAAGACCCGGGTTATGAAGGGTGCCAGGCTGAAAGAACCTGTACTTCTCAACAATCAGAGAATCATGTTTTTCCCCGACGTCTCTGCCGAACCGGTGAAGAAAGAGTTAGCCTCTCTTTCCATCCTGGACCTACAGTATGGGATATTTCACCCTGCTGAACTGCTGGTGACCTACAAAAGAAAATGCCACACTTTTGACAGTGTACCGGCAGCGGAGAAATTTGTGCAGGAGCTAAATGACTGCAACTTGGAGGCTGTGGGCAAGTGAGACAGTACAGCAGTTTTTTGACTTTTGCTTGAATAGTGGCACTGTAACTACAGTTGTAATATTCTCTACTACCGATAACGTTGGGGCTCTATTCTGGCTGTTGAGCATGCTGTTCCTCACCATGACGACAGCGTGGGAGGACCAGTTAAACTCCATAATTAGGCTCGCTTTCGGGGCCGTCAGGAGGTGTTCATTGTGGGGTGGGTGGGTGTATTTCAGTTCGGGGAGTACACTAACTTATGTTTACAGTGTTCTAATTACTATTTACTGGTTTTTACTGTTTCTTGTTACGTTGTAATTTCAGTTAGCAGTCATTTTAAATCAATTCAGCTCAACATGATTGAAATTATAACTAATAGCCTATGCCCTGTGAACTACAGTTTACCTCTTGGAATGTAAGAGGATTAAATAAACTTGTCAAGTTAAAGCAAGTTAGGAGAGGGATAAGGCAGTTAAAAGCCAAAGTAGTTTTTTTGCAGGAGACTCATTTAACCCTTGAGGATGTGGTTAGAGTAAGGAGGAGATGGCCACGACAGGTTTTTTCAGCCTTTTTCAGATCACACTCATGGGGGTGGGTGGGGGTAATTACCCTTATACATAAGTCGGTGCCTTTCCACCTTATTAATGTTACTGAAGACCAGTCTGGCAGATACCTTGTTATTCAATATGAACTTTTCTCAGTCAGGTTTAATTTGGTCAATGTGTATGGGACAAATGATAACAATCCAGCTTTTTTCAGACATCTGTTTTTATCATTAGCTGCTCTGCCAGGCCATTTATTCTAGGTGGTGATTTCAATTGTGCACTTCAACCTGAACTAGACAGATCTAATTGGATAGATACCTTTCACCATCAGACAAGAAAAGAGTTATTGCAATGCGCTAAAGACTTTAGCTGATGTGTGGAGAAGGAAGTACCCGGATAAACTTTTTCCTGCTATTCTAGCACTGGCCAGACCTTTTCCAGAATTGATTATTACTTAGTTTCAGCTGCTTTAATATTCACAATTATAAGCCGCTGGTACAATAGCATAATAATCTCAGATCACACCCCAGTTTCATTTATCTTGCACCTGCCTAATGCTTTACATTACTCTCCAAGATGGCGGTTTCAGACGATTTGGCTTAGGGATCCAGAATTTATAGAGTTTATTGGAGAACAGATAGACTACTATTTTGGAAATAATATGGACCAGATATCTGTTGCTATAAGGTGGGAAGCCTTTAAAGCCTTTCTAAGAGGTCAGATGATCAGCTTTACCAGCTTTAAACATAATCTTTTAGTTTGGAAATAGAACAGCTTGAGAAAAGAATAAAAGAGACTGAATCTGAAATATTTCAAAATCCCTCTCAGCAGCTCTTTGCAGAACTTAACAAACTGAGAGCTAAATATAATGTATTGTCCATTAATAAGGCAACAAAAAGTTTGATGAGACTGAAGCAATGCTATTTTGAGCAGGGTGAAAAGGCTGGTAAACTCTTGGCCTGGTGCATCAAACAGATACAAACTGAAAGGGCAATAAACTCCACACAATCAGATGAGGGGGTGACAACTGCCGACCCAAAAGAAATAAACAATATCTTTTTGAGATTTTACCACAATCTATATAGTTCAGAATATTCAGATTCAGCTTCACAAATACAAAAGGAATTTCTTGACTTGATAGAATTTACACCTCTGAATGAAACGTCCTTGTCCTCACTGGAGTTTACCTTAGAGACTAAGGAATTGTCTGAAGCTATAACTAATATGAAGGGAGGGAAAACTTCTGAGCCCGATGGAATTCCAATTGAAATACGTAAAATCTTTAAGACCAAATTAAAACCTCCTTTGCTTGATATATATCAAGAGTCATTTGACACTGGATCCCTTCCCCCCCCCCCCCCCCTTAATATGGCAGCAATTACACTACTGTTAAAACCTGGAAAACCACCGTCCTTATGTTGATCTTATAGGCCAATCTCACTTCTGAACAATGATCTCAAAATTCTCTGTAAGGTATTAGCTAGGAGGCTGGAGCCACTCTTGCCAAAAATGGTCCATCCTGACCAAAATGGATTTGTTAAGGGAAGGCAGGTCTTCCACAACATTTGAAGAGTGCTTAGTATACTTTATGAAAAATCTGGAAGCTCTGATAGCGCTATTCTGTTATTGGATGCCGAGAAAGCCTTCAACGGAGTGGAGTGGCAGTGATTATTTAAAGTTTTAGGAAGATTTGGTATTAGGGGAAAATTTCTATGGTTGATACAGCTTTATTCTAACCCACAGGCTGAAATTTTAACTAATGGGCTTTTTTTTAGCACCTTTCAAACTCCAAAGGGGAACAAGACAGGGCTTCCCCTATCTCCCCTCCTGTTTATCCTGGCCATTGAGTCACCTGCTATGGCAATTTGAAAACAGGCTAACATAGCAGGAATATTCTATAGGAGATATAGAACATCGCATAGCCCTGTACGCGGATGACGTAATTTTGTTTTGCTCCAACTTGAAACAAACATTGCCTGCCTTAATTGATCTGATAAGTACTTTTGGTACTTTTGCAGGCTATAAAATAAACAACAACAAATCTGCAATATTATTCATGGATAAAGATGAGAGACTCAATCCCCCACTTCAAACTCCGTTTATGGTGTCAGAACAGGGTTTTACCTACCTGGGTGTTAAAATTACTCCTGCTATTGATAAAATTATCCCAATTAATTATAACCTTCTCACAGTCCCAGTTATTCAGCTTATAAACAGATGGACGAAATTGCTCATATCAATTTTACTGAAGTTCCTAAACCTTTTCCAATCTATCCCACTTCCTCTCCATATAACACACACAAAATGCTGGTGGAATGCAGCAGGCCAGGCAGCATCTATAGGGAGAAGCGCTGTTGATGTTTCCGGCCGAGACCCTTCATCTGAGTCCTGTGTGTGTTGCTTGAATTTCCAGCATCTGCATATTTCCTCGTGTGTCCTCCTGCCCATATTCTTTCTTTTATTTATTAAAGAAATTTTTTTTTTCTAACTTCATCTGGGATAATAGACGTCCAAGACTCAGGCTTTCCCTGTTGTATCTGCCGTATGATAAGAGGTGGCTTACAGTTACCAAATTTTATATGGTATTTCTGGGCGGCCCAAATTAGATAAGGAATGTTTTACTTTGTTAAGGATCACTCCCCTACTTGGGTCTCAATGGAATCCCAGTCAATCAATATCCCTCTAGAATTATATATATTTATTTTTTTCGGCAGATAAGAAAAAACTGGTCAAACAAACTAAAAACCCCTTCTTAGAAAATACAGTAATGGTTTGGCATGATACTCTCGCGTCTTTGGGAGAGGCATCACAGTTATCCCAGTTCACTCCTGTCTTTGGTAATGATAGCTCCAGCCCGGCAGAGCAGACCCTGGCTTTAAAACTTGGTCGACCCGAGGCTTAGCTAAGGTGTCTGATCTTTATAATGGCAATACATTTATGTCATTTGAAGAACTCAAGGCCACATATGGAATTCCAACCAAACACTTTTTTAAATACCTTCAGTTGCGAAGTTTTATTATGTCTGGGCAAGGTTACAGTTTGAAGCTCCCTCTTTTATCTTCCCTAGAAGACATCACTCTGAAATTATCTGAAGCTAGGGGATATGTGTCTGTATTATACAATTTGAATACAAGTAAATGTAAAGAGTCATCAAACAACATAGTAAAAGCATGGAGAACTGATTTGCATGAGAATTTGTCAGAAAAAGAGTGGTTAGAAGCTTGTTCCTTAGTTCAAACCCAATCAGTGAATACTCATTCTAAATTACTACAATCCAAATGGATAACCAGACAGTACATTACTCCAGTCAGGTTGCATCACTTTAACCCCAACATTCCAAACACATGCATGAAGTGTAATCACCAAAAGGGGTCTCTGTTCCATTGTGTGTGGGAGTGCCCCCAGCTAATCTGCTTCTAGAAGAAGGTGCTGGATTTGATTAGTCAAGTTATTGGAAAAAAGGTGCCCCTTGATCCTAAATTATGTATTCTGAACATTTATCCAAAGGACTTTGTAACCTCCAAAAATGTAAGGTCTCTGCTTAATATTTGTTTTTTGGAAGCCAAACACTGCATAGTCTATTTATGGAAGAAACCAACAACCAGTAGACTTTCACAATGGCTGAAAGGAATAACTTCTTATCTTGCTCTAGAAAAGATAAGCTACATTACAAAAAACAAACTTGGCAAATTTCAGGAAAATTGGGATATCTTCCTCAAGTTTCTGGAGAACAATATTCACGATGATGAAAGTAATAAACTGAATTGACTGCTTTTTTTAATGGTGGGGTGTTTGCTTTTTTGGCTTTTTTTACTTTTGATTTCTTATGTATTTTAGTTTTCCCTTTTCTTTAACTTTGTTGCACTTTCAAACCTATGGATGATTTAATGTGTTTTCATTCTGAAAAAGCAATAAAGAGATGTTTAAAAAAAATTACGTCAGAAAATGCTTGAAACAATTAGCAGGTCAGAAATTAGAGTTAACGTTCCAGATTGAAGACCTTTATCAGAACTGGGAAAGAGAGAAACAGTTTTATCTTGTAGAGAGGGTGGACAAGGAATGGAAAGGACAAAGGGAATATCTTTGATTGGGAAATGTCAGGTTGTCAGTTTCTACAACTTCAGTTCTCCATCCCACTCTCATTTTGACCTTCCTGAGACTTCTGCACCATTATAATGAAATTCAACTTAGGTTCAAAGATTGCCACTTCTGGAACTAATTAAAATATTATCCCCCTCCCCTCCCCCTTCTCCTCTGTCCCTCCCCTCTACTCCCTTCCCTGCTACCCCTCTACCCCGATTCCCCTCTATCCTTCTACCCCCTTCCCCCTTCCTCCTTCATCAGCAGTTTCTCTTGCCTCACCCCATCATAATTCATCCCATTGTTTTACCTATCCCTCTCTGTAAGTTAAACTGGTGTTTTTTTTATTAAGGGCGGCATTGACCTTTCATAGCAGTAGTGAAGGGGGTTGCATATTTTAATTTATATTCGCATCTGAATGCATGAGTGAAAGATCTTTGTAACAATTGCTTCTCCTAAATATGGAATGTTTGGTTACAAATCATCCAACTGGCTCCGAAGTATCCTAACTGAGAACAACATTTTAATGCAATAATGCTGATGTACACAGTGCTCAAATACTTATGGCTTTCTTCTGTGACCCATTTACAATAAAATCCTGATATTTATTGAAGCCTTAAATTCAGTGGCATTGTTATAACCTTAGTTAGTATCATTCTACAGCCTTGGGAGATCTTGATGTAGATGTTGGTACAATAACAAAGGCAGCCACCTTTTCTGGCTAGGCTCTAGAGCTTACTTTGTTTGCCGGGTTGAGCAAATATTCATTACAGAGAAATGAGCATTACAACTGTACCAACACTAATTTTCACTATCTTTTGAAATAGCATTAATGTAATTCTAATGTAATGTAAGCCAGACTTTGATAATAGGTGCTGAAGGCTTGGAAGGGGTACTTTAGCGGTGTTTCTGACTTTTTATTGAGTCAGTTAACATGCACATGTTCAATCTTTGAGTGAGAGGTCCATTGGTTACAACTGATGTAACCCTGGTGAACTGTATGCCAAACCAATATCCATTAGTATACTTGCTGCGCAAAACCCAGCTCAATACTTTCATTTCAGTTGACTCAGCACTTTGGACAAAAGTTCCAGATTTCTACACTTTGTGTGAAAGTTTGCTCCCTGATAATACACTATATGGTCTTATGGTCTAAAATGGGCCAGTTGAATTTTGAGATTTAAGTCTTGTACTGAATCCCTCTCCTCTTCTCGCCATGCTGTTGCACACACTACAGAAAATAGTTGCACTGTATCTGCTCCAGCTTTTATTATAAACACTTATGACAGATCACCTCTCAAAATGTCTTATCAGAACATACCCACACTTATTCTTGGTTTTCAGATTAAAAGTTCATTGCAACTGAAGAGCAAGGAATGTAGAGTAAAAGCTATTTGTACATTCTGTGCAAAATGTGTATACCAGTAATGGATAAATATGTGTTAGGCCTGAGAAATATGTGCCAATAGTTCATTTTAATTTTAGTTAGTCAAAATCAAAGTAAGTTTATTGTCATTATCTCAAGTATTTGTATGCATAGGTGCGATGAAAAGCTTACATGTAGTGGTATCACAGTTAGATAGAATTAGAGTCACAACATACACAAAAGAAACATAAATTAAACATGAATTGTAGAAATTATACAGAAAGAGCACAATTAGAATTTAAAAAAGGAAAGTCTTGTAGTGCTAAGTGGTCATATTGTTGCTGCTGTATATAGTTAGTAGGTAGTGATTAGGATTGTGCAAGTTGGTTTAAGAACCAAATGGTTGAAGGGAAGTAATTGGTTTTGAACTTTGTGGTGTGGGATTTCAGGCTTCTGTACCTCCTGTCTGATAATAGCTGTGAGAAGATTGCATGGACCAGATAGTGTGGATCTTTGATGATAGGTGTTGCCTTCTCGAGGTGTAGCCTCATGTAGATACTTTTGATGGTGGGGAGGGATGTGCTCATGATGAATATATTAGGCTAGTCCACCCCTGTCTGCTGCCTCTTACATTCTTGCAACCATGATGCAACCAGTTATGATGCTTTCAACACAAAATTGTTTAGGGTGTTTTAGAGTGACATGTTGAACCTCCTTAATGTTCTAAGAAGTTAGAGGCACCACAATATCTTCCTTATGATTGCATTTATGTGCTGGTCCCAGGGCATGTCATTTGATATAATAACGGCCAGGAATTTAAAGCTGCTAGCCATCTCCACCACCCATCCCAAAATGTAGATGGGTGCATATTCGTACTCCTTCTCTTTTCTGGCACCAGCATCACTCATTCAGTTTTATTGATGTTGAGTGAGAGGTTATTGTGTCCCATCTAGTTCCTGTTTGCTGACTCATTGCTACATGTAATACCACACTGGTGCCAAGCTGTATCGGCGTTTGCCCTTCCCTTGGACAACATCAGTGGCGTGGAGAGGGGAGACTTGCTGCATGGGCAACTGTCGGTCTTTCATACAACCTTGCCCAGGCCTGCGCCCTGAAGATAACTGAAGCAAGACTTTCCAGGCGCAGATCCATGGTCTCGCGAGACTAACGGATGCCACACCACATGTGATTTGTCCAACAACAGTGGTGTTGTCGGCAAATTTTTATATAGTTAAGTATATAGTCATCTGAATATGGAAAGTGGAACTAGACTAAGCACACAGTCTTGAAGTGCACCTGTATTGATCATCAATGAGGAGGTGACATTGTTACCAATTATCACTGACTGAGGAAGTTAAGGATCCAGATGCAGAGAAAGGTGTAGAGGCCCAGGTCAAATACAATCCAAATAGTGGATTGTATTTGGAGTTCTGATCAAGTCTCTAGGACTATTACCCTGTAAAATTTCCAGGTCATACAGGCGATTCAAAAGTTCAACTGCAGAAGAGAAGTTACAGTCTATTGATTGCAGAGATCATTTTCAAGAAAAAATGTGTTTAATAAAGAAGTAGTAGTTTTCTTTTCTGCCAGGAAGTCGATGCTGTGCTTCACCAGCACCGTCTTAAACTAGAATCACTTTCTACAGCTTCCTCTTTGAAACTTTCCCTTAGATCACCGACTAACTTCCATTATGGCTGATTTTAAGTCCAGTGGTTTTAAGCAATTTTTTTCCCATGGCAATCAACCCTTTTTATTTTTGCTGCCTTGTGCAAAAAGTGACTTTAAAGTTACAACTGTCATCAAACCCTTATTATTTAAATTACCGGATTATTACAGGTTATTTTGACTGAAATCCTTATTATTTGGTTAAATAGTGATTTTTTTTCTGCCCAATATATGATTCTTTTAACACACACAAAATATTGTACTGTACTTCTTCCTATAGATGCTGCCTGGCCTGCTGCATTCCACCAGCATTTTGTGTGTGTTGCTTGAATTTCCAGCATCTGCAGATTTCCTCGTATATGATTCTTTTGCTTAGTTGGGGTGAACGTAGTGGGTAAACTTGTAAAGAAAGTGCACACACACTGTGTACAATCAAATATGCAGAGGAAAATTTGTACCCCCCATTTTGTAGATGCCATCTAAATTTTGCAAAGGGCAAAAGGTCCAATATGATTTACTATTGACAATACTAATTCTCTATTTAAATATTTCTATGGACATAGTTGAATCCGCACTTCTGTTCTCACCTGTGATTTGTGTAGGAGTCAATAACTTGCCAGATTCAACTATTTATCATGGTTAATTCGGTGAGTTCATCTCGGCAAATGGGGCTAGTCAACCTAGGTTGGCAGCTCATCTAGGAGAAGGAAAACTCTGATCTCAAACCTCCACTGCCTTGTGGCTATACCCACTCATGGGAGATGCTTTGGAAGTAAGCCCGAGGAAAATTATGAAACTGGAGTCCCTAAGGCAGCCCTATGTCGAGTTCAATGCTGACTGGCAACTCCTGCAACACCGCAGGTGCCAAACTGTATCAGTCTCTGCCCTTTTTTTGGATTCATCGGCTGTGTGGAAAGAGGGAGCCTGCTGCATGGGCAACAGCTTGCTCTCCATATTGTAATGCCTGGCTTGTGTACTGAGATAGAATGCAACACCCATGGTCAACCGTGACCAATGGAGGGCCTCATTGGCTGAGATCTTGAAAGGAGGGGTGAGTAACATGATGGCAGACTAGATGTGGAGTTTTTGCATTTTCTGTTTTCAGAAAAGTTTGGGTAAAAGGAAAATTTGAGTGCATGTAAAATTGATTCACTAGATTAGTCATTTTTTCATATTATTCAACGAATCTTTCTGTTTCAGCTAATGAATGGTGTTAATGAGATTAGCTATCCTTTTTACAAATCCAGGTTGACATTGAAGAGCATTCCCTTTAATGTCTCTGACAGAGTTTCCACTACTGATGTTAAACTATTGAGCTGTCATAATAAATTTTGTTCACCTTTTCTTAAAAAGAAGAATTATACGTGGAGTTTTCCAATCCAAAGGCACATTTTTGATTAGAACATAAGACCATAAGCTATAGGAGGAGAATTAGGCCAATTGGCCCATTGAGTCTGCTCTACCATTTCATCATAGCTGATCCAATTTTCCTCTTGGCTCCAATCTCCTGCCTTCTCCTGTATCTCTTCATACCCTGACCATTTAGAAATCTATCAGCCTTTGCCTTAAATATACATAGAAACTTGGCCTCAACAACTCAAACAAAATGTCGGAGGAACTCAGCAGGCCAGGTAGCATCTATGGAGAAAAGTACAGTCATTGCTTTGGACAGAAACCCTTCGGCAGGGCTGGAGAAATAAAGCTGAGGAGTAGATTTAAAAGGTAGGGGGAGGGGAGAGAGAACTACCAGGTGATAGGTAACACTTAGGGTAGGGGAGGGATTAAGTAAAGAGCTGGGAATTTGATTGGTGAGATGAGGTGAGAGAGGGAAAAGGGGATGGGAAATGGAGTGGGGGGGTGGTGGGTGGTTGGGGGGACATTACCAGAAGTTTGAGAAATTGATGTTGATGCCATCAGGTTGGGAGGCTACCCAAACGGGATGCAAGGTGTTGTTTCTCCAACCTAAATGTGGCCTCATCACGATAGTGGAGGAAGCCATGGATGGACATATCAGAATGGGAATGGGAAGTGGAAATAAAATGGGTTTAAACTCCTCAGCTTTTTTTTCACCAGTCCTGCCTTTTAGGTTTTGGCCCAAAATGTCAACCAGCATTTTGTGCGTGTTGCTTGGATTTCCAGCATCTGCAGATTTTCTCTTGTTTGTGGCCTCCACAACTGTCTGTGGCAAAAAATTCCACAGATTCACCACTCACTGGCTAAAGAAGTACCCTGTCATCTCCGTTCTAAAAGGACATCCCTCTATTCTGAGGCTGTGTCCTCTGGTCTTAGACTCTCCCCTCATAGGAAACATTCTCTTCACATCCACACTATCAAGGCCTTTCACCATTCGATAGGTTTCAATGAGGTCATCCCTCATTCTTCTGAATTCGAGTGAATACGGACCCAGAGTCATCAGAATGCTCTTCATATTTCAAGCCATTCAATCCTGGTTCAATCCTTGAATCATTTTCTTAGAACCTCCTTTCTAAGATAAGGGGCTCCAACCTGCTCACAATACTCCCAAGTGAAGCCTCACCAGTGATTTATAAATTTTAACATTACATCCTTGCTTTTATATTCTAATCCTTTTGAAATGCATGCTAACACTGCATTTGCCTTTCTCACCACAGACTCATCCTGCAAATTAACCTTTAGGGAATCCTGCGCAAGGACTCCCAAGTCTCCTTGCATCTCAGTTTATTGTATTTTCTCTCCATTTAGAAAATTGTCAACCCTTTCATTTCTTCAACCAAAGTGCATGACCATACACTTCCTGACACTGATTTCCATCTGCCATTTCTTTGCCTATTTTCCTAATCTGTCTAAGTCCTGCTGTAGCCTCTCTACTTCCACAAAGCGAAATGCCCCTCCCCTATCTTCATATCATCTGCAAACTTTGCAACAAAGCCACCAAGTCCATCGTCCAAATCATTGACATATAATGTAAAAGGAATGGGTCCCACCACAGGCCCCCATGGAACACCAGTAGTCGCTGGCAGCCAGTCAGAAAGGCTCCCTTTATTCCCACTCTTTGCTTCCTGCCAATGAATCAGTGCTTTGTTCATGCTAAATCTTCCTGTAATACCATGGGCTTGTAGCTTGTTAAGCAGCCTCATGTGTGGCACCTTATCAAATGCCTTCTGAAAATCCAAGTACACAACATCAACCAATTCTCCTTTGTCCATCCTGCATGTTACTTCTTCAAAGAATTCTAACAGATTTGTCAGTCAAGATTTTGTCTATGGCTTGTTTTATCATGTGCCTTCAAATGCTCTGAGACCTCATCCTTAATAATCGACTCCAACAACTTCCCAACCACCGAGGTCAGACTAACTGGCCTGTAGTTTCCTTTTTTCTGCCTCTCTTCCTTCTTGGAAAGTGGTAGTGACATTTGTAATTTTCGCAAGTGTCTTTCAGAACCATTCCGGAATCTAGGGATTCTTGGGATTCTTGAAAGATCATTACTAATGCCTCCACAATCTCTTCAGCCACCTCTTTCAGAACTCTGAGGTGCACACCACCTGGTCCAGGTGACTTATCTACCTTCAAACCTTTCAGTTTCCCAAGAACCTGCTCTCTATTTATGGTAACTTCACACGGTTCATGCCCCTCTGACATCTGGAACTTACACCACACTGCTAATGCCTTTCACAGTGAAGACTGCTGCAAAATACTTACTCAGTTCATTTAGTATTTTATTGTCCCCCATTAGAATACTTCCTCCTCTTTGGGATGTATATATCCTGTGCTCTCCGAATTGCTCCCATAGAACACTACAGTACAGTACAGGCCCTTCAGCCCTCCATGTTGTGCCGACCCATATAATCCTTAAAAAAAGTACTAAACCCACACTACCGCATAAACCTCCATTTTTCTTTCATCCATGTGCCTGTCCAAGAGGCTCTTAAATACCCCTAATGTTTTAGCTACCACCACCATCCCTGGCAAGTCATTCTAGACACTCACAACCCTCTGTGTAAAAAAACTTACCCCTGATGCCTCCCCTAAACTTCCCTCCCTTAATTTTGTACATATGCCCTCTGGTGTTTGCTATTGGTGCCCTGGGAAACAGGTACTGACTATCCACCCTATCTATGCCTCTCATAATCTTGTAGACCTCTATCAAGTCCCCTCTCATTCTTCTACGCTCCAAAGAGAAAAGTCCCAGCTCTGCTAGCCTTGCTTCATATGACTTGTTCTCCAAACCAGGCAACATCCTGGTAAATCTCCTCTGCACCCTCTCCATAGCTTCCACATCCTTCCTATAATGAGGTGACCAGAATTGAATACAATTGCTTCCAGAAATTCCAGCCATTGCTGCTCTGCTGCCATCCCTGCCAATGTTCTTTACCAATCAATTCAGGCAGACTCCTCTCTTACGCCTCTGTAATTCCCTTTACTCCAATGCTAAACTGATACGTCTGACTTCTGCTTCTCCTTCTTATATTTCAGGGTGAATTCAATCATATTATGATCACTTTTTCCTAAGGGTTCATTTACCTTAAGCTCTCTAATCAATTCTGGTTCATTGCACAACACCCAATCCAAACTAGGTGATCCTCTAGTGGGCTCATCCATGATCTGCTCTAAAAAGCCATCTCGTAGGCAATCTAGAAATTCTCCCTCCTGTAATCCAGCACCAACCTGATTTTTCCAATCTACCTGCATGTTGAAATCTCCCATGACTATTGTAACATTGCCCTTTTGGCATGCATTTTCTATCTCCCATTGTAATTTGTAGGCCATATCCTTACTACCATTTGAAGGTTTATACACAACTCACATCAAGGTCTTTTTGCCCTTGTAGTTCCTTAGCTCTAGCCACAATGATTCAAAACCTTCTGACCCTATGTCACCTCTTTCTAATGATATGAGTTCATTTTTTTTTACCAACAGAACTCCACCCCCTCTGCCTTCCTGATTATCCGTTCAACACAATGTGTATCCTTAGAGATTAAGCTTCCAGCTATAATCTTTCACTCATGATTCCGTGATTCCTACAACATCATACCTGCCAATCTTCAACTATGCTGCAAATTCATCTACCTTATTCTGTATACTGCTTGCATTCAGATATAACACCTTCAGTCTTGTATTCACCCTTTTCAATTTTATCGTACCATGCTCAACCTTTTGATTCCTAACTTTTTCTGTGGTCTTTCCAACAACAGCCTCCACGACCTCTCAACTAACTGTTCTGGCTCTCTGATTTCCATCTCTCTGTAACTCTAGTTTAAAACCCACTGTGCAACTTTAACTAACCTTCCCACTAGGATATTAGCCCCCTCTAGTTCAGGTACAAACCATCCCTTTTGTACAGGTCATATATTCGCTGAAATAAAACTCAATGATCCAAAAATCTTATGGCCTCCCTCCTACACCAACTCCTTAGCCATGTATTAAACTGTGTAATCTTCCTAGTTTTCGCCTCACTAGCACATGGCACTGGTAGCAGTCCTGAGGTCACAACCCTGGAGACCCTGCCCTT
The DNA here is from genome assembly GCF_048418815.1 of Hemitrygon akajei. Lineage (NCBI taxonomy): Eukaryota > Metazoa > Chordata > Chondrichthyes > Myliobatiformes > Dasyatidae > Hemitrygon > Hemitrygon akajei. The sequence continues at coordinate 93,646,392 of NC_133131.1, forward strand.
TAACTTAGCACCTAACTCCCTGAACTCCCTTTGCAGATCTTGCCATTCATCCTACCCATGTCATTGACACCTACATGGACTATAACAACTGGCTGTTCACCCTCCCCCTAAAGAATGCTGAGGATTCGATCCAAGTTATTCTGGACCCTGACGGCCAGGATGCAACTTACCATCTGGGAATCTCGTTCTTGCCCACAGTACCTCCTGTCTATTCCCCTAACTGACTAATCCCCTATCATCACAGCGTGCCTCCTCTCCCCCCCTTCCCGTCTGCACTAGCCTGTGGTAAGTTTATTTGGCATTTAGATTGCAAATGCAGCATTATCTTGAAACAAAGAGGGAGGATGTGGTGTGCTACTGTTGCTTCTTTTTGTGGTTCTGAGAAATCATTCAGCAGTTATGGCATTTAGCCATTAATGGGATGTCTTTTCCCCATGGGGGTATCTAGACTGGTTCATACAGAGAAAAATTGATTAAATTTGGTGTTGCTTGTTGAGCAAACTTGGATAATTGTTGTAAAGAAAGGCTTGTCTGCATATGTTCTAGCACTTCATAGTTTTTATTACTTGACCTGTTCTCCAAGTGTACTTACCCAGCCAGGTAGAATCCATTCTAGTTTGTAGAGGGAACCGAGGGTGAAAATTTCTGTATGATCATAATGCCAGCAGATTGGTGGGTTGCAGTTGCTAGATTTTTTTTTTTGTTCAGGAAGGAGTGTAAGATAAATCAGACAAGTACTATCAGCCTAACACTGGTATTGTGGAAACTTACAGGTATTGATCTGGGACAAATGAATTGAATCTTGAGAAAAATATACAGCGGATAGTTTGAAAACTACCATCAGTTGTAAAATAAAAATAATGTAAATGATTATATTCAAGTAAAGAACTCAGAGGATTTTCTGGTAAATTTTAGGCTCTTGGAATTTAAAGGGCGATAGCCACATAGGGAGATGGACAGGAACGAGACCTGTACAAGATAGATGTGTTGCATGTGATCAGTATACCAGCAGTGAAGTTTGCTTTTGTGACCAGAAAGGATTTAATCTATGTTAGCTGGGGGTAGGACTTGAGAGAGTGAAATCATTGAGAAGATGGGTATGTACAGCATCCAAAGAGCATAAGCCCAGCAAGCAGTGTAGCCATGTTTACGGTATTAGGACAGATAGTAGCCATGCTTTAAATCACATCTATATCAATGCATGTACTTCAGCAGATAAGCAGACAAACTGAAGATGTGAATTGTCCCTAGGGACTGGGATATTACAGAGGAGAGAAAGGCAGGATGAGCAACTTAATGTTTGCAGATATTGAAATAACAGATTGGCGTGGAGGGGGTGTTGCCTTTTTAGTAAAGAGGACATAGCAGCTGTGCTTAGAGACTATATTCTTGGGATTATCTAACAATACCATTTGGGTAGAAATTAGAAGTAAGAAGGAATGGTCGCTTTAGAAGGTTATATAATGGACCCCCCAGTGGTCAGTAGGAACTTGATGTAGTTATGAGAAAAGTAGAGAAGTGCTAGTGGGAAATTTCAATTTTTCCAGTATTGACTGGCCATGCAGAGTCTAAAGGATGTGGAGGGGAAATTTTTGTGGTGTGTTTCAGTTAGTGATGTCACACAGTATATAGAGGAACCTACTCAAGAATGAATGGTATTGTACCTCCTGTTTGGGAACAAGGCAGGCTAAGTAACTGCACTGACATTTGGGGAACATGTTAGGTCCAGTGATCACAATTATTTTAGTTTTGAAATAGTTTTGGAAAAATGATAGAACAGGTCCACATGTTAAATTCCTGAACTGGAACAAGGCCAGTTTTGAGGGCAGTATCTAGGTGGGGTCGAATGGGAGATTCTATTTAAAGGCAAAGGAACAGCTGGCAAGTGGAAGGCTTTTAAAAGTGTTATATCAAGTGTTACGTAACCTCGTAACCAGGTAACTTACCAGCAAAGATAGCGGGATCAGCTAAGTCAGATGCTACTATTTTCGAACGTTTTATTCAAAAAGGGGCACAAACGTATGGTTAATACAAAACATTCAGATCATAAACATCGTCAAAACTCAATCTAAAACACCGGTGTAATAATAATCAATCAGAAATAAGCTCTATAGTTGTCTAGGGGATAATACTGAGTCCAATTGAAATATAAAGAGTCACTCAGAAGTTTGCAGGCTTTTCCCTTTTGGGAACCACTGGGGTTTCACGTTGTGGAGAGAGAGAGATGGTTGAGAAAGGATAAACACTTGCCCGTTGTCTTTACAGAGCAAATCCTTGGAATCAGGGGAGCAGGCTTCCCCGTTGTTATTTAAAAGCGGTCTTCTGTTGGTTCTAGCCACAGATTCAAAATTTGGAATCTAACGCACGTGGCTTCCTTCAAAATGGCTTCCCGCTCCCACGGGAATCGGTATCGTGCTTCCTTGGTGTCTCCTTGGTGCGTCTGAGGGTTGTCCCCCCCTCAGACCCTCCTTTATACTTCTTCACGGGATCGCAGGTGTCAATCAGGTTGCAGGTGATGCGATCTCTCTCTCAACCAGCCCACTTTGCCCGAGGGCTTTTCACGTGGTCTCCATGAGACAATAGTCAATGTCGCCTTTATTCTGCTTCTCGGGAGAACGTGGTCTTCCGCACGTCTCCCTCTCTTGGGTCAGTTGACGCCCCCTTGACTAGGGCTCTTGCGATTCTCACAAAGGAGGGGGCCGAGGTCATAACACAAGAGTCTAGGGAAAATATGTTCACACTGGGTTGAAGGGTAGGCTTACCAAGTTCAGGAAATCCTGGCTGATGAGAAATATCGAGCCTCTAGTCAAGAAAAAGAGGAAGGCATACATCACTCTTGGTCAACATGATTTAAATAAATTCCTTGACAAATATATAAAAAGCTTAAGAGGGAAGTTGAAAGAAGTACATACACTATTAGTCGCCCTGAGATTCAGGATCTTGGGGAGGGGGGGCAAAAAGAGGGTATGAGATGGATTAGACAGGCAGGGTTAAAGATAATCCTAAGAGGTTCTTCAGTTATATTAACTGTAAAAGAGTGACTAGGAAGAGACTGGGTCCTCTTAAAGACTTATGCCTGGAGCTGTAAGGAATGGCCAAGATTTTTAATGTGTATTTTTCCTGATGCCAAGAAAATGAAGGTAATAAGTAGAGAGGTCTTGGAACACATATATATTATGGGGAAGGAGGTATTTGCAGCTTTGAAGCACGTTACGATGAGCAAACCCTCAGGTCCTGATCAAGTGCACCCCAGGCCAGGCAGGAAATCGTGAAAACCCTTATAGAGATAATTATTTTGTTATTAGCCACTGGCAAAGTTCCAGCGGACTGAACACTAATTAATGTTTTTCAGTTGTTCAAAGGAATATGACAGGCCAGATATCTACAGGCTGATGATCCTGACTTCAGTTGTAAGAATATTACTGGAGGGAATTTTGAGGGACAAGATCGACCATCACTTGGATAGTTAAAGCTTAATTAGGGATAGTCAGCATGGTTTTGTTCATAGGAGGTCATGTCCGAGGAATCTTATGGTTTTTGGAAGAGGTATAAGGAAATGTATAATGGTAGGGTAGTGGATGTTGTTCATTTGGACTTTGTCAAGGTTAGGACTCATGGATTCAGGGGGAGCTAGCAAGATGAATTCAGAATTATCCTGATGGTAGGAAGGGTGATGGATTTCAACTTAGGTGACTCTGAATGAAGATTTTGGACATTCAAACCAAGATAGGACCTACACAGTGACTAGCAGGGCACTGATGAGTGTTGTAGAACAGAGGGACCTGGCAGTACAAGTGCACAGTTTGCTGAAATGTGTTATACAATAGGCAGGGTAGTGAAGGAAGCGTTTAGCATGCTGGCCTTCATCAGTCAGACCATTATGTTTATGAGTCGGGACAATATGTTGCAGTTATGGAAGTCATTGGTGTAACTGCATTTTCAGAATTGTGTACAGTTTCAGTTATCCTCTGATTGTCAAGCTGGAGAGGGTGCAGAAGAGATTTATGAGGATTTTGCCTGGACTAGATGGCCTGAGTTAGAGGCAGAGATCGGCCATGATGGGTACTTATTCCCAGGAGTGGAGGAGATTTAGGGGTGACCTCTTAGTAGTTTAAAATCATGAGAAGGATAAGATAGATGGTCATAGTTTCTCCCTCAGAGTTGGGAAGTCTAGAATTAGATGGGACACGAACAATATAAGAGGAAAGAGATTTAAAAGATACCTGAGAGGTAGTTTCTTTACACAGAGGGTAGTGAGAACTTGGAATGAACTGCCAGAAGAAGTGGTTGAGGTGGATACCATGGCAACATTTAAGAGGCATTTGAATAAGTACATGGAGGGGAAGGGCATGATGGGTTTGCATAGTAGGGAAATTAAGGGTGATGAGGAAAAGACGGGTTTGTGGAGATGAGTTTATGGCCAGATCATCCATGATCTTATTGAATGGTGGAACAGGCTCAACAGGCCAGAAGGCCTATTCCTGCTCCTATTTCTTATGTTATGGGCCAATTGCAGGTAACTGGGACTAGCAGGGAGGCTGCTGTGGTCCACATGGATCAGTTGGGCTGAAGAGCCTGTTTCTGTGCACTGTATGGCTCCATGACTATTCATTTATGACTTGCAGCTTTTATTACTTCTTTCCTCCTCTGCCACCTTCAACAAATCCTCCAAATCAAGTGAAGACCACTGCATTAAATGATATCCTCCCCAAAGTCGAATCGTTGGTGCTTGGATGAATACATGTTGAGACACACCATCAATGTTAAACCATCCTCCATCATGTTGAAGAGACTTGCTATTTGTCCTGATCCTGGTACTGATCCCATAATGCTATAAATTTATTGTATCTTCCATCTTGTCCAGCTCCGCCTGCAACTAGTTAATTCCTGTTAAGAGCTCCATTATTAGAAACAATTAGGTCGAGGTCAAACAATTTGACAATACTTCAATGTGTTTTGAGACAGATCGCTTACTCATTTTCTGGTACCTATGATAACTTTATTTCAGGCTTTGTGTGTGATCCTTGTCACTTTTGCTATGTTTTGTGCCTTCCATAAACTACCAGATCTCAGTTGCTTTTAATTAAGTTGAGTTAAATTGGTCATAGTCTTGCAGATTTCCACCTCTGCTTGTTTGTCTCCACATTCAACAGATTCTGTGAGGATATCTCAGAGAAATAGTTTTCTGATAACAGAGATGTATGCTCACATTTGTCTTGTATAGCAAGATCACTCTTTGATTCATGGCTACAAATTGATGTAAATTCCTCCTTTTCCTCATACTGACTGTCATGTTCTTTTGTCTCTACAGTTCCCCTGATTTTCCTGATTCTGCATTCAATGTTTCAGTCCTGATGAATTCAACATACTTTTTAATTTGAATGCAATACTATTTCCATACTGTATCAAGCACAGTTTTATAGTCATAGCATTTTTACTTTCACATTTTTGGAAATTCCACAGGATTCTTATTTGCATTAGTTTTAGGGAGAAGCAAATTTGTCATTAACTGCTTTCAGGCATATACATTAGCTTGGTGTTTTTTTAGCAATGAGAAAAGCAATGGAGATAAATAATTGATGGAAAAACAAAAGGGTAAGGACCCATTAGCAATCTGATTATTAGGAATGTCTTGGGAAGGATGTGGTGTTTTGAGCTGGCCTAAAGCAGGGGTTCCCAACCTTTTTTATGCCATGGATGAATACCAATAAGCAAAGGGTCCGTGGACCTCAGGTTGGAAACCTCTGGAAGGGACAGGAGTAGCTTTTGAGACTCCTGCTCCCCAGTTTTTTTTTATGTTGGAACACTGTAGTTCCCTCAAATAAAATGGGAACAATAATATCTTTCCACCAATTCTTCTCGATCTTAGAATGTGTTCCACTTCTGATGGGAATGAAGATTTCCTCATCTTCCGTTCCAGACACCTTTCCTCAATATTTGAGAAAGCTAAGATGGATTGGGACTGATGCAGGGTTTTGACTCAAAACATCAACATTTTCTTTCCACCCACTGATGTTGCTCACCTCTCTGAGTTCTTCCAGCAGATACTTTGTTGCAATAAATTCCATTTTCTTTATAAAAAGAAAAATATTCATCTAGGACTTCATTACACACAGATTAGAGCAAAGTCTATTTACAAAGAGGGAAAGATCAGAACAATTGAATGGAAAGGCAGATATGAAAAGGGATATGATAGAAAAAATACAGTGTTAACCATCATGCCATGAAGGAGATTATTGTTAATTGCCTTGGTTCTGGAATTTAAAATAATTTGGTTGTTGATATAGGCCCTAAACATCGTACATGTATTTTGGAACATCAGTGCAATCATGTTATTTTAGTGAGAATAAGTTATTTTTTGTCCCAGTTGGAATGATATACTATATTGCATTCTGTACCTATATCAATAACACTGGAACTGTTTTGGTGTCTTGAAATGACTGTTGGGTTTACAAATAAAAAGAACCATATAAAATCCTTCTGTTGCGGATGCAGAATTGTTAAGATTTTCTGTTTTCTTAATTGTCTAATGATTTATTGTAAAGTTTCTTACATGTATTTGCTTGGTGGATGGATAATGAAGAAATATACAGGGGAAAGAACTCCCACCAAGTTCAAAAATAAGCTTGATTAACAATTCTGCTTTATTTATCCTACCTCTCACCTTACACATTTTCACAAAATGTTTCTTGGCAAGATGATGGCAATTTCGTCTGCAGCTAAAGTTACTGGAAATATGAATGCTGTGTACCTGTTGTCCGTGTACATCCTTTGTGCTTTATGTTCTTCTCCGTTTCCCAGTCAATGTATGTTTGTTTCTGTTTTACTTTGCTAACAATCCAAATCCTGGAATAATTGTTAAAATAATTAATTACATAGATTTGCTATTTTGTCACTTAATTGTTGTTATTAAGATTTTTCATTTAGCTTATATGTATATTTTACTGTTTAAAAAGTGTAAAATGGCCGTTCAATGTAATAACAAAACTTTTCAGCCTGATCAAATTACCAATACATGATGACTACATTCTTAGCATTGTTGTATTAACCACAGAGTGAAGGATATCGAGAGAATTAAGGACTTGCTTTCTCGACTTCATTTTGTACCGATTCCTGTGTTCGCTCTGGGTAACTGGATCCCTACTGTCTTCTATTCCTGGAGATGTCAGGGGCTCAACTGTGGATTCTCTCAAGTCGTTTTCACTTCAGCAGGTATAACAAATACTTTATGGACTGAAGTGCTTATGTTGAATGTTCATAATTATTTGGCACTAAAATAATTGAAAGATTTTGACATTTTCAACTTTTTAAGAGTCATAGAGCACTACAGCACAGATACAGACCATAAGACATACTGTAGGAGCAGAGTTAGGCCAGTCTGCCCTGCCGTTCTATCATGACTGATTCATTATCCCTCTCAACCCCGTTCTCCTGCCTTCTCCCATAACCTTTGATGCCATGACTAATCAAGAAACTATCAGCCTCTGCTTTAAATATACTCAATGACTTAGCCTCCTCAGCTGTCTGTAGAAATGAATTCCACAGATTCACTACACTCTGGCTAAAAAAAATTCCTCCTCACCTCTGTTCTAAATGGACATCCTTCTATTCTGAATTAATTTAAACCCTCCCCAACAGCTTTAGCAAACCTGCTCCCTCTTGGGTTCAGGTGTAACCATCCATCTGAGCATAAGACATAGAAGCAGAATTAGGCCATTCAGCCCATCGAGTCTACTCTGCCATTCCATCATGGCTGATTCTGGATCCCACTTAACCCCATACACCTACCTTCTCGCCTTATCCTTTGATGCCCTGACCAATCAGGAAACTATCAACTTCCGCCTTAAATATACACATGGACTTGGCCTCTACCGCTGTGTGTGGCAGGGCATTCCACAGCATCACTGCTGTCTGGTTAAAGTAAGTCCTTCTTATCTCTGTTCTAAAAGCTCACCCTTGAATTGTGAGGCTATGCCTTGTAGTTGTGGATACCCCCACTACAGGAAACAGCCTGTCCATATCCACCTCATCTAGTCCTTTCAACGTTCAGTTGGTTTCTTTGAGATCTCCTGCATTCTTCTAAATTCCAGAAAGCATCGGCCCAAAGCTGTCCATTTTGTGCTGGTCATCCCTTCCCCAGAAGAGATCCTACTGATCCAGAAATCTGAAACTTGACCCCTAAACCAATTCATCAGCCATGTATTCATCTGCCAAATCATCCTATTCTTACCCCCACTGGCTCGTGGCACAGGCAGCAGTCCAGGGATTACTACCCTGGCGATCCTGCTTTTTAGCTTTCTGCCTAAATCCCTATATTCTTTCTTCAGGAATTCCTCCCTTTTCCTGCCTATGTCGTTGGTACCAATATGTACCACAACTTCCGCTTGCTTACTCTCCCTCTTTAGAACGCTGTGGACTCGATCCGAGTCATCCCTGAAACTTGCACCTGAGAGGCATCATGTCATCCAGACGTCTCTTTCACCTCCACAGAATCTCCTGTCTGCTCCTCTAACTATGGAATCCCCTATCCCTACTGCACTGCTCTCAGTCCTCCATGTCCTTCTGACCCACAGAGCCACACTCGGTACCAGAGATCTGACCACTGTAACTTTCCTCTGCCAGATCATCTCCCCAACAGTACCCAAAATGGTATACCTGTTGCCACAGGGGTTCTCTGCATTGCCTGCCTATCCCCTATCCCTCTCTTGCTGATCACCTAGTTACCTGTGGTTTGCACCTTGGGTGTAACTAACCCTCTTCGACCTACCTAGTCCATACCAAACTGATATTCTACCCAGTCCCATTGACTTGCACTTTGTCCTTAGTCCTGCGTACCCCTCCCATCTATGTACTTATCTAAACTCCCCTTAAATGTTGCCATTGAATCCGCATCCGTCACTTCCACTGGCAGCTTGTTCCACACTCCCACTGGTCCCTGAGTGAAGGTTTCCCCAAGTTCCCCTTAAATATTTCATTTTCACCTTTAACCTATGACCTCTAGTTCTAGTCTCACCCAACCTCAGTAGAATAAGTCAGCTTGCATTAACCCTATCTATTACCCTCAATTTTATATACCTCTACCAATTCTCCCCTCATTCTCCTATGCTCCAGGGAATAAAGTCCATCTGCAATTTCCCAGGCCAATTTTCCACCTGGTCTCAAGCTTTCATAGCCTTTCTCACTATCCATTCCATCCCAGTCTTGGGGTCATCCACAAATTTGCTAATCCTGTTTACCACGTTATTATCTAGATCACTGATACAAATGAAAAGCAGATCCAGCACTGGTCCCTGTGGCACACCACTAGTCACAGATCTCCAGTCAGAAGGGCAACCATCTACTACCACTGTCTGGCTACTCTCCCACTAAGCCAGTATCAAATCAGTTTACTACATCACCCTGAATATCAAGTGAACAAGATCTCTTGACCAGCCTCCAATGTGGGGCTTTGCTAAAGTCCATGAAGATAGCATTCACTGCCTTTCCTTCATTAACTTTCCTGATAACCTCAAAAAACTCTACAAGATTGGTTAGACATGACCACACACAAACCATGTTGACTATCCCTAATCAGACCCTGTCTATCCAGATATTTCCCTTTAGAATACCTTACAATGATTTACCCACCACTGATGTCAAACTTACCAGCCTGTAGTTTGTTTGCTTATTCTTACAGCTTTTCTTGAACATGAAACATTAGCTATCCTCCTGTCCTCCGGCACTTTCCCTGTGGCTAACGACATTTTAAGTACCTCTGCCAGAGTCCCTGCAATTTCTGCACTAGCCTCCCATAAGATGCAAGGGCACACTCTCTGTCTCTGGGGACTAATGTGGATTAGTTTGCCCCAAGTCAGCAAGCATCTCCATTCTGTAATCCATATTTATTTATTGACTTACAGCGTGGAGTAGGCCCTTTGAGACACACTGCCCAGTAAACCCCCAATTCGATCTTAGCCTATTTCCAGTCAAGGGACCATTTACAATGACCAGCTAACCTACCAACCAGTTCATTTTTAAACTGTGGGAGGAAAACAGAGCACCTGGAGGAAATATACACAGCTACTTGGAAAACGTACAAACTCCTGACAGCTGTAGGAATTGAACCCCAGTGGCTGGTACTGTAAAGCATTCTGATAACTACTATACAACCTCACTGCTGTTTTGCCTCAGTTCTATAGACTCTAGACCATCTCCCAAGTAAATATAGATGCAAAAAAAATCAATTTAAGATCTCCCCCATATTTTCATTATCCTATTTTCATTATCCTGTAAACTATAAATAAAAACATTAAATTGAGTGCATTATAAAAGCTTGTTAAATTTAGAAAACTAAACATCTCATTCTAAGTTATTGAAATAATTAAAGCATAGCTAACCGATACAATAACTTCAATTATGACAATGCTATTTGTTTTTAGAATGACAAGTGTTTACATATATTCAGGAGTTATCTTTCCCTTACAAATTCAACCCATGTAACATTAATGCAAAATTTTTATGCAATAATTTAAGTCATAAAAAATCTTTCATATATCAGATGTCTCACTGCTCATGTTTCATATGTCACAACGTAATTTTTTTTCAGTTCACATTGTTCAAATTGCACTGGGATTTACAGTTTCACTCCATCTCTGCGCAAAAGATTTTTCATTTCCCTTGATAACTTACCCAATCCTAGCACTCTGTTTGTCAATACCCATTGCTTCCGATAAGCTATTTCATAGTTTCCTTGCTTCTACCTTTAGGATTTTATTTTCTATCAATTTCTTGCTTTCTTCCCAACCATTCCCCTGATACAGTAGATCTGTCACTAATATACTGTGTATGATTGCTTTTTGTCTGCTACCAAAATGAGTTTAGCCACCTGGAGACATCTCTTTCTCAACAATGCAATGATGCATTTTTTTCTCTCTAGATCTAGGACTTTCAGCTGCTTAATTTTTCTTCTTCCCTTGTTCCAGACTAAACTTTATTATTCTGTAGCATTTCTTTCATTACTCTTCAACTGGAAGTTTATTTCCTCCATGAAATCTGCCAGTTTATCCAATATGTTCCCAATAGAAATTCTGACCACAAGGCTACTTTTCGGTTACAAAAGCCCAGAAATTGGTCAGTGCTTACAACGATATATTAAACTGTTGGTAAATGGCATGCCAATTATGTTCTTGGACAAGGAGGGGTGGAAGCAAATTCTTTGAATATTTTAAGAAAATGGGAAGTAGATAAGCAAATGGGTGAAATGTCACTACAGGTAAACATGAATGCAGAGCTGAGGTTACAATAAGATCATCCAAGATCTTACTGTAAAGTAGAGAAGGCACCTGGAACTAAGTGCCTCTTCCTGATAGCAATTGTTTATCAGTATATATTCCCACCAGTGACTTCTTTCTCTTACTATTTATTATGAACTTGACTTTATTGCCATGTGTACAATCCTTCAAGTACAATGAAAAATGTGAATGTTGCAGCAACACAGACATGTAGGTATTGACAACACACACAACATTCAAAGTAAAGGTTATTTTCAAGCTACATTTACTGCCACCATATATAACCCTAAGACTCTTCCTTGTGGGCATACTCGACAAATCTATGGAATAATAACTATAACAGAATCAATGAAAGACGGCCCATCTGGAAGTTCACCCAGAATGTAGAAGACAACAAACTCTGTAAATGCATAAAGAAAAGATAATAATAAATAAATATGCTATAAATATCAAGAACATGAGATGAAGAGTCCTTGACAGTTGAGTCCATTGGTTATGGAACCATTTTAATGATGGGCAAATGAAGTTGAGTGAAGTTATCCCCTTTGGTTTAAGAGCCTCATGGTTGAGGGGTAGTAACTGTTCCTGAACCTGTTGGTGTGAGTCCTGAAGTTCTTGTACCTTCTTCCTAATTGTAGCAACGAGAAGAGAGCATGTATTGGGTCTTTGGGGTTGCTGATGATGGATGCTGCTTTCCTGTGACAGCATTTGATGTAGATGTGTTCAGTGATTGTTAGGGATTTATTGTCATGGACTGGGCCAAAGTATCCATTATTTTTTGTAGGATTTTCTGTTTAAGGGCAGTGGTGTTTCTATTCCATGCTGTGATGCAGCCAGTCAATATACTCTCCACTACACATTTATAGAAATATGTCAAAGATTTGGACCCTAATGCAGATCTACACAAGCTCCTAAGAAATTAGAGGTGCTGCTGTGCTTTCTTCGTAATTGTACTTATGTGCTGTGTAGGTCCTTCAAAATAGTAACACCTAAGAATTTAAAGTTGTAATCCTCCCCACCTTCAATCTTCTGAAGAGGACTGGCTCATGGACCTCTGGTTTCCTTCTCCTGAAGTCTATAATCAGCTCCTTGGTCTTGCAGACCTTGAGTGAGTTGACATGATATCACTCAGCCAGATTTTCAATATATAAATTATACAAGACTATTAAGAAAGAAAGGAAAAAACTGTACCAAAATAAGGCCGTAGTGCAAAAGGAAAACAGAGACAAGTCCATAGTAGTGCAAGAGATGGTCTGCAGTATTCCATTACTGAGGTGAGGTTAGGGTTCTGCAGGTTGGTTAAAGAACCTGGTAGTTGTAGAGAAGTGGCTGTTCCTGTACTTGGTGGTGAGGGACTTCAGGCTTCTGGACCTCCTGCCTGACAATAGCAGCCACAATGGGCATGACCCAGATGACGGAGATCCCTGATGATAGATGTCATCTTCTTGAAGCAGCACTCACCCGAATTGATTTTATACGCTGATCTACTGAGTCAAGTTAATTTCCCACACTGCACTATTTCATCCTCTTAATAGTGCCGTAGTACCTACTCTTCTTGAAGCAAAACACCCCATCTCCCCTTCCAATGGCATCACACCGCATCCTCTTGCTTTCTTCCTAATCTACTATGATCTCTTGTCTTGGAATGTTCAGTTTCTTGGCTTTGTAAACATGTCTGCTTTGGCTGTCAAATCATTCCCATTTATTTCTAATTGTGCCATCAATTTAACTATCTTGTTACAAATGGCTCAGTGAGGAGAGGCAGAGGCTCAGGTAAATTTCTAGTTAAAGTTTCTTTCTTTCTAATTGCAGTTAGAGCAGTAGGAATGCCAGTCAGGACAGTGAGGTGCTCCTAGTTGGATGTGGGAAAACAGGGAGACCTCCAGTGTCCCTGACAACCACACCTGCAAGAAGTTCATGCAGCCGCAGATTCTTAAAGACTGAGTTAACGAACTGGAGTTCGAGCTGGGTACACTCGGGATCATTCAGGAGGCTGAGGGGTTGATTGACAGGTGATACATGGAGGTAGTTACACCAAAGGTGCAGGACAGGGGTAACATGGTGACCATAAAGAGAGGGAAAGGAGATAAGTAGCCAGTACTAGTCATTCCCCTCAGTACTGCTGAGGGGGCAGGGGGAGAACCAGCAGATGAATGCCACAGCAGTCAGGTCTCTGGCTCTGTGGCTCAGAAAGGAAATGGGGCAGAAGAGGAGAGTGGTAGTGACCGTGGATTCAATAGCTACTGAAACAGACAGAAGAGTATGTGGATGTGAAAGAGACTCCCAGATAGAATTTTGCCTCCCAGGTGCCAAGGTCAGTGACCCTTCAGGTCAGTTCCAGAGCATTCTTTAGGGGGAGTGTGAGCAGCCAGATGTCAAGGCACATATTGGTACAATGACATAGGTAGGAAAAGGGATAAGGTCCTGAAGAGAGAATACAGAGAACTAGGAAGTTTGCTGAAAAGAATTACCTCTATATTAGTAATCTCTGGATTGCTGCCTCTGCTGTGCACCATGAGGGAAAGATTGGGATGACCAGGCAAATAAATGTGTGGGTAAATAACTGGTATAGGTGGCAGTGTTTCAGACTTATGGATCATTGGGATCTCTTCTGGGACAGATATGACCTGTTCAAAAGCGATGGGTTACACCTGGACTGGAGGGGGCCATTAACCTTGTGGCAGGTTCACTAGAGCTGTTGGTATGGATTTAAAATAGTTTAGTAAAGGGATGTGAACCAGACTGATAGGTCAAAGAATGGGGTAGTTGTTGGAAAGGTAGATGCATTCTGTAGAGAGACTATGAGGAAGGATGGGCAGTAGCAAGGGAATAATTTCAGTGAGTTGGATGGGTTGAAATGAGTCTATTTTAACGGGAGAAGGATCAGGAACAGGGGTGATGAGCTTAGAGCATGGATCAGTACATGGTACTACGAAGTTGTGGCCTTTATGTAGACTTGGCTGTCACAAGGACAAGAATGTCTCCTAGATATTCTAGGATTTACATGTTTCAAAAGTGACAGGAGGGAGGTAAAAGAGGTGGAGGAGTGCCATTGGTAATCAGCTGCAGAAAGGGAGGACGTTCTGGAGAGGTCACCTATTGAGTCAGTGTAAGTCAAAGTTAGAAACAGGAAGAGAGAATGTCTCTAATGGGAGTATTCTGTAGACCTGCAATAGCAGCATAGACACTGAGGGGCAGATTGGTAGGCGGATTTTTGAAGAGGTGCAAAAATAACAGGATTGTTATCATGGGTGATCAGCTTCCCTAATACTGATTGACTGCTCCTCAATGCAAATGATTTAGATGGGGTGGAATTTGTTAGTTATGTCTGGGAAGGATACCTGACACAATATGTAGACAGACTGACTAGAGGAGAGGCCATACAGGATCTGGTACTAGGCATTGAACCTTGTCAGGCAACAGATCTTTCAATGGGTGAACATTTTGGAGACAGTTACCACAACTCCCTGACCTTTGCCACAGCCTTGGAGATGGATAGGAGCAGATGGTATAGGAAAGTATTTAAATGTGTGAGGGGGAATTATGATGCTATTAGGCTGGAACTTGGGAGAGTAAATTGTGAAATGATATACTCATGGAAACGCACAACCAAAATGTGGACATTGTTTAGAGAACACTTGCATGAGGCTCTGGATTAGTATGTTTCATTGAGGCAGGGAAAGGATAGTATGGTGGGAGAACCATGGTTGTCAAGAGAGGTGGAGCTTCTTTTCAAGAAGAAGAAAGAAGCACGCTTAAGGTTAAAAAAAGCAAGGGCAAGATAGGCTCTGTAGAGTTACAAGGTAGCCAGGAAGGAGCTTAAGACAGGACTTATAAGAGCTAGAAGTGGACATGAGAAGGTCTTGCCAGGTAGGACTAAGGAAACCTCAAAACATTCTACACATATGTGAAAACGAGGGGGTTGACTAGAGTGAGGGTAGGACCGATCAGTGATAAAAGAGGCAATGCGCCTGGAGTCAGAAGAGGTAGGGAAGGTCCTTAATGAATACCTTGCTTCAGTCAGGTCAGTATTAACAGACTAATATAATGGAGCATGTTGACAATAAGAAAGAGAACGCACTGGAACTTTTGGAAGACATTAGGATAGATTAGTCCTCAGGGCTGGACTATATATACCCCAGGTTACTACAAAAAATGAGGGAAGAAATTAATGTTCTCTTGGTGATGATCTTTGTGCTTCATTGGCAACAGGAGTCGTGCCAGAGGATTGGAAGATGGGAAATGTTATTACTCTGTTCAAGAAAGGTAATAGGGATAATACTGGTGGACAAACTATTGGAGGGGATTCTTAGAGCATTTGGAGAAGCATAGTCTGATTATGGATCGTCAATGTGGCTTTGTGAGGGATGAGTTGTGCTTCACAAGCTTGATTGAATTCTTTGAGGAAAGGACAAAACATATCGATGAAGGCAGAGCAGTGGATGCGGTATATATGGATTTTAATAAGGTATTTGATAAGGTTCCCCATGGTAGATTTATTCAGAAGTTCAGAAGGCATGGGATGCAGGAAAACAGGGCTGTGTGGATTCAAAGTCAGTGTGCCCACAGAAGGCAGAGGATAGTATTGGATGGAACGTACTTTGTGTTGTTTTGTGGGAATCTGTTCTGGGACCCCTGCTCTTTGTGATTTTTGTAAGTTACTTGGATGAAGAAATGGAAGGGTGGGTGAGTAAGTCTGGCAGATGGCGCAAAGGTTGCTGGTGTTCTGGATCGTGTAGAACAAGGGTTCCCAACCTTTTTTATGCCAAGGACCTCTACCATTAACCGAGGGGTCCGTGGATCCCAGGTTGGGAACCCTGGTGTAAAAGGTTGTTATACATTACAACGAGATATTGACAGGATGCAAAGCTGGGCTGAAAAGTGGCAGATGGAGTTCAATCCTGAAAAGTGTAAACTAATTTACTTTGAAAGGTCAAACTTTAAGGTAGAATTCAGGGTTAATGACAGGATTCTTAACAGAGTGGAGGAACGGGGGAATCTTAGGGTTCACTTCCATAGATTCCTCAAAGTTTCAGTGCAAGTTGATAGAGTGGTTAAGAAGGCATATGGTGAGTTAGCCTTCATTAGACAGGGGATTGAATTCGAGATCTGTGAGGTAATGGTGCAGTACAAATAAAACTGATTAAACACTTTGACTATTCTTCTTGTCTTATTATAGTAAGCTTTAGAGGGTGCAGAGGAGATTTACCAAGATAAAGCCTGGATTAGAGAGCATGAGTGATGATAGGTTAAGTGAGCAAAGATGTTAAGAGGCATAGCTCAAGTAGATAGCCAAAGACTTTTTCCTCGGGGTGCAAATGACTAATACAGGGTCATAACTTTAAGGTGTTGGGAGGAAAGTATAGGGGCATGTCAGAGGCAGGTTTTTAAACATAGAAAATAGTAGCTCGATGATGGATAATTAATTGTAATCTCAGCTCCCCTTCCCTGTTGACTTTTGACATTAACATAGAACTAATAAGGAAAAATGAATCTCAGGATTGTATATGGTGACATATATGTATCCTGATAATAAAATTTACTTTGAACTTTGAAATAATTTGGTCTGCATCACCATGCATCACTCTTTTTATGACATTTTATTTCAGAATTAAGAATGACAATTATTGGCAAACGACTGGATGCAAGGTACGATTGGATAATGAAAAGTTGGAAATCCATGCTATATTCTCTCAGGGATGGTGGAGATGGTTGCGATATTACCCCTGCAGTAAAAGGTGCTGTGGCTTTGGTGTCTGCTGAAGGGAACTGTTCATACTTCACAAAGGTACTACTTAAAATTATTTCCTCCTGTAAGATTCTATACTGCAGAGGTTCCCAGCCTGGAATTTGGGTTATCTTGATTACAGAGACTCAGTGAGACTTTAATAATTGAGTTAGAAGATTAACATAAATAAAATAAATAACACATTTGGCAGACTATTTGCCCTGGCTGAAGGTTGTTATTGGTGTCAGGGATTTTCCATGACATCTCTGACTCCTAAGAAGCAGCTTGTGACATCAGCAAAGGTTTTTGAGTTGGGGCAATGCATAGTCAGATCAGGTCAGGCTTTCATTCAAATTGGTTGAAAGCACAACTTTATTGGGTTTATGCTTGTAACTGCATCCCAGGGCAATAGTTTTTATTCCAGTTGCTAAATCCTATTTTTCTATAGAAACATGTGGTTAACTGGTAGTGAGTTCATTACCTACGCAACAACTTCCCCAAGTTTACACATCGAGTCAAAGAGTCATAACGTAGTACAGCATGGGAACAGGCCCTCGGGTGCAATTCCTTGTTGACCAAAATGCCCATCTAAGCAGGTTGCAGTTGACCATGCTTGTCCCATATCCCAACAAACTTTTCTTGTCCAAATATTTTTGAACATTGTTAATATCTCTGCCTCAACCATTTCCTTTGGCAGCTTGTTCCAGATATGCACCACACACACTGTGTAAAGAAGTTGCCCCCAGGTCCCTTTTAAATCTTTCCCCCTCACCATTAACCTATGCCCTATAATTTTTGATTTCCTTTCCCTTGGAAAAAGATGGTGTGCATGCATCTGTGGCCCTCATGCTTTTATACACATCTATAAGGTCACCCCTCCGTCTCCGATGCCCTAAGGAATTATGTCCTAGTCTGCCCAATCTGTCCCTATAACTCAGACCCTTAAATCCTGGCAATCTACTCTCAAATCTTCATCTCACTTAGTATAGCATTATGTCACCTTTCATATAGTAGCTTAGCCAAAACC
Source organism: Hemitrygon akajei (assembly GCF_048418815.1). Lineage (NCBI taxonomy): Eukaryota > Metazoa > Chordata > Chondrichthyes > Myliobatiformes > Dasyatidae > Hemitrygon > Hemitrygon akajei. The sequence goes on from NC_133131.1 coordinate 93,664,417, forward strand.
ATCAAAATCAGAATATTTTTTATTATCATCGACTTGTGTGACATGTAATTTGATTTATGGCAGCAGTATGGTGCAAAAAAAATTATTACAAATCCTCCAGATAAATTAATCTCAAAGATTAATCTTAGTGAAAAAAAGAAGGAATAAGAGATAGTGTTCATTCATTCTCCAAGAAATTTCACCAAGGTCAAGTACAACTACAATATAATGACCCAACTCTTATAGTCAGTGACCTGACTGATGAAGGTCAGTGTGCCAACTACCTCCCTTATTAACTTGTCTACCTGTGATGCCACTTCCAGGGAATGAATTAATTGCTTTCTTCAATTCCTCTGTCTACAACATCACCCAGAGTCATACCTTTTAGTGTGAAAGTTCTACCCTGTTCTAGCTTCCTAAAACTGCAGCACCTCATACTTATCTTAATTGAGTGCTATTTGCCATTTCTCAGCCCACTTGCCTAGCAAGTCAAGCTCTCTGTAATTTTTGATAATCTTATTCATCATATTGATAATAGCATTAATGCTATTTCCTGACTTACTAACCATGCCTTGTACATTCTCACCCGATTCATTTATGTAAATGACTTAATTACATTCTCATCCAAATTGTTTATATAAATGGATGAACAACAATGGGCCTGATCCCAAAACCTGAGGCACACTACTTATCATAGGTCTCCAGTCTGAAAGCTATGCTTCAATCATCATCCTCTGCTTCACCAATTATGTATCTGCTTAGCCAACTCTCCTTGGATTCTATGTAATCTAACCTTTAAGACCAGCCTTAAAACCAGCTTTAAAACTAGTCTCTGGTGGTGCCCTTAATTGGTTTCACTCTTATATCTTAGAGAGAATTTTTTTTTTGTCTGTCTTGGAGACCAATTTTCTAAGAGATACAATTATACCTTTTTCTATTGCTCAGGGAAGCTCCCTCTGTCAGCATTCTTGAAGTCTGAAAAATGGCAAATGTCATTCCACCAGTTAAGAAGGGAGGGAGGCAAAAGAAAGAACTTCAGTGGTTAGAAAGATGTAGGAGTTTAACTAAGGATGAAGTTTTGGGGTATTTGGAGGTACATGATAAAATAGCATGGTTTTCTTGCTCGATGAATCTGTTGGAATTCTTTGAGGAAGTAATAGGCAGGATAGACAAAGGAGAGTCAGTGAATGTTGTTTATTTGGATTTTCAGAAGGCCTTTACAAGGTGCTGAACATGAGGCTGCTTATCAAAATAAGAGCCAATGGTATTACAGGAAAGGTACTAGAATGAATAGAAGATTGGCTGAATAGCAGGAGGCAAAAAGTGGGAATAAAGGGGGCCTTATCTGGTTGGCTTCTGGTGCCTAGTGGTGTGCACAGGGGTTGGTTTTGGGGCACTTCTTTGTCAATGATTCGGATGAAGGAACTGATGTTTTGTGGCCAAATTTGCAGACGATATGAATTTAGATGGAAGGGCAGGTAAAGTGTTGATGAAGCAGGGTAACTTGCATAAGGACTTAGACAGTTTGGGGGAATGGGCAAAGAAGTAGCAGATGGAATATAATGTAGGGAAGTGCACGGTTATGCACTTGGGCAGAAGGAATAAAGGCGTAGACACATAAAACCTAAAATAACATTAATATATAGTAAAAGCAGGAATGATATGATAAATATACAGCCTATATAAAGTAGAAATATTGTATGTACGGTGTAGTTTCACTTATCAAACCCGGGAAGACAGCGAGCCAAAATCGATTTGGAGTAAAAAATAAAATCGGCACATACATGCAAGTGCATAAATACATACACACGTACGCACATACGCATGTACACGCATGCGCGCGCAACTGCCTGCACAAGGCTTCACTGTCATGGTAGTCTTTCTCGGGGTAAACACACGTATAAAGCGGGCGTCTTTTTTTCGTAAAAGCGAAAATCCTCTTTGGTTAGTGAAAACAGGTACTAATGTAGATCTTTCGTACAGCGAGCTGTCGTAAAGCGAACATTCGAAAAACGGGGGCCACCTGTATTATGAGTAGATTTGGGCCCCTTATTCAAGGAAGGATATGCTGGCATTGGAAGGAGTCCAGAGGAGGTTCACAAGAATAATCCTAAGAATGCAAAGGTTAACACATGAGCGTTTGATAGCTTTGGACCTGTATTTGCTGGAGTTTAGAAGAATGAGGAGGGGATCTCATTGAAACGTATCAAATATTGAGAGGTCTGGATAGAGGGGGAAGCCGAGGACCAGAGGGCACAGCCTCAGAATTGAGGGAAGTCTATTTAAAACACAGATTAGGAAAAAATTACTTTAGCCAGAGTGTCATGAATCTGTCAAATTCTTTGCTACAGATGGCTGTACAGGCCAAGTTATTGTGTATATTTAAGGCTGAGGTTGATAGGTTCTTGATAATCAAGGTGTCTGAGCTTATAGTGAGAAGACAGGAGAATGGGTTGAAAGGGATGATAAATCACAAAAGAGGAATGGCAGAGCAGACGATGGGCCAAGTGGCTTAATTCCTCTCCAAGGTCTCATGGTCATAATGTAGGGAAGTACACTGTCATGCACTTGGGCAGAATGAATAAATGTGTGGACTATTTTCATAAATCAAAGTATTGTGTATAGGAATTGGGATGTTATGGTGAGGTTGTATAAGACATTGGTGAGGCCAAATTTGGAGTATTGTGCACAGTTCTGGTCACCTAACTATAGAAATGATATCAGTAAGATTGAAAGAGTGCAGAGAAGATTTACTAGGATGTTGCTGGGTCTTCAGGAGTTGAGTTACAGGGAAAGATTGAACAGGTTAGGACTTTATTCCTTGGACTGTAGAATAATGAGGGGGATTTGATAGAGGTTTACACAATTATGAGGGGTATGCACAGAGTAAATGCGAGTAGGCTCTTTCCACTTAGATTAGGAGAGATAAATACGAGAGGACATGGCTTTAGGGTGAAAGGGAAAAGATTTAGGGGGAACTTATTCACTCAGAGAGTGGTGGGAGTGTGGAACGAGCTGCCATCTGATGTGGTAAATGCGGGCTCACTCTTAAGTTTTAAGAATAAATTGGATAGATACATGGATGGGAGGTCTGGAGGGTTATGGACCGGGTGCAGGTCAATGGGACTAGTGGAATAAAGTTTCGGCACAGACTAGAAGGGCCGAATGGCCTGTTTTCTGTGCTGTAGTGTTCTATGGTTCTAAATGCATCAGTAAAAAATAAAAGAGTTATATTTAACTTTTGATTTGAAAGTGGAGATAATTGAATTATCAAAGGATAAGTGGAACTGGTGCATACATATAAAACAACTATACTTCAATATTTATGAAAGACTTTGATTGCATTGGTTAAAAGGATAAGTGATATTATAATAAAAGCATTAGATAAGTTAATTAGGTTAAAATGCAATTTGCTAAAATTTGATGGCATATATCCAAGGATCCGGAGGGAAATAGAGTAAGAAATAATGAAAGCCCAAGAATGTATATATTAAGGTTCCATTGAGATTTGGTATTGACTGAGCATAGTGGAGTGTCTGAAATCATAATTATCTTCAAAACAGAGGGCAACAAACTGGGGAATAAGAACTTTGTTACTAGACTGTGCCAGTGAGAATGCGGATCTTTAATTAAAGGTATTAAGAAAATAATTAAAAGTGTGAACACAGAAATGGCAAATACATGAAGATGATATTTTTAAAGAAGATGACAGGTTTGAAAGCACAGAAAGTAGGAATCTATGAGTGGAGTAACAGCAAAAATGAATTAAAAATTCACTAGCAAGGACAAAACTGAATGGAGATTGAATATATTTTTGTGAGGGGTTGAAGTAATTAACAGTATTCTGCAGAATTCTGTACTGGATAGCATTAGTTCATTGAAAATGATTGTTTGGATAGAGGGCTTCATCTTCATAATTGTCCATTTTGCACATATCTGGAAATAAATTAGACAATTGTGAAGATGAAAGAAAGAAATGTATCAACTGATGGAATAGACGGAAAAATAATGAAGGAAGTCCAAGTCGGAACCTCTTATTCGTGGTTACAGATGAAGTGCACAGGTGTTTTATCTGTACAGCCCATTATTTGCAGAAACAGTGGACCCAAAGTCAGTTTCAGGAAGGGAATTTATATGCTGATCCTTTGGTCTTTACCTTCATGACAGCAAATTCACTCTCAATAATGAGCATTTGCTTTCCACTAATAATAAAGACTGCTCTGGAATCCATTTGTCACGTGGGAAGCCAGTCCTGCATTCCCAGGCAACATAATACAATGCTCCTCTACTTATTCACACAGGCTGAAGAAGATATTCCAAAGTAAATACATAATTACACGTTTCATTATTCTTTGCACTTGTTTGTTCTTCTTTCAAACTTTGCATCACATATTGAACTAAAAAAAGAGATGTCACAAGTTCTGCTACATTTAACATTAGGGAACCAAAGCAGTCCAGTTGTTATATACAGTTAGCTAACAGTTGCATAATAAAAATACCACGGACTTTATGCTCTCACATGTGTGATCCAAAATACAAAAGGCAAACTAATGTACATGAAGAGGATTTTAAAAACTACCCAAAAAATCAGCAGAAATTGGTGCATGAAAAATCATCCAGACTTGTTCTTTTTTTTAACCATAAGGGTAGCCTGAATATTTTGTATACTGGGAGATACATAGTTACAACAGGGAAAACCCTGAACATCCTCTACATAGCACCATCCAGAGACAGAGAAGCAGTTTCAGCGACCGATTGCTATTGATGCAATGCTCCTCAGACAGGATGAAGAGATCAATACTCCCCAATGCCATTCGGCTTTACAATTCAACCGCCAGGAGTAAGATATGTTAAAGTGCTGGGGTTAGGACTCAATGTATTTAAGTAAACTACTTAAGAACTTTTTAAAAGCTATTATTAATGCTTTTTGAGAGGGTGTTTTTAGATGCATATCATATTTTTACTGAGTTAAGTATTGTATGTAATTAGTTTTGCTACAATAAATGTATGGGACATTGGAAAAAATGTTGCATTTCCCCATGGGGATGAATAAAGTATCTATCTATCTATCTATCTATCTATCTAATGTATATGAACATAATCAACACATTGAATGAAATATATAATTGAGTTTATTCTCATTTTCAATGAAAGCTGGAGCTCAGTACGACCAATTCCTGTCAACACAGGTGTCATGTATAATCATTATCACTAGCTCCTTTTTTCAGAAATCAGTATTCAGGTCTTCATAAATCATATATTGTATTTTTGAAGTGGTAATAAAGAGGATTGATGAGGGCAAGGCAGAGGGCTCTGTTTAAATGGACTTCAGCAAGGCCTTTGACAAGTGACTGCATGGAATAGGTTTTGAGCTGGCATTTAAAAGTCTAGTTTTAAAAGTCTATTGAGTTCCACAGTTTAGGAGCATAGTTCAAAAAAGATGACCTGCCAATTATCTTTTGAGGGAGATTTATTTAAATTTAAGAAACTGGCAAAAGAGGACCTGAGAGCTCGAGCAGGATTATAAAACCAAAATGACTCCGTGATGTACTCTGGTCCCAAATCTTTGACAATTTTAAAAACAAGTAAGAGAACTTTAAAAGCTATTCTAACAGATACAGGAAGCCAGTGCAGAGTAGTTAGGACAGGAGTGATATGCTCCCTCATCCTAGTTTTGGTTTAAAGTCTAGCAGTGGCATTCTAAATGAGTTGAAATTTGTCAATAGATTGCATTTGGAAGGTCAGTAAAAATTTGCAGTGGTCTAGTCTATTCAATATAAAGGTGAGAATTAGATTTTCAGCATCATTAAGTGACAGAAGCAGACATACCTTTGAAATATTTCTTAGGTGTAGAAATGTTGCTCTGGTCACTTTCTTTATGTGGGATTTAAAATTCAAATCTGAATCAAGGATAATATCCAGGCTTGTTACTTCTGATATTACAAAGGGGAGTCAAGTTCCTAACATTTTCAAGCAGTTTACGTCTTTTGGCTTTTGGACCAACTAGAAGTATTTCAGTTTTATCTTCATTTGATATTAGAAATGATTGCTCATCCGTTTGTTTATTGCAGCCATACCAGGTCAGAGAAGACAGGGTGTTATCATCATCAGGCTTAGCTGACATGTCATCTGCATAACCATGGAAATCAAGTTTATTGCTCTTGAATAATGCCTCCTGAGGGAAGTATGTACAAGGCGAAGATAACTTATCCCAATCCACTCTTCCTAGATCCTTTCTCATTTGCACAAAATTGGCCCTTCTCCAATTTAGAACCTCAACTCGAGGACCAGACTTACCCTTATCCACAATTAACTTGAAACTAATGACATTATGGTCACTGGACCCAAAATGTTCACCTGCACATACTTCTGTCACCTGACCTGTCTGGTTCCCTAATAGGAGATCAAGTATTGAATCCTCTCTTGTAGGTACCTCTATATATTGATTTAGAAAACTTTCCTGAACACATTTGACAAACTCCAAGCCATCTAGCCCTTTCACAGTGTGGGAGTCCCAGTCAATGTGGAAAGTTAAAATCCCCTACTATTAGAACTTTCTGTTTCTTACATCAGTCTGCTATTTCTCTACAGATTTGCTCCTCCAATTCTCCCTGACTTTTGGGCGGTCTATAATACAACCCTGTTAGTGTGGTCACACCTTTCCCGTTCCTCAGCTCCACCCATATGGCCTCTGTCGACAAGCCCTCCGGGCTGTCCCGTCTATGCACAGTTGTGATATTTTCCCTGACTAGTAATGCCACTCCTCCCCCTTTCATCCCTCCCCTTCTATCACGTCTGAAACAATGGAACCCTGGAACATTAAGCTGCCAGTCCTGTCCCTCCTGCAACCAAGTCTCACTAATAGCAATAATGTAGTTGTGGTGAACTACATATACCTGTCTGGTCACGCCCCCTGCTGACTGCTCCTGTGGCTCCTCCCACAGACCCCTGTATAAAGGTGATGGAGGTCTGAGCCCGGCCTCTCTGTCTCCAGGATGTAGTATGGTGGTCAATTGCTGCTTGTTCCTTCTTCCAGTCAATAAAAGCCGATATCTCGTCTCACGTCTCAGAGTGAGTTATTGATGGTGCATCAATTTTATTGACTGGAAGAAGGAACAAGCAGTGAGTGACCACTATACTACATCCTGGAGACAGGGAGGCCGGGCTCAGACCTCCATCACCTTTATACAGGGGTCTGTGGGAGGAGCCACAGGACCAGTCATCAGGGGGCGTGTCCAGACAGGTATATGTAGTTCACCACATTCACCACCCCCCCCTTTGTTTTAAAAAGAGTCCCCATGTGGCGAAGTTTCTTACAAGTATATTTAGTGGGCTGACACCTCCAGTTAGGCCGGAACCAACACAACCTCCGTCTCTGGTGCAATCACCACTGGCACCTGTGCAATCACAGCCAGTGCTATGTAGATCGCAGCGACAGATTCGACCACCTGATAGACTTAACCTGTAAATATACTTGTAAGAAACTTCGCCACATGGGGGCTCTTTTTAAAACAAAGGGGGGGGGGTGAATGTGGTGAACTACATATACCTATCTGGACACGCCCCCTCACTGACTGCTCCTGTGGCTCCTCCCACAGACCCCGGTATAAAGGTGATGGAGGTCTGAGCCCGGTCTCTCTGTCTCCAGGATGTAGTATAGTGGTCACTCACTGCTTGTTCCTTCTAGTCAATAAAAGCCGATATCTTGCCTTTATGTCTCAGAGTGAGTTATTGATGGTGCATCAGTAGTAATCCCAAGTGCCAATCCATGCCCTAAGCTCATCTGCCTTACTTACAATACTCCTTGCATTGAAATAGATACATCTGAGAACATTTCTATCACGTACAAACCTTTTATTTCTTTCTATACATGCAGTCCTCGCATTATCCTTTATCCTCCTCCACCTCACTATCTGCTCTAACACTCTGGTTCCCCTTCCCTTGCAAATCTAGTTTAAACCCCCCAGAGCAGCAATAGCAAATCTATCTGCAAGGATGTTAGTCCCCCTGCAGTTCAGGTGCAAACTGCCCTGACAGAACAGGTCCCACCTTCCCTGGAACAAAGCCCAATTGTCCAGAAACATGAAGCCCTCCCTCCTGCACCATCTCCTTAGCCACATATTTAGCTGCATTATCTTCCTATTTCTAGCCTCACTAGCACGTGGAATGGGTAGCAATCCTGAGACTGCAACCCTGGAGGTCCTGTCCTTCAACTTTGCACCTAACTCCCCAAACTCTCTTTGCAGAACCTCCTCCTCCTTTCTATCCACATCATTGGTCCCTGCATGGATGACGACATCTGGTTGCTCACCCTCCCTCCTGAGAATACCAAGAACTTGGTCCGAGAAATCGTGGACCCTGGCACCGGGGAGGCAACAGACCATCTGGGATTCTCGATCTCTCCCACAGAACATCTTATCTGTCCCCTTAACTATCGAATCCCCTACCACTACTGCTCTCCTCTTTTCCCTCCTTCCTTTCTGAGCTGAGGGTCCAGTCTCGGTGCCAGAGATGCGACCACTACAACTTATCCCTGGTAGGTCGTCCCCACCAACAGTATCCAAAGTGGTATACTTACTATTGGTGGGAATGGCCACAGGGGTGCTCTGCTCCCCTTCCCTCTCCTGACAGTCACCCAGCTACCTGCCTCTTGACTTTTAGGGTTGAATATCTCCCTGAAACTACTGTCTATTTCTGCCTCTGCCTCACAAATGATCCGAAGTTCATCCAGCTCCAGCTCCGGTTCCCTAACTCGGTTTGTCAGGAGCTGCAGCTGGATGCACCTTTTGCAGGTGTAGTCATCAGGGACAATAGTGCTCGCCCTGACTTCCCACATACTGCATACGGAGCACTCGACTGCCCTAACTGCTGCCTCCATTACCTACTCCCAAGTTAATTAAATTACTTAAAGGAACTTACCTGGCCTTACCTCACTGGGAGCAAGCTCGTCCTCAGCCTCTGCTTGCCAAAGCCTCTCAAGCCATAGCCTCAAAGCTCCACTCCTATCCTGAGCCACTCACACACTGGCCGCTCCTCTTCAGTTACCCCTCCTTTTATTTGTCCCTGCCAATTATCTCAAGTACTCACTCCCGCTAATCAACTAATCAACATTCTGTTTAATCCTTCAGTTGTCCTCCATGCTCCTTTTAAAGCACACTCATCTCAGCTCCTCAGCTGCTTCCCAGCACTCAGCATTCTCCCGAGCCCCTCGCTCCTCCTCCTGCTGTGATGGTCCTGCGATTATATTTGTGAAATACTGTACTGTTTTTAATACATGTTGATTTGCATTACATACCTGTCCCTTGTTTTACCTATTTCTTCATTGTTCTTTTTATTTTCTTGATGTCCCTTTTACTGTATACCTTCCTGTTCAATTTTACTTGGCTACTGTTCTATATATCATCTTCAGCGGTCAGTACTAAATTGCGGTCATTGCAGCTGTGAAACAGCAGCTCTGTTGGCTGTGCCCCTCTACTCCTTCACTTGCTGAAATTTGGCATATTACAGTTAGTTGCCCTAGGACTAAGATTCATCTTTAGCAGAGTTTTAGTTATGTTGGCGCTAATGGAAGGTAAGTGAAAGGGAAAATAATGGTGAGACCATCAGCATTCACTGATGTTCAGATAAACACTGAAATCAGGAGGTTGTTGTCCAGGTTATTTAATCTCTCCAGTAGCTTCACACCATTTAGCATTGAAAGAGAATAATGGGGTGGTTATTGTACTGATATAGTAGATACTAACCAATCTCATCGAAAAGTAGTGGATTTCTCCTTTAATATAATACTGTATATTTTTAATGACATTTCAAGTCTTAAATATAAATAAATTATTTCCCTGGCACGATAATCATCTTTGTTACATTTGGAGTTACTAAAACAGGAGTACATATATGGAATCTGCACGAGTTAAGATCCCCTCATTCTATACGTTTTTTACAAATCATATCTGAAAAGGGTGTTGTGATTACTGGTCGTCCAATCAACCACCATATTGCTGTGATATATTGTAGCACAAGACTTGACAGGAAGAGGCCATCGCATGAGGGAGATCACGCTCTTCCTTCACTGGACTTTCCCCTCACATAGATGGCAATAAAAATGATAAACACAGAATACAAAACACAAAAATTGGAAGAGTCCAGGCATATTCAGTTCAGCTCAGGTCTAGTTCAGCCTAGCGCTGTGTCGTTCGCTATCTGCAGACCCATGACTCCGGAACCATCCTCCGACAGCACTGAGGAAGAGAGAGACAATTTGAACATAGGGACCTCCTCCAGGTGCAGGAAGTGAGAGGCTGGTAAACAGCACTGAACACCCACCCGCCTCGATGCTTTCATTGGTGAGAAATGTTGTTGATCGTGAGCTGGCACCCTATTCCCAGGCTTTCCGGCCTCCAGGCCTCAAGGAACACCCTCAAAGACAGCAAAGTGCCAAATCGTCCAATTGGCCCAAAAACACACTACTAAAATGCAGATCACAGGCTTCAACAGCAGCAGAACTACACTTGAAAGAAAAAGAAGATTCAAAAGAAATGAAATAATTAGTTTTGTGAACTGTCTGGTGTATGTCGCCTTTGGTCACATTGTTCGCTGGCACCATTTTATTCCGGAAGGCATGAGCTAATCGTAAGTGAGAGGAATATAAAGGCTGATGGTTTTGTAAAGAGAGAAAGATTACAACTAAATAAAGGAAAAAGGAATCCAAGTGTTTTTGTGCATGAATTACAAAAGCAGGCAGGTGGAACAAGTAGTTAGAAAAGGCAAGTGGTACATTGGCTTCAGTGCAAGATAGTTGAAACAGTTTACAATATCGCCAATATTATACTCTGCCACAGGTGAATATCAGTCCAAGGGCAATTAATTGTAAGAGGCCAAATTTGAGCAAGTTAAGGGGTCCCGTGGCACTACTAGTAGAATATAGCTTTGCTCCCATTACTTAAGAAAGAATATAGGAGGCCAGAAGAGCTAATTCCTGGCTTGAGAGAGTTCCCATTAAGAGCAGCTAAAATAATTTGATCTACTCTATATTCCTTGGAGATTATTGAAACATATAAGATCCTTTGGGGACCAAAAGGGTGGATGTTGAGAAGTTTCCACTAATGACAAAGTCCTGAAGAAATTGACACAGTTACAATATTAGGGAGTGGTCATTTAAATGAAGGTGAATGGGCATTTCTCATAGAGGGTGGTGAACCTCTGCAATTTGTTACCCTAGATGCTTGTAGAAGATAGAAATTTGGGGGAATTTGAAAAGGAAGTTGATTAGTTTTTCAGAAAAGGAGAACATCTTGAATGGTGGAGCAGCTATGCCAATACCAATATATATGTCATCGTGTCACACAGGACATAAACAAGCCCTTCACCTCAACATGTCCATGCAGCAATTAAGGATGTATCAACATGATTCACATTTCCTATCTTTCAGCTTGCAGCCTCCTGTTCATGATGCTTCAGTTGTTTATTTACGTACTTTTTAAATGCTGTAATGCAGTATGTCTTTCTGTACTGCTGTTTTCAGGGAACTTTGGACATGTGCACCAAGACCCCATTGTTGCCTAGTACTCACTTAGAGTCCTATCATTAACTGAATATATCCTAGACCTCCCAAAATGCATATTTTTGAGCATTAAAGTCTTAACATTTTTATGACCATCTTACTAATACAGCAATGGTGTTCTCTATCTGAGACTGCCTTCCTCACTATCAACAACACCACAAAATTTAATTCTATCTGCAAACTTCCTAGATTTACATCCATAATGTTAAGAAAACAGTGAGAGTTCAGCACCAATCCACGTAGCACACCATTGGTCGCTGACTTCCAATTATAAAGACAACACTCAGCATCCTGTCTGCCTCTCATCACCAAGCCAGCTTAAAGATCCACGTTGCTAAATTGCCTCAGATCTCACATGAAACCTTGTCAAAAGTCTTCCTGAAGCCCATCTGGTACAATGGTATTAACCTCACCAAAACAATTAGTCGCCTCTTTGAAAAATTTATAACCATATTAGTCAGACAAGTTCTGCTTAGTACAACTTTAAAGTTTCAACAAGTGGTTTTGTCTAATCTTTTGCTTTTTTTTTGTTCTTTTCTCATTTTCCCACTCTTTATTCCTAAAACTAATGTTTCTTGCAAAGATCCAGTTTCGTAGGGAGTACTGCCAATGCATGGTCTGTTCTTGTGAACTCTTCAACTTGAAGTGATAGTAATATCATATCTGTTTCTCTTATAAAGTATTCCCTGTTAATTTAAGCCATTCCAGAATGAATAGCATTAGGTATTGAAGGCTGTTTATCTCCACCCTACATTTTGGTAATCCTGGCTCCTGCTTTGCTTAATACTGATGAGCTGGGTTTTAGAATTTAATTACAAGCAAGTGACCATTTACTGGTGGTTAACAAAACAAGGAATACAACTAAATACTTTACTACTAACTCTTTTTCTGTATAAAATTATGGTAAATGATCACTGCAAACAATAAAAAAGGTGAGTGAAGATGAGGCTGAGTTGAGGGTCGAAGCGTGTGGGTGTGAGGCAAAGTCAGGGTGAGCAGAGTGGAAGAGAGGCAGATTCAAAGCCTGTCCACCTAAACCAAGAGCAAGGTTCGATTGGTCTAAGCACCAGGATAATTTGGAAAGGGTGTGTACGGGCTGAAACGTGGGAGTGGGGTCCAGGCCCAGAGTGTATTGATGTTACTTGGTCTTAGAGCAAGGAATGACCCGATAACTGGCCGATTTAAACACCAGGCCAGATGGACTGAAAAGGCAGGTTCTGCCCGCCGATCCATGACGTTTGCTCTATGCTGCGCTAAGGCTGTGGCCTGCTCCTGCTGCCTGGGGCTCCACGATGTTTACTCCGTTCTGTGCTGAACTGAGGTTCAGGCTGTGGCCTGCTCCTGCTGCCTGGGGCTCCACGATGTTTACTCCGTTCTGTGCTGAACTGAGGTTCAGGCTGTGGCCTGCTCCTGCTGCCTGGGGCTCCACGATGTTTACTCCGTTCTGTGCTGAACTGAGGTTCAGGCTGTGGCCTGCTCCATCAGCTGCAGGCTTAGTGTCTGTGGGCTCCGTGATGTTTGCTCGTCTCTGCGCTGAACATATGCTTGGGCTGTATTACCTGGAGTTCAGGAGAATGGGGGGGATGGAAGAATTGGATCAGCCCAGGATTGAATGGTGGAGCAAACTCAATGGGCCGAATGGCCTATTTCTGCTCCTATATCTTATGGTCTTAATTATAGATGCTGAGGCTCTGGGCTACTCTGGGTTTTGTGTCTAAGGCCTCACTTTTGTTCTGAATGCTGTTTGCTTACTTTTATTGTTGGCATGGTATGTTTTTTTTTGCTCTGCACATTGAGTGTTTGATGGTTTTTTTTTTAATATTTGGGTTATTTTGGGTTTCTTTGTTTTGTGGCATCCTGAAAGGAGATGATTGCCAAGATTGTATAATGTATACATTGATAATAAATGCACTTTGAACTTTAAAGTGGTGTCCAGTTGTCAGAAGTCTCATGGTGCAGAATCTACTCACCTAAATCTGTTTGCCACTTTTTTAAAAAACATATTGGAGTCCAGTTTTCCATGTTCACTTTAAATTCATCAGGATTTGTTTTAAGATTCTCTTGAGATTGCTTAGTTTACTGGGAAATTTACTGTACCATTGTGTAACATCAAAAAAGATGTAAATTAAAACTGTATTGGCATATTAATATGATGATATAATATTGAAATTTTAACTAAATATATAAGTTGTTTTTCGAGCCCTTGTACCACCCAACTAAGTTGAAGAACTGTTTAGTGTTAAGCTTTGTGTATGATGTATAGATTACAAGTATTTCCTGGTACTGTAAGTCTGTTTGCTCTTTGTGGCTATATCAAAAACATAACCTTCTTAAAAGGATTAGTTGTTTAAATTCAGGTTTGGTTAACGGCCTTAAATTTTGAACAGGTATTTGAATATAATCCTGGAAGTGAATCAATATAATCCACATCAGTTGAATTGATAGGCTTCTGCAACAAAAGCCGTGCAGTCTCTCTTAAATCTATTCCTTTTTATAGCAGAGATGGATCTAAAGCCTAAATAAGTTTTCTTTTTACAGCTTTTAAAAGCATATGACATTAGTGATGAAGGTTAAAAAGCAAAATGAGTAGCACTATCATGGAGCAAGCACTGCTATCTTTATACAAGGCATTTCTAAAATTCATTATATAACATTATAAAATATGACATGATCATGGGTAATTATAAACAGAGTATAATTGTAAAACTTAGTCATATACCTGTAAATCTAAATAATAGTTGTGTACTTTTATGGCAGTGATATTTAAAACATCTCATTTCTTATCCAATAAATGAAATATTGAGAACATTTTACAAGTTTGGAAGATCTCAAAGTGGTTTTGGTATCTCTTGAAGTATAACCACAATTGTAGGAAACATAGCAAACACTTTGCAGGCAAGAAACTTTGCATGACAATAGGTTGATATTAACTGGGAAATATAATGTAGTCACGTTTATCAAGGAATAAATACAAATCAGCACTCCAATAAACTGGGTTATAAATGTTTATTTTTGTTTGTTGTATGGTAGTGAATTATTTAATTTATTATGAAAACAAAGGAATGTAAATTGAGTAGGTGATTTAATCAGGTTGCTTAAATGGTATTGTTTTTAACATGGATGACAACTGACATGGACTCCATGTTTCTAAGATTCTTTTTGATACCTTCCACAACCAGATCAGAAATGTAAGTCTAACATGTACCTGTACAACCACTTACAGTCTCATTTAAAGAGGTTCATAATAAATTTTGCCCTAATTTTTATATCAGATGTTTATCGCTTTTGTTGCTGAAGATGCCTCTTCTGCAGTCTCAAGACTGTTATTTCAAATGCCAAATATAGAAATAGCAGTCACAATTCAAATATTTGATGTTACTGAGGCTCAAAGGCAGACAATACAGTGGCTATAAAAAGTAGTCACCCCCCCCCCCCCCTTGGAAGTTTATGTTTTATTGTTTTACCATATTGAATCACAGTGATTTAATTTGGCTTTTTTTTATACCGATCAACTGAAAAAAGGTCTTTCATGTCAAAGTGAAAACAGATGTCTTCAAAGTGATCTAAATTAATTTCAATTATAAAATACAAAATAATTGATTGCATAATTACTCACCCCCTTCATGTCAGATTTTGTAGATGCACCTTTGGCAGCAATTACAGCCTGGAGTCTATGTGGTTAGATGTCTATCAGCTTTGCACACCTGAACACTGCAATTTTTCCCCCCATTCTTTATAAAACTGCTCAAGTTCTGTAAGATTGCAAGGGGATCGTGAATGAATGGCCCTTTTCAAGTCACAAATTCTCATTTGGATTGAGGTCTGGATTCTTACTTGGCTACTCCAAGACCTGGTTGTTTTTAAGCCTCTCCTGTGTAGCTTTGGCTTTATGCTTGGGGTCATTGTCTTGCCAGAAAATAAATCTTCTCCCAAATCGCTGTTCTCTTGAAGACTGCATCTGGTTTTCCCTGTAGTTTGCACATTCATTTTGCCCTCTACCTCACAAGCCTTCCAGGGCCTGCTACAGTGAAGCATCCCCACAGCAGCTTCATGATAGGGATGGTGTGTTTTTGATGATGCGTGGTGTTTAGCTTACACTAAACAGTGTTTAGTCTGATGGCCAAAAACCTCAATTTTGGTTTCAAATGACTATTAAACCTTATTCCATCTGACTTCGGAGTCACCCACACTGCTTCTGGCAAACTCTAGCCGAGATTCATGTGATTTTTTTTCCAACATTGGCTTCCACTTTGCCACTCTTCCATTAAGTTGTCACTATCCAGAGACAGAGAAGCAGTTTCAGTGACAGGTTACTATCGATGCAATGCTCCTCAGACAGGATGAAGAGGTCAATACTCCCCAATGCCATTAGGCTTTACAATTCTACCGCCAGGACTTAAGAACTTTTTAAAAGCTATTATTAATGCTTTTTGAGACGGTGATTTAGATGCATATCATATTTTTTTTTTACTGAGTTAAGTATTGTATGTAATTAGTTTTTGCTACAACAAGTGTATGGGACATTGGAAAAAAAAGTTGAATTTCCCCATGGGGATGAATAAAGTATCTATCTATCTATCTATCTATCTATCTATCTATCTATCTATCTATCTATCTAGTGAAATATCTGGGCAACAGTTGTTGAATGCACAGTCTCCCATCTCAGCTACTACAGTTGGAACTCCTCCAGAGTTATCAATAGGTCTTTTGGTGGACTCCCTCACTAGTCCCCTTCTTACACAGTCATTCAATTTTTGAGGATGGCCTGCTCTAGGCATGTTTACAACTGTACCATATTCTTTCCGTTTCTTGATGATTTACATAACTGTACTCCAAGGGATATTCAGTGACTTGGAAATTTTCTTGTATCCATCTCCTGACTTGTGCTTTTCAGTTACCTTTTCATAGAGTTGTTTGGAGTGTTCTTTTGTTTTCATGGCGTAGCTTTAACCAGGACACTGACTCGCCCACAGTTGGACTTTCCAGACACAGGTGTATTTTTATTACGATCAATTGAAACACTTTGACTGCACATGATGATCTCTATTTAACTAGTTATGTGACTTCTAAAACCAATTGTCTGCACCAGTAATGATTTGGTGTATCATATTAAAGGAGTTGAATACTTATGCAGTCAATTATTTCATGTTTATATTTGTAATTAATTTAGATCACTTTGTGGTGATCTGTTTTCACTTAGATACAAGAGTCTTTTTCTCTTGATCTATGTATATCATGCAATCCCAAATTGATACTTGAAGCTTAATAACTGTTAATGAATGTCCATCAACTATGTCCGGAAAGTTAAGAATTCAAAGTTCTAAGTGTCATTCCTTCTGGTTGTGATCTGTTACTGGAGAAATGTTCATTTCATCTTCCTGCTTTTCCATTACCTCTTTCATTCTATTCCCTTTTAACTTAAACATTATTTCCCCATAAATTAAAAAAAGGCTTCACATTGAAATTCTGAAGTAATTCAGAAAACACTGTAAATCCTCAGCTTAGCAGGTAGCATTCTTGGAGAATCTGAGTTAAACTCAGTATAAACTCAGGAGGGATTAAGGAGGGAAGAGTTGATACACTTCAATAGTTTCAGGTACTGCAGGAGATCTGGAACTGCAAGAGGAGAAGTAAGCTGCTACCTAGCCTGCTGTGTTCCACCAGCATTTTGTGTGTGTTGTTTGAATTACCAGCATCTGCAGATTTCCTCGTGTTTGCTCCTTATTCACTGACAACTTGCATCATGCATCATTCTTCACTCTGAAGTGAACTTAGTATTAATGAAGGCATCTTTGGCAATCCTGAGAACAGTGTGAGCCGATGACAGGGAATTATTCTCTTCACATTTGTCCTCTTCTTCACTATTGTCCACATATGTATAACCTACACCTTGTTCTTTGAGTAGGGAGCTGTAACAAATCTGCTGTGTAGACCTTGGCTGGTGTAAATTGAGTGTGCTGTCAGATTTTTGTCAGCAGCTTGAGCATGTTTTCAGCATGCTGATGGCTTGTTCAATCAATGAACTTGTGATATTATGATATTCTTTGTGACACTGTTGATTTACAGCTTGGGCTTCAATGGGTATCATCCGTCAAGTCTGAAGCGACCATCCCTTGTCTCCTTGCTTGCAGCCTAGGTGCTTTCGGCTATTATTCTGCTTGAAATTGCTTTTATGCAAAGTAATACATGTTCAAATAAAAGAAAATTTATAGGAAAGGTGGAAAAAGAGTAACAGGAGGTCTGTGATAGGGGAAAAGCAGAAATAATAAAGTATTTTAAAAAAAAGGTTTTTCAGATTCAGATTCAGTTTATTGTCATTTAGAGACCACAAATGCAATGCAGTTAAAAAATGAGACAATGTTCCTCCAGAATGATATCACAAAAGCACATGACAAAACAGACTACACCAGAAAATCCACGTAACGTTTGGCAATCCCCAATCCAGAGTCCGGAGAGGCTACTGCGTATTAATATTGCGCTACCATCTTAGTGCGTTCCCTGGAAAGGAGCTCCAAATCCACCAGACAAAACAAGACCAAAAACTAAAGCTACAAGACCTGCACAAAACCACATAGTTACAACATATAGTTACAACAGTGCAAATAATAGTATAATTGATTAAAAAAAAGACAGATAATGGGCACAGTAAAAATAGTCCAAAGATGTTAAAAGACTATAAGTTTGAAAGAAACCACCACACAGTTTCCACAAGTTCTCAAGGTCCCGATTGACTCGTCATCCCATACAGGCGGCAGAAGGGAATACCCCCGCTATGGACTTCCATGGCGCCGGACTCAGCCTCACAGACGCAGCACACAATGAAAGCTCCTATACAGTGAAAGGGAGATTTTAAAAGAGATGGCTGGCACAGACAGGTTGAGCTGAAGCATCTGATTTTGTGCTGATTGAGTCAAAGGTAAGAAACAAATGACGGGTATAAAAGGAAGTAGGCTAGTGAACATTAATATTTGAAAGTTTTGAATTCCACGCTGTATCCAAGTAGCTTCGTAATCCCTGATTGAAAGGTGATTTATTGTTCCTCGAGATTAAATCAAACTTCAATGAAACACAAAGACAGGAAAAAAATCCAGAGTGACTCATCAGGGCAGCCAGGAATTTTAGAAAGGTAAAAGGGAAACATACTGAATATTTACAGTACCCTTCATCAGATCTGGAAAAGTCTTGGACAGATCAGAATTTGCAGTGAAGAGCAAGTTGCCTGTCTTGCTGTTGACCATCAAACAAAGTTGGTACAAGCAAAATTGGTACATAACATGCTGTATTGCTGAGCCTACTGATGTCCCATCTCCACGGCCAGTTTGTTCTCAATGCTGTTCAATAAACTCAACTTAAAGGAGCACAGCTTTCACTGAGGCAATATATAGTCTATTGGACTCTACACGAGTTCAATTTCAGAACTGTACCATAGTGTTTGTTTTGTAAAAATGGATTCTGTTGTTAATTAATTCTATTATTCAATCTTCACAAACCTATTTTGCCCTTCCAGCACAGCAGCCGATCCGGTTCTCCCCTTCAAACCCACTCTGCCTTTCCAGACAACCTCTCTCTAATTCCCAGCATTTCCCCTGCCAATTCTGGTTGCTTAAATATTTGGTTCCATTTTCAATATCAGGACATCAATCTGAATGGTTAATTCATTTTATTGTTTCTACATATGCTGTCTGATTGGATGAATATTTCTAACATATACTGTTTATACTGTAGATTTCTGGAATTTGCATTATTTTGAAAATGTCACCCACAAATTACTATTACTGTGTTCTTGATTTCTTTCATAGAAATATCTTTTTGTTTCTTTGCAGATCAAAAATATGGAAAATTCTGCAGCATTAGGAGTACTGGTTTATGTAAGTCATGGGAAAGCACTTCAGGATATGAACTGTGAAGGAAGTGAATGCTTCACCCCCATAAGCATACCAGCTTCAATGATACATTTTCAGAAAGATGTGATTGATTCATTAAGGTAAATTTATTATTTTTCTTGGCCTCTTAACATTAGAGTTATAAATTTATATGATGGCTGCAGAAAACTGTAGAAATGGCTTGCTTTTTTTCATTGAATCTTTATGAAACATGAGCCAGTCAGTTCATCATTCTGTTCCAGCCAAAATGAGTGACCCACTATTGTCCCACTTTCTTACAATAAGTCCTTTGACTTGAAGGCTACGGCTCGTCAGTGACACATCCATGTATCTCTTCAAATGTAATGAGGGATCCTGCTTGGCTTTCTTTTCCCCCAGAGTCTTTTTTAATGGAATATGACAATGGTCCATTTTTTAAATTAGTACTAACGCAATAGAAGAATTGCTTTCAGTAATGCTGGCCCCGTATTTCTAATTTCTGTGAGTCTCTAAACATAAAAAGTGGCTTTATGATTTGAATGTGGAACAGTAATGTTGCATGGTTGTCAGTCTCTTTAAAACAGATGCAATATAAATGCAACTTTAAAAACACTGGACTTTGTGTTTTAATTCATATTTATTACATTAAAATTGATAAAAATTGTCAGTACAAGAAGCAATTTAACTTGCCATATCCATGTAATTAAAAATGACAGTGTTTAGCTTTCTTTCACGTATTAGTTCTTGCCGTATAGATTTGTGTCAAGTGCTTCTCCAGATACCTTTGAATTGTGATAAGAGATTTTGCCTCCACAACCCTTTCTAATGGTAAATTCAAGACCTTTATTCTTTTTGGGTGGAAGTCTTCAATTCACCCCTTATCTCTCCACCAGTAAACTTAAACCTGAGTCCCCTATGAGATATAGGTCATTCCTATTCATTCCAGGTCTCTTCATGTTTATGCACCTTAATCAAATTTTGCCTGCATCTCTTTTCTTCCAAAGAAAGCAGTTCCAGCCTAGTCGGTTCATCCCTTATGACTACATAATTACATTAGTGGGTGCTGCCAAATTGGAGGTTTATAACGCATACTGAGCAGGACTGCGGCGAAGTACTGGAGGACACAAAGGAACATGCAAATGATCATATAATTGTCAAATGAAATTCAAAATAGCATATTTTGGAAGGAAGTCTTCTTGAAAGGTGTGAGTCCAGTATGGCAAAAGAGCAGAGGAATTTTTGAGACAAAGTCATGGAGTAATAGAGTCATAGAGCACAGACATAGGCCTTTGGCCCAACTCATCCATGACAACCAAGATACCTATCCAGACTACCATTTACTAGTGTTTGACCCACATCCCTCTAGACCTTTCCTTCCCTTGCACCTGTCAAAATGTCTTTTAAATATTGGTATTGTACCTGCCTCTGCAGCTTCCTCTGACAGTTTATTCCATATGCCCACCATCCTCATTGTGAAATATATTCCCCTCAGATCCCTTCAAAATCTTTCCCACTCATTTTAAATCTATGCCCTCTAGTTTCAGGCTCTCCCACCCTAGGAAAAGGACTGTGACCATTCACCTTACTTGTGCACCTGATGATTTTATGTACATCTATAAGGTCACCCTCAGCTTCCTACACTCTAAGGAAAATAAGTCCCAGCCTCCTGGACTCTCCTTAGAGCTCAAACCATCCAGTCCCAGTAACATCCCCGTGAATTGTTACCACACCCTTTCAGGCTTTCAGACATCTGAAAGTCAACAATCACTAAAAAGCTATTAGTTTGCAAGATACTGTATATATAAAGGTAAAACACTGCTATTTATTTCTAGAGTGAGTAGGGAAGTTATGTTAGTCTATATTAAACTTTGGTTAGATCACACAGATTGTTGTTGGTCCACAGGAGATGGGATATTGACGAGGGCTCTGCAGAGATTTACAGGAATAAGTCAAAATGCAAGAAAGGATGGTGAGGTCGCTTCTCTTATGATGAGGGTTTTGAAATTATGAAAGATATTGATAAAACGTGGATTCAGGGAATATGCTTCCACTTGTGAAGAAGAAATGGTTATTTAAACTGTAGGGGATTTGGTTCTCATGAATAAAGATGAAAAATGTGGAATTTTCTATTTGGAGTGAATAAAGGAAATAATAGAGAATAGTGTTTCTCAATATTTTCAGTACCTGCAACCGGTTGGCTACCTTCCCAAATTGATGTGGACCTTGTTAAAGCAGCAGGCCATTTTTGTCTTTTTTTTAGTGCTCAATTTATTCCTGTAAAAATAAATGAATAACAGTATTTACACCAAACTTTAATTAAATTGAATAATGCAAAATTCAACTTATTTAGTATTGTGCACCTTGGTCCAGAGAAACACTCTTTAGTTTGATGGTATACATCTTTACGGTTGAAATAACAATAAGCTTGGACTTGAATTGACTTGTGTTAAATATGCTAAATAGCTCAGGGACTTAATGAATGTCGGACCTTTGTAGGCAACTATAAGACCGTAAAACACAGGAACAGAATTAGGCCATTTGGCCCATCAAGTCTGCTCTGCCATTCAATCATGGCTAATCCTTTTTGTCCCACCCCCAGCCCCGCTCCCAGGCCTTCTCTCTGTAACCTTTGATGCCCTGTCCAATCAACAACCTATCAAACTCTGCGTTAAATACACCCAATGACTTGGCCTCCACAGCTGCCTGTGGGAATAAATTCCACAAAATCAACGCCCTCTGGCTAAAGAAATTTCTTTGCATCCCTGTTTTAGATGGATGCCCCTCTATCCTGAGGCTGTGCCCTCTTGTCCTAGACTCCCCAACAATGGGAAACATCCTTTCCACATCTATCATATCTAGGGCCTTTCAACATTCTAAAGTTTTCAATTAAATTCCCCCTCCTCCTTCTAAATTCCAGTGAGTACAGATAACCTTTTATCTTCCAGCATGTGATAACCTTTTCATCCCTGGAATCATCCTTGTGAACCGTTACTGAAACCTCTACATGTCAGCATATCATATCCTTTCTTAGGTGAGGAGCCCAAAACTGTTGACAATACTCAAGGTGAGGCCTCACCAGTGCCTTGTAAAGCCTCAGCATCACATTCCTGCTCTTGTATTCTGGACCTCTTGAAATGAATGCCAACATGGCATTTGTCTTCCTCACCACCAATTCTACCTGCAAATTAACCTTTAGGTTGTTCTGCACAAGGACTCCCCAAGTCCCTCTGCATCTCAGATTCCTGTATTTTCTCTCCATTTAGAAAATAGTCTGCACATTGATTTCTACTACCAAAGTGCATTTTCCAACATTGTATTTCATTTGCCACATTCTTGCCCATTCTTCTGATCTAAATCCTTCTGTAGCCTACCTGTTTCCTCAATACTACCTGCTCCTCCACCAATCTTCTATCATCTGCAAACATGGCAACAAAGCCATCTATACCATCATCTAAGTCATTGATATACAGCATAAAAAGAAGCAGTCCCAACACTGACCCCTGTGGAACACCATTAGTCACTGGCAGCCAACCAGAAAAGGATCCTTTTATTTCCACTCGCTGCCTCCTACCATGAACCAATGCTCCAACCATGCCAGTAACTCTCTTGTAATACCATGGGCCCTTAACTTGGTAAGCAGCCTCATGTGTAGTGCATTGTAAAAGGCTTCCTGAAAGTCCAAATATACAACATCCACTGAATCCCCTTTATCTATCCGACTTGTAATCTCCTCAAAGAATTCCAACAGTTTTGTCAGCAAAATTTTCTCTTAAGGACTTTGTTCTACCTTGTTCTATGTCACCAAGTACTCCATAACCTCATCCTTAACAACTGACTCCATCATCTTCCCAACCATTGAGGTCAGGCTAACTGGTCTATAATTTCCTTTCTGCTGCCTTCCTTCTTTCTTAAAGAGTGGAGTGACATTTGCAATTTTCCAGTCTTCTGACATTATGCCAGAGTCCAACGATTTTGGAAAGATCATTACTAATGCCTCCATAATCTCTACCATTACCTCTTTCAGAACCCTAGAGTGTAGTTCATCTGGCCTGGGTGACTTTTGTATCCTTGCTTCTTTCAGCTTTTTGAGTACCCTCTCCCTTGTAATAGTAACTGCACTCACTTCTCTTCCCTCACACCCTTAAGCATTTGGCATACTGCTAGTGACTTCCACAGTGAAGACTGTTGCAAAATACTCATTTAGTTCATCTGCCATCTTTGTCCCCCATTAATATTTCTCTGGCCTCATTTTCAAGGAGCCCCATATCCACTCTCAGCTTTTTTTATTTGTTACATATTTAAAAAAAGCTTTTACTACCCACTTTGATACCCACTTTACTACCCACAGGTTTGCAGACAATACATAGACAGGTGGAGGGGCAGATAGTGTTGAGGAAACAGGGAGTCTGCAGAAGGATTTGGACTGATTAAGAGAATGAGCAAAAACGTTGCAGGTGGAATACAGTGTAGGGAAGTGTAGGGTCATGCACTTTTGTATAAGGAATAAAGGCTTAGACTATTTTCTAAACGGTGTGCACATTTAGAAATCGGAGGTGCAGTGTGACATGGGAATCCTCGTGCAGGATTCCCTAAAGATTAAGTTGCAGATTTAGTTGGTGGTAAGGAAGGCAAATGTAATGTTACCATTCATTTCAAGAGGATGAGAATACACAAGTATATAATGCTGAGGCTTTATATGGTGTTGATCAGACAGCACTGCAGTGTTAGCAGCAGTTTTGGGCCCCTAATTTAAGAAAGATTGTGTTGGCATGAGAGGGGATCCAGGGAAGGTTCTCAAGAATGATGCTGGGAACAAATGGGTTAATGTATCTGAAGCATTTGATGGCTCTGGGCTTGTACTCTCTAGAGTTTAGAGGAATGAGGGACCTCATTGAAACCTATTGAATATTGAAAGTCCTAAATGGAGTGGAGAAGATGTTTCCTATTGTGGGTGAGTCTAGGACCAGAGGGCACAGCCTCATAATAGAACAGAGAAGAGGAGGAATTGTTAGACAGACGGCAGTGAATTTGTGGAATTCATTGCTACAGACAGCTGTGGAGGCCAAGTTGTTGGATATACTTAAATCTGTTGAAAGTTTTTGGATTAGTAAGTGTGTCAAAGGTTAGAAGGAGAAGGCAGACAAATAGGGTTGTGAGGGATAATAAATCAGCCATGATGGAATGGCAGAGCAGGCTCAATGGGCCAAATAACTAATTTTGTTCCTTGGTCTAATGGTTTTATCTAACTCCATTTTTTTTCTTCAGTGAGATTGCCCTGATTTATTTCCACAATCTTCTATCCATTTATAATCCAGTGAAGTCTTTTGTTTAACCTTCTCCTGTACTAATAGCACTGAACATATTATTGGCCACTTTTTCCCCATCAACATTCTATAACTAAGTAATTTTAATCTCTGTTTGTGGAGGTCAGCTGTCACGTACACTCAGTAACCACTTTATTAGTTACGCCTATATACCCAATGCAAATGTCTAATCCCCCAATCATTTTGCAGCAACTCAATGCGTAAATCCATGCTGACATGGTCAAGATATTCAGGCCACACATCAAAATGGGGGCAGAAATGTGATCCAAATGATTTTGACCAAGGAATATTAGGGACTAGACGCGGTGGTTTGAGTAGCTCAGAAACTACTGATTTGGGATTTTCATACAACAGAGTGTACAGAGAATGGTGCAAAAAACAGAAAATATAAAGTTAGTGGCAGTTCTGTGGGCAAAAGTGCCTCGTTAATTAGAGATTTCAAAGGAGAATTGTTAGACTGGTTCAAGCTGACAGGAAGGCGACATTTACTCAAATTACTAGGTATTTTAACAATGGTGTGCAGAAGAGTATCTCTGAACACACAACACATCAAACTTTTATTAGCTACCTCTTATACCTAGTAAAGTGGCCACTGAGTGTATGCTGACAACATCTCCTACTTCTTTTCTAGGTCTCTTAGTATTCACCTGCCCTTGCTACAGAGTTTAACCAATATACACTTCTAGATGCATTGTCTTTGACTTGTCTTTCAAACTCCATATATTAGGGAGTGGTTTTATTGCTCCAACTCCCTCTGCACAACAGACTTCCCTGGACGTTGAAGGTGAACTAGAGAGTTGGGCTCCTAACCTTCCACCAGACTCCTTGTGAGTTTTTAATTCTGTGTACACTTCCTTAAGTAGGCAATTAAATTACAATCACAAACAAGAGAAAAATCTGCAGATGCTAGAAATCTGAGCAACAAAATGCTGGAAGAACTCAGCAGGCCAGGCAGCCTCGATGGAAAAAAGCATAGTTGACGTTTCGGGCTGAAACCCTTTGGTGGTTCTGGAGAGAAAAGCTGAGGATCTACCTTTCCTAGATGCTGCCTGACCTGATGAGTTCCTCCAGCATATTACATGTGTTGCTCTTAATTAAATTCCAATATTACCCACCTCTCATGATTGAAAGCATGTAGTGCTGATATTCTTACCTCTGACTGTGCCTACTTTAATGCCTCACTGGGCAGCCTTATGTGCAAAACTTTTTATTTTTTTATGCTGTTAGTAGTGTAATTAACTAATAGTTCCCAGCATCTCACATTCAAAATTCTTGCTTTTCCATTTAATTCCTTACTGTCTTGCCCTCCTTTTTCTGTAACCAGCTCCAATTCAGAATCAGAATCAGGTTGATTATCATTGGCATGTGATGTGAAATTTGTTGTTCTCCTCCTCTATTTCTGCTTCCTCCCTTGTCCCCCTCCCTAATATTCAACCTCTGTCAAATGCTTGGTTACATATTCAAATATTTTTCTCTTCTGGTACTGCACTAATTTTTGTCTGATTGCAGAGTGCTTTAGGATATTTCCACTATTAAAGACTCTGTGCAAATACAAATTGCTATTATTAGCATTCATGTTTCAGCATCTTTTTGAAGACCTCGGGGAACCGGTACTTTTATCTGGCTGCTGAGTGCTTTCTCCTTTGTGACTTTTGTTAGGTAAGGAGAGCCTGTTTCCCCCCTTTCCCTTTCTTCCAACAGTCTGATGAAATTATTCTGTATTGCTGTCTCAGTTTCATGCCTTTTTGTTATTTTTGATTTATATGCAGACTGTTTCTATTCAATTAGTCTTCCATTCTCCCTCAGGTGAATATGTTAATTTTAAAGGTATTATTACACCCTGACCATGCAAACAGTCACAAATTTAACCTCTCTCCTACTGGTGGAAACATTATAATGTCCCCTTTAATATTACATTTAACCTTTCCTTAATTGGGACTGATCTTATTTTAATACTTAGTCAACACGTACCATCCTTTCTGACAGTTCCTGTGTGAACAATCCTTTATGCTACCAGTGTCACATTAATGAACTCACTATAGCTCTATGGCTAGGTGGTGCTTCCTGGTTTTCTAGGTATAGCTACTACTAGGAGATTGCAATATTATATACAAGATTTCCCAAGATATTTTCACAGACCATTGTAATATGGTCCATTTATACATCAGAATAAGATTCAAGCAGGCAAATGGCATTGTAGAAACTTGCATTAATCTAGTGACACCAGTTGAAATAGTATTGTCACAGTCTCCAATATCACTTCTTTAGAGAATCCTCACAGAGGTTCAAAAGAGCAATAGGTTCAAAGAGATGCAACTAAAATTTCAAGAAGTTTCAAAAAGGTGATATGGTGTCAGGTGCTGGAGACTCCTGTGGATTCTTGTATATGTGGACTTCTCTAGATTACCTACCACATTTGATCCAGACTTTAGCTGTACTGTTAACATTAATTCACAACAGTCCTCCACTAATATTTTCCATCATATGGAATACAAGGCCCTGATATTTCAGGTGAGGATGGAACCTCTTTGAGGAGGGTAGGAGGTTATTGAAACCTTGAAATTTAGAGAAAATTGTTCCTATTTGTTCACATAGCTCAGATCTTTCAAGCAAAGTTATCGTGATATTTGTTGTTTTTCTTTTAAGAATATTCTGCTCCATAATAAAACAGTTAATTCTAAGATTAAATTTAAAGACTGACCAGTGCAAAAGTTGTTAGTGATTTCAACCAGTCACTAGCTAAGGAATATCTAGCATCGGTCAGTATTAATATTCTTTGGTCTAACTTCCAAGAGGTCCTTCAAGCAGCAATTGACAAGTATGTCCCCTCTAAAATGAGCTCTTCCAGGTTCAACTTACCATGGGTAAACCTGTCCACCCGGCGTGCGATACGTAGAAAACAAAGACTCTATAAAAACGCTAGGAAATCTGGTCATAATGAAGACTGGCAAAAGTTCAAATCCTCACGCCGACTTATTAATAGAAACATCAGGAAAGCTCACCGTCAGTATGTTAATGAAGTAGGTGAGAGCTTAAATAGTGACAACACCAAACCCTTCTGGAGTTTTATTAAATTTACAAGGCAAGAAGTTTTTGGAATTTCTTCTCTCTCATCCAGGGGCTGCATTGTATCTCTTGCTGCAGACAAAGCACAAGCACTTAACCAGCAGTTTTGCTCTGTGTTTACAAAGGAAAACTTGAATGAACTCCCCACTTTAGACCCCAGCAATATTCCAGACTTGCCAGATCTCATTATATCTGTTAAGAAGCTTCTTAAGGAATTACAGCCTAAGAAAGCACCAGGACCTGATCAAATACCAGCCATGATTCTGAAGAGTTGTGCTTCTAGTCTAGCTCCCGTTTTACAAAAGATGTTCCAGAAGTATATTGATACTGGGACATTACCGGACGATTGGCTGAAAGCGAATGTTGTTCCAATTTATAAGAAGAGCGAGTACACAAATCCGGGAAATTACAAACCGCTTTCACTCACTTCCATCCCTTGTACAATTCTTGAGCATATTATTCATTGTCACATTATGGACCATCCAGACAGACGCAATGTCCTTACTCACCACCAACATGGATTCCGACAGGTCAGATCTTGTGACACACAACTTGCAGGGCAGATCAACGACTTAGCAAAGACCCTTGACAAACAGAAGCCAAGCAGGGTTGATCATACTCGACTTCAACAAGGCATTTAACACGGTCCCCCACCAGAGATTTCTACGTAAGCTTGAACATGTGGGCATTAACAACAGCATTCTACATTGCTTAAACATGTTCCTTACCAACAGATGGCAATGTGTGCTTCTCAAGGGGGCAGAGTCCCCTGAATCTCCAGTAACATCCGGAGTGCCCCAGGGGACCGTGTTGGGACCCTTACTTTTTCTTATTTACATCAACGACTTGCCAAATGTAGTCAAGTCCAAGGTCAGACTCTTTGCAGATGACTGCATAATCTACCATGAGATAAAAAATGACTAAGATGCTCAGCTGCTGCAAAAGGATATTGATTCATTATGTTAATGGGAGTCTCAATGGCAAATGTCCTTCAACCCATCTAAATGTTATGCTATGCATGTCAGTCACAAAGTTAAATCAATCAACACAACATATAACATGAAATGAAAGATTCCTGAACCAGTCACCCACCACCCATATCTTGGTGTTGAAATTAGCAATGATCTTAACTGGGCATGCCACATCAATCAGATTACAGCCAAAGCAAACAAAATACTGGGTATCCTGCGAAGAAACCTCCACTCATTTAGTAAATCCGTCAAGGTCATGGCATATAAGACACTCGTCCGTCCAAAGCTTGAGTATTGCACGGCCATATGGGATCCCCATCAAGCTAACAGTAAGAAGTCCATTGAAAAACTCCAACGCTGTGCTGCTCGCTTTGTGCTAAATGATTACAGCAGGAAATCCAGTGTCACCAACATGTTCTCTAACCAAAACCGACGTACTAAACTACAGTTAATCTCCATTTTCAAAGAAGTTCACAACATCACTCCATCAAACATCCAAATCCATCACAGGGTCAGTTCAACTCGACAACAAACTGGACCTTACATACTGCAAACCCCTTCATTCAACAAGATTTGCTACCAGTACTCCCTCTACCCAAGATCAACAAGAGAGTGGAATTTTCTGCTGCCAGACCTGCGCAGTATTTCTGACATTAATATTTTTAAAGATAGACTCAATCAAATCAATTTAGGGGATCTAGTCAAAAAAGCTCACTTTACAATTTAACTTTCACTCCGTTCACACCGACTGTGTGTTATAACAGCCATCCGGCAGTGCTTGCACAGTACCAAGCAGAAGCAGAAGCAATAAAAAAATGTATGATTGAGAAATGCAGATGTATTAAAGTGTGAATTTGATTAAATAAACGGAGAAGTAAAGTCAGATGTATAGGTATCCAAAATAGTGAAAATACCAACATGAATGGACATAAATCAATATCTGTGTAGGAGATCTGTTAAGCTTGGGCAGTATATGTCTTCATGACATTGTTAAATGTCTTGAAATTACATTTACTGGCACTTTTTGCAGACAAAATATCTATTGTGTTGAAAAATGAGCAAACTTGAAATGGATAAACTGCATAAACCTTAAAAAGAATTAAAGATAACAGAAAGTAAAAATTTTTGGTGATAGAACTTCAGTTAAAATGGTGATGATGGTCTTCAAAACTGGACAGCAGACTAATTACCTTCATTGAAAACCAAGTCAGTGTCATCAGACGCAGTTTGACAAGTGAATTCTTAACATTTCATTTCAACTTCTGTAAAAAGAAGAAACGCCTCAAAGGTTATCAGTAATGTTCTTGTCTTTGTAATTCTGTCCAGGCAAGAGTTGCAGTCCACTCTTGGAATACTGTGTACAGTTTTGGTCACTCTATTAATGGAAATATGAGTTAAACTGGAAAGAGTACAAAAAAGATTT
This sequence comes from Hemitrygon akajei, assembly GCF_048418815.1. Classification (NCBI taxonomy): domain Eukaryota; kingdom Metazoa; phylum Chordata; class Chondrichthyes; order Myliobatiformes; family Dasyatidae; genus Hemitrygon; species Hemitrygon akajei. The sequence goes on from NC_133131.1 coordinate 93,694,599, forward strand.
ATGAGGACTTTGCCAGGATTAGAGGGTCTGGGTTGTAGGGAGAAGTTAGCCAGGCTGGGTCCTTTTTCCTTGGAACGTAAGACAATGGAGGACAGGCTTTTAGAAGTGTTTAAAATTATGAGAGGCATAAATAAGGTGGATGGTAACAGTCTTTTCTCCAGGGTAGGGGTGTCTGAAACTAGGAAGTATAGGGTGAGAGTGAAAAGGGCAACTCTCTTTTTCACAGAGAGTGGCAAGTGTATGGCATAAGTTGGAAAGAAAGTTGTGGCAAATACAACAGTACCGTTGAAGAAGTACTTCGATAGGTGCGTGGAGGGCTGTGGCTTAGATGGACATGGACGAAACACAGGAAATTGGGACTGACTGAGTGTACATGGACTCACTGGGCAGTAGGGCTTGTATCCATGCTGTGTTACTTGATGACTCTAAGAGAAAATAAGTGATGAAGGTTATTGCTAATTGGATATAGAGATACTGCTCAGAAATTATTGGTCTTATATGTTACAGTCATCTACATCAATGTTCCCTTAAGGTCTACGGAATGAAAAAATATTGTTGTGTTGTTTGGCAAAATAATGTGTCTTATCTGACAGTAACATAGTGCCTATCATATTCTGATCTACAGTGTTAGAGGGATTTATTTGAAGGAAGAAAAGTGTTCTATTGAAAATAGACAGGTACTGTATATGAAGGAATGCATTTAAGCCATTTTGCAATTTTCATGCATCTTCGAAAATAAACATGAAACTCATACATATTTTGGATGCAGCCAAGAGTTTTATACAATGTGAGAGTAACAAAATCATCATTACATGTTGTAAAATAGCTTTTTGCCCAATTCTGGAAGGGAGAATTCTAACAAGTACAGCTAAATTGCAAGAAAAGGAATAAATCCATTGCTTAAAAAAATCATGGCATTAAGGGAGATAAGGTACCATGAATTGAGTACTGAAAGTATATAGTAGTTTAGATTTAGATTAGTTTTTCCTCAGAATATCTTTGGGAATGAGAGTATTGTCCCTAAAATAAACAAAGACTTGGAATTTGTATCTGCAATGATGATGAAAATGTAGCATTTGTTGCTTTACTGTTATACTGACAATATTGGAACTCACATGCACAATTACATGTGAAAATAAATTAGCTGCTCTCTGTTGGGGTCTGTTACAGATTTGGGGACTTCCATAGAAGAACGTAGAACAATGTTGTGCTGACCATGTAACCTACTCTAGAAACTGCCTAGAATTTCCCTAGCACATAGCCCTCTATTTTTCTAAGCTCCATGTACCTATCTAAGATGAGTTTAAAAAACCCTATTGTGTCTGCTTCCACCACCGCCGTTGGCAGTGCATTCCACGCACCCACCACTCTCTGTGTGAAAACTTACCCCTGACATTTCCTTGGTACCTATTTCTAAGCACCTTAAAACTATGCCCTCTCATGTTAGCCATTTCAGCCCTGGGAAAAAGCCTCTGGCTATCCACATGATGCCCCTCATCATCTTATACACCTCTATCAGCTTGCCTCTCTCCTTCCGTCGCTCCAAGGAGAAAAGGCCAAGTTCACTCAACCTACTCTCATAAGGTATGCCCTCCATTCCAGGTAACACCCTTATAAATCCCGTTTCATCATGTAATGCTATGATTTCTTTAAGTATGATGTTATTCCTAATCCTAATTATGGTGATGTTGTAAATTTAATAGTAATGTACTGTATTAATTTGATAATGACATGTCAAGAACTTAATGTCCATTCTATGTAAATGTTCAAGTTTAAATTTCTCTGAAGAATCATAAATACCAAAGGGGAAATATTTCCTTTGTAATAGATTACCATGCTTCACCATAAATCTTACATTGTACTTCACAATAACTTCTGTTCTGCAAAAACTGTGAAGCTATTTTATGAATTTATGCTAATGCCGCTCCTTCAACCATCTATCACTGACTGAAGTAAATAGACTGAATATGCAAGGTCACAATTTGATGGCACTATTAAGAAAAATGTTATGAATAGTTACACATTATTTGTTGACAGAAAATGTAATTTGTGGGTTTTCAAGAGTACATTGATTATTATTTGCAGGTCTGTTGGAATCCAGAAGTTGTACGGATATTTATTATTGGATGTATTATTTCATTGTCCAGTACACTGGCATGGGTCCAGAAACAATTTATATCTTGCTGCTCTTCTTTTCAATTAGTCATTTATTTGCAACTACAGATAATTATTATGTATATCAGCTGCCCCAATTAGCCAAAGTTTCATGGAAATAGAAAATATAAAAAAGACAAACTGCAGTTTAGCTGAGTAACAAATTCTGCATTGAAAGAATTATAGAATAAATTAGAACACTACCAATACACTACACTACTAAAAAAAGTGTGTATTAATTGTTATTAATTGAGAAGTTGTGTGATGCCGTGTCTTTTTGATTCACTGTAACTGAACTAAATCAGCACACACGCAGTGCAGATAAGACTTCATACAATGCTTTTGATGATTGCATCCTTCAATTCTTAATTTTCATTGTATCATTCAAGAGGATTGTTGATAACTTCAAGTTCATAGTTCCCAACTTGCTTAAGTAGTGAAATCATTTCAATGTCACTCCCAGCTGTTTCTTACATCTCCAAGAATGCTTGAAACGGGTGAGCAAGGTAGTTCTGAATTGTCTTACTGCTTATTTTTCGCCAATTATCAATAACAATAATCATTGGTTTCTGAACACAAACACACCCATCTGACACTATTTAAAAACTGTTTGCTCTATGCTGAGCAAACGGCATGCACGGCATAGCACAGCTACATAGTTGGGTGCAACACACACACACACACACAAATTTATAGAAAAACTTTTAGAATATTTTCAAGCAAAATAGAACCCAATATTTTCATATATCCAGTGGGCATATTTATTATGCAACATTTTCTTTGGAAAGTCATGTAAGTTTGTATTTGTTGTAAATAATTAATAAAATAAAAGTTGGCTCTGACAGTATGCTATAACTCAAAATAAGTGTAGGCAAGGCAATCCATTAAACAAATTATGCATTCATCTAAAGTGTTGCCATTTACATCATGAACAACTTGATTACCAGACCTAGTTTATGATATTACACAAGCTTCAGTACACCTCAACTGAATGGATAACTTTAGAAAGTACATCACAAGGATGTAAGACTATAAGACATAGGAGCAGAATTAGGATATTCGGCCCATCGAATCTGTTCCGTCATTCCATCATGGCAAATTTATTATCTCTCTCATCCCCATGTTCCTGCCTTCTGCCCTTAACTTTTGATGCCCTTACAAATCAAGAAACTATCAACCTTGGCTTTAAATATACCCTATGACTTGGCCTCCACAGTCATCTGGCCACGAATTCTATAGATTCACCAACTTCTGACTAAAGAAATACCTCCTTATCTCTGTTCTAAAAGGACATCCCTCTATTCTGAGGCTGTATTGTCTTGTCCTAGACTCCTCCACTATAGGAAACATCCTCTCCTCATCTACTCTATCTAGACCTTTCATCATTCAGTAAATTTCATTGAGATTCCACCCCCCCCCCCCCCCCGCCCCCCGTCATTCTTCTAAACTCCAGTGAATATAGGCCTGGAGCCATCAAACACCCTCACATGTTAACCCTTTCATTCTCATGAACGTCCCCTGAACCCTCTCCAATGCCTGCATGTCCATTCTTATTTAAGGGGTCCAAAATCGCTCAGCATACTCCAAGTGTAATCTGACTAATGCCCTATAAAGCCTCAGCATTACATCCTTTCTTTCATATTCTAGTCTTCTTGAAATGAATGATCAATTACCACCAACTCAATGTGCAGGTTAATCTTTAGAGAATTCTGCACAGGGATTCCCAAGTCCCTTTACACCTCTGAATTTCCTCCCCTTTTAGAAAATAGTCTCTACTCCTTTGTTCCTTTAACCAAAGTGCATGACCTTGTCTGCATTTGAAAATAGCAACTGATCCTTAAAACTAGTAGCAGATTTTATTAAATGCCTTTAAAAACTTTCTAAAAGGTTTCTAATGTTACTACTTTTACCATTCATACTATTCCTCTTCCCACCTTGTCTCTTGCTATCCCCTTCTCACAATTCCTCAGTCTCCGCCACATCTGCTCTCAGGATGAGGCTTTTCATTCCAGGACGAAGAAGATGTCTTTCTTTTTTAAACAAAGGGGCTTCCCTTCTTCCACCATCAACTCTGCTCTCAAACGCATCTCTCCCATTTCCCGCACATCTGCCCTCACCCTCATCCGCCCGCCACCCCACTCGGGATAGGGTTCCCCTTGTCCTCACCTACCACCCCACCAGCCTCCAGGTCCAACGTATAATTCTCCGTAACTTCTGCCACCTCCAACGGGATCCCACTACCAAGCACATCTTTCCCTCCCTCCCCCTTTCTGCTTTCCACAGAGATTGCTCCCTACGTGACTCCCTTGTCCACTCATTCCCCCCCATCCCTTCCCACCAATCTCCCTCCTGGCACTTATCCTTGTAAGCGGAACAAGTGCTACACCTGCCCTTACACTTCCTCCCTCACCACCATTCAGGGCCCCAGACAGTCCTTCACCTGTGAGTCGGCTGGTGTGGTATACTGCGTCCGGTGCTCCCGGTGTGGCCTTTTATATATTGGTGAGACCCAATGCAGACTGGGAGACCGTTTCGCTGAACACCTACACTCAGTCCGCCAGAGAAAGCAGGATCTCCCAATGGCCACACATTTTAATTCCACGTCCCGTTCTCATTCTGATATGTCTATCCATGGCCTCCTCTACTGTCAAAATGAATCCACACTCAGGTTGGAGGAACAATACCTTATATACCGGCTGGGTAGCCTCCAACCTGATGGCATGAACATTGACTTCTCTAACTTCCGTTAATGCCCCTCCTCCCCTTCTTACCCCATCCCTGACATATTTAGTTGTTTGCCTGTTCTCCATCTCCCTCTGGTGCTTTCCCTCCCTTCCCCTTTCTTTCTCCTGAGGCCTCTCGTCCCATGATCCTTTCCCTTCTCCAGCTCTGTATCACTTTCGCCAATCACCTTTCCAGCTCTTAGCTTCATCCCACCCCCTCCAGTCTTCTCCTATCATTTTGCATTTCCCCCTCCCCCCACTACTTTCAAACCTCTTACTATCTTTCCTTTCAGTTAGTCCTGACGAAGGGTCTTGGCCCAAAATGTCGACAGTGCTTCTCCTTATAGATGCTGCCTGGCCTGCTGTGTTGCACCAGCATTTTGTGTGTGTTGCTTCTATTATGAGAATTCTATTGTTTTTGAAAACAATGTCAGCATCATTGTGATGCAATTTCCTAGTTTGTTCCTTTTAGATGTGGGAGCTACAGTATCTCTGTCTACCCCATTGAGAGGTTTGACAGTTATGAATAAGGATGCAGTGGTATTTTATTGTAGTTTCTTAGTTTACCTTCATTCTTTCATGTCTTTTGTGGCCATAGTTAATCCAGTACAGGAGACCTACAGGTAGAAAATCAGGAAAGCCCATAGAAGATAGATAAATCGCTTAACATGAAACCAGTTGAAATTCTGCTCTAAAGCACTGGTACAGGTGGAATATTAAAAATCAAAGTGTTACATCATAGTTTTGTATAACTTGTTCAATTACTTTATTATGCAGAAACCATACAAATGTGAATGTGACCCTCCAGCACACTCCCTCGCCTAATTTTTTCTTTGGAATTAACATGGAAAGGAGGTTGGCAGAAATGGGTTGGTTCCTCTATCCATCATTTAATTTTGTCGTCTGGCAAGCTGAATGGTAAGAAACCACAAATATTAAACAGGAGCTCTAGTCATTATTTGAATTGAAAGCATTAAAACAAGTACTGCAATTTTACAAATCATAGTTTTAATGTTATTTTCTTCAGTTTAAGTTTGCGTTTTTACTCTTTATTTCAAAACAAGTCTGCCTTTCAGTGTGTGAATGCCTTTACTGTGCAGTTTTATATTTATAATGATACAGTAGGCCATTCAACCCAATGGGTCCATGTTGTCTTCAAGAGAAGCAAATTGATTAGTCTCATTCTCTACCTTCCTTATTTCCCTCCACCCTACATTGTATTCCATTTAACAGAGGCTCATCAATTCCCATTTGGTGCTTCATGTTGTTAATCTAGATTAGGAGATAAATATTGCTAGCATGTGTTTGGGATGTGGGAGTAACTCTTCATCGTAAATATGTAATAATATTTAAGAAAAACTTCAATTTACTACTCACCTGACAATGTAAAAATATTAGATAGATAACATTCATAAGTATAGTGTGCTAAAAGTTGCAGATATATAAAAATTGTTCATCCCCCCCACCGGAAGTTTTCATGTTTTATTATTTTACAATGTTGAACCACAGTGGTTCTAATCTGAATTTTTTTGACATTGACCAACAGAAAAGACTCTTGTGTCAAAATGAAAACATATTTTTACAAATTAGTCTAAATATTTTACAGTTATTAAACACAATAATTGATTGCATAATTACTCACCCCCTTCAACTCAGTATTTTGTAGATGCACCTTTAGTAGCAATCACAGCCTTGAGTCTATGTGGATAGGTATCTGTCAGCTTTACACATTTGCACACTGCAATTTTTCCCCATTCTTCTTTACAAAACTTCTCAAGCTCTATCAGATTGCATAGGGATCATAAATAAACAGCCCTTTTCAAGTCCAGCCACAATTTCTCAATTGGATTGAGGGCTGGACACTTGACTTGGCTATTCCAGGATGTTAACTTTGATGTTTTTAAGCCACTCCTGTGTGGCTTTGGCTTTATGCTTGGTGTCATTGTCTTGCTGGAAAACAGATCTTCTCCCGAGTCGCAGTTCTCTTGCAGGCTGCATCAGGTTTTCCTCTAGGATTTCCCTGAATTTGCTGCATTCATTTTACCCTCTACCTTCACAAACCTTTCAGGGCCTGCTGCAGTGAAGCATCCCCACAGCATGATGTAGCCACCACCATGCTTCACTGTAGGGATAGTGTGTTTTTGATGATATGTAGTGTTTGGCTTATGCCAAACATAGTGTTTAGTCTGATGGCCAAAAGAAAATTTTGGGTTCATCAAAATATAGAATTTTCTTCTAGATGACAACAAAGTCTCCCACATGCCTTCTGGCAAACTCTAGCCGAGACGTCATGTGAGTTTTTTTTCCAAATAGTGGCTTTCTCTTTACCACTCTCCCATAAAGCTGTGACTGGTGAAGCACCTGGGCAACAGTTGTATGCGCAATACCTCCCATCTCAGTCACTGAAGCTTGTAACTCCTCCAGAGTTATCATAGGTTTCTTGGTGGCCTCTCTCACAAGTCCCCTTCTTGCACAGTTACTTGTTCTAGGCAAATTTACAGTTGTGCTAAATTCTTTCCATTTCTTGATGATTGAAATAACTGTACTCCATGGGATATTCAGTGACTTGGACACTTTCAGGTTTCCATCTCCTGACTTGTGCTTTTCAATAACCTTTTTGAAGAGTTGCTTGGAGTGTTCTTTAGTCTTCACTGTGTAGTTTTTGCCAGGATACAGACTCACCAGCAGTTGGACCTTCTTCTTCTTCTTGTGTTGTTTTATGGCGGTCGGCAAACCAGCTTTAAGGTGCATTATCATCACCTACTAGACTTGTGGTGTTCCATTTTCAACCAAATACGTTCTGGAGTACTCTGCTTCCACCTTGACTTGAATTATTTGACCAAAAAGGAAGTCTAGAACCCAGACGTACAAAAAAGCTGGATGAACTCATGAGTTCATCCTGCCTTTTTGTACGTCCTGATTTGACCATAGCATCTGGAGTGTACTTTGTGTTTACTAATTCTAGAACCCAGTTATATAATTTTCATTCCACCCCTAATTCTTTCAATTTAATTAACACTCCCTCTTTCCAGAGCATATCATGCCTTTTCTATGTTGAAGAATACTGCCAGGACCATTTCTTTATTTGTTTGAGCCTTCCTAATTTCAGATTCCAAGCTAAGTACTGAACCTACTGTAGTTCTTCCTTTGCGAAAACTGCTTTGGTAGGGAGAAATAAGATTTCTATTTAGCTGTTGGACCTTCCAGATACAGTTGTATTTTTACTACAATCAATTGAAACACCTTGACTGCTCACAAGTGATCTCCATTTAACTAATTATATAACTTCTGAAACAAATTGGCTACACCACTTATGATTTGGTGTGCCATATTAAAAGGGGTGAATACTTATGCAATCAATTATTTTGTGTTTTATATTTGTAATTATTTCAAATCACTTTGTAGACATCTGTTTTCAATTCGACATGAGTCTTTTTCTGTTGATCAGTGTCAAAAAAAGCACAATAAATCGTCTGTGATTCACTGTTGTAAAACAATAAAACATGAAAACTTGCAAGGGGGTGTGAATACTGTCTGTCTATCTGTCTATATAGGCACTGTATATGTTCAGAATATACAAAAGTGAATAAGCATACTGCCAATTAAATTTAATTATTTTTAATTTTTTCTACAAGGTTCAGTTATATGAAAAACTTGGAAGCAAAGCTTCAGAGGCCATCTTTTGTAATAAGCATATTCAATGACACAATAATGCAAGGTGACAAGGGGGCTGTTGCAATTATTGACCTTCCAAAAGGTAATGTAATTGATCTTTTCCACAACCATTTTACTGTGATGCCATTATAGCAATATTTTCAGTGATTGAATCATCTCTAATTTCAAATGATTACTGCCTGTTAGGTTTTCTCAATGAAAGCATGAAAGCATTTCTAATTTTTTTCAAGAACTTTTTGAATTTGTATGTACTCAAAGCAAACATGTTGAGAATATTAAACAAGAGAAAATCTGCAGATGCTGGAAATCTGAGCAGCACACACAAAATGTTGAAGGAACTCAGCAGGTCAGGCAGGATCTATGGAAAAAAAGTACAGTCAACATTTCGGGCCAAAAAAAACTGAAGAGTAGATTTTAAAAAGTAGAGGGGAGGGGAGAGAGAAACACCAGGTGTCAGGTGAAACCTGGAAGGGGGGGGGGAAATGAAGTAAAGAGCTGGGAAGTTGACTGGTGAAAGAGACAGAAGGCCATGGAAGAAAGAAAAGGGGGGGGGGAGTGGATAAGCACCAGATGGAGTTGATGGCAAGCAAGAAGATAAGGTGAGAGAGCAAAAAGGTGATGGGAAATGGTGAAGGTTGGGGCCATTACTGGAAGTTTGAGAAATCAATGTTTATGCCATCAAGTTGGATGCTACCCAAATGGAATATAAGGTGATGGTCCTCCAACCTAAGAGTGGCCTCATCACAGCAGTGGAGGAGGCCGTGGATGGACATATTGGAATGGGAATGGGAAGTGGAATTTAAATGGGTGGCCCCTGGGAGATTCTGCTTGTTCTGGCGGACAGAGCGTAGATGCTCAGCGAAGTGATCTCCTAATCTACGTCGGGTCTCACCGATATACAGGTGGCCAAACCGGACGCACCAAACACAGTAAATGACCACAGCAGACTCATAGGTGAAGTGTCGCCTCAACTGGAAGGATTGTTTAGGGCTTTGGATGGTAGTGAGAGAGGAGGTGTAGGGGCAGGTATAGCATTTGTTCAGCTTGTAAGAATAAGTGCCAGGAGGGAGATCAGTGGGGAGGGATGAATGGACAAGGGAAATGATCTCTTTGGAAAGGAGAAAGTGGGGGTGAGGAAAAGATGTGCTTGGTGGTGGAATCCCATTGTGGTGGCGGAGGTTTCGGAGAATTACACGCTAGACGTGGAGGCTGGTGGTGTGGTTAGTGAAGACAAGAGGAAGCCTATCCCGGGTAGGGTGAGTCTTTTCACCTTCCGGCCCTGGGTGACCATCCAGTGAAGCACAATAAAAAGAGGTGACGTACTTTTGAACCAACTATAAGCTTTATTCTTAGATGAATTATTGTACATCGTTCATTCTTTCACAGCAGTGCGATTTAATTGATGTGATATAAAGCTACATTCATTCAAAAGGTTTCAATAGGTATATTTAATGGCAGAGAATGTATGCAGTATACATCCTGAAATTCTTTTTCTTTGCAAACATCCATGAGAACAGAGGAGTGCCCAAAAGAATGACTGACAGTTAAATGTTAGAACCCCAAAGCCCCCCTCTTCCATGCACAAGCAACAGCAAGGGAATGAAACCCCCCACCGGCAACAAAACATCAGTGCCCCCCTACCAAGCACTCAAGTGTGCATGCAGCAAAGCATCAATAAAGACACAGACTTGCAGTACCCCAAAGACTACTCGTTCACCTGGTATTCTACATACCACAGGCTTTCTCTCTCTCCTTAATAAGGGAAAAAAAGGTGTCCCCATTTCATAGCGAGAGGGGAGACATAACAAAACAACTCGCTGATTTATAGTGTTAAAAGTCTGTTGCGTTGATCTTTCCGAGCTCTGTGCCTCTGGGCACACAGCAAGCAGCAAGCCCACTGCTTCTGATCTTCCTTGTTCTCCTTTGACGCATCAGTCGTCGGCAGTGGCACCAGCCCTGAATCAGTCCGCCTCAAGAGCCATGAAAATCCAGCACCCTGAAGGCACGTTGGTCTTCTAGGCTGTGTCCTTGGGATATCAAAAAGTGGCCGGTTGTGAGGCCCTGAGAGCACGTCCCATTCCCGCAAAGAACTGAAGTCAGAGTGTAACTCCAGCTCAGGGTCTTCAAAAGAACCTTGAAAGGGAAAAAGAGAGATATCAAAGATAGAAATAAAGCTGTTTCCAAAGATGCAGGCAAAGAAATCGCCGTTTAGCACAATCATCACTCAGCTCCGCACCGTCATCATTTATGTTAGCACTTAAACTTGTGGCCACAATCTCAGATGATGCCATGTTGATCAAGCACTGTAAAAAAAATACCAGTAGGTGACAATTAGAGCAAAGGTAATCCCATTTCAATTGAGAAAATAGTTTTTGTATGTTGAGGACCAAGAGAATACCCTGCACATCCTGGGGTTTTGCTTTATTAATTTCAGACTGTGTTTTATAGAATGTTTGATTACTTTCTCAGAGATATATCTGAGCAAATTGGGTGTGCTTCTCAGGGGACTTCACAGGATGAGATAATGTGTTTTTTAAATATTTTTGGTATTAGTTCAAACAAATATGAGGAAATGAGGCTGCATAATAAAATAGAATAGGGGAACCAGTTGTGGGAAGTCAGAATATTTACTGTCAATGTCAAGTAATATGCAAGGGAGAGAACAGGAATATGGTATTAAGGTAGAGGATCAGCTATGATTCTGTTGAATCAGGTTTGAAAGCCAGAGTGGTTTCTTACTTCTCCTATTTTTGTCATATTTCTATATCACTACATCTGAAAGGCATTTGACAAATTTGATCCAAATTATTTTAATTGTATAAATCCACAGTGATAGCATAATTGGAATATTGGGACTAATTTTGAACACCAAGGTTTTAAAAGGAAAAAAATTGACATGAATGAATCATGCTGTTTGGAATCATGGCTTATTTGTTTAGAATGAGTCATCAGATTACATTGATGCTGCAGCCCAGAAGTAGGCTGTTTACCTCCCAGCCCCCATGAATCTATTTACTTAATCTGTATCCCAACCCTCTTCTTATCCCTTATCAATCAATTCTTCTGGACCTCAGAAATTCATCTATGTAATTTCTTTAACTGCTCCTAAAGAAAGTGAATTCCACATTTTCTGGTTAATGAATTTTATTAACCAGAGAATTTCTCCTTATATTAATGAATGAACATCTTATATTTGTGGTCTTCGATTTTGTGTCAACCTCATAGAATGAAATGTTTTCTCTATGACTATCCTATCAGAGAATCATGAAGCATAGAAATAGGCCATTTGGCCCAACTTAGCCACGCCAGTCAGTGATAACCTTTCTGTATTAACAGCATCACCCAGCATTTGGTTCATCTCCCTTTATTTCAAAGTGATGCAAGTGCTTATCTGGACACTTCTCAAATGCTCTCAGCTTCAATCACTCTCTCAAGCAGTGCTTTCCAGGTATGCACCACTCTCTAAATGTATATTCCCTCTAAAATCTCTTCTCCCTCATCCTAAATCTACACCCTGTATTTTGTCCACATGTGATCTTGGGAAAAGTGTCCTCCAGACTACTCAATCTATACTTCTCATAATCTTATATTCGTCAGTCATGTCTCTTTTAAACCACCTCCACTCCAAGGAGAACAGACCTAGTCTCTCAAGACTCTCCTCGTGAATGACTGCTCCATCCTGATAGATCTTTTCTGCAGCCTTTTGAACATTTCCTATGGCATGGTGATCACAAGTGCATGTAGCACTGCAGCAGAGATCTGACCAAGGTTTTATAAAGTTGGAACATAAGCCCCCTGCTTCTATATTCAAGCCCCAAATAATGAAGCTCTGTATCCCAAATACCTTCCAAGCCATATTATCATAATAGAAGGATGATAATTTAGAACAGAGAAAAGAAGGAATTTCTTTAACAAGAGCATGGTGAATTTTTGGAATTCATTGCCACTGATGGCTATAGAGCCAAGTCATTGGGTGTATTTAAAGTGGAGGTTGATAGGTTGCCTCCTCCCTGAAATCACTGATGTCCTTGATTAGTAACGACATCAGTGGTTAGGGGGAGAAAGGAGGAGAATGGGGTTTAGAGGGAAAATAAATCAGCTGTAATTGAATGGCAGAACAAACTCGATGGGCGGAATGGCTTAATTCTGCACCTTTATCTTATGGTCTTATTACCTACCTGCATTGTCTGCTTTAAAGATCTATGGATTTGTACTGCAAGATTCCTCTGTTCCTTAATACTCACTAAGATTAATGTTCATGGTTCATGTTACAGCTTTATTCGTGCTCCCAAGTGAATTGCCTCACATTTGTCTGGATTAAACTCCATCTGCCAGTTTTCATCCAAATTCATCAATACTTTATTATTGTCTGCAATTTAAAACTGTCTTTCACACCATTAACAATTCTACCAATATTGAGATCATCCGCAAATCTACTGACACATCCTCATTCATGTATATTTTAGAAAGTACTACAGTAATTATTGTGGCTCCTCACTAGTCACAGGTATCCAATACACCCTGTCTCCTATCACCAGGCCAATTTTGGATCAAGTTTGGGAACTCATGAGCACTAAACTTTTGGAACAGTTTCCCACGTAGGCTTTGCTAAAGTCCCTATAATTCACAAATACTATCCCAGGATTCACAATACATGTTGTTACCTCTTCAAAGAATAAATCAAATTGGCCAGACAGGAACTGACCTTGTCACAGTAATATGACTGTCTCAGATTAGTCTCTGTCTTTGCAAGTAACCATTAATTGTCTCCTTCAGAATTTTTACCATTATATTCTGTATCACTGAAGTTAGACATGCAGATCTATAGTTAACAGGCTTTTCCCTGCTGCCTTTCTTGAAAAGGAGGATATAGTCTGCTATCTTCCAGTCATCTGGTGGTGCTTGTATTCAGTGAACATTTAAAAATCTCAGTAATTTCCTAACAGAAACCTGAGATAAATCCTATTTATCCACCTTTAAGACAGTCAAGGTATTGAGTGCTTCCTCTTTATTTGTTCAGACCTGCGCCCAACTTTAACCTATCCCTTCACTGGACTCTCCAACTACGAAGTCCATTTTCTTTGTGAATGCTGATGAAAAACATTCATTTAGGACCTTGGCTTTACCTTCTTGCTCCATGCACAGATTACCCTTGTCATCTCTAGTGGGCCTTACCTTTTCTTTGGTTACTCTTTTGCCTTTAATATACTTATAGAACACCTATAGATTCAGAGATCCCTATACATGTTACTCCTGGCTTTACCCTCAGATCCTCATTATTTCTTTGAATGCTGCCCACAGGGCAGATGTATATTGACCTGCAAGCTGATGCTTCTAAACTACCTTTGCCAGGTCCCCTCTTATGTTAACAAAATTAGCCTTCCTCCACTTTAAGACATTTATTTCTGCTCTATTCCTTTCCTTTTCCATAACTTCTTTAAAATATGTAGAGTTATAGTTACTATCTCCAAAATGATTTTTCACTGACATACTGTCCACTTGACCACCTATATTCCCCAAGGTAAGGCTCAATATTGCACACTACCTCATTGGTCTATCTACATACTGCCCCATAAGGTCTCCTGGAAATACTTCTCTCTGAGCCTCTAATTCTAAGTCAAGCCTGATTACTATTTGGGAAATTGAAATCCTCTAGTACAACAAGCGCTATTTTAATTTCATCTTTCTGAAATCTACCTACATAACTGCTCTTCTGTCTCCTGTTCACTCTGGGTGTTCTGTAATGCTGCCCCAGCAAAGTGAAACCACCCTTTTGATTTCTAATCTCTACCCATTTGGCCTCAACTGAATGGTCTTCCAGAAAATCCTCCTCAGTACTGAGGTAATGCAGTCTTTGATTAACAGGTCAGTCAATGCCACTGCCGTCTGTACCACCTCAGTCTCACCTTAAGCTTCTATCCCTGTGATTTTGCATTGCCAGCACTGCTCATCTTTCAACTATGTAGCAATGATGGCAATAATATTGAAGACCCCATAAATTAAGTTTGAGTTCTCTACTTGTTAAACTCCTTGCATCAAAAATGAATGAATTTGGCTTTGAAGTCCCTTGTTGTTCACATACATGCTTCATCTGTCTACTGAACTTACCATTCATTTTTCTTCTATCAAATCTAATCTTCATTTAATAACTTCTTTCTTTTCTGCTCTGACTTCCCTATTCTCTAGAAAATATTCTCAGGTGAATCATCTGTCAATTCTGCATTATTATTGTGAATCACCTTTTCATTTTTTTCCTTTCTTAAATATTTTAATAATATGACTGCAACCAAGGCTCCATTCAACTTTAATTTCTGTGCTTTTCTGTTCTATCATTTCATAAATATATAGCATCACAATTGTCTTTATTCAGGCTTTAAGGCTCAAAGTAAAAGATATATAATCAGAGTATATGTATGTCACCACATACAACCTTGAGATTCCTTAAGTAACCTGTAATGGTTGCTGATAATGATTTTTGTTTTATTTCTGTACAGTATTTAGATCTACTTTTCCATGCCACCTAGGTTCCTTATCTCAAGTAGAGCCATAGAGTTCTAAACTCCTTGTTCTCGTAGCAAAATCAACAACACTGACTAATAAATACATTGAAATTAATTTGCCAATTACACACTTTACATTCTGCAAATGTAAACTAGGAACTACAGCTACTAGTTTGAAATCCATCATAAATTTAGAAATTTTACTTGATATTCCAGAATCCAAATCATTAGTCTATTTTGTAAACAATAGTTGTCCCAGCATGCACCACTATATAATGCTGTTTACAAACTTTTGCCAATATGAGGAGCTTGTTTATCCATTACTTTGTCTTTTATAGTGAATTTGTTCCACATTCTGGCTCCTGGTACCTGACTTTGCTCTAACCTTGGTCATGAGTCCACTATACCATTATTTATTGATGACCGTCTGAAAGTCCAAATATATTACTTGTAATAGCTCTTTCTTTAACTTCAAAGAATCAATAAGGTTGACAAAGTATGGCTTCCCTTTTGTGGCTATTCTTTACTATGTTTTCAGTTTTTGCATGTTTTTCTATAATAATTTGAGTAAAGATTACATTTATTTCCAACACTTTTGTCATGCTAACTTGATTACAATTTCATGGACTTACCTTTCAACCCTCTTAGAAATAGGAATATCAGTCAAATCTTTGAAATCCTAAGAATCATTGTTCATAGAAGTTAAAGCAACCCATGTAACTTAATTAATGGAATTATAAGATCTCTGTTCAAATGTTTTCTCTCTGCTGGGGATGCTAACCACTATGCTAACAAAGAATTGATTAAATACATTGTTTACCATTCAGGGTATTGAATGGGAAGGGCCTTGATCTGAAACATTGGTAATTCCTTTCCTTACATAGTTGCTATTCAACCAACTGATCTCATCCAGAAGGTTTTCTTTGCTTCATATTCCTGTATAGGCAGTCTCTTTTGTCACTCTGGTTAAGTATGTATCAGTTGTTTGCTTTTAAACTAACTCAAATAAATTATGTGCAATCTTCTCTCAGGAGGTAAAGTGAATTAGAGACTATTGCATCATGCAGTGTTTAACTTCAAATTACTTTAAGTAGCATCTTTAAAAGCAAGAGGTATAATTGTAAAAACAAGAAAATTAATAGAATCTGAGATATTATAAATGGAAATATCAAGGAATAAGTTCAATAGTGTTCACTTGATGACCTGCTGCAATCAGTGTAAGGACACTGAAAGCTTAATATGAGAAATTATAAATGCCAGGTAAGATTTGCAATTTAGGGTTTCTTTTGTAAGAATTACATTGATCATGCACAATATCATAGAAGTGATTCAATTTAATAAACAATTGGCAAAGATAGATAGAAACAGAGTGTTCCTGATCGTTAGAATATCAAGAACTGGAAAATATACAGCAAGTACAAGATTAACTGTAAGAAATTTAGAACAGAATTTAACTGATTTCATTGTTTTCCTTCAGTTATTTATAAAGATACATTCTTCAGGGAAAATAATAATTTTCATCCAATAATCATACTACTTATTTGTAAGGTAATTAAAATTGAAATAGCTTTATAGATAATATCCATATTATAGATGGGCAAAACTGGCCTATGACTAACTCCCTTGTAGCTTTTAATATTGGCATTTCACACTCTTTTGTGCGACATAAAAGCCTGTCTAATATTGCTCATTAAACATTGTCGTGTTTCTTGCTAGATGTCCTATCATGGCAGCTTCCTGATGATCACCTTTTCACACATTTAGCCCTAAATTGCGTCAATCTAGTCCCCTCTAGATGTTATTTAAAAATTAATAGTTTATATTTGGCTGGCTGCCACTTAAGCCATTAACTGGATTTGCTAAACATAATGACACAAGGCGAATAAAGCTGTTTCAAAGGCACTAATTACAGGAAGTGTCATATCCAACTTTGGCAGCCAACCTTCAGAGAAGCCAACCACCCAATTCTTCTTAATTTCAAGAAATGCTCGAATATTTTGAACACAGTCAAGACTGCAGGCCCCTTTAACATGCTATTATGCTGATCCTTTAGAGTTACTACATTGGTATTTATATAATAACAGAAAATTATTCAAGTGTGTCCTGTCATATAGTAAATTTCATCCAATCTGTCTTTCCCAGTCCACTATAAAGGAATGCAGTGTGATCAGACACTCACAACCAGCTCACTGGGTTTTAACAAAGCTATTAAGCACCAGATATCATTATAGCCTTGGCCGAAACACATACAAGGGAACAGTCTTAAAGACAGAATTTGAATGAACACTATCATGAAAACCTCGTAGTCATAATAAACGGTAAGTGGGGAGGAAGTCTCTACTGGCTAGAGTCAAAACTAAGATAAAGGAAAATGGTTGTGCCTGTTGGAGGCCAATCATTTCAATCTTAGGACACAGCTGTGAGACTTCATCAGACAAGTGTCCAAGGCCCTAGCATTTTCATCTTTTGATAAATGATTAAAGGTTGGAAATGGAGAATGATTGATAATGGTTGCACTCTGTTCATTTTCATTCACAATAATTGCCTGCATACAAGAAGATAGATAGATAGATAGATACTTTATTCATCCCCATGGGGAAATTCAACATTTTTTCCAATGTCCCATACACTTATTGTAGCAAAACTAATTACATACAATACTTAACTCAGTAAAAATATGATATGTATCTAAAATCACCCTCTCAAAAAGCATTAATAATAGCTTTTAAAAAGTTCTTAAGTAGTTTACTTTAATACATTGAGTGTGGGGAATATTCAAATGTGGTGCTATATCCAATGCCAGGCAACAATCATTCGCCAAAAAAGAGGAATACCATCTCACCATGAATTCAAAAAAGCATCATCATCATTGTTTTGTATTTATCATTAACCAGAAACATAACCAGACTAATTTCCTTAATGATGTCGCCTCACATGTTTTCATCATTTAGAGGGCACAAGTCAGGAGTGTATGAGATTTTCATTTACCTAGATGAGCATAGCTTTAACATTGTTCCAGAATGTTTATGCAATTCAAGATTAACCCAGCAGGGTTTTCATACTGGAGAATGAAAATCTCTTCTACTAAAAGAGATTAAAAGCAAACTCTGGAAAATCCATGATCGTGCTCATTAAACCAGCATCTTATTGGTTCATAGACTAGCATCAGGCTTCTCCAAATATGCTGTTTTAAAATTTCATGAACTAAATGCAGCAGCAGTGCTTTCCCATGAAGGGAAAACTGTCCTGGTAGCTGACTACTTCTTCTTAGGCAGTTCCTCGGTTTGAGATTGACTTGCTTCCATTTTAGTTTTGTGGTTCAGGAGGTTGCTACTGAGGCCTATATGGGAAAGGTAGACTCTACTACAGACAGGGCAATAGGTGATTTTCGGAGCAGGTGGTGGGTAATTTTATTCCTTCTATAGTTTACACAGGGCTTCTGTGTGTTCCCAGTACATGGCCTTGAAATGCTCACTACTATCCCAGTTTTAGTCATTGAGAATTGTTCCTTTGGCTGGCAAAATACTAATCTGAGGAAACTTTTTCTTGCATTCCGTTTTAATTCCCTTTCTTCCTCAGTTAAAATAAAGTGGCGGAAACGCTGGGTTCCTCAAAGACAATGAAGACTGCACTGATATTTCCAGATGTGGTTCTGCAACTGTTTTTTTTATGTTAACTGCCTGGAAACCATTTTGCTACATTAAAGGAACTTAATAAAGGAAAAGGGAACACACTCAAAGTGCTGGGGGAAGTCAGCATATCAGGCAGCATCAATGGAAGGGCATAAACAGTCAAAGTTTTGGGTTGAAACCCTTCATCAGGGCTGGAAAGAAAAGGGTCTGAAGCCAGAATAAGATAGTGGAGGGAGGGGAAAGAGTACAAACTGGCATGTGATAAGTAAGACAAGGTGAGATGGAAGGTGGGTGGGTAGGAGAGAGGGGTGAAGTGAAAAGCTGGGAGCATTTGCTGACTGGCAGAAAACAGAGTGGGAATAAAGGGATCCTATTCTGGCTGGCTGCTGGTTACCAGTGGAGTTCCATAGGGGTCGGTGTTGGGACGGTTTTACGATGTATGTCAATGATGTGGACTATGGGATTATTGGATTTGTGGCTAAATTTGCTGATGATACAAAGATAGGTGGAGGAGCGTGTAGTGATGAGTAGACAGAGCCTGCAGAAAGACTTAGATAGTTTAGGGGAATGGGCAAAGAAGGGGCAAATGAAATACAGTGTTGGAAAGTGTATGGTCATGCACTTTGGTGAAAGAAATAAACAGGCAGACTATTATTTAGATGGAGAGAGAATTCAAAATGCAGAGATGCAAAGGGACTTGGGGGTCCTTGTGCAGGATACCCTAAAGGATAACCTCCAGGTTGAGTTGGTTGTGAAGAAGGCAAATGCATTGTTGGCATTCATTTCTAGAGGTATGGAATATGAGAACAGGGATGTGATGTTGAGGCTCTGTAAGGCACTTGTGAGACCACACTGAGAGTATTGTGTGCAGTTTTGGGCTCCTTATTTTAGAAAGGATATATTGACATTGGAGAGGGTTCAGAGAAGATTCAGGAGAATGATTCCAGGAATGAAAGGGTTACCGTATGAGGAATGTCTGGCATCTCTTGGGCTGTATTCTCTGGAGTTCAGGAGAATGGGTGTGGGGATCTCATAGAAACATTCCAAATGTTAAAAGGCCTGAACAGATTAGATATGGCGAAGTTATTTCCCATGGTTATTTCCCAGGACTTAAGAACTTTTTAAAAGCTATTATTAATGCTTTTTGAGATAGTGATTTAGATGCATATCATATTTTTTACTGAGTTAAGTATTGTATGTAATTAGTTTTGCTACAACAAGTGTATGGGACATTGGAAAAAAAGTTGAATTTCCCCATGGGGATGAATAAAGTATCTATCTATCTATCTATCTATCTGGTAGGGGAGTCCAGGACAAGAGGGCAAGACTTCAGGATTGAAGGGCGTCCATTTAGAACAGAGATGTGGAGAAATTACTTTAGTCAGATGGTGGTAAATCTGTGGAATTTGTTGCCACGAGTGGCTGTGGAGGTCAAATCATTGGGTGCATTTAAGGCAGAGATAGATAGGTTCTTGATTAGCCAGGGCATCAAAGGGTATGGGGAGAAGGCAGGGGAGTGGGGATGACTGGAAAAATTGCATCAGCCCGTGATTGAATGACGCAACAGACTCGAAGGGCTGAATGGCCTACTTCTGCTCCTATATCTTATGGTCTTATGATAGGTGGTGTCACATACCCCGTGACCGGGTTACCAAACCAGCAGAAATGGAATGATACACTGGTGGTACTATAACTAAAAGTGTTTATTAGTAAACTAAGTAATACAGTACAATAAAATGCAAATATACATCTAAAACAGGTTAGCAATGATATATACAGAAATGTGGAAATATAAATCAAAACCAAGCTCTATCGAAGTCTAAGGATAAATGAATAGTCTTATGATGGTGCAGAGTTCAGTTCAGTTCAGTTTAGTTTAAGCCGAGGTAGTTGCTGCTGTACCGTTGGAGAGAGAGAGAGAGAGAGAGAGAGATGAGCAGTTGTAGCAGGCAAACCTTCCGTTGTCTTCTTGTTCTGTTGTGCTGTTGTGGTCACTGTCTGTGACCCCTCTGTTCCCAGCCAGACCGTTCTTCAGTGATGAGCTTGTCACCCAGGTGAGGACGGACACACACACAAGCCCCCACCGGTCTGCCTTCACACACTGTGAGCCTCTGATCGATTCCCCCGAATCGATCCTCCAAGCCCCCACCTTCCCATGGGTGCACAATGCTCCTTCAGTGTCCCGTGGTGTGTCTGCCTGTGTCTCAGCAGACTTGCTTTTTTATCTCCCCTGCCGGGGTGCCAGCTATCCATCATGTCCATCACCTGGCGCCTTCTTGCTGTGTCAGCAGGGATTCACACAAACAGGCTAAATGTCCTTGGCGCTAAAGTCAACAATTAGTGATGGAGCCATAATACTAAATCACCCATGGAGCCATAACTTTAAATCTTTGTCTTTCTTTCTCACATTTGCAGCAGGATGCCTCCCACCCCCCCCCCCCCCTTCATCTCTCTCTCTCGTTAGCAGCATAGTTCACAGGGGGGTCAACTCTGGACCCCACCTCCATCTGGTTTTCTCATCACACATAACAGTGGCAAAAGGTAAAGGGCTGAAGGAGGAATCTGATAGGAGAGGATGGTGGATCATGGAAGATAGGGACAGAGATGGGCAATGTGATGGAGGTGATGCGTGGTTGAGGAGAAGAGAAAGGGTGAGAGGGTAACCAGAATGGGGAATAGAAACAGAGAAAAGTAGGAAACATCTCTGAAGACAGACTCTCTACTGACATATTATACTAAACCACTGACTCTCACAGTAATCTTGACTATACCTCTCTCTCCAGCCTGTCACTTGTTAAAATTGCATTCCCTACTCTCAGTTCCAATGCTTCAACTGCATCCATTTTCAGTATGGCTTTCCTTTGTATAATATCTGAGATATCCTCTTTTTTTTCAAAGAACAAGGTTTCCCTCCCATCACCATTGATGCTGCCCTCTCCCATATCTCCGTCCATTTCCCACACATCTGTTCCTACCCTATCCATCAGCTGATACAACAGGGATAAAGTACCCCTTATCCTTATCTACCACCCCAGGAGCTGCTGCATCCAGCGTATAGTTCTCCATAACTTGCACCATCTCCAAAGGGACCCTACCACTAAGTACATTTTTCCCCTTCTCCGTGAATTGTCACCTTGTTGTGGTGGAGAAGCTTGTGTGGTCCTGAGATCCCGAGAGCGATGCCATCTGGAGCTCTGCTCCTGGTAGGGTCACCCATGGCGGTAAAGTCGAGGGTGAGGTCCCTGACAAAAAACAATCCAACCAAGTCCTCAACGGTGGAACAGGTGGTCGAAGTTACTTGGAACTCAACGGCTGTGAAACAAGATGAAGGCTGCAACAAATCCATCATCAGATCCAATTGTCATGGTTTCCATGGCACTGGAATCACTTGGTTGATTTGTGAAGTATCGTGTGCTTCTTGGAGTGCAACATCAAGTACACGATAAACAAACACACGCACAAACATTTTCGCTCTGTGATAGATCAACGGAACGAAGACCATCATCCTCGACCTTGAGGGATAGCCACGACGACATCTTTCCCATCGCATAAGGATCAATCTTGCATGACTCCCTTGTACACTCATCCCTCCCCACCGATCTTCCTCCTGGTACTTATCTCTGCAAGAGTGACAAGTGCTACACCTGTCTCTTTTCCTCCCTGACCTTCATTTAGGACCCCAAACAACCCTTCCAGGTGAGACAGCACCACCTGCAAGTCTGTCAGGCTCATCTGCTGTGTCAAGTGTTCCCGGTCTGGCCGTCTCTCCATTGCTGAGACCTGATGCGGTTAGGAGACTGCTTTATCGAAATCTTTGCCTTATCTGCCGCAAAAGGCCACTTGTTTCAGTTCAACTTCCCATTCCCATTCTGACATGTTTGTCCATGGCCTCTTTTACTGCCACAATGAGGCTAAATGCAGGTTGAAGGAGCAACACCCCATATTCTTTCTGTGCCGCCTTCAACCTGATAGCATGAACATCGATTTCTCTGACTTCAAGTAATTACTTCCCATCTCACTTCTCTCTTTTTACATTACTCCCTCACCCTTTCTCCTCACGTGCCCATCACCTTCTTCTGGTTGCTCACCTTCTTCTCTTTCTTCCATGATTCGCTGTTATCTCCTATTAGATTCCTTCTTCAGCTCTTTATCTCTTCCACCGATAAGCTCCCAGTTCTTACTTCAGATCCCCCACGTCCACCTACTTACCTTCCCCCTCACCTGGTTTCACCTATCACCTGCAAGTTTGTACTCCTTCCCCTCACCTTAGCTTCTTATTTTGGCATCTGCCCCTTTCCTTTACAGTCCTGTTGAAGGGTCTGAGTTCAAAATGCTGATTTTTTTTTATTCCCCTCCACGATGCTGCCTGACTTGCTGAGTACCTCCTCCACCTTGTATGTGTTGCCTAAGATTTTCAGCAGCTGCACAATCTCTTGTGTTAGTAAAGGAAAGTTGTTGTTGTGGTGAATGATCTTTGACCCAGAATATTCACTCTGTTTCGCCTTCTCGAGGTGCTGCATGACCTAAGAGTTTGTAGATTTTTTTTCATTTGATTTTCAGGCTGTTATTTAAGTTGAAAGATACTTAGAGTGAATATGTTTAACTTCTGAGCCATGATATCTTGTAACTTGAAACTGGGCATTAATCTGTTAGCCCTTATCTCCTTTTTTATTCTAGGTTTGTCTGGTTCTGGAGAAATCATCTAGACAAGGTGAAGGAGGGTTGTGAATTAGAAAAGGGGTCAGAGAGTCAGGTGCAGCTGCTTTAGGGAGGAAATCAATGAGTAAGAAATATCATTGTTGGTTGGAGTTTGGTGAACTCATTTGGGAGGGTGGTGCAGAGGACAGTTAGATTGGGAAGTGAGTATTGGGGGCAACTCAGGTAATTTGTGCAGTGGATGGGAAGGTTAATTGGTTTGTGTCATGTGACAAGTGGTTGTGTTGGGTTATCACTGTGAATCGGGTCTGTTACTGAGTAGGGTTGGATTGATTACTTAGCTTTCTGTTGTGTGACCAGTGATTGGGAGAAGACAGATGATGGACGAGATTGGCTAACATCAGAATTAGAGAGATGCTGGGTGCAGATTTTGAGTTTGGAAGAGAGTGGTTGTCTATTGGTACTACAGAAGGGGAATGGCTACAGAGGAGTGCTTGATGGAGAACAGGTAAATAAATAAATTACTTGTTACCTACAGAATAATTTCCTTACTGATATAAGGAAACTTACTTGAAATTGCTTCCTAGTTTCAGAGTGGGATCTGCTCAGAGATGTTCTTTTTAAATTGTGCAGCAGCACAGCATGCAACAATATTGAAAGCTAGCTCCACAGTGAATTCCCAATAACAAATGTGCTTTGGAAAAATAGATCTTAATTTCTCTTTGCAATACATTTGCAATAGAAATAAGATCCTACATGCTTGAAAGAGAAGACAGCTGCTTCTAGCAGGCAGAATTTCAGATGGAAGGTACCTGGTCGAATTTGTAGAATGTTGCAACTTTGACCTGGAAACAGACCAATCATCCTGTGGTTTATGATAATTAATTTAGTGCTGAATTTATTTTTTATTATATATACTTATTTTAATTTATAGGTTTCATTATATTATTACTCTTATGTATTGCCATGTACTGCTGCCGCAAAACAACAAATTTCACAACATATGCCAGTGATATTAACTCTGATTTTAATTCTGTTTCTGAAAATATAGTGCAGTATTACCAAATTCAAGTTAAATATTTCAGATTGCTCTTAATTAAGATGCTGTATAAGGAATTAGTGATGTTCTTTGTTTTATTTTGGATTATCCTAACTTTATTTTCTACAACTGTATTTGTTTCTGCTGTAGAACCTTAGTATAAAGAATAGTAATAATAGAATACTTCCCACACTTCCTGTCAGAAATGTTGATGGTGGCAATGAAAGAATTGGAGGTTCAACATCCTGCCTGAAGTTCCACCCCTACCAAATAAATTTGTTTAGTAATATGCAGGTCCAGCAAAATATACTGTTTGTGATTACTAAACAAAGTCAGAACAGAGAAAGTTAGAGGAGGAGGCTTATAGCCACTTTTGAAAGGTTGTAATGGCATGATGGAATTAATGATCATTGACAGTAGGAGGCTAGAAAAGTTACCTTGTACAAAATTTGATGAGGTAGGTACTGCAAATATATAAATAATAAATAAAATCAAAACATTACTGTCTTCCACAGATCTATCTTCATTTAACCGTTTAGAACTTGATGTTTCATTGTCATGCCCTGGAACAACAGATGAAACCTGTGCTATTTGGGATCACAGAATTGAACTTTATGTGTGCTGTAAAGAGAACAGTTCATACTGCAATCTTGAACTTGGGAGATGGATCACACCATTCCGCAGGTAACCCAGTGCTTTATAAAAGAATGTAATCAGCAGACTGTAACACTTGACACAAGTGGAGCCCTTTAACATCCCATAATGATTCTTCCTCTTCAATTAAAGGAGAATAAATAGACATTAGATCAGTGAGGGGTGGAAATTAGGTAGCAGGTTCGAGACCGAGGCTTGCCTTGTGGATTTAGGATTGGACGTGGCCCTATTTAGGAACAAGGTTATCGTTGGGGGGCAGGGGTCGGGGAATCACATTGGAGGGTTAGGCCCTGAGGCTTGTGGGGTTAGCTGCATGATTTTGGAGTGAGATCAGGAGCCTAGGGAATGTTGTAAGCATTGGTACAGTATGCATGGTTTCCCAAAGGAATAAGGAGAACTTGGGAATTAATTTACAGGGTCACTTCCAACACCACATTTTGAAGACATAGTTGTTTCTAGAGTGCCCAGTGTTGAGGTCTGCTTGAATAACCTGTTCTAATATCCAATGCAATGCTTAAAAGAGAATCTTATCCAGTGAATGATGTAATCATGCAAGTGTCTGTTGAGAGAATCATGCCAGAACTGAATAAGTCATGCCAGAAGTGGCCAGTTGAATTTACTGAATTATACAAAACAGTTTAGAAATTTCCATCTTGTTTTGCTCTAGAGTGTGAGGAAATCGATTTTTAGTCATATATTGCCAGAAAAAAAAGCGCTGTATAAATTAATTTCCATCCCTTTCTTTTCTTCATTTTAAATCTTTCCTGATTAGAATTTTAGTGAATCATGACATGCACATTGCATCTTTCCAATATTTTTACCACAAAGAATGATCAAAACTTGTAGCCAAACCAATATGTGCCCAAGTACCTGAATGAGATCTCGGGCTTTGATTACTTTGAGCAAAAATTTCATCTAGTCCAAGTTAATTACTTCGGAAGTAAAATTAAGTGGTGATTTGCAAATTAATTGCAATTTGTTTCCAGGGAAACTATACTTCTTGAATCCGGCTTTTCTGAGATAACTGAAACAGAATGGATCTAGTATCGTTTTCACGAGAACTTTGAAAGGCTCTTTGGAATTACAAATAAACTCACTGCTAGCAAATACAAGTTTTTGTTTTGCAAATTTCGATGAACTCAAAATATTGACTCCCCCTTGTATCTATTTTTAGTCCCCTTGCAAATAACAACTTTTGAACCATGCTTTCATCTTTTATGAAGCAAACATAACCAAGAAGAAAACATTTGTTTCCTGGCAAAGTTTACTCATCCAACTGCAGAGCAAATTCTGTTGTCCTAAGTTTGTTGCATGATGTGTCTTCCGCATTCTCAGACATTTCATCTATTCATCTTTGAACAGAGCTGTCTCTGAGTGGAATTATTTAGTGACTTGTGCAGAACCTGCCTTACTGCTGGCAGAATCAGTTCTTTTACAATTATGAGGGACTTTAGCAATGAGCAATGATATGTTTTTTGAAGCATGCAGACCGTGCTTTGTCGTGAAGTGCTGGTAAACATGCTTTGAAGTGTTTCTAGCTTCTGAACATTTTCACAAAGCAACTGAAAATAAGCCAAGTCCTTGTTTGCTTTATCAAAATGTATTCTATTCAAATGTTCAAGGAGCTTTGACTGTTTCATTGCCTCATTAGAAAAAAAAGACAGTTTCCTCATAACAGACAAATTGGCTGCTGTTGGTTCTGGTATAAATCCGTATATCAGATACTCCACACTAATACTGTCTACACTTCTTTTTCATTTGGGCTGCTTCTGCCATTTTCGTTATGGGTTAATGACCGTGGTCAATCGCCTATTGTTAGAGTCCAACCTCAACTGCTGCGATGAGCAATGGGGAAAATTATGATGTCATCATAATTCAGGCAAAACCTGACGGTGTATAAAGTGGGACTGCAATATCTCGGGCTGTGGGCTCGAGGAATGCGGTCAAGACCATTCAAAAGGACAGATTTTGAAATTTGCCCCATTGATGCCGTGCCCTAATTTACAGGAATTGCTTCACTGCATAATTAGATTGTGAGAATAGTACTAGCTACCACTGTATTACAGTACTGAATAGCAATAATATGCAGCCAAGCCCAAAAATAACAATTTCTTTAGTCCAGATTTCTCACGATATACCAAATGTACAAGTGCCACATTGCTTTTCAACATCTATAATGTGCTTCCAGCAATGTCAAAGAAAACCGTGGGTTAGTAAGTGATGAGAAGATTACGTGATCATTGTAATCAATTATGAGGCACTAAGGATCAACTGTTTATAATAAGTAATGAGTTTCCTCACAGAATACATGCTAGGATGTTTTCACTAGTGGGGGATTTTCAAACAAGAAGACACAGCTAAAAGTTAGGAGGTTACCTATTTATAACTAAGTTGCTAAAGATTTCTTTCTTGCAGAAGGTGGCGAATCTTTGTATTCCTCACCTCAGTGGGTGGTGGAAGCTGGATCATTGAAGTATTTAAAGTGGATGTCTAAAAATATTTGATAGCTTGAGGAATAGAGGGAGATGAAGAAATGGCATAGGGGAGTTGAGGTGGACATAGATTATATATGCTTAAATGACAGGCAGGCTGCAAGGACCTGATGGCCTATTCCTGTTCCTGGTCCATTCAACACACATAAAATGCTGGTGTAAGTTAGCTAGTCAGGTAGCATCTCTGGAGGGAAATGAACAGTTCCGTAAAGAAAGAAGCCAGAATGAAAGAGTAGGGTGAGGGGCAGAAACAGGAGATGGCAGGTGGTAGATGAATCCAGTTAAGAGGAGGAAGGCAGGAGGGTGGGAGTGCAGGGAAAAGAGAATAATATGAGAACCTTTGAACTGATAAGGCAGGGAAGGCAAAGAGCTGAAGAGGGAGAAATCTCTGATAGAAGAGAACAGTAGACCATGGGGTAAAGGAAGTACATGGGAAACCACAGGAGGTGAAGGTGATGTTGATGGGCTGGTCATGAGGGAAGGGAAGGAGAAGAAGAAGGGGTTTAGAGGCTACAGGGATAAATGAACACAGAGCAGAGTGGTTATTGGAAGTTAAACAAGTGGATGTCCATGATGTCATTATTCCATTACATGACGGAGTATAAGGGGTTGATTTGTGCCTGGCTTCGGTGTTGCAGTAGAGGAGGCTGTAGACAGACATGTCAGTATGGGAATGGGACTGGACTTCAAATGGCTGACCACCAGGAGGCCCTGGCTGTTGCAGCAGATGGAGCCAAGGTGCTCAACAAAGCGATTTCCCCAATCTGCGTGAGGTCTCACAGATGTAGAGGAGGCCACACTGGAAGCACCAGATACATTAAGTGACAATGATAGATTGCATGTGAAGTGCTGCCTCGCCTAAAAGGATTGTTTAGGCCTCAGAATGTCGGTGAAGGAGAAAGTGTAGGGGAGGTTTGTGAGGATAAGTGCCTGGAGGATGCTCAGTAGGGAAGAACGCATGGACAAGGGAGACATGGAGAGAGTGATTCCTGCAGAAAGTGGAAAGAGGAGAGGAGGATATACCTGATGTTGGAATTCTGTTCAAGATGGTAGAGGTTGTGAAGAATGATATATTGGATACAGAGGCTCATAGGGTGGTAGGTAAAGACAAGGGGAACCCCATACGTGTTATGTCCTGCTCCTGTTTGCCTGCAAGTCTGGTGAGTGGAGGGTGAGTGCCAGGGATACTCCATCTTTAACAACTGTAGCAGCCAGTTTGCTCACAGAAATGTAATAGGTAAGTGACAGTTTAATCTGGTTTTAGAGTTGTTGATTGATGAATAAGTGCTACTACAAACACTAACTCCAGCTGCAAAGTGTGTCATAATCCTCTATTCCCATTAGATGAAAAGACTGAACCTCTGGAAAGCTAAATTCTAAAATAAAGGCACAAATCATGGATTTAAATAGAGAAATTGTTGTCTAGGACAGCTATTCTTTGACCTTTAATGCTGCTTCAGATGAGGGCCATGGTCATTGATTTCCTATACGTAGTGGCACAAGAAGTAAACTAGTATTAAAGTCTCCTGAAGCAAACACACTGGTCAAGAATTTTATCTATGTTTAAAACCATATTTTGGAATAGTACTGCATGGAGACTCGTCATCTTTGTGAGAGGGCTAAATGAAATGATTGGGTGTGAGAGGGAAGATGAAGGATAAGTTCTAACATACACTACATGCTTGATAGAATCATAAATCCCTGGCTTTTATGATTCATGTAGCTCCATCTCTTTCCTCTGGCAACAGCTTTTTTGTTCCAAGAGCCCCATCTATTGAACGTTTCGGGAAGTTTGACCATGTGTTGGCCATGGAAACCTCTTGGATGGTCCTTGCGCCTGGAGGCAACCCTTTACCTCTCTCTGGTCATTCAAATGAAGCTGGTGCAACCAGCTACCACAGAATGAAAGTGTCCAAGTTGCTGCCCAAACAGTGGGCAGTAACTTTCATAACTTGCTGAATATTGGAAGAGTTGAATGCCTTTGGTTCTGTACAGAAAGTATTAACACCTAGTGCCCACAAACCAACATATACCAAACATAAATATTCCACACTGTGGACCAGCCTGCAGTCCTCATGAAACTACAGCTCCATGGAAAGTGAGGAGGAAAGTCACCAGCTCTGTTGAAATAGAGGCCAGAGATCTCCTTTATGCAACTATTTGATATTGCCCTAATTTCCATCTCTGGTTTTTGAAGTTCCTAATGCATGACAGTTTGTGGTGAAAATCATAGGCAAAGCAGGCCAGTACAGAAGTTGCTGTTGAGTTGGCACCATGTGACAGTTGTTATGGGTCCACAGTTTCGATTCCTGCAGATGTCACGTGATATTAGCTTCGTTTACTAAGTGTGATGTATCTATGGTCTTGTTTTGCTGGAAGCTTGTAGTTTCAATTCCTGGGGACATCACGTGGTTTACTGGGAATCCATGACTTTGTTTCTGTGAGAGTCACGTGATGACATATCCCGACAGTATAAAAAAAGACGCAGTCGCTCGGTAAGGAGTCGTTAAGGAATCGACGGGAACAGAGAGTGAGAGTGAAGATTGCAGGCTTCAAACGAACCCAAAGG
This sequence comes from Hemitrygon akajei, assembly GCF_048418815.1. Classification (NCBI taxonomy): domain Eukaryota; kingdom Metazoa; phylum Chordata; class Chondrichthyes; order Myliobatiformes; family Dasyatidae; genus Hemitrygon; species Hemitrygon akajei. The sequence continues at coordinate 93,724,693 of NC_133131.1, forward strand.
ATTAGGTTAGCCAGCAGTACTCTGTGCATTTTGAATGTGACTGACATTTCGTATAATCCATGCATGGTTTGTGGCACACATTTTTGGTTAACCCTTCCATGGTCTCGGGTGTTGTGTAGTGACCAGTTCGGCGAAAGGGACATTCCCTGTCTGTTACTCTGTGAAATCTCACTCTTCTTGGACTCTTCGGTAAAGGTACTCCGTGGCTGTAAACTACAGTAACTGTTTCTTCTCTATGAGATCGCTTCTCCACTGTATTGTGAATTTCCAAGATCGTCTCTTCGTTGCATCATAAATATACAAGTCTGTCCTCTCATTTATTTCATGAATCACCTGGACTTTCTAAATTGCCACTCTAAGACTATGCTTGAGTAAGACTTTGTTAAGAATTGTTTCTAAGTTTGACTGTTTGGAAGTTATAGACGCGTAATGCTGTTAACTTCTGTTTAAGTTAGTCATTTGTTAGATTTTCTACATTTCTGCGTAAATGTTAATAAATTTAGTTGTTTTGCAATAATTCCCGACTCCATTCTACATCTGTTGTTGCTGGTCTGTAACACAGTTTCCTTATGAAAGTACACTCAGGGGCCTCTTTATTAGGTATACCTATACACCTGCTTGTTAATGCAAATGCCTAATCAGCCAATCATGTGGCAGCAATTCAATGCAGAAATGCATGCAGAATAGTCAAGAGGTTCAGTTATTGTTTGACCAAACATCAGAAAGGGGAAGAAATGTGATCTAAATGACTTTGACTGTGGTATGAATGTTGGTGCCAGATGGGGTGGTTTGAATATTTCAGAAACTGCTGATCTCCTGCAATTTTTATGCATAATAGTCTCTGGAGATTACAAACAGTAGTAGGAAAAACATTCAGTGAGTGGCAGTTCTGAGGGCAAAAATGCCTTGTTAAGAGAAAAGTCAGAATGGCTTGACTGGTTCAATCTGACAGGAGGTTGACAGTAATTGAAATAACCATGTGTTACAATAGCAGTGTATAGAAGAGCACCTCTGAACGCACAACAGGTCGAATCTTGAAGTGGATGCGCTATAGCAGGAAAAGGCCACAAACATACACTCAGTGGCCACTTTATTAGTTACAGGAGGTACCTAATAACATGGTCACTAGTGTACATTTCTAAAGATAAAGTGGAAGATTGATGCTCAAACTTCAAGGATACATGTCCTCCTCCTACTTGCCTTCCTCGATCAGTTGTAGCAGCTGATCCTCTACCTTTGCTCTATCTCTAGACAAGAAGTATTTCTGTGTCTCTGCCTTCAACAAGTTGACACCTCCCAAAACTGTGCACGTGCAGCACAGATGCAGAACAAAATCAGCTTCAATAGCACTAAAGCAACGATTTTATGGGGCTGAACTTTCAGTTAAGTAATCGGAAAGCAACTGCCTGGCCCTTTCCAGATTTTTTTGCAAAAGGAGATGTCCACAATTTTTAAGAATACATTTACTAAATATTGCTCCATCAGGTAGCAATCCAAACAAATGTGGTCTGCTGCCTATCCATATCAACAGAAATCAATTCGGCCTTGTTTTGCTCACTGCGGCTTCAAGCATTCAAGCCTGGAGATGCCAGAAATGGCCATGAGTGAAATTGAAATGATTTCACTATTTCAACAGGTTAGGAAGTGAGTGAGATTAAAATGATTTCACTACTTCAACAAGTTAGGAAGTACAAAAAAATTTGAAGGTATTGATGTTCATCTTGAATGTTACAATGAAAATGAAGATTTGGATGATAGAATCGTTGAAAGCATTGTACGAAGGCAGTCCATTATCTGTACTAGGTGAATGCGCTGATTTTGTTCATTTACAGTCCATCAAAAGAATGTGCACTGTACACTGGACAAATTTCTCCATCGATAACTATTAGGAGCTAATAATACAGTTTTATAGTATTGTAGTAGTATTGTTAGTTTCCTAATATTTTTCTGTATTTCATTTTAATACATTTTATTACTCAGTTAAATTGCAGGTTGTCTTTTATAACTTTTTAACTAGTTCCATGAAACTTTGGCTAATTGGGCCAAAGTTTACTGATCGTGATGTGTCCCAATTAACCATAATCCACTATATACAATCTTTATATAGTTAGCCTTTTAGTTTCTTTCTCCTATCCCCTTTTCCCTTTGCTAAAGAAGTTATTAATATCTTTCCTATTTATAATTACAGACGCATTGGCCATTGGTTAACAGACGTCTCACCTCTTCTACCCCTACTTAATGGTGCAAAATGCACATTCACGATGAAGACTGTGCCATGGGCCATGCCCTGGAAGCCATCACTAAACCTTCGATTCGGTAAAGAAAACCAGGTATCGATAGGTAGGAAACAGCTGCATTTTTTTTCTACCTAATATATGTGTTACTTGAGATAAAGCAAATTATACAGAAAGCCTTGATTCTTTTTTTATTTTACATGTTAAAGGAAGTAGTGTATCTAGGGAGGAGGGGAGCAAAGAATTTAAATGGAGGCAGCTAATGCCACAATAACCAAGATAATTCTTTGATTTTGCATAGCTTCCCAGTGCAACTGTGAGAAAAGGAGAAAAATGAATATTTGAAAGTTAAAATAGTATATTAATTGAAATTTCAGTTAAAGAATTTTAAATTGATATTGCTCATATTGTTCAAAATCCTTTGCTAATTGTAATGAATGATTACTTTGTGACACAATATAAAGCAGTTTTACTTGTATACTACTGACTCATGGCAACTATTAAGGTACTGTATCTTGAAATCTCATCCAAATCCTTCTATTTTTCCCTTAATTTAAATATATGGAACGTAGTGAACTGCGCACCCAAGTGATTCCAAATACATTATGGAAACCACAAGAGGAAATTACTTTGTTCTTCATAAATGGCCTTGACTGCACAACTAAGCCTAGATATTAGATCAATTAACATCCATGCCTTTAGTGCTTATGTTAAAGAAAACAATATTACCAAGGACAGATTAAAAAAAACTTTAATTTCAAGCCTTTTTCAATTTCACTAACTGTGAAATTCAAATAGGCTTCTCCATAGATTATTCACACTAACATGTCTGACATTTTCTGGATGTCAGATATCCACGTGATGATATCATCATTTGGATGTTCAAATTTCCTTCCATGTCCCAAAGATGAGCAGGTTGATAGATTAATTGGCCATTGTAAATTGTCCTTAGTGTAGATGGGTAGTAGAATCTGACAGTGGTTGATGGGAATAGGTCACATTGAAAGTTATTCATGGAATGAGATTGCTTTGTGATCCTGCCTGGACTCAATGTCCCCTATGTCATAAGGAAATATTCAAACTATATCAATTTCTGATCTTCCTGAAGTACCATAGTTGTAGCTCAAAAGTTAAATCTATTGCAATCATTAAATTATCCCATTCCAAATGCTACAAACAAGAGAAGGTCATACATACAAAATGTTGGAGGAACTCAGCAGGCCAGGCAGCATTTATGGAACAGTCAATGTTTTGAGCCGAGAGCCTTCATCAGGAAAACACAAGAGAAAACACAATTAGTTTGTTTTCTCTTGCTATTCAGTGGGATCTTCTGTTGATATTGGGAGAACATACTGGATAGGTGTGTAACTGAATATAGGCTGTGTCTGCACAGCCAAAGTTCACCGAGTTTGTGAAAAATAACGGGGTAATTCTTCCAACATTAAGTAGTTGAGTAGTGACGTTGTGGCAGCATTCCATTACTGGAGGCATTGATTTAGCTATTACTGACTACTCAGGGTTGGTCAGGGATCTTTGGACTGGAGGCAAACACATGCCTATCAGTGAAGAGCCAACTCTCTGCATAACTTCAGTTATCTCTTCAATTTTCAGACTCGGCACTCAATAATGTTCAGTGCTGCAGGGTAAATCTTCATCCACACTTTGATGTCTAGTCATGTTCACATGGACTTAATTTCCTCATCACAAGAGTTCCCCAAGTGGTGATAGAAATCTTAGCTTGGTTCTCAAACTAGAACATCAGAGAGGTTAGAAAACACTGTATTCACAGAGAATGATTGCACCTACTTTCATTTTAATGAGGAGCTGATGAAATCCAGGGCACTGTTTATTGGTATTGCTCGATTCCTCCAAGTGCTTGTAGCATTAGACTACAGTTGTGTGCCCATAAGGGCTCCCAGCTATAGACTCCTATGGTTATAGAACATTGGTTTAGGCCCTTCAACCCAACTGGTCCATGCTGACCAAGATGTGTCATTCAAGCATTTGGCCCGTAACTTATATTTTTCCAATCCATGTCCCTGTCTAAGACCTTTCCTTCAACGTAAATGGTTTCCACTTCATAAATATGCAAGTGGTTGTGGATAATCAGAAAAAAATCTTCTTGGCCAACATTATGTTTTCAGGAAGCAGTCTGAACTACCAGGCGTTCTTCAAGGCCAGCACTGCCAGTAGAACTGTGGAGGATAAGGGTTATCCTCCACTTCCCTGGTTCCTGTCTACTACTGTCACAACAGCTAAGCATTGATGCGACAACAGCCAAGCAAAAACCAAAAATCATGTGGAAAAAACTTTTAATCTTCTAAAACTGTGATTAGATTTCCTGAATTAGTTTGAGGAGCACCCTGTAATATAGAGCAAAGGTGTGGCAATACCTGTTGCAGAAACCAACAAACCAAACAGCAGATAATGCCAGAGAAAATGCAGCAAGGGAAACCAGAGTCTGAGGACCATGGAGGAAGAGACTGAAGAAAAGCAGGAGCAAAAGTACGCAGATACCAGGTATATGTTCAACATCACTCAGCTGAGCAGAGGAGACAAATATTGACTACTTGGGAAATAAGTACTGAATATCACCATAGAACATTAGTAAATTAGAAGAAAAGTTTCATAAGAATACTAATTATATTGAACTCAAGAAGTTTCACATACCTTACATAATCTGAAACCATTTTTCTCTTATTTGATGTTTTTGATTCCTTTTTTTTTTCAATCTATCTTCCAGCAAAACACTATTATTTTGCATGTTGTATCTAATTAGACAAATTGTCTATAAGGTTATGTAAGCATATTTTCACGTGATTCAATACAGCTTCTCTGCTGCTAGGTTCCCTAAAATCTTCCTTTGGGCTGACCAGTTGAGCTGTCCAAGTGAAACTAAGAAACTGTGAAATGTACTTTAATAAAAATGAAAAACTCCTCTGATATTAGACTTAAGCTTGTTGCTTTCTTCTGCATTGCATCCATTGTTACATATTTCTCTCCAGGGTGCTGTAGAATTTCTGGATGACGCCTGGGTGTATTCTATCTACAACTCTAGACCAACAGGCCTGACTTTAATACATAATGCATCATCTTACTTTCCACCATTTATTGCTCTGCAGCTGATTGTAAAAGTCATTATGGTGCTAAATTCTCTTACAAGGCTACATTTGAGGGATATTTATGATGTCTACCAATCAGAAATCTATTGCTGGATGTGGCAATTAACTCATCTTGTATTTGTTGAAGCAGCTCACTTCATATCCTTTCTTAACAATGGATCCCTATGACTGCACTTAGAGATACTACTGTTAATTTTCATTTGTCTGTTCATTATGTGCTGTATTGTATGACGTAGGTGATCATGGTCTTTCCATGACCATGATTGTTCTTAGCAAATTTTTTACAGAGGTTGTTTGCCATTGCCTTCTTCTGGGCATTGTCTTTACAAGACAGGCAACCCCAGCCATTATCAATACTCTTCAGAAATAGTCTAGCCTGCATGCAGAGGGAAGCAGTGCCTTACACCTCCTTTGGTCAAGACGTATGTCCACCTCGTTCATTTATACCATTGATAAATTGTCAAAAGACTGCAGTAGTAAAACAATTCTGTCTTCTTTCTTGTGTTAATTGTAGAAAAACAATACATTTAAAATGATACAATAAAATAACTTACAAGCTCAATGTTTGCATGCACTATTCAAACGTGGATAAAATTATTTTAATGTTATTTCTTATATTCATTTGAGGAAAATCCATAAAAGCCTAAAGCTTCCTGTTATAGGTTACATTTTTCACACTACTGTGATCCCTTTGATTCTACAGAATTTATGAAACAGTTGTAAGATGATTTAAGAATGCATGATGCTTAAACTGATTGACTACATCCTGCAATTTCCTACATCTGATCTCTTTAAGCAACAAGTACTTATGCACGGCATATTAATTATTGCTGGCATGATAATAATTGCTGACACACAACAGATTTTAATGCGGAAAATTTCAGCTTTAATATAATATTCCCTTTCAAATATTTTTTTAAAAATCCTTGTCATTTATTGCAATCATAAGACCATAATACATAGGAGCAGAACTAGGCCATTTGCTCATTGAGTCTGCCATTCAGTCATGGCTGTTTTATTTTCCCACTCCACCTCATTTTCCAGCCTTCTGCCTGTAACCTTTGATACCCTTACTAATCAAGAACCTATCAACCTCTTTAAATATACACAATGACTAGACTTCCACAGCTGTCTGTGACAGTAAATTCTAGATTCACCATTCTCTGGCTACATAAATTTGTCCTCACGTCTGTTCTAAAGTGACATTTTTCTATTCTGAGGCTCTGCTCTCTGGTCTTAGACTCCCCTACTATAGGAAACATTTTCTCCACGTTTACTTTACCTAGGCCTTTCAATATTCAGTAGTTTCAATGGGATTTTGCAACCCCCCCCCCCCCCCACATTCTGAAAGAAATCCAACTTTTCTTGCTCTTTAATATTTTGGTGATATTAAAATCCATACAATATATTCATACAAAATATTATTCTGTGTTTGCTTCTCCATTAATATTTTATTACAGCAGAATATGAGAATTTACCTATATTGAAACTTTTCAGATGTTTTTAGAATGGCCCCAATTTATGTGAAGATATTAATCAGAATGGTTCAACGTTCAAAATAAATTTATTTCAAAGTACATCATAAAGTACAAAGTACACCATATATTACCTTGAGATTCATTATTTTAGGCATTTACAGGAAAATATAGATCTTTATGAAAACTACGTAAGCAGGCAAAGACTGACAAAAAACTAATGTGCAAAAGAAGTCAAACAGTGCAAAGAAAAATAATTATGAGAACATGAGTTGTAAAGAATCCTTGAAAGTAGTCTGAAGGTCATAGAATGAACTCAGATTAGTGGTGATTGCAGTTATTCATGCTGGTTCAGGAGCCTGATGGTCATCGAGTAGTATCTGTTCCTGAACCTGGTGGTGTGGGACCTAAAGCTCCTGTACCTGTTGCTGATAGCAGTAGTGAGAAGGGGGCATGGCCTGGATGGTGGGGTTCTTTGATGATGGATACCCCTTTCTTGTAGTAGTGCTCCATGTACATGTACTTTGTTGTGGGGAAGGATTTGCCTGTGACAGACTAGGATGTATCCTCCACTTTCTGTCGCCTTTTCCATTCCTGGGTAGTAGCATTTCCATACTATGCCATGATGCAACTTGCTGGGACTACTCTCCCCATGCATCTGTAGAGGTTTGTCAAAGATTTTGGTGACATGCTGAATCTACACAAACTTATAAGAATAGAGGCTCGTTTATGCATTCTTTATGATGGCACTTACTGTATGTGTTAGTCCCAGGACAGATCAACTGCCAAGTTAACACCAAGGAGTTTAAAGTTACCGATCCTCTCCACCTTCATGCAATATCAGATGAGCTTGTCCCATTCACTCATGCAGTTTTTTATAAAGATAACCTTGCAATTTTTTTCAGACACTTAACCTCCCTGTTGTAAACACCCCCCCCAATAAATCCATCTCCACTATTGTTACAGGCAATGCATTACACTCTTTACCAACTTGCAATGTTTATATATATATATTAAAAATATCTTCGTATTTCGTATGATTCATTTGCTGATTATCTTCATTCTATGTTCCCTATTTATTGACCACTAATGGAAGCATTGTTTAGTTACCTTGTCTATGTCTATTATAATTTTAAATACCACTAATCAAATTCTGCACAATCACTTCTTTGCCTAGGTGATCTTGCCAGCATCTCAAGTCTGTTCACATAAGTGAGGTCACTCAGGTCTAGAATAAATGTAATAAATCTGAACTGCAACTTCATGAAAGCTTTCACATCTTTTCTGAAGTTTGGTGCCCAAAACTGGACTTAATAGTTGTGGCTGAACTGCTGATTTATTGGGATTCATCATTGACTTCCCTGTTCTTATATTCCATGTCATCATTGGAAATCCCAGAATTCCATATGCATTTTAACTGCTTTGTATCCTGCTCCTTTCATCAAAATATGCCTACGCCCAGTACTTCCAGACTTCTCTATTCTCATGTCTTCTAGTTTATATTGCTACTTCTTTATTCTTTCCACCAATTCTAAGACCCCCACATTTATCAGCATTAAATGTCCCTGCCACCAATTAGCAGATTTCAACCATATCTCCTTAAGGTCTATTACTATCCTCCTCACAGCACTGTGTCTACGCCCACCTGGACAAGCCGGCAAGCACTGTGAGAGTCATGTTTTTTGACTTCTCCAGTGCGTTCAACACCATCCACCCTGCTCTGCTGGGTGAGAAGCTGACAGTGATGCAGGTGGATGCTTCCCTGGTGTCATGGATTATTGATTACCTGACTGGCAGACCACAGTACATGCGCTTGCAACACTGTGTGTCAGACAGAGTGGTCAGCAGCACTGGGGCTCCACAGGGGACTGTACTATCTCCCTTTCTCTTCACCATCTACACCTTGGACTTCAGCTACAACATAGAGTCTTGCCATCTTCTGAAGTTTTCTGATGACTCTGCCATAGTTGGATGCATCAGCAAGGGAGATGAGGCTGAGTACAGGGCGACGGTGGGAAACTTTGTCACATGGTGCGAGCAGAATCATCTGCAGCTTAATGTGAAAAAGACTAAGGAGCTGGTGGTGGACCTGAGGAGGGCTAAGGCACCGGTGACCCCTGTTTCCATCCAAGGGGTCAGTGTGGACATGGTAGAGGATTACAAATACCTGGGGATACGAATGGACAATATACTGGACTGGTCAAAGAACACTGAGGCTGTTTACAAGAAGCCTCAGAGCCATCTCTATTTCCTGAGGAGACTGAGGTCCTTTAACATCTGCTGGACGATGCTGAGGATGTTCTACGAGGCTGTGGTGGCCAGTGCTATCATGTTTGCTGTTGTGCGCTGGGGCAGCAGGCTGAGGGTAGCAGACACCAACAGAATCAACAAACTCATTCGTAAGGCCAGTGATGTAGTGGGGGTGGAACTGGACTCTCTGACAGTGGTGTCTGAAAAGAGGATGCTGTCCAAGTTGCATGCCATCTTGGACAATGACTCCCATCCACTCCATAATGTACTGGTTAGGCACAGGAGTACATTCAGCCAGAGACTCATTCCACCGAGATGCAACACTGAGTGTCATAGGAAGTCATTCCTACCTGTGGCCATCAAACTTTACAACTCCTCCCTTGGAGTGTCAGACACCCTGAGCCAATAGGCTGGTCCTGGACTTATTTCCACTGGGCATGATTAACTTATTATTTAATTACTTATGGTTTTATATTGCTATATTTCTTTACTATTCTTGGTTGGTGCGGCTGTAATGAAACCCAGTTTCCCTCGGGATCAATAAAGTATGTCTGTCTGTCTGTTTAGTGCCGTCTGCAAATTTGAAAATTTACACCTAAAATCAAACTATTAATTTCAAGCTAGCTAAATTCAAGCCATGGAGCAGCACAGTAGCGAAGTGGTTAGTGTGACACCGCTACAGCTTGCGGCATCATAGTTCAGATTTCACTTTGAGTGCTGTCTGTAAGGAGTTTGTTCATTCTCCCCGTGACTGCGTGGGATTCCTCCGGTGCTTCCGTTTCCTCCCACTGTCCAAAGACGCATCAGTTTCTAGGTTAATTCGTTATTGTAAGTTGTCCTGTGATTAGGCTAATGTTAAACATGTGGGAGGGCCTTTCTGCGCTGCCTCTGTAAATCAATCAATGTTAACAAAAGCAATGGCCCCAGTATCAATCCCCAAGTAAATCCACCGTATACTTCTTTCTGTCCAAAAATCAACCTTTCACTGCTATTTATAATTTAGCAACGTATCCCTTTTTTATTCCTCAACCCTAATGACAATGATGTGGCTGCCTTTTTGAAGTCACTTCAAAAAAAAATCTCTCAACAAACCTCACCTTTGTTGGACCCAGTATATATTTAACAAATTTGTGTTGCCATCTTCTAATCAGTCACACCCATCTGAGCATAAGGTAGTTTTGGGTCTATTTTTTCTCTCAAACTATCTCCAAGGCCAAGTGTTTGTCATTATTCAGGTTATCCCTCGTGTTGGTTTTGAAGATTGGTGGAACTTCTGAAATTTTCAGAAGATTGTAGCTGAGGCCTCTTTAATTTCCAGCCTTACTTCCCTCAGCACTCTTGTATGTATCCAGGTGATTTAATCTCTTTGAACATGGCTAGTATTTATGGTACTTCACCAATCAAATTTTAGCCCATCCAGAACTTCAGCTACAACTTAGACTATTGAGACTTCAACAACATCTTCTTCTTCTGTAGTGAAGAAAGGTGTAAATTATTATTTATTTACCTCAACCAGTTGCCTTCTGCCACACTGAGTCCACTCCAATTTATCTTCTGTAGGCAGGTTGCAAGAAGCCAAAATATTAAGGTAATTTCAAAACAGCTAAATGTCACAATGGGAGTTAGATGACTGTGAGATAAGATGGAAGGACTTTACTCATCTGGACTTCTTCTTTTGATTATTATAGGTTAAATTTAGATATTTATAAGACTAATGTTTCAGGACAATTTTGTTTTCCATTGCTGGCATGATTGCTAATGTTTTTATGGTGCAAGGATGGACCATAAAGAGGTGTGATGTTTACTTTATTGGCATGAACAGACATGATTATCACTTCTAGACTCAAACCTATTTGTTGTATACCTTCAGATTTGGTGCAGCATGCCAGCAACTCTTGCAAAAATGTCTTAATATATCCTTTTTAAATAATAATGAGATACCTTAGCTAAATGTACATGATGGTATGAAGAACTAGCAGAGTACCGGTAGATAGAAAAGATGTTTTGAGGACAGTTATGAGTATAGAAAGCAGTGAACTTGCAAATGTTCATGTGAGTTCAACTGCTACAATGGAAGTGGAGAGACTTCTACTTCAATAATTTGAGGCTTTTAATCTTTTTCCCAGGGTGATATGACTAATATGAGAGGACATACTTTTATGGTGATTGGAAAAAAGTATAGGAGAGTTTTCAGACATAGGATTTTTACACAGAGTGTGGCAAGTGCATGAATCACACTGCCAGGAATAATGCTGGAGGCAAATACATTAGGGACGTTTAAGAGAATGTAGGTTATGCACATGGATGAAAAAAATGGAGAGTTACGTTGGGGGGGGCGGGGAAGTGATTTTGAGGTAAGTTAAAAGGTCAGCAAAACATCATGGGCCAAATGGCCTGTTTTCTGCTGAATTAGGTTCAAGCCACTCCTGGATTTTGAAGACCAGAGGCTTAAGTTAAAGTGCAAATGGACTACAAACAGCCAGACAGCATATGGCCATAGGAGACCAAGATGAACTGTTTTTGGACACAAGTTACTTGTAAGAACAACAGGACTCCTTCTATGCCTTATAAGAATTACTCAGTTATTCCCTTTTCTGAATACTGTCTTTCCACACACAGCAATCCCCATCTCAGTTATCCTGTTAATAGGTTTTCTTTGGATTCCTGGAAACAAGCAGTGATCTTGACAGATTCCACTCCACTGCCAGGGCTGTGAAAAAGAAATTGAGATTTAAACAGACAGGTAGCTACTTCTGTGTAATCTCCAACAGTTAAAATCTTGGCTGATACTTTTCTTCCTGGCTGCATTGTTTGGTGAAACTGAAAATGGTTGAATTAGATCTACCATCCCCATCTAAATCCCAATATGTTCACACCTGAATAATCACTGGTAAGAGAAGGCAAAAAGGTTGCTTGGTCCCTGTTACGTATTCGGGCAACAATAATATAGATGAGTTAGGCAAGGGGTTTTATAACGAATAACACGTTTATTAAACACTGATAACAAACCCCCTTCAAAAGTAAACAAACCCAAACAATGATCCGAGCTCAGCTGCTGACAGCTGGTCAGACAGTTCTTAATAGCTTTGCAGTCTCAAACAGTCTTTAAAGTAGTATTGAAAAGAACTCAGTTCTCTAAAGCGAATTGCCGAATGAAAACAGTTCAAAGAACGATATGCCGACAGTTCAAAAGCTCACGGTACTTTTAAAAGGAGAGACTTTTTAAAGCGATGTAAATTCTCTTCCACGTCGATGTCCTTCGATTCCCAGCGTCGAACTCCCACGTCGAATTTTATTAAATATAACAACTTAAAGTGACTGACCTCTCTTCCACACTATTCTCAAACCCTTTCTGGTCATCCCAGGGGTCAACAACGAGAATAGTCAACGAAATCCTTCCGAATGAGGATCACACAAGGTCGAAGTCAATCCATCGAAAATCGATTTTTCTTGATCTCCAAACTTCACTCTCCATTAGCAAAGAAACCGTTGGCTCTGACCTTTTAAACTTTAGGCATTATATAAAACTTCATTTTTAACTAAACTGCGTCATCACATTAAATCACACAGTGATATGAAGTCATCTTGGCAAATCCAGCCACGAACTGCCCCACCTGACAGGGTGGGTCTTCCTTTTATACCCTGTAGAAAAAACCTGTCACATGACCTCTACTGGCGGGAAAATGACATCACTCCACCATTACCTCATGTCCAGTATAACTTCAACCCCAGTCACGTGACAAGGGTACCACTGTCACGTGTCACGGGTACGTAACACCTCCCTCCAAAAAAACATTTTTGGTCTGACAAGAACAAAAATTTTTAACAATTACTTACAAAAAAAAACAAATGTATAAATTATAACATACACAATATATAATACAGTAGGAGTGTTACAATAAAAAAAACCACTCCAAAAAAAAACATTGTACATTCAATATCGAGATAGACAATCAGCAACCACATTATCTTTACCTTTAATATGAGTTATCACAATATTGTACTCTTGTAACATCAAACTCCAATTTAACAATCTTCTGTTTTTGTTTTTCATCTTACTCAGAAAAACTAACGGATTATGATCAGTGTAAACAATAAGTGGTTTTTGAGTTGTACCAACATATACCTCAAAATATTCCAAAGCTAAAACAAGAGATAACAATTCTTTCTCTATTGTTGAATAGTTTCTTTGATGCTTATTAAATTTCTTAGAAAAGTAAGCTACTGGATGATCAACCTCATCACCCTCATTCCTTTGCATCAATACTGCTCCCGCAGCTTCATCACTAGCATCCACAGCTAATGAAAAAGGTTTTTCAAAGTCAGGTGCCTTAAGCACAGGTTGTTCACATATCATTGTTTTCAATTTTTCAAATGCTTCCTGACAAAACACTGTCCATACAAACTTCACATTCTTCTGCAGAAGATTAGTTAATGGAAGGGCAACATTAGCAAAATTCTTACAAAATTTTCGATAATATCCTACCATTCCCAAAAACCTTCTGAGAGTTTTTTTCCCCGTTGGAGTGGGAATTTCTAAAATTGCCTGAACTTTTGCCTGAACAGGAGCTACCTTACCTTGACCTACAACATAACCAAGGTAAGTCACAGTAGCATGTCCAAATTCACTCTTGGCTAAATTAATAGTCAAGTTAGCTTTTGAAAGCTTTTCAAACAATTTCTCCACCGCAATAATGTGTGCTTCCCAAGTATCATTTCCTGTCACTAAATCATCAATATAAGCATCAGTATCTTTCAAACCCTGAATCACAGAATTAATCATCCTCTGAAAAGTACCTGGGGCATTCTTCATCCCAAATGGAAGAACATTATACTCATATAACCCAGATGGAGTTACAAATGCAGAAATCTCTCTACCTCTGTCCGTTAATGGAACACACCAATACCCTTTCAATAAATCAATCTTTGTAAGGAACTTTGCTTTTCCAACTTTATCTACACAATCATCTACTCTAGGAATTGGATATGCATCTGTTTTCGTTACAGCATTCACCTTCCTATAGTCCGTACAAAACCTAATACTACCATCAGGTTTTGGCACCATAACACATGGCGAACTCCAATTCGAGTTAGAATGTCTAATAATATCATTCTCTAACATGTATTCAATTTCTTTCTCAGCAAGTTCACATTTTTCCATGTTCATCCTATATGGATGTTGTTTAATAGGTTTGGCATCTCCAACATCTACATCATGTGAAGCTATAGTAGTCCTTCTCGGAACATCTGGAAACAAATCCTTATACTTAAAAATCAATTCCTTCATCTGTTGTTTCTGCTCTAGCTGTAAATGTGCTAATTTCTCATCCATATTTTCCAAAATAGTCGAATTAGGTAACCTAACAGAAACAATGTTAGATTTAGAATGAAAGTCAGATGAATCATCTATCATGTTCCCAGTTAAATCCAACTCATTCTCACTAACCACAACAGTCACAGTATCAGATTGTTTCTCAAAATATGGTTTAATCATATTTATGTGGCAAAGTTGTGTTGACCTTCTACGATCTGGAGTTTTTATTACATAATCCACATCATTAACTCTAGACACAATTTCATAAGGTCCATGAAATCTAGCTTGTAAAGGATTTGTCTGCACTGGGAAAAAAACCAACACCTTATCTCCAGGCTTAAACATCCTCATCCTAGCTTCCTTATCATACCAAGTCTTCATTTTCTCCTGAGCCAACTTCAAATTTTCCTTGGCTGAGCTACAAGCTCTATGTAACCTGTCCTTAAATTTCAAAACATAGTCCAACAAATTAGTATGCACTTCCTTACTAATCCACTGTTCCTTCAATAAAGCTAAAGGTCCTCTAACTCTATGCCCAAACACAAGTTCAAATGGACTAAAACCTAAAGATTCCTGTACCGATTCCCTTACTGCAAATAAAAGTAAGTTTATACTCTCATCCCAGTCACCTTCATTCTCCACACAATATGTCCTAATCATATTCTTGAGAGTAGAATGAAACCTCTCCAAAGCACCTTGCGATTCTGGATGGTATGCAGACGAAGTAATTTGCTTAGCTCCCAATTTATAAACTATCTGCTGAAACAATCCAGACATAAAATTACTACCTTGATCAGTTTGTATTTCCTTAGGCAATCCAAAATAAGTAAAGAATTTTATAAGAGCCTTCGTCACAGTTTTAGCTTTTATATTCCTAAGTGGTACTGCCTCTGGAAACCTAGACGAAGTACACATGATAGTCAACAAATACTGATAACCAGTTTTTGTCTTTGGTAATGGACCAACACAATCTACAATAACTTTAGAAAACGGTTCACCAAATGCTGGAATAGGTTGTAATGGAGCTACTGGTGTAACCTGATTTGGTTTACCCACAATTTGACAAGTATGGCACGTCTTACAAAACATCGCCACATCTTTTCTTAAACCAGGCCAGTAAAAATGTTTTAAAATCTTGTCCACAGTTTTCCTTACCCCTTGATGTCCACCTAAAGGCACACTATGAGCTAAAGTCAAAATCTCATTCCGATAAACTTTAGGAACAACCACCTGGTAAACAACATTCCATTCCTCACTTGCAGGAATTGTAGGCGACCTCCACTTCCTCATCAACACTCCTTTTTCCAAGTAATATCCTACTGACACCTTCTCAATTTCACTACCTAGTAAAGCTTGTTCCCTTAATTTTACAATCTCAGGATCTCTATTCTGCTCTGCTATCATCTCCTTCCGTGACAGAGATAAATCTTCATAGTCAGACTTACTCCCAGAATCTTGTTCAAACAACGAAGGTAAGAAAGTTTCCGACACATCTTCAAAACTCAAATCCTGAGTTGAACAGTCATGAGTAACAACCTCATTCTGCACATCAATTTTTTTAGCCATAGCTCTAGTCACAACACAAGAAAAATCTGTGTTAGAATTCACCTCTGGTTCCTCTGATTCCATTGTCAAATGCACTTCAGGAAAAACTTGTCCACCTGCCAAATCATTACCTAACAATAAAGAAATACCCTTCACAGGTAAGCTATTCTGTAATCCTACTTTAACAAATCCTGTAACTAACCCTGACTTTAAATTTACTTCATGTAAATGTACAGGCATAAAATCACTTCCAACACCTCTTATGTAATTTACCTCACCAGTATCACTCTCTTCATTAAACTTCAACACACTATCTAACATCAGTGATTGAGAAGCTCCAGTATCCCTAAGAATCTTTATTGGCACCAGAGTAGATCCTTCTTTCAAGGATACAAACCCTTCAGTTATAAAATGATCATATCCCTTTCTAACTTTGTCAGACTCTAACAAATCCTCATTTGTGTTTACCAAACCCTGTAACTTTACAGGTGCTTTAGTATGTTGCACACAAGCATCCGGAACTGCTTCCTTCTCTTTCTTTTTCAATTTGAAACAGTTAGCTATTACATGGCCAGGCTTCTTACAATAGTTACAAATAAGACCAAACTGTCTTTCCTTCACAGGTTTTCCTTCCTCCTTACCTCTCTCATTAACCTCAAATTTAATCTCTGATTTACCTTGAGTCTCCATATTATTTTTCCTCTTGAAAATTCTACCCTGAGGAAATTTATTCTTATGGATTAAAACATACTCATCAGCTAATCTAGCACAGTCCTGCAATTTATCAGTATCCCTCTCATTTAAGTAGGTCCTTACTTCAACAGGAATGCTTCTTTTAAATTCCTCCATCAAAATCAGCTCTCTCAATGTATCATAGTCCTCATTTACATTTTTAGAAGAAACCCATCTCTCAAAACACATAGCTTTATCATAGGCAAATTCCACATAAGTCTTTTCCACAGACTTTTTCAAACTCCTGAATCTTTCCCTGTACGCTTCTGGGACCAATTCATACGATTTGAGAATATTTTCTTTCACAATATCATAATCTAATGCTTGCGCAGCAGTTAAAGCTGTGTAAACGTGTCGTGCCTTGCCTTTGATTACACTCTGTAATAACACTGACCATTTATCTTTCGGCCACTCTGACATCCGAGCAATAGTTTCAAAATGTTGAAAATATCTCTCCACTTCTGTTTCACTAAATGGAGGGACCAATTTAATTTCTTGGCTAGCAACAAACGGTTTTTTAGAATTAGCAGACTGTTCTACAGACCTTAATTTAGCCATTGCATATTCAAAATCTCTCTGCTTTTGTTCAGCTTCCAATTTACACCTTTCTAACATCATTTGTTCAATTTGCAACTGCATCTCCAGATTACTTATTGGAAACGATTCTAAAATCGATTCTTCAAAATGACCCGAAGCCACAAAATGTGATGCGATCTTTCTCTGTATAACAGCTTTTGATGTAGTTGGCAAGATCCCTTTAAGATGCAACCGATTAGCAAGTTCAGAGACTTCAGTTTTTTTCGCCTTCGCTAACAAATCCGCGACTGGCGAATCCAGAAACTCATCAATATTCATCGTTGCCGAATACCACTCACAAGCCAATCAAACAAAAAAAAATCGAGCAATCCCCGTTACCAAAACACCGATTCAAAATTCAAAAAACTTTTTAAACTCAAATAATTCAATCCCGAACGTAGCCCCCATAATTATGTTACGTATTCGGGCAACAATAATATAGATGAGTTAGGCAAGGGGTTTTATAACGAATAACACGTTTATTAAACACTGATAACAAACCCCCTTCAAAAGTAAACAAACCCAAACAATGATCCGAGCTCAGCTGCTGACAGCTGGTCAGACAGTTCTTAATAGCTTTGCAGTCTCAAACAGTCTTTAAAGTAGTATTGAAAAGAACTCAGTTCTCTAAAGCGAATTGCCGAATGAAAACAGTTCAAAGAACGATATGCCGACAGTTCAAAAGCTCACGGTACTTTTAAAAGGAGAGACTTTTTAAAGCGATGTAAATTCTCTTCCACGTCGATGTCCTTCGATTCCCAGCGTCGAACTCCCACGTCGAATTTTATTAAATATAACAACTTAAAGTGACTGACCTCTCTTCCACACTATTCTCAAACCCTTTCTGGTCATCCCAGGGGTCAACAACGAGAATAGTCAACGAAATCCTTCCGAATGAGGATCACACAAGGTCGAAGTCAATCCATCGAAAATTGATTTTTCTTGATCTCCAAACTTCACTCTCCATTAGCAAAGAAACCGTTGGCTCTGACCTTTTAAACTTTAGGCATTATATAAAACTTCATTTTTAACTAAACTGCGTCATCACATTAAATCACACAGTGATATGAAGTCATCTTGGCAAATCCAGCCACGAACTGCCCCACCTGACAGGGTGGGTCTTCCTTTTATACCCTGTAGAAAAAACCTGTCACATGACCTCTACTGGCGGGAAAATGACATCACTCCACCATTACCTCATGTCCAGTATAACTTCAACCCCAGTCACGTGACAAGGGTACCACTGTCACGTGTCACGGGTACGTAACAGTCCCACCTTAAAATATTTGGAGTAGAGTGTGTGCCGAATTTTTTAGCACATTGTGTGTGAAATCAGCCAAAACAATGTAAAAGGTAATTGTTAAGGTGGGCTTTGTAGCCACTGATGCTCATTTAAAAGTAATTTTGACCCTAAGTGCCTCAACCCACAAAACTGACCTTAACCTCAAAATGATGTTGGTGTCGAAATGACACAAAAATTGCTGGAGGAACTCAGCAGGCCAGGCAGCATCTATAGAAGAGTGAACAGTTGACATTTCAGGCTGAGACACTTCATCAGTCCTTCAAGTCGATTGTTTACTCTTTTCAATAGTTGCTGCCCGCCTGCTAAGCACCTCCACCATTTTGTGTGTGTTGCTTTGGGTTTCCAGTATCTGCAGATTTTCTCTTGTTTGAAATGAAACACATTCATTGTTGTCACTTTAACAGATGATGATATTTCATAAAACTTTTTACAATGAAATAGGAATCCATACCTTGTGTGTGGGGAAACAGGTTGTTTACTCATCATGGTAGGCAAGCACTTCCCGTTAATCTTACTTAAATTCATATATACTGCTGTATTTTCAGCCTACAGTAATTTAGAAGCACTTATTACAGTTAATATTTCTCGCATTGCTGTATTGATAAAACTGTCAAAATTTACTGACAAAGCCCAGTCAAGCTCTGAGAAAGAAGACATTATATCAGAATAGCTAAGCAACAATAAAAATGACTAGTTCAACTTTAATAAGGGGTTGAGGTTACAAAACAAAATTCAAGCAAAATGGACTGGGGGTAATATGCTGACATGGATTGAGGATTGTTTAGTGTGCAGAAAATAGATAAGGAATAAATAAGTTATTCACGAGAGCCAAAAAACAAACTTCCTGGAGGAACGCAATAGGATAAGCAGCATATGTGAAAGCATAGGGATGGTTAATGTGTCAGGTGGTTGTAGTTGAGTTCTCAGAGGGTTAGGTGCTAGAACTCCAGTTGTTCATAATCTTTGTGAATGATTTGGATGAGAGGATCAAGTGCAATACTGTATGTCAGTGTTTGTGGGTGTGAAGAGGGTTCAGAGAAGCTTAAAGAGATTATAAACACAAGAAATTTTGCAGACATTGGAAACCCAAGGCAACACACACAAAATGCTGGAGGAATTCAGCAGGTCAGGCAGATCTGCAGAAATGAATGAACAGTTGATGTTTTGGGCCAGAACCTTTCTTCAGGACTGGAAAGGAAGGGGGAAGATGCCAGAATAAAAAGGTGGGAGGAAGTGAAGGTGGATAGCTAGAAGGTGAAGGTGAAGCCAGGTGGGTAAGAAAGGTAAAGGGCTGGAGATGAAGGAATTTGATAGGAGAGGAGAGTGGACCATTAGAAGATAGGGAAGGAGGAGGGGACCTGGGGGACATGATAGGCAGGTGAGAAGAGGTAAGAGGCCAGATTGGGGTTTGGAAGAAGAGGGGAGGGGAGGAGAGAATTTTTTTACCGGAAGGAGAAATTGGTATTCATGCCGTCAGGTTGGAGGCTACAAAGATGGAATATAAGGACCGACATATCAGAACGGAAATGGGAATGGGAATTAAAATGTTTGGACTGAGAAGTTCTGCTTCTGGTGGATGGAGGTGTTCGACAAAGCAGTCCTCCAATTTACAATGGGTCTCATCAACATAGAGGAG
This sequence comes from Hemitrygon akajei, assembly GCF_048418815.1. Taxonomy (NCBI): domain Eukaryota; kingdom Metazoa; phylum Chordata; class Chondrichthyes; order Myliobatiformes; family Dasyatidae; genus Hemitrygon; species Hemitrygon akajei. The sequence goes on from NC_133131.1 coordinate 93,744,880, forward strand.
GCTTCATTGGGAGCACATGGCAACCCCAGCAGATTCACCAGTGAAATGTTGCCTCACCTGTTTGGGGCCCTCAGTGGAGATGAGGGTGGAGGTGAGCCCAGCATGGGAGCATGAAGCAGCCCCAATGCAGTCGTCAGTGTAGTGGAGGAAGAGTTGAGGAGCATTACAGAGGAAGACTTGGAATATGGACTCTTCTACGTAGCCAATGAAAAGGCAGGCATAACTGGGACCTATGTGGAAGCCCATGGCTACCCCTCATGCTTGGAAAAAGTGTGAGAAACCAAAGAATAAATTGTTGAGGTTGAGACTGATAGTTTTTGAATATTGAAACAATCAAGGAATATGGAGTTGGTACAGGAAGAATCTACCAGGGTTTTTTCATATGATGTGGAAAGTGCAGCAGCTAAATGCAGGCTCTTTTCATTTACCTTCTTATCCATATATTCAAATCTCTGCACCCTTGGATTGGGATGTGTCACTGTGACCAACAACCACATATGGATATTCTTGGATAATCACTATGGATTATCACTACTGTGCATTCCAAATATGCTCTTCTTATCCTAATCATCACATCCCAATTAACCCCTCTCCTAATCAACTTTACTGAATATGTACGGCAAGAAAGCTGAGATACGATCAAACAGTTTTGAAATCTTACATTTCTGTATTTTGTACACTTTTCCTATTTCATCACTACATCAAAAATTATTTTCCCCATAGTTTTTCCTTATTTATTTCAATCCAGTTTCAAATACTCATACAAGATAATGCAATTACATTTGAGAAGAGTATTAATAGAGTACTAATAGCAATAAACATAACCAACATATTTCATACCACTGTTCCTGATCAGTTTCATTTTTATGAAAGCACTTGCTGAGCAATGAATGGCTGAAAATAATTTGGTTCCAGTATATAAATAGATATGGACATATGAACTGAAAGCATGGGTCACTGCATTGAACTATAATTGTTGTGAAGTTGAGAAGCAGGACTGCAAAGGTAGTCATCTTGGGATTACTACCTGTGCTATGTGACAGTGAGTATAGGAATAGAATGAGGTGGAGAATAAATGCGTGGCTGAGGGATTGGAGTAGGGGCACAGATTCAGATTTCTGGATCATTGGGACCTCTTTTGGGGCAGGTGTGACAAAAAGGATGGATTGCACTTGAATCCCAAGGGGACCAATATCCTGGTGGGGAGGTTTGTTAAGGCTTCTGGGGAGAGTTTAAACTAGAATTGTTGGGGGGTGGGCACCGAACTGAAGAGACTGGGGAAGAGGCAGTTGGCTCACAAATAGAGAAATCTCAGAGACAGTGTGTGAGGGAGGATAGGCAGGCGATAGAGAAGGGACGCACCCAGACTGATGGTTTGAGGTGTCTATTTTAATGCAAGGGGTGTTGTGAACAAAGCAGATGAGCTTAGAGCACGGATCAGTACTTGGAACTATGATCTGGTGGCTATTACAGAGACTTGGATAGCTCAGAGACAGGAATGGTTACTTCAAGTGCCAGGTTTTAGATGTTTCACAAAGGACAGGGAGGGAGGCAAAAGAGGTGGGGGCTTGGCACTTTTGATCAGAGATAGTGTCACAGCTGCTGAAAAGGTGGACGTCATGGAGGGATTGTCTGTGGGTGGAGGTTAGGAACAGGAAGGGGTCAATAACTTAACTGGGTGCTTTTTATAGGCCGCCTAATAGTAATACGGATATCAAGGAGCAGATAGGGGAACAGATCCTGGAAAGGTGTAATAATAACAGAGTTGTCGTGATGGGAGATTTTAATTTCCCAAAGATCGATTGGCATCTCCCGAGAGCAAGGGGTTTAGATGGGGTGGAGTTTGTTAGGTGTGTTCAGGAAGGTTTCTTGACACAGTATGTAGATAAACCAACAAGAGGAGAGGCTGTATCTGATTTGGTATGGGAAATGAACCTGATCAGGTGTCAGATCTCTCAGTTGGAGAGCATTTTGGAGATAGCGATCATAATTCTATCTCCTTTACAACAGCATTGGAGAGAGATAGGAACAGACCAGTTAGAAAAGTGTTTAATTGGAGTAAGGGGAATTATGAGGCTATCAGGCAGGAAATTGGAGGCTTAAATTGAGAACAGATGTTCTCAGGGAAAAGTACGGAAGGAATGTGGCAAATGTTCAGGGGATATTTGTGTGGACTTTTGCATAGGTACGTTCCAATGAGACGGAAGTTATGGTAGGGTACAGGAACCATGGTGTACAAAGGCTGTAATAAATCTAATCAAGAAGAAAAGAAAAGCTTACGAAAGGTTTAGAGAGCTAGGTAATATTAGAGATCTAGAAGATTATAAGGCTAACAGGAAGGAGCTTAGGAAGGAATTTAGGAGAGCCAGAAGTGGCCATGAGAAGGCCTTTGCAGGCAGGATTAAGGAAAACCCCAAGTCATTCTCCAAGTATGTGAAGAGCAAGAGGATAAGACGTGAAAGAATAGGTCCTATCAAGTGTGACAGTGGGGAAGTGTGTATGGAATCAGAGGAAATAGCAGAGGTACTTAATGAATACTTTACTTCAGTATTCGCTATGGAAAAGGATCTTGGTGATCATAGTGAATACTTGCAGCGGACTGAAAAGCTTGTGCATGTAGATATTAAGAAAGAGGATGTGCTGGAGCTTTTGAAAAGCATCAAGTTGGATAAGTTGCCGGGACCGAATGAGATGTAGCCCAGGCTACTGTGGGAGTTGAGGGAGGAGATTGCTGAGCCTCTGGCAATGATCTTTGCATCATCAATGGGGATGGGAGAGGTTCCGGAGGATTGGAGGGTTGTGGATGTTGTTCCCTTATTCAAGAAAAGGAGTAGAGATAGCCCAGGAAATTATAGACCAGTGAGTCTTACTTCAGTGGTTGGTAAGTTGATGGAGAAGATCCTGAGAGCCAGGATTTATTAACATTTGGAGAGGTATAATATGATTAGGAATAGTCAGCATGGCTTTGTCAAGGGCAAGTCGTACCTTACGAGCCTTATTGTATTTTTTGAGTAAGTGACTAAACACATTGATGAAGGTAGAGCAGTAGATGTAGTGTATATGGATTTCAGCAAGGCATTTGATAAGGTACCCCAAACATGGCTTCTTGAGAAAGTAAGGAGGCATTGGATCCGGGAGGATATTGCTTTGTGGATCCAGAATTGGTTTGCCCACAGAAGGCAAAGAGTGGTTGTAGGCGGGTCATATTCTCCATGGAGTTCGGTGACCAGTGGTGTGCCTCAGGGATCTTTTCTGGGACCCTTACTGTTCGTGATTTTTATAAATGACCTGGATGAGGAAGTGGAGAGATGGGTTAGTAAGTTTGCTGATGATACAAAAGTTGGGGGTGTTGTGGATAGTGTAGAGGGCTGTCAGAGGTTGCAGTGGGACATTGATAGGATGCAAAACTGGGCTGAGAAGTGGCAGATGGATTTCAACCCAGACATGTGAGGTGGTTCATTTTGGTAGGTCAAATATGATGGTAGAATATAGTATTAATGGTACGATCCTTGGCAGTGTGGAGGATCAGAGGGATTTTGGGGGTCCAAGTCCATAGTACACTCAAAGCACTGTGCAGGTTGACTCAGTAGTTAAGGAGGCGTATGGTGTGTTGGCCTTCATCAATCGTGCAATTGAATTTAGGAGCCGAGAGGTAATGTTGCAACTATATAGTAACCTGGTCAGACCCCACTTGCTCAGTTCTGGCCGCCTCACTACAGGAAGGATGTGGAAACCATAGAAAGGATGCAGAGAAGATTTACAAGGACATTACCTGGATTGGGGAGCATGCCTTATAAAAACAGGTTGATTGAACTCGGCCTTTTATCCTTGGAGCGACGGAGGATGAGAGGTGACCTGATAGAGGTGTATGAGATGATGAGAAGCATTGATTGTGTGGATAGTCAGAGGCTTTTTCCCAGGGCTGAAATGGCTGCCACAAGAGGGCACAGGTTTAAGGTGCTTGGGAGTAGGTACAGAGGAGATGTCAGGGGTAGGTTTTTTTTACGCAGAGAGTGTTGAGTGTGTGGAATGGGCTGCCGGCAACAGTGGTGGAGGCGGATCCGATAGGGTCTTTTAAGAGACTTTTAGATAGCTACATGGAGCTTAGAAAAATATAGGGCTATGAGTAAGCTTTCTACAGTAATTTCTACAGTAGGGACATGTTTGGCACAACTTTGTGGGCCGAAGGGCCTGTATTGTGCTTTAGGTTGTCTATGTTTCTCTAATGTTGTGGGAATTGCAGAGAGTTGGCTGTCACAAGGGCAGGAATGACTGCTGGATGTTCCAGGGCTTAGATGTTTCAGGAGGGACAGGGAAGGAGGTAAAAGAGGTGGGGGAGTGGCATTGCTATTCCGGGATAGTCGTATAGCTGCAGAAAGGGAGAACACTGAGGAGGGACTGAGTCAGTGGGAGGTGGGGGGGGGGGGGTGAGTCAGAAACAGGAAGGGTATAATCACTCTATTGGGGCTATCCTATAGCCCAATAGCAACAGAGTCATTGAGGAGCAGATTGGTAGGTGGATTATATAAAGGTGCAAAAATAACAGGGCTGTTGTCATGGGTGACGTCAACTTCCATGATATTGATCGGCACTTTCTAAGTGCAAAAGGCTTAGATGGGGCGGATTTTGTTAGGTGTGTCCAGGAAGAATTCCTGACACAATATGTAGGGGGGCCAACTACAAGCCATACTAGCCATCTTAGTACTAGGCAATGAAGCTGATCAGGTGACATCTGTCAAAGTCAAAGGAAATACCAAATATTTATTTGCCACCATATACTCTATTCAGATTCATTTTCTTAGCAGGCGTTTACAGGAAAATAAAGAAATGCAATAGTATTTATCAATATCTACAGTATACATACAGTAAATAAATATTGACAAACATCCAATGTGCAAAAGAAAACAAATTGTGGAAATAAAGAATATATGTGTGTACATACTGAGAACATGACTTGTAGAGTGTTTGAAAGAGAATCTGTAGGTGTGGAGTCATTTCAAAGTTCAGGGGAGTGAAGTTCAGAAGACTAATGGCTTAAGGGTAGTAGCTTTGCCTCAACCAGAGAGATTATGGAGACATTAGTAGTGATTATTCAATAATCTTTAGATTCTGGAATGGTTCTAGAGGACTGGAAAATTGCAAATATTTCTCCACTTTTTAAGAAGGAAGAGAGGCAAAAGAAAGGTAACTATAGGGTAGTTAGCCTGACCTAAGTGGTTGGGAAGATGTTGGAGACCATTATTAATGATGTGCTTTTGGGGTACTTGGAGGCACATGATAAAGTAAGTTAAAATCAGCATGGTTTCTTTAAGGGGAGATTTGACATGACAAATCTGTTGAATACTTAGAGAAAATAACAGGCAAGATAGATGAAGGAGAGTCAGTGGATGTTGTTTACTTGGATTTTCAGAAGGCCTTTGACTGCACAAATGGCTCCTAACAATGGTAAGAGCCTATATAGTATTACAGGAAAGATACTCTCTTGGATAGAAGATTAGCTAACTGCTGGAGTGCAAATAAAGGGGGCCTTTTCTGTTGGCTACTGGTAACTAGTGGTGTTCTGCAGAGGTTGTTGTTGGGACCACTTCTTTTCATGCTATGGGAAAATGATTTGGATGATGAAATTGATGGCTTTGAGGCCAAGTTTGTAGATGATATGAAGATAGGTGGAGGAGCAGGTAGTGTGGAGGAAGCAGAAAGACTTAGGTTCGGAGTATTGGCAAAAAAAGTTGCAGATGGAATACAGTGCAGGGAAGTGTGTGGTCATATGCTTTGGTAGGAAGAATAAGGGAGTAGACTATTTTCTAAATGGAGAGAAAATTCAGAAATCAGAGGTGCAAATGGACTTGGGAGTTGTGATACAAATTCCCTAAAGGTTAACCTGCAAGTTGTCAGTGGTAAGGAAGGCAAATGTAATGTTAGTATTCATTTCAAGAGGACTAGAATATAAAAGTAAGGTTATAACGATGAGGCTTTATAGGGTGTTGATCAGACTGCACTTGGAGAATTGTGAGCTGTTTTGGATCCCTTAAATAAGAAAGGTTGTGCTGGCATTGGAGAGGGTTGGGAGAAGGTTCACAAGAATAATCCCAGGAATGAAAAGGTTAACACATGAGGAGCATTTGATGGCTTTGGGCCTGTACTTACAAGAATTTAGAAAAATGAGGGGGGGGATCTCATTGAAACATGTCAAATATTGAAAGGCCTAGATTAGAGTGCATGTGGAGAAGCTGTTTCCTATAATGGGGGAGTCTAGAACCAAAGGCACAGTCTCAGAATAGAAGTATGTCTCCAGAACAGAAATGAGGAGGAATTTCTTTAGCCAGAGGATGGCGAATCTGTGGAATTCATTGCCACAGGAGAATATGGGGCCAAATCATTGTGTATATTTAACACGGAGGTTGATAGGTTCTTGATTAGTAAGGGCATCAAAGGTTCAGGAAAATGAGGCAGAGAGGGATGATAAATCAGCCATGATGAAATGAAGGAGCAAACTCAATAAGCCAAATGGCCAAATTCTCCTCCTGCAGTATGTCTTGTGGTCTAAGGTGTGTGGGACCTAAGACTTCTTTACCTCCTACCTGATGGTAGGTACTGAGAAGAGAGCCTGGCCTGAATTGTGGAAGTCTTTGATGATGGATGCTGTTTTCTTGTGTTAGTGCTCCTTGTAAAAGCACTCAGTAGTGGCGAGGGCTTTTTCGTTACCAGGCTACAATGCAACCAGTTAGGATACTGTCCAACATGCATCTCTAGAAGTTAGTCAAAATTTTAGAAAACATGCAGAATCGATGCATGCATCTAAGAAACTAGTGGCTCTGTAGTGCATTATTTATGATGGCACTTAGGTACTGGTCAAAGGATAGATCCTCTGATATGGTAACATCAAGGAATTTAAACCTACTGACTTCCGATCCCTAATGAGGAGAGGTTCATGTACCTCTGGCTCCTTCCTCCTGTAGGCAATAATCAGCTCTTCGGTTTTGCTGAATGAGAGGTTGCCGGGAGACATTGATCACAATTCCTTGACGTATAGACTTGGACAGGCATAGTAGCAGATGGTGTAGGAAAGTGTAGGGTGAGGGTGAATTATGATGTTATTCGACAGGAAATTGGGAGTGTAGTTTGGGAACAGATATTCTCAGGAAATTGTACAACAGATATGTGGAGGTTGTTTAGGGAGGCACTTGTATGAGGCTTTGGTTAACTTCGTCCTATTGAGGCAGGGAAAAGATGGAATAGAGAAAGAACCATGGTAGACAAGAGAAGAGGAATGTCTGGTCAAGAGGAAGAAGGAACTATAGGTAGCAAAGACCAGATAGGGCTCTTGAGAGTTATAAGGTAGCCAGGAAAAAGCTTAAGGAGAGACAGGAGAGCAAGAAGGAGATATGAGAATGTCTTGGCGAGTAGGATTATGAAAAACCCTGAAGTATTCTACATGTACGTCAAGAACAGGGGGACTCAAGTGAGGGTAGGACCGATCAGGGGTACAAGAGGAGAACTGTGCCTGGAGTTGGTGGAGATAACAGAAATCCTTAATGGATACTTTCTTTCAGTATTCACCATTGAGAGGGACCTTGATGAATGTGAAGTTAGCGTAGTACAGCCTAATGTGCTGAAACATGTCGAGGTTAAGAAAGGGGATGTGCTGGAATTTTGAAAAATATTAAGATAGATAAGTCCCTGGGGTTGGATGGGTTATACCCCAGGTTACTATGGGATGCAAGGGAAGAAATTGCTGTGTCTTTGTCAATGATCTTTGTGTCCTCACTGGCCACAAGGGAAATACCAGAGGATTGGAGGGAAGCAAATTTAATTCCTTTCTTCAAGAAAGGTAATAGGTGTCATCCTGGGTGTTATGGACCAGTGAGTCTTACATCAGGGCTGGGCAAATTATTGAAGAGGATTCTTAGTGATAGGATTTATGAGCATTTGGAGAAGCATAGACTGAATAGGAATAGTCAGCATGGCTTTGTGAGGGGCAGGTCATGCCTCACGAGCCTGATTGACTTCTACGACGAAGTGAAAAAAACTTGATGAAGGTAGAGTGGTGGTTGTGGTATATATGGATTTTAGCAAAGCTTTAAACAAGGTACCATGGCAGACTTGTTCAGAAAGTTAGTAGACAGGGAAACCCAGGAAAATTGGCTGCTTGAACTCAAAATTGACTTCCCCACAGAAGTCAGTAGGTGGTAATAGATGGAGCGTATTCTTCCTGGAGGTACACGTCCATCGGTGTTCCACAGTGTTACACAATTCCAAATGGATGAGGAACTGGAAGCATGGGTTATATGTCTGCAGATGACACAAAAGTTGGTGGTGTTGTGGATAGTGTGGAACGTTGTCATAATTTACATTGGAGATAGACAGGATGCTTGGTTGAGATAGATTTCAGACCAGAAAAGTGTGAATTGATACACTTTGGAAGGTCAAACTTGAAGGTAGAATACAAAATTAATGGCAAAATCTTAGTGGTATGGAGGAACGGAGGGATCTCGGAGTCCATGCCTATAGATCCTTCAAAGTTGCCACCCAGGTTAATAGTGTTGATAAGAAGGTGTATAGTGTGTTGGGCCTCATCTGTTGGGGGATTGAGTTCAAAAACTGTGAGTTAATGTTGCACATGTATAAAACTTGTTAGGCCACACATGGAGTATTGTGTTCAATTCTACTGACCTCATTATAGGAAGGATATGGAAAGTTTAGATTGGGTGCCTAGGAGATTTAACAAAATGTTTCCTGGATGAGAGAGCATGTCTTATGAGGAAAGGTTAAGCATGCTGGGGTTTGCCTCTTTGGATCAAAGGAGGATGAGAGGCGATTTTGATAGAGGGTTATAATTGATACTCAATGTCTTCATCAATACAACGAGCTACAGAGTTATTACACAGAGGAATTGATTTTAAAATACTGGTATCCATTTTGAGAACAGTGGTGAGCACTTCTGATACAGTGGGCATTATTAATCTTTCACCAATTGTATGAGATTTTCCACACTTTGCTATCATTTTGGAAATGTTATAAGAAGCAATGAGACCACTATCAAGGTCATTTTTTACTTTCCTGGCAAATGACTTGAGTGTGCAACACTTTGTAAATGCTTCTTCTGGAACTGAGTAATACCATAAGTAGTCTTTTCAGGGTGTCTTTTACTGAAGTGTTCCTGCAATCTTGATGGTTTCATGGCTTTACTAGACAGTACAGTATTACAAGTATGACACATGGGGTGTTGCTGATCGAATGGGAATGGAATTAAACCACACTCAGCTCTGTAATATTGTATTGATGCACTTTCTGTAGTTTCTGATTCTTGGCAGCATTAGAATTCAAGGCTTCACCACCTTCAGACTCATAGAGATTGTTCTGTATGTATTTATCCATCATTAACCAGGGCTATGTTAAAATTTTAAAAATAACACAAACTGGGAATCCCTATCAGAAGTTGATGACAGCATGATCGGTCAGGTCTTGTGCCTCAAGTTAGGGTGCCACTTACCGCCTCTCCCTCAAGAATCTTGAATGACCTCCAATGACTTCTATTTTCCCTAACACCCCATTAGGATACATGGTCACCCCTTGGGGTGCAGTACTACCCCCATTGGGAATCTATACAGATACTGTGTTGCAATTTTTTTAAGATAACTGCGGCTATCTGAGGTAAAGTAATACTAATCTCAGTTCTGCAGTTTTGATTGCTTTGAAGTGTAATTGTTTTATTGCAAAATTTACTGGTTTTAAAATGAGTATTAAGATCTTTTTTTCCATAATTCTAACAGTAAGCATTAATGTGTCAGCGCTCTTCCTGTCTTTGGTAGTTTACAGTAAACATTGACTCATATTACAAATTATGATAAAACCAAGGGCATCTCAAAAAATCCTTTTGTTCTTAAGGCAATAAAACATGTATTTCTGAATTAATCACAATATGTAAAAGTTTTGAAAACCGTAGAGTTAACAAAAAGCAATTTCAAATAAAAATGTATTCTAAGTGTATCATAGCTTGCCAAATGAAAACCAGGTGACCATTTATTGCAAATACAAATCTAAAACTGTGCTGAAACTTCATGAGAGCTCAGCTGTAGTCAGATTATAGGTGGTACAATGTTCATATTTTTCAGTAGTTCTACAGTTTCCCAAATATGCCAATTAAGATAAGCATCTATGTATTTTCAGCAACATATCTGCACATGCTGCAATATATGTATAGGGATCATTTACCTTTGAGGTTGGTGGAAAAATACATTGGTATATAATTTTAATTGGGATACTTGGATAATAAGTGGACATAACTGAGGGACTACCACCAGATGCATGGGTAGAAATCATGTCAGTCTATTGGGGAATTTAACAGGTGCAAGAAATCCTTTCCATACATGTTCAGCACATTCACTATTTTAGTGTCTTATAATTGAGCCTTGTATGGATGGTGTGATATTTCCATGCACATGCAAATTAGATGATCTTGCAGTGAAGTATCCCTTTATTTTGCGAAAAGCGAGCATGGCAGCTGTACCAGTTAATATTTAATCCTTCACCTCCTTGCATCTAATTACTGTAAAGACCCCATTCTATTCTCCCAGTTTCTCCATTCCAACTACAGATATTCTGACTGCGATTTTCTGAGTAGTTTTGATATATCTTTCTTCTTACTCAACCAGTGATTCATGCCCACTCAAGCTGTAAGGGCCTTTGAGTCACTCCCTCTATTTCCCACTCTTCTGTTCTCACTTCTCCTCCTCCTCCCTCCTTTTGTGACTAAAAGTAAGGTTCCATGCATCTTTTCCTTCCATCTAAGAGTTTCTTTATTTCATGAGTCACTCTTGATTAATTTCTGAAAGCTGGACCTTGATGCCACCACTAAATTAATCTGCCTTCCCATCAGTTCCCATCATTTTCTCTGTGAAAGAAATAAATCTCTATTTGCTGTGGTTCTTTCCTATTTACAACACTTCTGTTTACTCCTGATCATGCCAACAGTATTGTTAAAACACATGTGTATTGGAGCCAAAGGACATGGCCATGAATATTGTTAGGAAGCACAGTATATGAAATGTTACATTGGTTACAAACTAAACATTCCATGTCAGCTTTTGGATTATTATTTTTTGTCAATAATCTTTATTAGGCAAAAATAATAATACAGTGTCATACAGCAGAGAAATGATCTCTTTACTCTATACATCCACGCTGACCTCTGGCCTAATAACACATCTCTTTCTGCCATGTTAAAACTATATCCTTCAATATCTTGCTTATTCAAGTGCCTGTCTAAATGTCTCTTAAGTGTTATGATTGTATCTAATTCCACCATTCCCTCTAGCAGCATGTTCAGGTATCAACCACACTATGTGAAAACAAACTTATCTTCAGATTCTCGTTAAAACCTCCTTCCACTCACCTTAAACCTATTACCTTTATTTTTGATACTCCTACCAAGAGAAAAATATTTTGAATATCGACTCTAACAATGCCTTATATATTTCAATCACTTAGTCTCCTCTGCCGCAGTCTATGCAGTCTACCTTCGTATCTAAGTCCTCCATTCCAGAAACCAGCCTGGTGAATTCCCCTGCATCATGACGTCATTCTTATAGAGTGGCAAAATGAACTGTACAAGTGTGGCTGAACTGGTGTTTGTAAAGTTGTAGCAAAACGTTCCAACTCATAAATTCTGTGCTCCATTCTATGCAAGCAAGCATAGCATGTGACATTTACATCACCCTATCGACCGGTGCTGTCACTTCCAGGGAACTATGGACTTCAATGCCTAGCCTCTCTCCTCATTAATGCCCAGCTACTCTGCCCCACTAATTTTTGTGTAATCCACAATCATGCTAATCATACCTTCTACATTCACATCCAGGTCATTAATATATTTCACAAACAGCAATTGCCTTAGCACTGATCCCCCAGTACACAGAGTACTATCAGAATATTATTCTTCCACTGCTGCCTCTTTACCATCAAGCCAATTTTGGATCTAAGTGGCCAGCCCATCTTGGATCCCATGCACTCACATTCTGATCCACCTTCCATGTGTAACCTTATCAAATGCCTTATTAAAGTCCATATAGACAATATCTGCAGCCAGCCTCATAAATCCCCTTGTTACTTCCTCAAAAAAAACCTATCAAATTAGTGAGGCAGGAATCCCCTGTTGCTTTGAATTTTCTACAATAGTTTCCCTATCACTGACATAATACTCTCCAGCCTGTAGTCATCCAACTTATGCTTGCTGACCTTCCTAAATAAAAGAATGCCATTAGGTATTCTCCAGTATTCTGGTACCTTGCCTGTGATAAACTATGAAGCAGAAATCTCCATCAAGCTCCCTTGTTTCCCATAGCATTGTGGGATAGATCTCATCTGTCCCTGGGGATTATTCCATCCTTATGCATTTCAGGTTATCTGTACCTCCCCCTTCTTAATAGCTATACAGTGCAGACAATGAATGTCATCAAATCTGAACTTTTGATTTCTCCATGTCCTTGTTCTTGGTGAATACAGGAAACAAGTATTCAATTAGGACCTCACCAACACCCCTCAGCACCATGCACAGATTGTCCCTTTAGTCCCTAAGAGACCATAAGACATTGGATTAGAACTAAGCCATTTGGCCCATCGAGTCTGCTCCACCATTCAATCATGGCTGATCTAATTTTCCCCTCCTCAGCCCCACTCCCCAACCTTCTCCCCATAACCTTTGATGCCATGTCCAATCAAGAACCTATTTAGCTCTGTCTTGAATACCCCCAACAATCTGGCCTCCACAGCTGCCTGTGGTAATAAATTCTACAAATTCACCACCCTCTGGGTAAAAAAATTTCTCTGCATCTCTGTTGTAAATGAATACCCCTCTATCCTGAGGCTGTGCCCTCTTGTCCTAGACTCTTCCACCATGAGAAACATCCTTTCCACATCTACTCTATCTAGGTCTTTCAACATTCGAAAGGTTTCAATGAGATCCCCCCCTTATCATTCTAAATTCAAGCAAGTACAGACCCAGGGTTACCAAATGTCCTCGTATGATAACCCCTTCATTCCCAGAATTATCCTTGTGAACTTCCTTTGAACCCTCTCAACGCCAGCACATCTTTTCTTAGATGGGAGCCCAAAACTGTTCACAATACCCAAGTGCCTTGTAAAGCCTCAGTGTCACATCCCTGCTCTTTATTCTAGAACTCTTGAAATGAATGCCAATATGGTATTTGCCTTCCTCACCACAAACTCTACCTGCAAGTTAACCTTCAGGGTGTTCTCACAAGGACTCCCAAGACCCTTCGCATCTCAGATTTTTGGATTTTCTCCCATTTAGAAAATAGTCTTCACATTGATTTTTACTACCAGTGTGCATGACCACCCATTTTCCAACATTGTATTTCATCTGCCACTTTCTTGCCCATTCTCCTAATCTGTCTAAGTCCTTCTGCAGCCCACCTGTTTCCTCAACACAACTGCCCCTCCATCAATCTTCATATCATCTACAAACCTGGCACAAAGCCATCTATTCCATTATCTAAATCATTGAGATACAGCATAAAAAGAAGTGGTCCCAACAGTGACCCCTGCGGTACACCACTTGTTACTGGCAGCCAACCAGAAAAGGATCAACTTATTCCTAGCCTCCTAGCAATTAACCAATGCTCTAATCATGCCAGTAACTTTCCTGTAATACCATGGACTTTTAACCTGGTAAGCAGCCTCATGTGTGTCACCTTGTCAAACGCTTTCTGAAAGTCCAAATATACAACATCCAGTGCATCCCCTTTATCTATCCTACTTGTAATCTTCTCAAACAATTCTAACAGGTTTGTCAGGCAAGATTTTCTCTTAAGGAAACCATGCTGACTTTGTCCTATCTTCACCTGTGTCACCTAGTATTCCATAATCTCATCCTTAACAACTGACTCCAGCATCTTACTAACCACTAGGTCAGGCTAACTGGTCTATAATTTACTTACTGCTGCCTTTCTCCTTTTTTAAAGAGTGGAGTGACATTTGCAATTTTCTAGTCCTCTATCACCATGCCAGAGTCCAATGATTTTTGAAAGTTCATTTCTAATGCCTTGACAATCTCTACCAGTACCTCTTTCAGAACCCTAGGGTGCAGTTCATCTGGTCTGGGAGACTTATGTACCTTCAGGTCTTTAAGCTTTTTGAGCTCCTTCTCTCTTGTAATGGTAACTGCACTCACTTCTCTTCACCTGCATCCTTCAACATCTGGCACACTGCTAGTGTCTTCCACAGTGAAGGCTAATGCAAAATACTCATTTAGCTATCTCCTTGTCCCCCATTATTATTTCTCTGGTCTCATTTTCTAGTGGTCCAATATCCGCTCTCATTTTTTACATATCTGAAAAAGCTTTAACTATCCACTTTGAAATCGTTTGCTAGCTTGCTTTCTTTTTCCTCCAAATGATTCTTTTAGTTGCTCTCTGTAGGGTTTTAAAAGCTTCCCAATCCTCTGTCTTCCCACTAATTTTTGCTTTGTTGTATGCACTCTATGTTAGCTTTAACTTCCTTTGTCAGGCGCGGTTGTACTATTTGCCATTTGAATATTTTTCTCTTTTTGGAATACATCTATCCTGCACCTTCCTCATTTTTCCCAGAAACTCACACCATTGCTACTCTGCTATCATCCCTGCCAGCATCTCCTTCCAATTTACTTTGGCCACTCCTCTCTCATACCACTGAAATACTGCTACATCAGAGTTTATTTTGTCCCTATTACTTCCTAAGGGATCTTTTACTTTAAGCTCCCTAATCACCGCTGGTTCATTACATAACACCCAATCCAGATTAGCTGAAACCCTAGTAGGCTCAACGACAAACTACTCTAAAAAGCCATCTCATAGACATTCAACAAACTCACTCTCTTGGGATCCATTTCCAACCTGACTTTCTCAATCGATCTGCGTGTTGATATTTTCCATGATTAGCATAACATTGCCCTTTTGACACACCTTTTCTACTTCCTGTTGCAATCTGTGGTCCGTAGCCCAGCTAGTGTTGGGAGGCCTGTATATAACTGCCATCAGGGTCCTTTTGCCCTTGCAGTTTCTTAATTCAATCCACAAGGATTAAACATTTTCTGATCCTATGTCACATCTTTCTACCAATTTGATGCCATTCTTTGCCAGCAAAGCCAGGCCACCCCCTCTGCCGACCTTCCTATCCCTCTGATACAAGGTATAACCTTGGACATTCAGCTCCCAGCTACAACCATCCTTCACCTACAATTCAGTGATGACCACAACATCATATCCAACAATCTGTAAAAGTGCAACAAGATCATCCCACCCCTCTGCCAAATTAGTTTATACCCTATCCTACAGCTTTAACGGACATGCCCACAAGAATATTGTTTCCCCTTGGGTTCAGGTGCAACCTGTCAATTTTGAACAGGTCATACATCCCCCAGCAGAGATCCCAATTATCCAAGAACTGAAGCCCTGCCCCCTGCACCAGCTTCTCAGCCACACATTCATTTGCCAAGTCATCCTGTTTCTACCCTCACTGGCACGTGGCACAGGCAAAGCAATCCAGAAATTACCACCTTGGTGGTCCTGCTTCTCAGCTTTCTGCCTAGCTCTCTAAATTCTCTCTTCAGGATGTCTTTGCTTTTCCTTCCTATGTTATTGGTACCAATTATGTACCAAGACGTCTGGCTGCTCTCCCCTCTTCCCCTCCAGAATGCAAGACATCCCTAGCCCTGGCACTTGAGAGGCAACATACCATTGGGGTGTCCCGTTCACATCCACAGAATCTCCTGTCTGTTCCTCTGACTATTGAATTCCCTGTCACTACTGTCCCCTCTTCTCCCTCTTCCCCTTCTGCACCATGTACCTATCGATGCTTGGTGCCAGTAATCTGGTCACCGTGGCATTCCCTTGGAAGGTCATCCCCCAGAACAGCTCAGTTATTATTGAGGGGAATGGCATCAGGGGTGCTCTGTGCTAACTGCCTATTCACAATTCCATTTCTCCTGACAGTCACCCAGCTACTCAGCTCCTGCAACTTCGGGGTGACTACTTCCCTGTAACTCGATCAATTATCTCCTCACTCTCCTGTACGAGCTGAAGGTCAGCCAGGCCAGGCAGCATCTTTCATCAGGACTAGAGAAATAAAGATTTGAGGAATCAGAGTTGGAAGCGGGCAGAGGGGAGGAAGAAACACAAGATGATAGGTGAAATGGGGAGGGGGGAGGGGTGAAGTAAAGAGCTGGGAAGTTGACCGGTGAAAGGGATACCTGGCTGGAAAAGGGGGAATCTGATAGGAGAGGACAGAGCCCATGGAAGAAAGAAAAGGGGGAGGAGCACCAGAGGGAGGTGATGGGCAGGTAAGGAGATAAGGTGAGAGCAGGAAATGGGAATGGGGAATGGTGAAGGTGGGTTGGGTCATTACCGGAAGTTTGAGAAATCGATGTTCATGCCATCAGGATGGAGGCTGCCCCTACGGAATATAAGGTATTTGCTCCTACAACCTGAGTGTGGCCTCATCATGACAGTAGAGGAGGCCATGGACTGACATGTCGGAATGGGAATTAAAATGAGTGGCTACTGGGAGGTCCCTCTTTTTCTGGCAGATGGAGCGTAGGTGCTCGTTGAAGTGGTCTCCCAATCTAAATTGGTACTCACCCATATACAGGAGGCCACACTGGAAGAACAGAGCGTAGATGCTCGACAAAGGGGTCTCCTAATCTACATCTCTGCTGCATCTGCTCTTAGGATGATGCTTTTCATTCCAGAATGAAGAAGGTATCCTCCTTCTTCTAAGGAAGGGGTTTCCCTTCCTCCACTATCAATGCTGCCCTCAACCATATCTCTTCCATTTCAAGCACATCTGCCCTCACCCCATCCTCCTACCGCTACACCTCTAAGGATAGGGTTCCTCTTGTCCTCACCTGCCACCCCAAAGGCTCCTTGTTCAGCACATAATTTTTCATAACTTCTGCCATCTCCAAGAGGATCCTACCACCAAGCACATCTTTCTCCCAACCACCCCCGCGCCCAATTTCCTGCTCTCCGCAGGGATTGCTCCCTGTGCGACTCCCTTGTCTATTCGCCCCTCCCCACTGATCTCCCCCCGGTACTTATCCTTGTAAGCAGAACAAGTGCTACACCTGCCGCTACACCACCTTCCTCACCATCATTCAGGGCCCCAGACAGTCCTTCCAGATGAGGCGACACTTTACCTGTGAGTCTGTAGGGTCATCTACTGCATCCGGTGCTCCGGTGTGTTCTCCTGTGTATCAGTGAGACCCAGTGTAGATTGTGAGTGCTTCGCTGAGCACTCACACTCCATCCACCAGAAAAAGCGGGATCTCCCAGTGGCCATGCATTTTAATTCCTCTTCTCATTCCCATTCCAACATGTCAGTCCATGGCCTCCTCTACTGTCATGATGAGGCCATACTCGGGTTGTACGAGCAATACTTTATATTCCATATGAGTAGCCTCGATCGATTTCTCAAACTTCCAGTAATGAGCCAACCCTCCCATTCCCCACTCCCATTTCCTGCTCTCACCTTTTCTCCTTACCTGCCCACACCTCCCTCTGGAGTTCCTCCCCCTTTTCTTTCTTCCATGGCCTTCTGTCCTCTCCTATCATATTCCCCCTTCTCCAGCCCTGTACCTCTTTCACCAGTCAACTTCCCAGTTCTTTACTTCACCTTTCCCCCCTCCCGATTTCACCTATTATCTTGTGTTTCTTCCTCCCCTCTGCCCGCTTCTAACTCTGACTCCTCAAATCTTTATTTCTCCAGTCCTGATGAAGGGTCTCGGCCTGAAAAGTCGACTGTACTCTTTTCCATAGATGCTGCCTGGTCTGCTAAGTTTCTAGAACCTCCTGGAGATGATTACTATTTATTAGTAAATGAGAATAAAATCACAAGCCATTGACTGGAAAGATGTCAATTTTATGTGATTTTAAATGCTCACTTGAGTGCTTATCGAAGTAATTAAACACCACTTTTCAACAAGTTAAGAGCTATTCCAAGGCCATTTAGAACAGAGATAAAGAGAAGTTTCATCATTGAGAGGATGACAAGCCTTTGATGTTCTTTATCTCAAAGGAATGTGGAGGTTGTGTCATTCATCATAAATGTAATGATTTCTGGCAATTGAGGAAATCAAACTGCACAGTATGAGAGTAGTGTTGAAAAATGGCACTGAGGTGGAAAGTCAACCATGGCTTGATGAATGACGGAGCAGGCTCAAAAAGCCAAAGGACAATTGTTCTTATTTCTTACACTATGGAGACATCAGTACAAATCCAGGATAGCAGATGGGGGATTTAGGTTCAGTTAATTAAATAAGTAAGTCACAATAAACAAAAACAAACAAGAATAATCAGAGAAACCAAATGAAACAAATTGCTGAAGGTAGAGTGGTTGGATGTGGTGTACGTGGATCGTACTAAGGCATTGAACAAGATTCCTTGTGGAAAACTCATCCAGAAGGTATATGCCCTGGGATCCATGGAAACTTGGCTGTGTGGAATTAGTTAGCCTACAGAAGGCAGAAGGGTGGTAGTAGATGGAGCGAATTCTGTCTGGAAGTTAGTGAGCAATGGCATTTCACAGTTATCTGTTCTGGAATCCCTGCTCTTTGGGATTTTTTTTATATAAGTGTCTTGGATGATGAAGTAGGAGGTTGGATTAGTAAGTTTGCAGAAGGTTAGTGGTGTTATGGGTAGTGCAGAAGGTTGTTGTAGGTTACAACAGGACATAGCCAGGATGCAGAGCTGGGCTGAGTAGCTGCAGATGGAGTTCAGTCTGGAGAAGTGTGAAGTGATACACTTTGGAAGGTCAAACTTGAAGGTTGAGTACAGGGTTAATAGCAGGATTCTAAGCAGTGTGCAAGAATAGAGGGATCTATGAACAACATACATAGATCCCACAAAGTTGACATGCAAGTTGGTAGGTTGGTCAAGGAGGTCTTCATTAGTTCAGATATTGGGTTTAAGAGACGTGAGGTGATGTTGCTACATTATAAAAATCTTGTTAAACAATAAATGGAGTATTGTGTTCAGTTCTGGTCAGCTGATTATGTATGTGGAAGTACTAGAAAGAATGCCGAGGAGATTTACCAGAATACTGCCTGGAATTAAGAGCATTTTATACAAGGAAAGGTTGAGCAAACTTGGACTTCTTTCTTTGGAGCAAAGGAAGGTGGGAGGTAAATTGATAAAGGTGTATTAAATTATGAGAAGCATAGATAGAGTAGACAGCCAGTGCCTTTTCACAATGGTGGCAATGGCTCATATCAGAGGACACCATTTTAAGGTGAATGGAGGAAGGTTTAGGGGACATGTCAGAGGTAGGTTTTTGACACAGAGAGTGGGAAGTGTCTGAAATGCCCTGTCATGGGTGGTGGTTGATACTGATATATTAGGGACATTTAAAAGAATCTTAAATAGGGACATGGATGAATTCGAGAGTTTGGTCTACCTAGGAAGGAAGGGTTAGATTGATCGTGGAGTAGGTTAAAAGGTCGAGAGAACATCATAGTCTGAAGTGCCCATACTGTTCTATACTATTCTGTGTTCTTCTTTCTAACTTAGAGAGTCAAGCAGCTCTGTGGAAGCAATTGTGGCAAGTCAACATTTCAGGTTGAGATCCTGGATCAGGACTAAGAGGGAAAAAGAAAGATGTTGAGCATAGAGCAATATGAGCAGGTGGAACAGAGGCTGGTGGGTGTTAGGTGGAACTGTCTGAGGGAATGGGTGATGACCAGGTGAAACCAGGCAGGGGAAGGGTGAGAGAATAAGAAGGATGGACAAAGGGAGAGCAACTAGATGAACCAGAGAGTATATGTGAGAAGAGAACACCAGGGGTGTGAGTTCCCTGAAATGGAAAATTAC
Source organism: Hemitrygon akajei (assembly GCF_048418815.1). Classification (NCBI taxonomy): domain Eukaryota; kingdom Metazoa; phylum Chordata; class Chondrichthyes; order Myliobatiformes; family Dasyatidae; genus Hemitrygon; species Hemitrygon akajei. The sequence goes on from NC_133131.1 coordinate 93,764,739, forward strand.
ATCATTATGTTGGCCAAAGGATAAAACTTCAGAGGTATTGACACCCTTTCCATTGATGAAAACTGCTATGTGTTCTCCTGATTTCAATTTCATGAAGTCTGCAATCACCTCCTTGGCCTTACTGACATTGAGTGCAAGATTTTGGTGTGACACTGCTCAGGCAGGAGAATGGAGTTAAGAGGAATAATAAATCAGCGATAATTCAATGGTGGAGAAGATTTGATGGGCTGAATTACCTAATCTTGCTTTTATGTCTTATGGTTTATGGTCACTCAACCATCTGCGCTATCTCACTCCTGTACGCCTCCTCGTCACTATCTGAGATTCTACCAACAACTGTTGTGTCATAGGCGAATTCACAGATAGCGTTTGAGCTGTGCCTAGCCACTCAGTCATGGGAGTAGTGAGAGGAGAGCAGGGGGCTAAGCACACATTCTTGAGGTGCACCTGAGTTGATGTGCAGCGAGGCAAAAATATTATTTCCAATCTGTACTGACTGTGGTCTCCCAATGAAGAAATCAAGGATCTATTTGCAGAGGGAGGTACAGGAGCCCAGGTTTTGAAGCTTGCTGATTAGTACTGAGGAGATGATGGTGTTGAATGCTGAGCTGTAGTCAATAAACAGCAGCCTGATGTGGGTCCTGTTGTTGTCCAGGTGTTCCAATACGTTACATTACATATTGCAATACATTATTAATAAATATTCTTGACAACATTGCATTATTTATCCTAGCTCTAAGTAATGGTAATCCGTGTTCTATGCACTTTGATAAAATGTATGTGATTTTTGTCTTCTAGGCTACAGTTCAGCACTACACCCTTTTCAATTACTACGGCTCTTCAATGGTGGCACTTTCAACATTAGTTACAACAAGAAGTATAAGCCTATTAAATTTACTGTGCCACCCTCAACCAGGAAGGTTTGTATTTAACTGTGGTGATATGTAACTGCTGTATGTAAGTATGGTATTTAGTCAGATTTATTAACTCAAATGTTTGGAATATTTTAAATAAGTGACCTCTTTCTCGATGTTATACTCAATAGCTCAATGATAAAATCACTTTGTTTCATTTCTGTTGTGTTAAAATAAGGACTGATATGGAAACTTGTGACTTTCTTGTGAAAGGGGGTGGGATGCCCAGTAACCCAGTAGCTCATAATAACCCAAACATTTGTGCCGTGTGCCTGTCAGAGCATTTCAAAGCAAATACCCACTAGTACAGCATTCAGGTTTCCCAATCAACAAGCGTAAACAGGCACAAAGATGTAATCTCAGTTCTTGAAAGTTCCATTCATGCAAGCTTACACACTTGCAGAGAGAGAGAGAACACACAGTCACTATCATCCTTATGCTATGCTTGATTCTCCTCAATCATTCTCAATAGATGCTTTCCATCTATGTATCAACATATCTTGTACCTCTTTTATAACTTATAACAGTGTCCCATTTTCCTTCATTCCAATGGTTGACTATAAAGCAGTCAGAAGAGATGGAGATCAGACATGGAGGTTTGACAATGTACAGCAATAGGCCTTTAAAGCACAGGAACTAAGTGAAGTTTTGACATGTCTTTCCCAGAATTAAGTGTCAGTTCTCTATGGCATACAACAGTCACAAGCTGACATTGTCGAGAGTGAATAAAATATGATCTTTGTACAAAAAGCATTCTCATTTTGCATTGATATATTTCGTCTCCCATAAGGTTTTTATGTTCCTAAGGAAGGTGATCCAGACAGAATGATGCGACCCAAGTGTGATTCTTGGATGTGGTTGTTTATGGTAATATTGGTGGAACCTGTGTGAACTATCCAATAGTAAACAAATTGTAGCTATTTTGGGCAACAATGGGCATCAATATTGGCACATTGCTTTCTACTTCATTTACCATTACATGCCCTTTCTACATTAATGTCTTATTTAAGTATGCCCCATATTTGATGTTATAGAGTCTTTGATTTATGCAGCACAGAAAGAAGCCTTTTGGCAAAACTTGTCCATGCTAACCTAGGTGGCTACCTGAGTTACGTCCATTTGCCTGAATTTGCCCATATCCTCCAAAGTTTATTATCCTTGCACCTATCTGAATGCCTCTTCAATACTGTAATTGTATCCATCTGTACCACTTCCTGACTTGTTCCATATACACGTCACTCTTTGTGTAAAGAAAATTCCCCAGTCACCTTAAAGCCATGTCCTCTTGTTTTAGACTCCCTTTATCTTGCAAAAAGACAGTGACCATCTCCCCTATTGATACACCACTTGATTTTAAAAACCTTGAAATAATCACCCCTTCATCCCCGTTGCTGCAGGGAGAACATCCCAAGCTACAGTAACTAGCTTATCTTCAACACTAAAGCTCTCCAGTCTCACTGCATCCTTGTGAATCTTCTCTATAGCCTCTTGACCTTATTCTTCGTACAGTATGGCAATCAGAACTGCAAAGACTTCTTCATATACAGTCTAACTCAGGGGTGGCCAACCTTTTACATTCCATGAGTCAATTTTTCACACACGAGTTCAGATGCACCATACAACTCTTGTTCCCCCGTTCAATTCTTATAAAAATATGTTAATATGGACATATTTAGCATTTTTACATGATATATTGATTTAATATAAAAACAAGATAAACATTACTTACTTTAATAAGACTTTCAACAAGTATATTTTGTCTTCTTTTGATTTCTTCCTTTTTCTTAATCACATATTCTTTCCGTTACTCAGACCCAAGCACTAGCTTCAGTTTTCCTTCTATTTCAGGCTGATGTTGTGTTTTATAGTGTCTATGAAGATCATGTCTTCTATTATGAGAGAAAGTGTTTTCACAAACAATGCACAACAGTTTTCCTGACGGACCCGCTATAAATAAGAACTCATTTTCCCACTGTTCACTGAATTCACGCTTACTATCACTTTCTGCTTTTCTTTTGCTCATTTTCTTTTGCACTGTGATGGGTAACTGAGTGTAAAAACAAGGCTTAATTTTTGAAAAAGTACAAAACTGCAAATGTTCACAAAGAACGAACGAAGCACAACTCCGTAGCGCACAAGTGTCAATTGTAAACTGACTGTCAGAAACCTGCGACGCACTGCTGGTGCAGACGCCTAGCGCCTCAGGATCAAACAAGTATCAAACGTATATTGAACAGTTATGGAATGACTGCAGAACAAAAGTCCTTCTTTCCTAGTTTGACTCATTGAACATTTTTTAAAATTGAAAACAGATTAATGTGAAAGAAGATAACATTCGCCAAAAGATGTGCACCAAATAATAAAATCACTAAAAATAATTGCTTAAGTTTTAGATTTATTCTCAGTAAAACCCATTTCTAGCTCTAAGCTACTTGAATTCCTGTTAGAGATTTTTTTTCTACAAATCGGTTTTTGGTTAATACTTTTTGCATGAGTAGGTTTACTTTTTTATTATTATCACTGGGGTGCAATGCGCCACTTCTGGTGCATGCACCATAGGTTGGCCATCCCTGGTCTCACTAATGTCTTGTGCAGCTGGAATTATTTTGATTTTGAATTCTGTGCTCTTTCTGTATAACAATGGTTCCAAGATTGATTCTTGTGGAAGACTGCTTTCCACTCATCGTCCATCTACCCTTTACCCTACACTGTTTTCTATAGCCAGGTTACTGAAAGAACCATTTTGCATTTGTATGGCACTTTTCTCAACATGAAACGGAAGCAGCAATGAGTGAATATCTTGATAATCTGTTTATTGTTGATTGAGTGATGTACCTTCTGAAATAGTACCATGGGATATTTTACATCGATTTGAGTAGGCAGAGTAGCCTTCAGATTTTTTTTCAAAAGATGCAACCTTCACTAATGCAGTATTATCTCAGAACCACAGTTGAGTGCTGTGGCTTTTAATCTGTAGTTTAATGATTTTATATTCATCACGTTGAGTCTGACTTTAGAGTCACTTTCCTTAATGGTTTGTTTTGTTTGCCCACTTCATTTCACTGTTAGTTTGGATTAGTATCTCCTCTAAAATATGCAGGAAAGCTGGAGCTATGGATGAATATTGCCAATCAGTGTAATCTTTGCAGCAAATCATTTGCATGAAGTAGATATACTTGTGACAATATGGGCTCTTATTTATTCTTGCATACGTGTACTGTTCTGGGCACTGCACTACATTTGGAAAATAAATTGGGAAATTTCTTCAGACAAAAGTAAAGAATGAAGATCTCTCCCAGTCAATGCTAACTCAACACATTGATGCATTTTTGGGAGCCAATAATATCCAATCTTGATGGACTGCATGTACCCTTATTTTCATATGTTGCTGCATCCACTCTATATCAATAGATAGTTTTTCAGGTTATAGAAAAAAAATGAGGGAATTCCAAAGCCTTACATTGTTTTTGCTTGTATATACCACAAAGAATGGGTCTTCTCACCTAAGCAAGAAAGTTAAGAATAATTAAATCAGGCTTTTGTTTCATTTATTCCATCCCAAAATTCTAGCGTTAACACTGTAATGAGTAACAGCCCTTTCAGAGTTCACATATCCATCAGGCGAGACTTTAGCATGACTTAGGCAAGAACAAAATAAACAGAACAAAATAAGGATGCACAATTTCAAAATTACATGGCGTTATTCATTTTTAAAGAAACATATTAATTATGTAGTCCTGTTCCCATGGTTGGGGTAATTTTCACCCTTGATGTGGTATAAAATTGGTAATAATGGATTGCCACAGTCTGCCTGAGGAAAATCAGCAAGTAATTGCTCAAAGCATCCCATTAACTACTGCCTTTTTTACCACACATACCCATTGTTTTAATTTCTTTTTTGTTAATTTTCCATATTCATTTTACAAGTAAAAATAAGTTAATAGCATGATAAATTTTATTCTGCAGCATTTACTTCATTTCAATTAACCAGTGATGTAGCAGTCAAAGGTTGATTGTCATACTCCCTCTCAAAGTTGTCACCACCAATAAAATATATTAAGTAATAAATTGATATAAGCATCATTTTAACAAAGACGTGAGGTGGGCTGAGAGCTAATGATTAATACTTCTTGGTAATATAGATTTCAGTTCTGCAGTTCTCAATAATTACAAAAAAATTAACCTATTAATTGCCTAATTTTACTGTTTAGAGATGCTTCTTTAGAGAAAGTCTTTGTATTTTTATTATCATTTCTATTTGTCCAGTTTAGCCATTTTTAATATCAAAAAATGTCTTTAAATTTGTGATTGCTTGTCTCAGGATGTGATAGTTTGTAGAATTCAATATGAACAGATACAGTGGCTAAGAATATATTATTAACTCACACATTGAACCCGTCATTTCCATATTGGAGGATTATATGTTGTGGTTTTTGTTGTTGTGGTTGTTCTTTATATGTTGTGGAATATAAAGAATGTAAAAGGAATCTTAAGAAAGAGATTAGAAAAGCTAAAAGAAGATACGAGTTTGGTTTGGCAAATAAGGTGGAAGTAAATCCGAAAGGTTTCTACAGTTATATTAAAAGCAAGAGGATAGTGAGGGATAAAATTGGTCCCTTAGAGAATCAGGGTGGTCAGCTATGTGTGGAGCTGAGGGAGATGGGAGATATTTTGAACGATTTCTTCTCTTCGGTATTCACTAAGGAGAAGGATATTGAATTGTGTAAGGTGTGGGAAACAAGTAAGGAAGTTATGGAACCTATGACAATTAAAGAGGTGGAAGTACTGGCGCTTTTAAGAAATTTAAAAGTGGATAAATCTCCGGGTCCTGACAGGATATTCCCCAGGACCTTGAGGGAAGTTTGTGTAGAGATAGCAGGAGCTCTGATGGAGATCTTTCAGATGTCATTAGAAACGGGGATTGTGCCGGAGGATTGGCGTATTGCTCATGTGGTTCCATTGTTTAAAAAGGGTTCTAGAAGTAAGCCTAGCAATTATAGACCTGTCAGTTTGACATCAGTGGTGGGTAAATTAATGGAAAGTATTCTTAGAGATAGTATTTATAATTATCTGGATAGACAGGATCTGATTAGGAGTAGCCAGCATGGATTTGTGCGTGGAAGGTCATGTTTGACAAACCTTATTGAATTTTTTGAAGAAGTTACGAGGAATGTTGACGAGGGTAAGGCAGTGGATGTAGTCTATATGGACTTCAGCAAGGCCTTTGACAAAGTTCCACATGGAAGGTTAGTTAAGAAGGTTCAGTCGTTAGGTATTAATGCTGGAGTAATAAAATGGATTCAACAGTGGCTAGATGGGAGATGCCAGAGAGTAGTGGTGGATAATTGTTTATCGGGATGGAGGCCGGTGACTAGCAGGGTGCCTCAGGGATCTGTTTTGGGCTCAATGTTGTTTGTAATATACACAAATGATCTGGATGATGGGATGGTAAATTGGATTAGTAAGTATGCCGATGATACTAAGGTAGGAGGTGTTGTGGATAATGAGGTGGGTTTTCAAAGCTTGCAGGGAGATTTACGCCGGTTAGAAGAATGGGCTGAATGTTGGCAGATGGAGTTTAATGCTGAGAAGTGTGAGGTTCTACATTTTGGCAGGAATAATCCAAATAGAACATACAGGGTAAATGGTAGGGCATTGAGGAATGCAGTGGAACAGAGAGATCTAGGAATAACAGTGCATAGTTCCCTGAAGGTGGAGTCTCATGTAGATAGGGTTATGAAGAAGGCTTTTGAAACACTGGCCTTTATAAATCAGAGCATTGAGTACAGAAGTTGGGATGTAATGTTAAAATTGTACAAGGCATTGGTAAGGCCAAATTTGGAATATTGTGTACAGTTCTGGTCACCGAATTATAGGAAAGATATCAATAAATTAGAGAGAGTGCAGAGACGATTTACTAGGATGTTACCTGGGTTTCAGCACTTAAGTTACAGAAAAAGGTTGAACAAGTTAGGTCTCTATTCATTGGAGCGTAGAAGGTTGAGGGGGGATTTGATCGAGGTATTTAAAATTTGGAGAGGGATAGATAGAGTTGACGTGAATAGGCTGTTTCCATTGAGAATAGGGGAGATTCAAACGAGAGGACATGATTTGAGAGTTAGGGGGCAAAAGTTTAAGGGAAACACGAGGGGGTATTTCTTTACTCAGAGAGTGATAGCTGTGTGGAATGAGCTTCCTGTAGAAGTAGTAGAGGCCAGTTCAGTTGTGTCATTTAAGGTAAAATTGGATAGGTATATGGACAGGAAAGGAGTGGAGGGTTATGGGCTGAGTGCGGGTAGGTGGGTCTAGGTGAGATTAAGAGTTTGGCACGGACTAGGAGGGCCGAGATGGCCTGTTTCCGTGCTGTGATTGTTATATGGTTATATGGTTTGAATTATCCTTAACCTAGCCCATGTTGCAAAAGCTTCTGATGGGATCCTTCCATTCACACTTTACGGTGGAAACTGTGGAGCTCCAACAGGGCTTTGTTGTCACAAAATGTCTTGTGGCTGTGATGAGCAAGTAGGCCTCGGGCAGAGCAACTGTGGCCCTAGGAATTGAGCTTGATGGCCTTACGATATTATTTGGAAACAGTGGAAATAAATTTTATAAAATTAATTTTGAATTGTTTTGGTAACTTTAGTAGATTTATTCTAAAATACCCAATATACAAATTAACTGAAAACATCAATTAAAATAAAATGACCACTTTCACTTGCCATTTTAGTGAAAATCAGGGACACTGTTCAAATAAATGGGACTGCACTAGCTTGCCAACAAATGACTAGGTCCAGTGGGAGGTCACCTAGAAATATGCATGGAGGTGTAAAGTCATCAAGCCCAGAAACAGGCCCTTTAGCCTTCAAGTCTAGACCAATCATAACACACTCATTTAGACTTATCCTCCTTATTTTCCACACATCAACTTCCACTATGCTCACAAAATGCATCACTCACAACTTATCTAATCATCCATTTGTCATTCTTCAGTCCATGACCCTAAATGACTAAAACCATAAAATAAAAGAGCAGAATTAGGCCATTTGGCTCATTGCGTCTGCTCTGCCATTTCACCAGGCTGACCAATTTTCCTGTCAGCCCCAATCTCCTGCCTTCTCCCCATATCCCTTCATACCCTGACCAATCACGAATCTATCATCAGCTGCCTTAAATATACATAAAGACTTGGCCTCCACAGTTGCATGTGGCAAAGAATTCCACAGATTCTCCACTCTCTGGCTAAAGAAATTCCTCCTCATCTCCATTTGTAAATTTTATTTCTAGAAAATTTTTTCTCCGAACTCTTGAGTCAGTGTTAAAATTATGTAACCCATAGCTTACAAAATGTAAAATTATCCATAAAATAAAACCAAACATGGCAGAAATAAATATCAATGTAATAACCAATTAGACCTCTAATAACAGAAAAGACTACCGTTCAGCAATATACTTCTCCACTATTCCACCCCACCCCCGGAAACCTAAATATTTGCCCCATTTTTGTGTATAGTTGTCCAATCTATCAAACTGTTTGTAAGACATGCGTTCAAAAGCTGCCACTTTGGCTATTTCTGTGACCCACTCCTGAAATGATGGTCCCCTCAAGTTCATCCAGCCTCTAAGTATATCCATGCATATAACCCTCATCTCCATTCTAAAAGAATGCCCCTCTATTCTGAGGCTGTGTCCTCTGGTCTTAGACCCTCCCACCATGGGAAACATTCTCTCCACATCCACTCTGTGAAGGCTTTTCACCTTTTGGTAGGTTTCAATGAGGTCACTCCTCATTCTTCTGAATTCTAGTAAATACAGGCCCAGAGCCATCAAAGACTCTTCATATGACAAGCCTTTCAATCCTGGAATAATTTTCTTGTAACTCCTTTGAAATCTCTCCAGTTTCAGCACATCCTTTCTTTAATAAGAAGCCCAAACCTGTTCACAGTACTCCAAGTGAGGCCTCACCAGTGCTTCATAAAACCTCAACATTACATCCTTGCATTTATATTCTAGTCCTCTTGAAATGAATGCTAGTATCACATTTGCCTGCCTCACTACAGATTCAACCTGAAAATTAACCTGTAAGTAATCCTGTACAAGGACTCCAAGTTCCTTTACACCTCAGTTTTTTGTATTTTCTCTCCATTTAGAAAATAGTCACCCCTTACATTTCTTCTACCAAAGAGCATGACCGTACACTTCCCAACACTGTATTCCATCTGCCATTTCTTTGCCCATTATCCTAATCTGTCTAAGTCCATCTGTAGCCTCTCTACTTCCTGAAAGCTACCTGCCCCTCCATCTATCTTCATATTGTCTGCAAACTTTGCAACAAAGCCATCAATTCTATCATCCAAAGCATTGACATATAATGTAAAAGGATTTGATCCCAACATACCCCTATGGAACACCACTGGTAACTGGCAGCCAACCAGAAAAGGCTCCCTTTATTCTCACTCTTTGCTTCCTGCAATCAGCCAGTGTTTTATCCATGCTAGAATCTATCCTGTAATATCAAGGGCTCGTAACTTGTTCAGCAGCCTTGTGTGTGGCACCTTGTCAAAGGTCTTCTGAAAAGCCAAGTACAAAACATTAACCAAATCTCCTTCTTCTATCCTGCTTGTTATTTCTTCAAAGAATGCTAACAGATTTGTCAGTCAAGATTTTCCCTTGAGGAAACTGTGACTATGGCCTATTTTATCATGTGCTTCCAAGAACCCTGAGACCTCATTCTTAATAATTGACTCCAACTTCTTCTCAACCACTGATGTCTGAATAATTGGCCTATAGTTTCCTTTCTTCTGCCTCTCTAGAGTGACATTTGCAATTTTCCAGTCTTCCAGAACCATTCCAGAATCTAGTGATTCTTGAAAGATCATTACTAATCCCTCTATGATCTCTTCAGCCAACTCTTCAGAATTCTGGTGGGTACACCATCTAGTCTAGGTGACTTATCTCCATTCAGACCTTTCAGTTTCCCAAGAACCTTCTCTCTAGTTATGGTAACTTCACACACCCCATGCCCCCTAACTCCTGGAACTTCTACCATACTGCCTGTGTCTTTCACAGTGAATACTAATGCAAAATACTTATTCAGTTCAGTCGCCATTATTTCATTGTCTCCCTTTTCTAACTCTCCAGCATCGTTTCCCAATGGTCCAATATCCCTCTCACCTCTCTTTTACACTTTATGTATCTGAAGACTCCTTTGGAATCCTCTAATATTATTGGCTAGCTTACTCTCATATTCCATCTTTCCCTTCTTAATGATATTTTTAGTTACATTTTTTTTCATTATTAAAGTTTCCCAATCCTCTAACATACCACTCATTTTTTGCTCAATTATATGCACTCTCTTTGGCTTTTATGTTGGCTTTGACTTCTCATGTTAGCCATGGTTGTGTCATCTTTCCTTTAGAATACTTCTTCCTCTTTTGGATGTATGATCTTGTGCCTTCCGAATTGCTTCCAGAATTCCAGCCGTTGCTGCTCTGCCATCATTCTTGCCAGCGTTCTTTTCCAATCAATTCTAGCAACTCCTCTCTCATGCCACTGTAATTCCCTTTGTTCCACTGTATTAGTGATACATCTGATTTTAGCTTCTTTGCAAATTTCAGACTGAATTCAATCATATTATGATCACTTTACCCTGAAAGTTCTTTTACCTTAAGCTCTCTAATCAATTTTAGTTCATTGCACGACACCCAGTCCAGAATAGCTGCTCCTCTAGTGGGCTCAACCACGAGCTGCTCTAAAAAGCTATCTCATTGGCACTCTAGAAATTCCCCCTCCTGTAATCCAGCACCAACCTGATTTTCCCAATCTACCTGCGTATTGAAGTTCCCCATGACTATTGTAACACTGCTGTTTTGACATGCACTTTCTATCTTCCATTGTAATTTGTAGACCACAACTGTTTGGGGGGTCTGTATGCTACTCCCATCAAGGTCTTTTTACCCTTGCAGTGTCTTAGCTCTATCCACAACAATTCAACACCTTCCAACCCTATGTTATCTCTTTCTAATGATTTTATTTCATTTTTTCATTCTGTTTCACAAAGAGAATGTTCAATCTGCACATGCAGCAGAGGTATAGCAAGAGCTTTGCTAATGCCGCACTGCTGTGCACTTGTGCAGAAACTTGAAGAGTTCTGACACAACTAGCAGCTAGCCAGCATTTCTGTACAGAACTGCTAGGTAATTGTCAGATATAGGTTGCTTAACGCAAGAGAAGCTCTGGGTGAATGCAGTCATGCACCAAGGGTGTACCAGATTCATAAATGGGATAAAATATATGGTTTGTTTTCATAAATAAGAGATTTCAGTACTAAGTGGTTACTCAGCATCCACATGGATTCGATGCTTGATCACCTATGTTGAGGTTAGTTTATAGCTATAACAAATAATTGCATTTTAATAAAACAAACTGTCTACCTTTTAAAATAATCTTGCATCTTCTATGAAAGATATGAATATCTTTCTTGGCCCAATCTTCCTTTCATCTGCAAATCCAAGTTGTAGGGCACAAAAAAAATGGCCCTTTGACCCATCATGTCTGTGCTAGCCATTTCACCCCCATCTACACTTATCCAGTTTCCCTGCATTAGGTCCATGTCCTTCTATGTTTAAGCATCTGGCTAAATGCATCTCACACATTGTAATTTTAACTGATTCCACCTTCTCCTCTGCCAGTGTGTTCCTACTGTCTATAAAATGATAACCTTTAAAACTCCTTTCTCTCACTTTAACCTATACCCTCTTATATTTGATATCCTTACCTTGGAAAAAGAAGATTTTCACTATCTGTTCTATCATTACTTCTCAAAGTTCTACATATTTCTGTCAGTCACTTCTCTGTCTCTTTTGCTCCAGAGAAACCAAACCCAGCTTATTCAATGGCTTAAAGTTCTCCAATCCCTGCAACATTCCAGTGAGCCTACTCTGCAATCACATCCTCCCTTCAGTGGTGCAAGCGGAGCTGCATAAGGTACCCTGGGGCGGCAGCAGCAGCTTAACCAGTGTTTCATATGGTTGCCAGATAATGTCCTAGATGTGTGCCATGTGAACTAGATGTGGCCCTTCTGTGTATCCCCTTTTATTCAAAGCAAATCCAGTGTTTTATATCTGAAATGGTCAAGGAGGACTTATTCAATCTTAAGCTTTAGAACTTGAAGTATTGTGAAAAACAAAATAGGCAGAGGATCATGTTTTGTGTGTCTATCCGTCAGCTTTCTTGTTCCTCACAAGTAGTTACTAAGCAGATGAGACTGGGCACTGAAACTGGCTCACAATCCCTTTGACACAGGTACCTAGGGGCTAAACCTGAAGGGAATTGCAGTGACCTTTGTAATAGGAATAGAGGGACAGTGAAAGATATTGGGGGAAACCTGAGGAGGCCAAAGATGCAGAGGTCTTGACAAGTTTAACAGCAGGACATCATTACATTTTTGTCGTCCTGCTTGACTTTAAAATCTGCAGCATAAGGCTGTCGGCTCAGACTCTTGGGGATCTGTTAGGGGGACTTAAAGATCACGGCTTGTGAGCAGAGCAGTTTGATTGCCATTAATAGAAATAGGAAGAGAGAATTTGCAATTGGCACGATCCAGTAACTTTAGCTTCTCCGTGGAAAGCGGGATGTTAAATGGTTGGCTTTCGAATATCAGTGCATGTTTTTAGGGGTCCAATACATCCTATAGCTGGCTCACTAAATACAATAGGTTTTCATTCAGCATGGTTTCTTCCATGTACAGACTAATGTGAGCTAAACAGATGGACAATATAAATATGACTTTTTCTTCTTGCTTAGGATGCAGAAGTGGGCTGAGAAGTGCAAATGGAGTTCAACCATTTGAGAAGTGTGAGGTGGTACACTTTGGAAGGACAAACTCCAAGGCAGAGTACAAAGTAAATGGCAGGATACTTGGAAGTGTGGAGGAGCAGAGGGATCTGGAGGTACATGTCCACAGATCCCTGAAAGTTGCCTCACAGGTAGATAGGGTAGTTAAGAAAGCTTATGGAGTGTTAGCTTTCATAAGTTGAGGGATAGAATTTAAGAGTCGTGGGGTAATGATGCAACTCTATAAAACTCTGGTTAGGCCACACTTGGAGTACTGTGTCCAGTTCTGGTCGCCTCACTACAGGAAGGATGTGGAAGCATTGGAAAGGGTACAGAGGAGATTTACCAGGATGCTGCCTGGTTTAGAGTATGCATTATGATCAGAGATTAAGGCAGCTAGGGCTTTACCCTGTGGTGAGAAGGAGGATGAGAGGAGACATAATAGAGGTGTACAAGATATTAAGAGGAATAGATAGAGTGGACAGCCAGCGCCTCTTACCCAGGGCACCACTGCTCAATAGAAGAGGACATGGCTTTAAGGTAAGGGGAGGGAAGTTCAAGGGGGATAGTAGAGGAAGGTTTTTTACTCAGAGAGTGGTTGATGCGTGGAATACACTGCCTGAGTCAGTGGTGGAGGCAGATACACTAGTGAAGTTTAAGAGACTACTAGACTGGTATATGGAGGAATTTAAGGTGGGTTTAAAGGTCGGCACAACAGTGTGGGTCGAAGGGCCTGTACTGTGCTGTATTGTTCTATGTTCTATTTATCTGTAGTGCTTTTCGACAAAATTCTATGTGATATTATGTAGTTGTATATCTTTCTGTTATACCTCTGAAAATGTTGCATTAATAATAAATTATAGTCTGATTACAATAAAAGGAGTCATTGTTTAAAGGTCAGGAAACACTTTCTTTACTTTATATGCAGTGAGACAGCAATGACTCATACCAGCTCCCTCAACCCAGCCTGTCCTGATGGTATTCATAATTGGAGAACATTTTTCAACTTCACGAAGAATCAGTCTACTTTACTGAACCCCTGTAGCCAGACTGACAAATGTACATACTGGAGTAGAATCATTGTGGCGTGTCAACCCACTCTAGGTACATTTGCTTCCAAACAGCAAAACTGATTCACAATGACAAATGAAAAAGGCACTTTTTTAGTAATCCACCACATGATCTTAACATGTTTCCACTTCTTAATGAAAATGAACTCACCCTTATAGATTAGTTTTCAGCATTGCTCATACGTAGAGACTAAAGCATTAACTCTGCTATAACTTCACACACAAAATGTTGGAGGAACTCAGTAGGTCAGGGAGCATTTATAGAGTGGAAGAAGCACTTGATGTTTCAATCTGATTAAGTAGAGACCCTTAATCAGGATGTCTCACTCCGAAATGTCAACTGTTTATTCCTCTCCATAGATGCTGTCTGACATGCTGAGTTTCCGCAGCATTTTGTGTGTGTTGCTCTGGATTTCCAGCATCTGCAGAATCGCTTGTGTCTGCCATAATTTCATTGTTTTTATTACTTTAGAGTCACTTTGAAGAACAATATTTTCACACCCATTGTAAAAGTATGCAAGAACCAATAAATTAAGCATTCATTATGTCAGTATTTATTTGTTATTGCTGTTTGTAGCTGACTACTCAGTTAAAATAACATACTGTATATGTAAAATGCTAAGATATTTCAAATTGCTGTTTTTCTACATTTTAGTTTTCCACATTGCAGCAGTTTAAAACTAAATAATTGGCATTTTGATCCACAATATACCTTCCTTTAAGAATTCTTAAAAGTATATTAAATGTTAAATAAACTCAACACCAAAATATATATTCATATTTTCAGCACAACACTACCTCTGACATTTATACACCTGAATTTCTTGCAGCTGTTTTCCCTATTTCCCTGTAAATTAATATATCTGTACAACAAAACAGATATTGCAATAGAGATGCATATTATTTTTATTCTACCTACACTCAGAACTGAATTTTTTAATCCTTTATTTTCTTTAACCTATTGAATATATTTTCCTGAATAGGAGCTCTTAAAATTTGATGGTGCAGTATTTTAAAAATATATGGCATTGGGTTCAGTGTTAATATACCCCATTCCTGCCATAGATTATTTTCTCCTCATATGTACTAAGGCAATGCAATGTTCACCAAAAATACTGTGCTCTTGACTTGTTTTGAAAGTGTGATGGATGTTATTAACCCACATGCAGCTTAATACTACCCCCAAACTTTAAGATCTATGTTAACTGCTCTCCACCTACCTGCCCCAAATTATTAGCTTTGTCCCATGTATTTCTTGTGACAACAGATTTCCAGTTATTTCCACAATTTGTACTAATTTACACCAGGTTTCTCAGACTATGTCCACTAAAACATGAAACCTGCAATTCTAAATTATTTTGAACTCCAGTGTCTCAATTCTCTGAGCAGATTATTATTAACCAACACAATTTCAAAGCTACCTAGGAACACAGTATTATTGAAACAATGGATTACTTTTGAAAGTTGTTGCTGCTGTGCTGCACAAAAAAATTGCAACCAATTTTCACAAAGTATTTTTGTGTATAACTTATGACCATATTGATTATTTTTTCTTGTCCATATTGATGAAGAAATGATGGTCAGGAAAATGGGAAAATATTTATTTTTTTTAAACAGTTCCTCAGTATCTTTAACCTCATAAGAGATTTGAGGCATTTGGTAATTTGATTTAATTTTTCATCCGAAGAATGCCACGCCATAGGTACTTCATCAAAATAGCAGTCTAAATTAAATGCAGAAAATCCTGGAAGCTCTGATATTCATAGACTTCTGTGTCTGTGGTAAGAGTCCAAAAGTACTCTTTAAAAGGATGCTTGACATATTGCACTACTGTAAGCCAAAGTCACCTTTGATCTAGAAGCAAAGCACACACATTAATATACTGTCGGACCTTAGGCAAGACTTCCAGACTTACTTTTTAGCAAATATTTTAGAATTAATTACTTAGCCAAATCTACCTGGTCCAATAGGAAGCCTGGCTTAGTGGACAATATTAAGTGTGCTGTATAGTTTTTGAAAGGATTCCTGGGAAGTAACTTGGCAAAGGATACTGTCATACATCGTCGGGTCTTTGCTTTTGAGTTAGTTGGATAAGATTAGGCAAATCCTCTAATGGGTAGATATCAAGTCTGAACACTGTCATGACATTTTCCCTGACTAGTAATACCACTCCTCCCACTTTAATACCTTCCCCTCTATCATGTCTAAAATAAAGGAACCGCAGAACATTGAGTAGCCATTCCTGTCTATTTGCAACCAAGTTTCATTAATAGCTAAAATATCATAATTCCACATGCTGATGCATGCTCTAATCTCATCTGCCTTACCTATATTACTCCTTGCATTGAAAAAGATGCAACTCAGAACATCCTTGAGCCCTGGTGTCACAGGTCAATCGCAGGTCCTGGTGTCACAGGTAGAGGGCTTTTGGTGTATTGGTTTTCATAAATCAGTGTATTGAGTACAGGAGATGGGAATTCACATTATGACCTCAGTAATACCCTTCTTTTTATCTTAACACCAGAAGTGGAGCTCTTGCTAAAATTTTTATTAAATTTTCTGAATCAGGGTATTACTGTCAAGTCCAGCAATTATTGCCTTGGAAAAGGTCTGGTGACCTGCCTTCATAAACAGTGACAGTTCCTCTGGTGAAGATATACCACAGTGTTATTGGGTAGAGAGTTTCAGGATTTAGACCCAGCAATGATGGTGATGTATTTCTGACTTAGAATGGTGTACAACTTGGAGAAAATGTAGATGATTGTGTTCCTAACCATAGCCCTATTGGACTACTCCTCAGCTTTACAGGACACAAATATTGTCTCCATATTTACCTTATATGATCTTGCATCATCTTTGAAATTTTATTGAATCTTTTCATTGTTTTTATTAAAATAGTTTTTTCTTATAATTTGAAGAGTTCTGACACAACTAGCAGCTAGCCAGCATTTCTGTACAGAACTGCTAGGTAATTGTCAGATATAGGTCGCTTAACGCAAGAGAAGCTCTGGGTGACTGCAGTCATGCACCAGGGGTGTACCAGATTCATAAATGGGATAAAATATATGGTTTGTTTTCATAAATAAGAGATTTCAGTACTAAGTGGTTACTCAGCATCCACATGGATTCGATGCTTGATCACCTATGTTGAGGTTAGTTTATAGCTATAACAAATAACTGCATTTTAATAAAACAAACTGTCAATTTCACATTGTTGGACATTGTTTCTGTGGAATGCTGCAAGTCCGATTTACAGCTTTATTGGCAGACTGTAGGGAGCTGAGTGGCCTCAGTCGTAGTGAGGACCAGGCTTCAAGCTGTGGTGTTGCCTATTTACAGCTGCCCTAGAGAGCTGGTGGCATCAGCTGCCCTGGTGTGCCAGAGGCAGTGTGGCATAGTGTCCATGCTGCCTCCCATCGCTTGGTTGGCAGAAGACAAGCCGTATTGTATGTGACTGTAGACTGCTGCAACACTTATTGACTTAGGGACGTGGACTATATATCTTTTGGGTCACTGTATTTCACTGCTATCTTATATATGCTAATCTACCTTGTGCTGTGTGTGACTGTTGGTACTGTGTTTTGTACTTGGGCCCTGGAGTAATACTGTTTCATTTGGCTGTATTCATGGGTATCATGTATGGTTGAATGGCAATTAAACTTGATCTTGAAAATTTATGAGAATGTTGCCAGGACTTGAAGCCATGAACCATAGAGAAAGGTTGAATAGGTTAGGACTATTTTTCTTTGGAGTGTAGGAGAATAAGGGGAGATTTGATGGAGGTATACAAAAATTGTGAAGGGTGCAGACAGGGGAAATGCAGGCAAACTTTTTCCACCGAGGTTGGGTGAGACTGCAACTGGAGATCCTAGGTTAAGTATGAACAGTGAAATATTTAAAATGAACCTGACAGGGAGCTTCTTCACTCAGAGAGAGGAGTGAGTATGGAACGAGCTAGCAGCAGAATTGGTCAATGCAGATTCAGTTGCATCATTTTAGAGAAATTTGGAAAGGTACGTGGATGGGAAGGGTATGAAGGGCCATAGTCAAAGTGTGGGTGGTTGGAACTAGGGATAATAACAGTTTAGCAGAGACAAGGTGGGCCGAAGGGCTTGTTTCTGTGCTGTCATGCTCTAAGACAAATAAAATAATCGTTTGAAAAAGTGTTAACATCCACTCCCTTCCACTATCATGAGTGTATGTGTCCCACTGAGACTTCCTTTTCAGTTAAAAAGAGTGAAATGGAAGAACTGCTTTTAAATAGAAATCTGACTGATTCACATAAGAAACACCATTTACCAAGACTTACATTACTGATACAGTAAATTAAAACTGTTGAAATTGGGATATAGAGTTGCTTTGCAATTACCCTGTTGTCAGAACTTATTTAAAATGTTACAGATGTACCCCCTTTTCTGCAATTCGAATTAAAATGGGGTACTGTGGGGTACACATTTGAGTGGTACTGAAGTAGGCATCAGCGCAAAATATTCATTTTAAATGGATTTCTGAGATAAACCTACAATGTATAATATATACTGTACTGTGTAATAACAACATGGAAACACATTGATCTCACTGTAAAATTGAATTACTATATTAAAATGTTTTATAATTACACATTACAAATGCATTTCCCTGTGCAATAATGATAAATAAGTGAGCTGTGTACATTTGAATTTTCAGGAGATGCTTCTGTCTCATAAATGTTATTATATTTCAGGTTGAACTCTATGCTGTGATCACAGGCCATGGAAGTGATGAGAATGGGTGTGGAGAGTTCTGTGTCACTTCGCATCATTTTGTAATCAATGCTGTTTTTAATAATTCAAGAACTTTTGACAATGCTGGTAAGAAACTTAAGTTCTTGCAGCATACATATTTTTCTTTTAAATAATGTAAATTTTACATTGAAGTTGAATGGTATGCAAATTGGATTGGCTTAGGGTTGAAGCTCGAAAAGCACTTAATTTCCTCAAAGATTTAGTGTAAAAGAAAGTATAGAGCACCACTCTGTCTCTGTTTGAGTGAGTATTCAAATGCATGCTCTACCAGAGGATAGTTAGAATTTAAAACTAGAACAATACCTTCTTTAATTTGTTATAGTTTATCTTCCCTATCACTATATGCTTAAAGAGTTAATATAAATCATTTTTATCTGGAATAATTAATAATCTGTCTGGGCTATATCTTATACTGGATTCATAAAATAACTAAAGTTAGTGATAAAACATAGACAGTCATTAGTTACTAGAATGTAGTTATATTGTATATGGAGTATGATGAATACTGGGATTTCCAACATCAATGAAGATAGGAATACATTTAGTATGCATATAATTTTCAAAAAACTCACCTTGGATGGCACAGCATATTGATGTTCTACTACTTCCATGTCAATAATATCCTCATCTCTGAGACAGCAGTAAACTAGAAATGTTTAAAATGATTTAGATAAATATTCCATTGAAATAGTGAGGGATTCTTATGTATGAGGTCACTGAAATAATGCAAATATCTTGCTTGTTCATGTGTTGAAGATACATTATTTGTTCAGTTCTATTTATCCTGAGAAGGTAGCAATGAACTTATTTCTTAAACTGATCTGGTTTTTGTCATGAACAATTACATTTTCAGGACTTTGACTAGTGATGATGAATGAAAGGCAGATTATATCTAAATGATAGCATTGTAATTTGGAGAAAACCTCATTTTTCCTCTGAATTGGCTGCTCTTATCCTTTGTACTTTTCAGAGCTTCAGGTGAATAAGGTACTGTTGAGATAACCTGGATGATAAACTACAGTGCATCCTGTAGATCAAGCAAATTTATTTGTAGTGATGGAGGATGCATTTTAAGTCTAATGGAAAAGGGAGCATCTGAGCAAGCAGAACCATTCTGAGCTGTCATGATGCAACAATTGATAGAAGTGGTGATTGTTCATCCCTTTCTTGATTTGAGCTGGATGGATGGTGAAGCTTAAAAGAGTAAGGAAATAGGCAACTCATGAAAGAGTATCATGAAATTCTCCTACTGTTGATAATTGTTGTTCCATTTATTTTCTGGTTGGTAGTGTCCCTGAAATGTTAATACTGTTTATGTTGATGATGGTCATTAACTTTGTGAGGATTTCTCTTATTTGAAATTGTTTTTACTTAATAGAGTGTTTTTTTTTTAAATGTAATAACAGTGCTTTCAGTTTTTTAAAAAATCATGACTTAATATGCCCTTAAGTTTTATTAAATTTTTAAATATCAAAGACCAACACAAACAATCAACTGCATTAACCACACAGTTTTGCCATCTTTTGAGTTTGGAGTAGCGAAAATAACTAAATGACAAAGTGCATCTGTGAGTGCAGTCATCCATCGGCCTGCACTAACTGCTTTCTTATATACTCAGTTACCCCAGAGTGCTGGAAGCCAGGTTTCTGCTGGGAAATTGCACTGAGGGCATGCTGGACCAAACAATGTAGAATAGGGGCAGGAGGCAAGTAAGTTCAGGGCAATAGGGGATTTGCCTATTATCTAGTAATTACTCATTCGTTTTTATATAAAAGGTTGCATTGCACAAATGAGCTTCCTCATCTCTGAAGCAGGTCTTCAACAGTGATCATACTACAATAGTTGTACTACTTCAATAGCTATAAACTGTTTAGCAATGCCCTGAGGATAAGAAAGATGTTTAGGAAGTGCATTTTTTTTCTTTCTTCCCCTTACCTTTTCTCACAGACTTAATTTGTTTTCAAAATTCAATTTATTTAAGAAGGAAAAATTAGAATAAGGAAAAGTGCAACCAGCCTTTTTGTTCATATGAATCTGTCTGTGTCATTGATGGTGGAAATTGTATTTGTATGATTGGACTTGATTTTTCTCTGTCAAAATCCCTAAATGAGATAAATTGAATTCAATATTCCACCATTGTGCATCATACTTTCTCTCCTCTAACATTTTCAATACATATTAAAGCTCTTCTGCAGGCACTTGTGATGAAATGCACACCACTTGTAACAAATCTAATTTATAAAACACAATGCACAGAAACTAAATATCTAATATCTTGCATCCAGGCACTTATTTTGGTTGCGCTAACAAGGTTTCAGAAGGCGTGGTCCCAAATGAACATGGTACATGGCTCTATGGCAGAAATGGCTGGTGCGATGGACAAGATGTGGCACCATGGATAAGTGATGTCACTAAGCAGGTAAAAATTAACCAACCATTTTGTTAGTGCAAGAGTATGTTGTAGGGGTGAAACAAGTTTGGGAATGGTAAAAGTGAAAGTAATTGCAAATATTCCAATTGAGTTGCAGTCCTGTCTTTGATCCCTTTCTGGGTTTAAATTTGTTATTTCAGATAGTTCCAGCTTTTCTCTGGTTGATAGTTAAAATGGGTTCTGTTTTGCGGTTATAAGGAATTCATGTATAGGCTATAACTTTTGCAGCTCACACCTGGCATCATAAATCAAAAAAATTAGAATTTTAAGTCTAAAGAAAAATGTTTTGGCTTCATTAAACAAGGCAGATTGAGATTGATCATGTGCATTAAAAAATAACAGGCTCATGATAATAAAATTGTGGACAATTTCACAATCTACATATTAACTTAATATTGGATTCTTTTTCCTCATTACAACCTGAACCAGGATACAGTCATGATTCTATTAATTAAAGTCATTTTGGCCATTTTCCTTTTAAGAAAATAATTTAGCATGTAGATCGGTAATTTTCCTTGCCCTCCATTGCATCATGTTCCAGGAAATGTTTTACTTTCCTAGATTGTCCATAATTTTCCCCTTGGAGAAGCTGAAAGAAACATCTCCAAACGATAATGGAGATATGCCACTTCCTGTGGCCACAAATGCAGCAGTGGAACAGAGCCAGAACCAAATTGATTATTGTGGATATAAATTTTTATAGAAGAAGTTATATCTACTCAGGCGATGCTGGCAATGTTAGCAACATCTCACAGTCTGCAGCACATTTCTGCATCATGGAGTTTGTGAAGGCTGCCCTTCAGGATAGCAGTCAGAACACGTAGGTATGTGAATTCACAAAGATTACAGTCATCAGCTGCCCTCACATTGCATTTCAGGAGCCCCAAGAGGATTTCACATTGTACAAAAGTACAAGTGATTTAATTCTTTGAATGTCCAATTGGTCTGTGGCCATAGGCTGATTATGCAGTCAATGCTCGATATCCGAACAGCAGCAGTTGCTCTTTATCCTTCTGTGCCCTTTGTTTTTCAACCACCATGCCAGATCCAAATGTATTTATTTGGCACGATTCTACTCCAAAACTTAAACACTAGAGAAGGATGCTCATGGAATAAGAGCCATGCTGAATTGAACAAGTTATCAATACCCTTAAAGCAACATCTGCACAACTCTGAAAGGGATTTACAGTATACTGCATACTGTGGTCACAAATTTGTGTTTTCTTGTTTTGCACTCTATTATCTGGCAATAATGCAGGGTTAGACGTTGTCAGCAACTCAGAGTATGAAGAAAAGTAGAGCGAGAAAAAAAAGAAGAGATGGTGTTGGGTATCCCTTTTTCACTGAAGTGGTCAGAAACAACCAAGCATCTTTCCATCTCACCTTCCCTCTGTTACTGATCATCTCAGTGTCTGCTTCATTACAAATATGGAAGAGTGCAGCCAATCATTTTTATGACAACCTGTGGATAGTGGAGCACCAGTGGATGAAGTATATATGTATATATGTATGTATTTGTATATATATATATATATTTATATTGGCCAACTTTCTATTCATGACAGTTTTCTGTACCACAAAATCTTATGTTCTGCAATAACCTTTGATAAACAGTATAGGAAAGTAATCCATAAAGAAACCATGAGATATAGAAGCAGTTTGACCATTTGGCCTATCGAGTCTGCCCCACCATTTCATCGTGGCTGATCTATTTCCCTCTCAATTCCAATCTCCTCCCTTCATGCCCCAACTAACCAGGAATCTGTTAACCTTTGCCTTAAATATACCCAATAACTTGGCCTCCACAGCTACCTGTGGCAATGAATTCCATGGGTTCACTACTGTCTGGCTAAATAAATCTCCTCATCTCTGTTCTGAATGGACATCACTCATTGCTGAGGCTGTGTCCCCGGTCCTGGATTTCCATACCATAGGAAGTACCATCCCCACATGCAGTCTATCGAGGCCTTTGAACATTTGATAGATTTCAATTAGATACTCCCTCATACTAATGAATTCCAGTGAGTAGACGCCCAGAGCCATGAAACACTCCTCATATGATAAGAGGACATAAGGAAGATACAAAGAAGGATATTAAATAGATGGGTAAAAATCTGGCAAATGGAATAAAATTTACTAATGTGAAAAAATTGTGACAACTATTTGGAAAGTGAAAATAAAAGTGCTGTCTTGACTGGACTGAAATCCTTTGGTATCATAAAGGAGAATGCTGCAAGTGTAGGTTTGCAGCAACAGATGGATGAGCCTCCCACAGATCCTGCTCAGCCCACCAAGTTCCTCCAGCAGATTGTTGCTCCAGGTTCCAGCATGTAGTCTTTTGTGCCTCCATGGGAAAAGGTTTTGGCACCTTGAAAATCAGGAGAAAATGGAAAGCACAGCAACCGAGGATTAAATATGGGCATTTTATCATTTCATGCTCTGCAACAGCCAAGCCACTTGCCATGTTCTTCTTTTGTAATGGCCAGAATTCTGCTGGACAGTGAAAAATCATAGACTGCATATCACATGCACTCCCTGATTTGTATTGCTTTTGAATCAGGGTGCACAGAGACAAGATAGGACATAATCCAACATGTAGGGAAATATGTCTTTGATTCGCAAAGGCCCACTGTAAGTTCCTGTTCTCCATTATTTATTTTGTCTATTTATTTCATAAATTATACTCTCTATCATGCAATAAAGATAATTTATTCAGTAAATAAATTCTGAAAATATTTTATTACATGTATGAGAAAATCTGCAGGTGCTGGAAATCCAAAGCAACACACGCAAAGTGCTGGAGGAACTCAGCAGGCCAGGCAGCATCTATGGAAAAGAGTAAACAGTCGCCGTTTCAGGCCTAGACCCTTCATCAGGACTGGAAAGGAAGGGAAGAAGTCAGAATAAGAAGGTGGGGGAAGGGGAGGAAGAAGTACAAGGTGGTACATGGTAGGTAAAACTGGGAGGGGGAAGGGGTGAAGTAAAGAGCTGGGAAGTTGATTGGTGAAAGAGATAAAGGGTTGGAGAAGGGAGAATCTGATAGGAGAGGACAGATGAGCACAGAAGAATGGGAAGGGAGAGGAACACCAGAGGGAGGTGATGGGCAGGTAAGGAGATTATGTGAGAGAGGGAAACAGGAACACGGAATGGTGAAGGAGAGGAGGTGGGGGCAACTACTGGATGTTCAAGAAATCGATCTTCATGCTATCAGGTGGAGACTAAGCAGACAGAATACAAGGTGTTGCTCCTCCAAGCTGTGTGTGACCTCATGGTGAGAGTAAAGGAGGCCACTTTCCCTCTCCAGCCCCCACTTTCCACTTTCTGATGGGATTGCTGCCTACTGACTCCCTTGATCACTCAACCCTCCTCACTAACCTCCCTCCTGGTACTTATTCTTGCAAGCAGAACAGGTGCCACACCTCCTCCCTCACACCATTCAGGGCCCTAAACAGTTCTTGCAGGTGAGGCAACACTTCACCTGTGAATCTTTTGGGGTCATATACTGTATATGGTGCTCCCAGTGTAGCCTCCTGTGTAGCAGTGAGACCTGACGGAGATTGGGAAACCACTTTGTCAACCACCTTCGCTCTGGCCACCACAAAAAGCAGCATCTCCCAGTGGCTACCCATTTCAATTCTACTTCCCATTCTCATTCCAACATGTCAGTCCATGGCCTTCTCTACTGCCAGGATGAGGCCACATTCAGATTAGAAGAGCAACACCTTATATTCATTCTGAGTAGTCTCCAATCTGATGGCATGAACATCGATTTCTCGAACTTCCAGTAGTTGCCTGTCTTCACCATTCCCCACTCTTGTTTCCATCTCTCACCTTATCTTACCTACCCACCACCTCCAACTGGTGCTCCTCCCCCTTCCCTTTCTTCAATGGTCTTCTGTCCTCTCCTTTCAGATTCCCCCTTCTCAAGCCCTTTATCTCTTTCACCAATCAACCTCTCAGCACTTCACCCCCTCCCCTTCTCCTGCTTTCTCCTATAATCTATCACCTTATAGTTTTTCCTTCCCCCCACCCCCACCTTCTTACTCTGACTTCTCCCCTTGCTTTCCGGTTCTGATAAAGGATCTTGGCCCAAAATGTTGACTGTACTCTTTTCTGTAGATGCTGCCTGGCCTGCTGAGTTCCTCCGGCATTTTGTGTGTGTAGCTTTGGATTTCAAGCAGTGTTACTTTTATTACACGTTCCTGTCCTGAAGCAATGTAACTATTACCTTGCGATGTTCCCTTATTAAACAGTTGCCTTCCAGCAGCATAGCAAAACAACTGCAATAAAATATTGATTAGACTTGTGTTTTCACCAAACACACCAACTGAAAAGATGTTCTGTTATAGTTCCTTCAGGATTTTAAATTACTTCGCTAATTTTGTATCTCAAGTTTCTTCAGTGGATATAATGGCTATAAAATATGAATCGCATATTATTGTTGCACTGTTAGACCCTGTAGGACCACATCGTTATTTCTAAACTAAAGATCGTACTCCTCTGACTGTGTTGTGTCTGTAAGGAAACAGTCATTATACGTTCATCTTTACACCATAAAACATTGTCATTGTTTGCAGTTTGAATTTCAATTCAAAATGTGAGTAAGTAATTGCTTCAGGATATGCCACTTGGACTCTTGCATCTGCCAGGCTATTCTCACTGGAATAGAGTACAGTTCAAGACTATTTTTATATATAACATTTACAGGCACTCAGCAAATCTAGTGCTATCCAGTAACAATGGAGGCAACATATTAAAGAGGGGATTTGTGTAGAAAACAAATTCACAACAGATACTCTTTGTTTTGTGAATTCTGTTGATGCAAATTGTTTCTGAATTCAATGGCAAAATTAAAAATATGTGCCTGCAATGTCTAAATTTCATAAATTCGTATACAGTGCCTAATCTGTGTAACATTTAATCTTAAGCGTGTGCCTTAATTGGGCATGGGTGGAAAATAGGTGGTGAAATAATCATGCATGATTAATACACTCCTATTTGTTCCAGTGCAGGATGTACTGGCCATCTGCTAGTACAAATGTGCCATATATTTCTTTGGTGCATAAAGTAAGTTCCTCTTTCAAGGAGTGGTTAGCACCTGTCCTGCTCACCAATTATTAAAATCAGCCCCCAGTTCTCAAAGAAAAGGCCATTTCTGACCAGAAGTTGAAGCCCTACTGGAATCAGTGTGCCCGGGACAAGCAGCCACTCTGTTTCTTTGTAATTTGACTTGGTAGGCATTGATGGTCAAGGTCCTCCACCAACAAAGAACTGAGTGCTCACCAAGCATATCGGGAAGCAGCAGCTAGATTCTGAAATAAAAACGAGGAGTCAAACCTCAATGGCATGGATGTAGTGCCACAAGAAACACGTGATTTCATATCGTTGGTTAGTTCGTTGGGCTCGGATTGCACATTTCATTAGTTGTTCAGGAAAGAGTATGTAGAAACTAGAACTAAAAGTATGTTGACCTGTTGAAGTTGTAATAAAAACATACAAATTTGCTAAATAACATTTAATGGAAAGAGCCCATCCAAAAGGTGAGTGCGAAGCTTTGGAGTTCTGCAATATCTAGTTGTGAAATTATTCCGATGGTTAGGTAGAACCTTTGGAGAGAGGAACTGTGTTAATGACTCAGATTGCTGAGCTCTTACCATCAAGGACCACTGTGGACATCAAAGGAAAATATTACAATGCATGGAGATGACCTCGCATGGGGTAAAGTGTTTGTGGTTGTAGCATCTATAAGTCTCCTCAGGGTAGAGTTTTAGATGCAGCAGTGTTCAACTACCTCAGTAATACCCTTCTTTTTATCTTAACACCAGAAGTGGAGCTCTTGCTAAAATTTTTATTAAATTTTCTGAATCAGGGTATTACTGTCAAGTCCAGCAATTATTGCCTTGGAGAAGGTCTGGTGACCTGCCTTCATAAACAGTGACAGTTCCTCTGGTGAAGATATACCACAGTGTTATTGGGTAGAGAGTTTCAGGATTTAGACCCAGCAATGATGGTGATGTATTTCTGACTTAGAATGGTGTACAACTTGGAGAAAATGTAGATGATTGTGTTCCTAACCATAGCCCTATTGGACTACTCCTCAGCTTTACAGGACACAAATATTGTCTCCATATTTACCTTATATGATCTTGCACCATCTTTGAAATTTTATTGAATCTTTTCATTGTTTTTATTAAAATAGTTTTTTCTTATAATTGGAAGTGGTAATTATTGTTCTCTATTCCCTCTC
Organism: Hemitrygon akajei; assembly: GCF_048418815.1. Lineage (NCBI taxonomy): Eukaryota > Metazoa > Chordata > Chondrichthyes > Myliobatiformes > Dasyatidae > Hemitrygon > Hemitrygon akajei. The sequence goes on from NC_133131.1 coordinate 93,792,017, forward strand.
ATTATTATAAAAATATAGAGTCTTGGGAAATACAGCAAAGAAACAGGCGCTTCAGCCCATCTCGTCAGTGCCGAAACATCTACATAGCCTAGTCCCATTGACCATCACCCAGACCGTAGACCTCCATTCCCCATGTACCTCTCCAAACTTCTCTGCAACCTTGAAATCAAAACAGCAACTACCACTTGCACTGGCCCACTCTCACCACGCTCTGAGTAAAGAAGTTTCACCTTGTGTTCCCCTTAAGTATTTAGCTTTTCACCTTAACCAATTACCTTTAGTTGTAGTCTCACCCAATCTCGGTGGATAAAGCCTGCTAACATTTACCCTGTCTATACCCTCCATAACTTTGTATATCTCTACCAAATTTCCCCTTAATCTTCTATGTTCCAAGGAATAAAGTTCTAACCTATTCTATCTTCCTTTAGTTACTCCAATCCTGGCAACATCTTTGTAAATTTTCTCTGTATTCTTTCAATCTTATTTCCTTAGGGTAGGTGACCAATACTCCAAACATCTTACACAACTTCAACATAGCATCCCAACTCCTATACTCAATACTTTGATCTATTAAGGGCAATGTGCCAAAAGTGTTCTTTCTGACCCTATCTAACCATGATGCCACTTTCCATGAATTAATGGACCTCTGTTCCCAGATCCCTTTGTTCTACTGCATTCCTCAGTGCCCTATCGCTCAATGTGTTAGATCTAATTTGATTGGTGCTACCAAAGTGCAATACCTCACACTCGACTGCATTAAATTCCATCTGCCATTTTTCAGACCCTTTTTCCAGCTTGTCAGATCCCACTGCAAGCTATGGTAGTCTTCCTCACTGTCCACTACACCCCCAATCATCTGTAAATTTGCTTATTCAGTTTACCACACTATCATCCAAATCATTGATATAGATGACAAACAACAGACCCAGCACCGATCCTTGCAGCACTCCACTAGTCACAGACCTCCAGTCAGACAGGCAACCATATACTACCACTCTCTGACTTCTCTCACAAAGCCAATCTAATCCAATTTACTACCTTGAATGCCAAGCAACTGAACCTTCGTGACCAACCTCCCATGCAGGACCTTATCAAATTTCTTGCTGAAGTCTATGTAGACAACATCTACTGCTTTGCCTTCGTCAACTTTCCTAGTAACATCCTCAAAAAACTCCATATGTTTGGTTAGACACGACCTACCATGCACAAAGCTATGCTGACTGACTATCCCTAATCAATTCCTGTTCATATGATAACGCATTTCTGTGATTTTACCTATCTTTGAATTTTTTTCACTATCTATGATTGACTGACAATTACTAAATTTAGTACAGATCTCAGTGTTCTTTAGTGGAACTTTAACACTTCTGTATATTCAAGTGTACGTACCTCACGAAGTATTAGATCTGCATTTCAGAGAATGAAGAAACGTGCTGTATACGTGGAAACTAACTCCGAATTGTAAAGCAAATTTCGAAAAGCATAAAGTAAATGTTTCATGTAATCATATACCATCCTGTTCATATTCAAGTAACAAAGGTTTTTTTTCCATAAGCTCTTTACATTTACGTTAAAAAATAAGTTTTATTTTATCAACGGCTATTGGTAAAATATGTGGTGTAATATTAGAATATTAGTGCCATTTAGGAGTAATTGTATCAAGTAATACTTGATTGATAAATTGAATTTTTAAAATTCTGCTGGAATCAATTCTTTATGTGCATTATGTCTGGTTTTAGGGCACATCATTGCATCTTTTTAGATCTTTTAAAATGGATTAGCTGCTTTGTAATAGAAGAAATTGCTGGGTAGGCAGTGAGGGTCAAAGTGATGTCAAGTAACTGAAAGCATTTTTGTAATGGATGCATTTCAGTTTTAGTTCCGACTGCATGCATTAAGATGAACAACTCTCGTGATTGCTGGTTTATTGTGTCAAATGTTGCCATTCTACAGAGAAAAGATGGACTTTAAATCATACTTGGTAGTTAAAGACAGAATGAATAGAAATATCATGTGAAAGGATCTGTATATACTGTATATTCAAGTTATGAAATCTGTTAGTACTGCTCAGATTTGAAATTTTGTTGTTACTGTGCATTAAAAAACTGAGGGACACAGTTACTAAAATCTGTGTAATGCTAAAAGCTTTTCCTGCTGTAATAGATTAAGAAAGGCTTTGCATTAATTTAAATTTATTACAACTTATTACATGTAACAATTCATTGCTTTCTGTTCCACAATGTTTGAAAAATATTGGGCTGAATCTTGTGGGTAAGTGCTGTCAGTTCACAGCAAACATCCAGCATTAAAGCTGGAATTGCAAACAACTGTGGGTCTTGGATGCTCAGGTATCCAAATTTGCAGAAGTTAAACTTGCTGACAAGTTGCTGCAGATAAATCTGCCAGTTTGCTCATAGAAGATTCAGCAGGGAAACACAAACTTGCTGAGATTCCATTACAGTTACTGTGGGGAATTAGCTCATGGATTCTGCTCTAGATTAAGATTTCCATGCCTATTCATTTGAACAGAGATTTTGCAGTTTCAAGGACAGGAAGGTAAGAATTTAGACAAAACAATAATCATTTTATTTTACTGTTAGTAATTCTGGGCACTTATGAATGACGTAAATCCAGAATTCTTCCAAGACTGAGATGACAAAGTTTTTGATGACATTCCTGGCTAGTTTCTTTTAATTTATCTTCCAGTAAGATGGTGGTGTGCTCGGATGCATCAGCTTTAATGGGGCCAACCAGAGGTGTTATTTTGTTTATTTTAAACTTTATTTTACAATCGCAAGACCCTGTTGGACATTAAGAACTTCAAGTACTACAGGTCTGCCCCATCAGCGAGTTGCTCATTGGCGAAGGAGCTGGACTTGGTGCAGACCATGTAGCTACCCGCTATAGAAAGGCATTAGAGTTGTGCGAAGACCATGTGCATTTTTAACAGCAAGTAATTGTCCTCGACATTTTTCTTGCAATGGCAAGACCCTGGTAATGTAAAATACTGAAGGAGTTGGACTTGGTGTGGAAGTTGCTGCTGCCTGTGTTGTGAGGCGCAGGTGCATGAAAGTGATATGGAGTCTATCAACGAATCATCGTTTTGGTCACTTCTCTTGTGATGGCAAATCTGATTCATTGATTTGCTGATGAACAGCAGTGGAGCTGCGTAGTTGCGATTGTGGTGAGGACCAGGTCTCTACTCATGGATGCTGCCCATTTGTGGCCACCCAGTGGGAAGGCGCCCGAGTTGGTGTGCTCTATTGAAGAGCCAGAGGTGCTGTGGCATACATGTTGGAGTTGGCGCTGCCCCCCCCCCAGTGTTCACTCGACAGAAAATAGGATGTATTGTGTTTGACTGCAAACTGTTGCAAAACTCATGGATTCAGGGACTTGGACTGTAATGTTTTTGTGTGACTATGTTACTGCTGTCTTATATGCGTTTGTGTGCCTTGTGCTGTGTAAGACTGTTGGTATTGTGTTTTGCACCTCGACCCTAGAGTAACACTGTTTTGTTTGGCTGTATCTATGGCAGAATGACTTGTCCTGTATTTCGAAACACGATCAGCTTAAGCAACTCCAGAGACAAGCACAGAATGCAGGATGCACGGTGGGAGAGAAAAGCGGAATAAATTCAGTCCTACGCTGACACAAAACTCTGGAAGATGTACTTCAGGGTCATCGAAGCAGTCTATGGACCATGCAATCCAAATCACCCTCTTATCAGACAGACAGACATACTTTATTGATCCCGAGGGAAATTGGGTTTCATTACAGCTGCACCAACCAAGAACTGTGAAGAAATATAGCAATATAAAACCACAAATAATTAAATAAATAATAATAAGTTAATAAGTTTACCATCAGCAGATGGTAAAGCTCTGCACAAGCCCTAAGTTATCAGGCCCACCAGCACTCACAACATTTCATGACATCCTGCTGAACACATGAATGGAAGAAAATGTGCCTGAGGACTTTAGGGACACCATAATTGTTCCACTGTTCAAGGGCAAAGGTAGCAGAGCTCACTGCGACAACTAAAGGGACATATCTCTCCTGTCTGTTGGGGGAGAAATCTTAGCTCGCACTATCTTAACCGCTTGATCACCAACATACCAAAGGCAAGCCTTCCTGAAGCACAATGTGGCTTTCGAGCAGGCCATAGTATTATCAACATGGTTTTCACCATTCACCAGATTCAAGAAAAGTGTATTGAACTGAATTTGCAACTACTTATCATCTTCGAGGATCCAACCAAAGACTTCGATATGGTTGACAGGGAGTCCCTATGGCGAATGCTGTCAAATCTTGGGTGCCTGCATAGAGTTGTCAATCTCATCCATCTCTTCCACAATGACACGAGTGGCCTTGTTCTGTCAAAGGGAAGACTTTGATGCCATTCAGTATTTCAAGTGGTGTGATGCACGGGCCTGTACTGTTTAATCTGTTCCCAACGTGCGTACTTCTCCACGCATTTGGTACCATACAATGTGGGATTTTACATAAGGTACAGGATGGATGGATCATTTTTTGACTCGTTTCGCTTGAGGACCCATATGAAAATAATCAGAAATCTCATACAAGAAGCCCAGTATGCTGATGATTGTACACTTATGGCCCACACAGAAGCCGATCTTCAGCTGTTTGTCGATAGGTTTGCAGAAACAACTTCTTGGCCTTACTGTCAGCCTACAAAAGACAGAAGTCCTGTTCCCACCCAGTCCAAAGTCTACCACCCCTGCCCCATCCATTTGCATCAACGGTACACAGCTTAGACCAGTGGAATTCAAATACCTCGGAAGTGTTATTTCTAGCAATGGCTCCCTAGACAAAGAAATTAGACAAGGCCGGTCAAGCCCTCGGGGGCTTACATTCACGTGTACTAAACCAGCATAACATCTGAAAAGCCACGAAACTCAAGGTGTACATAGCAGTCTATTATATAGCTGTGAAACCTGGACTGTATACAGAAGGTACCTTGAAATGCTGGAACCCTTCCATCCTTCCATACATGTAGCCTCAGATCAATCCTGGGCATCCATTGGCAGGACCGTGTCACCAACCTGGAAGTCCTCAAAAGAGTAGAAAGCACAATGATCCTGCAAGCCCAGCTTCACTGGACAGGGCATGTTATACACATGGAGGATTCCAGAATACCCTAGCAGTTGCTATACAGAGAGCTGTCGCAAGGAAGAAGAGTCAGGGGACGACCTCGTAAGAGCTTTAAGGTCTGTGTGAAAGCCAACTTCTCACCTAAGCAGCTTGAGCAGAGTACTCAGGACTGGACTGGATGGTGTGCCCTGGTAAGTCGAGCCTCCAACAAGTTCAAGAATAGTTTCCATGCAGATCTGGTCACCGCTCAAGAGAGGAGAAAAATAGCCACAACAGTTGCTTCTACAGCGGCCGGACGATATACCTGACCTCACGGTCAACACTCATGCCTTTCTCGAATTGGACTGCAAAGCCCCCTCAGAACGCACAATTAATGAGCTTCACAGACAAGCGTCATCGTTGGAAAGGGTATTCATGTATGGTTGAAAGCCAATTAAACTTGAACTTTAGACAAATGACCAGATTACACTCAGTGGCCACTTCATTAGGTACACCTGCTCGTTAATGCAAGTATCAACACAGCCAATCATGTGGCAACTAGTCAGTGTATAAAAGCATGCTGACTTAGTCAATTGGTTCAGTTGCTGTTTAGAACAAACAGCATAATGGGGGAAAAAGTGATCCAAGTGATTTTGACAGTGGAATGATTGTTAATGCTCCATGGGGTGTTTTGAGTATCTCAGAAACTGCTGATCTGGGATTTTCATACACAACAGTCTCTAGAGTTTACAGAAAATGGTATGAAAGGCAAAACAGAATTCAGTGAGTGGCAATTCTGTGGGTGAAAACATCTTGTTAATGAGAGAGGTCAGAGGAGAATAGCTAGACTGTTTCAAGCTGACAGGAAAGTGACAGTAACTCAAATAACCATATATTACAACAGTGGTGTGCAGAAGAACATCTGTGTATGCACAGCACATTAAACCTTGAAGTGGATGGGCTACAGCAGCAGAAGACCACACCCAGTCCTACTCTGTACCTAATAAGTTGGCCACTGAGTGTATATTATACCAGGCTCTAGCTCTATGCACAGGTCCCAATCAGCACAATTAGCGCCTTTCTGTATGCTGACAGAACTATTATGCCAGAGTTGGCACAGATTTGGTGAGTTGAATGACCACCTACGTGTCCCAACAAACCAATAGACCTAAAGTAACAGCTTGCTTACAATCTGCCACACAAAGTGGGGAGGGAAGGTCTTAATTGAAATTGTACTTGAATAAATACCTACCCATTACCCATATGCAGTCAGCCGGTGTTGTGGCATCCACACTGGACTTCAAGGTGCGAGGTCCCAGCTTTGAATGTGGCTGGCTCCTTGCACATTTTCCATCTGTACTGGAATGAGCATCAAGCTAGCAACTCAGCATTGTAAAAACAGACAAAAATGCTGAAGAAATGGCAAGGTTGCTGTCTGATGCGCCACAAGGCGTGGAAAGGAACAACACAGAACTCAGATGCACATGCATGTGTGAAGATCAGAGAGAAACGTTGTTTTAGTGTACCTTCTGATTTCACAGAGTTTCAGTTCAATTCACATCCGCTCAAATCACAGCTGAATGTATTGGAGAGGTATAAATTTATACAATGTTAATCAACAGTAATTGGTCAGAGATTTTTTAAACACCAAAAAATTTCTGTTTCTTTAAGATTCAAAAGATAACTCTTGAGGGGAATTTAACAATTGCTGTTAATGGACTTCCCTTTGTAGATTCATAATTCAATTCATCGAGGAGATTGACGAGGACACCCCAGAATCCAAAGAAGTGGAAGTAAATCATCCTCAACTCTGAGGAACTGAGTAGAGAACTTACAGAAAACAATCATAAAAGCTACTTCTGAATTTTTGTCAAAGGTTCTTCATGAACCACATAGCTGCTGTAGAGTTCAAAACACCAGAGCAAAGCAGGAAAGTGTCAAGAACTCACATGAACTGCACTTATGCTGAGGATCTACTCTCAAGTTCTGTAACAAGTTGTATCTGCCAATAGAACCACAAGCCCATTCATTTCAAAGGAGATTTTACAATTGTAAGAAGGCTATGAATGCAACTTACATTTTAATAAACTTCTGTTTCTAGTAATGTCTATAATCAAGGTTTAACTTGTTTTAGGATTATATTTTAGTTTCATATTCACAAACTTTGAAAGGTCTTGGCAGCTTTAACATGCAGCAAAAATAGAAAAGCGGCTGGGTACTCAATTTTTCTGGGCAAGTTATACATGTATGCTAATTTGACTGTATGTGAGGCTATGGATTACTGCAGCTTTTGATGTTAAAGGCTTTAAGGTCATGTTGTAAAAGGTGCACTGAAAAAAGTTGGGCCAGATTTGCCAATCAGCTGCTCATAATTCATTGTCTCATTGTAAATAATTAGGCAACTTTTAACATCACTGCTTAGTTGCACTTCAATGGGCAATTGTAGTCCTTCAATATCTTACAGAATGCTGCTGTAGTGTGTACTACAGGTTAAAGAAAGGAGCATTGTTTGGAAATTTACACATAGCTTCCCCTATAAATGCTGATATACAAGTCTGTGTCTTTGGTCAACCTGCAACCTTTTTCCCAAATATGGAGAATCGAGACCTTAAGTTATTTTTCCTTTGGACAACAAAGAGCAAATTGCAGACAGTAAGAGAAAATATGTAGAAAAATGAAAACATAAATGGCCAAAGGAAATCCAGAGAAGTTAGGTAGTATGTTTGGAGTTACTAATGTCAGCTTTCAGATTAAAAGCTCCAGGATATAAATGGGAGAAATTGTGTCTGGAAATTTATACCTAGTCAGTGGTGCTGAGCAGGCAGTACAGTAACATAAACACAACTTACATTGCCTTTGAAAATTGGCTCTGAATTTCTAAGATAAAGTACAACATGCTGATGCTACTATATAAATTAGAAGTTACTCTAAAGTCAGGACTGTTTCCAGATAGCTGTCTGCATATCTTGTTCCATTTTATTGTCACTGTGCAGGAGGGGAATGCAGAGTGAGTTCTAATGGTGATAGCCTTGGAGTGTCAGTATCATATCTGGACAAAAAGGAAATCCTCATCAAGCAACTGAAGCAGATCAACCATACAGAATAAATGGCAGAGACCAGAGAACCAATGATATACTGAGGGACCTTCGAGTACCTCTGGAAAATGATAACACAGCTGGATGGGTTAGTAAAGAAAGCATAAGCTGAGACAGAGTAAAACACCGGGATGTCATATTTTCACTGTACAAAATATCTGTTACACCACCCCTGAGTTCAGTCTGGTCAGCAAACTACGGGAAAGATGTAATGATAGAGAGTGCAGAAGAAATTCACACAAGGACTGTTGTTATAAGGGAATAGATAGGCTGGTTATTCTTACTAGACTGCAGGAAACTAAGCAGTGATCATATAGGGATTTATATTGTGATATGATATTTATATGCAAATAGGATAGACAGTCAAAATCTTTCCTTAGGGCAGGGAAGTCTAGATCTAGATAGCACAGGAGACAGGAGAGAAATGTAAAGGAATACAGTTTTCATAGAGGTTGGTGGTTATCTAGCACAAGCTGTCAGGGGATGTGGTAATTTCAACTCAATATTTAAAAGGCATTTGGACGTGTACTCAGATAGAAAAGGAGGAGAGGGTTATGGGCTCAGTGTAGGCAAACAGGATTAGTGTAGGCAAATAGGATTAGTGTGCTGTAGGTGGGCATCACAGTTACCATGGACGAAGAGGGACCCATTTCTTTGCTATACAAAGTGATAAACTTAATCTATGTCTTCCTGTGTAGAGAATCTAGCACAATAACAAATACAGATTTCTGAATTGAAGGAATTGAATTTAAATTATTGTCATGTCTTGCATGTAGGAAGTATACAGACATTGGCATATTAAATGTAATATAAAACAGCAAATGCTGTAGAAAAACTCTGCAGATCAGATTATCATAGATAGAAAACTAAAGTTAATATTTCAGGTCAATGATCTTTCATCAGAATTATTTTTCCTTTGGTGCAGTAAAAATAAGTGGATGAATATCATACAAATACGACTCATTTCGCAAAATGAATGCATAAAGGAAAAGTTAGATGGAAAATAAAACAGTTGGATATCAATTATTAATGACAAGAGAAATATTGAAATATGATTCTGAATATATTTTATTTCAGTTGTTATCAAAATGCTTTGGTAGCTCATTTACCATAGCAGGGACTAAATTACCCACTGTGTGAAATAAATGGAAAAAATATAAAAGGGTGCTTGGTCTTTTGAGAGATCCACAGGAAAAAAATGATACAACATTGAAAATTAGTTGAATGTCTTCTTTCTAAAAGCTGCTCCTAGGACAGATGAGTTTGATTAGCATGAATTCCCAACACAAAGTTGCAGATAATTTAGCAGTAAATAGTTTTCTCACTGAAATGCTGCAGACATCTTGAGTAGGAGTTGACACACTGATGCAATAAGATCTGCTGTGAGGTCATCGCCAATCTCTATTATCAGACCAATAATACTACATATTTAGCATTCAGACATAATAATTTCCTGTGTTGCTATGTTCCCATTGCAATTGGTTATTTGGGGGACCTCTGTAAGACTTTTCTGCAGAGGGCTTTGTAGTGAATTGTTTGAAAGCATAACTGAAAAATTGGGGATGGCAGAAAGTCTACAGATCTTTGGTGCATCATATAAAAACAGCAGGTACAAATTAGGTTGAAGAGGTTGAAGTGTAAAGCATATTCATTCTGTTGAACTGTTACCAACTTGATTTTGATCCTTTTTATTCAGGTAAACATGACTGGGCTAAACAGCATCGTGTATTTTGGCTGGTTTAATGGCAAGGATCCAAATCCGAAACAGAACCCTGGAGAAATTGTGATGTATTCCTACCTAGTATTCTACAAGTAAAATCACATATCATTACTGTGGTGAACTACATATACCTGTCTGGACATGCCCCCCCCGCTGACTGCTCCTGTGGCTCCTCCCACAGACCCCTGTATAAAGGCGATTGGAGGCACTGCTCCTCCCTCAGTCTCCAGGATGTTGTGTGGTGATCTCTTGCTGCTGACGGTGCTTTCTTCCAGCTAATAAAAGCCCATCTCGACTCACATCTCGGAGAGTTATTGATGGTGCATCAATTACTAATCAGGACTTGAAGTTAATAAAAACTGTGAAGGAGTTTGTCATCCAACACTGGATGTTCATTACTGAGCTAATAATCAGTTATTATTGCTATCTCTATTCAGTTGGCACGCCTGTTAATGTTTCTGTCTTTAACGATCATTATAACAATGTTTTAGAATGTCTGGCATTCAATCCAACTTCAATGGGTACTGTACATTCATAGCTTAAGTAGCTATTTTCACCAATATGTTTTCATGGACGAACATTAAAATATAGAAAATTGATCAGATATGCCATAGGAAGCTGAATCTTATTCAAAGACCCACTTTTTCTGAAGTTAATTTTTATTCCTGGCTACGATACAAATTTACCACTTTGTAACAATCAAAATCTATTTTACTCCATGCTTTGTATGACTGTATTACTTTTTTATAAAGTACTCTGATGTTTCCTCATTTTGTAATCTCTCATTTGTAAATAGGAGTAATATCCACATATATTACAAAGTACAAAAATAGAAAGTAAGTTTATTATCAAAATGCATATATGTCACCATATACAACCCTGAGATTTGTTTTCTATTTATGTGGGCTTATGCAGTAAGTGCAAGAAACAATAGATTCAATGAAAGAACGCACCCAACACGATGGACAAATAACAATGTGCAAAGGACAACAAACTGCAACTACAAAGGAGAAAAAAAATGCAATATGTATTGAGAACATGAGTTGAAGAATTGAAGTGAATCCATGGGTTGTGAGAACAGTTTAGTGATGGGCGAGTCAAATTATCCCCTCTTGTTCAAGATTCTGATGGTTCCTGAACCTGGTGGCAGAGATTCTTCCTGTACCTTCTTCCTGATGGCAGCAGCAAGAAGAAAGCATGGTCTGGACGTTGGGTGTCCTTGATGATGGATTTCCTGTGAGACCACTCCATGTAGTTGTGCTCAGTGGTGGGGAGGGTTTTTACCTACGATGGGTCAGGCCGTATCCACTATTTTTTGTAGGATTTTCTATTCAAGGGCATTGTGTTTCCATAGCAGGCTGAGATGCAATCAGTCATTATACTTTCCACCAGACATCTACGTCAAAGTTTTAAATGTCGTGCTGAATCTTTGCAAACATCTAAGTTAGTAAAGGCGCTGTCTGCTATCTTTGTAATTGCATTTAGATGCAGGGTCCATGACAAACCCTCTGAAATGATTACACCAAGGAATTTAATGTTGCTGACTTTGTCCACCTTTGGATCCCCCTCATGGACCACCACTTTCATCCTCCTGAAGTCAACAATCAGCTCCTTGGTCTTGCTAACATCGAGTGAGCAGTTGTGGCAACACTCAGCCAGATTTTCAGTTTCCCGCCTATATCTTGATTCGGCCAACTGTGGTGGTGTTGTCAGCAAACTTAAGTATGGCATTGGCACTGTGCTTAGCCTCATAGTCATAATTATAAAGTGAGTAGAGTAGGAGGTTAAGCACACAACCTTGTGGTGCACCTGTGCTGATTGAGATTGTGGAGGAGATATTGTTTCCAATCCAAACTGCCTGGGGTCTGGAAGTGAGGAAATTGAGGATCAAATTGTATAAGGGGGTATTGAGGCCAAGGTCTTGAAGCTTGTTGATTAGTTTTGGGGGGATGATAGTGTTGATAGCCAAGTGTAGTCGATGAAGAACACCCTGACGTGCACATCTTTGCTATCCATGTGTTCCTGGGTTGAGTAAAGAGCCAATGAAATGGCATCTGCTGTGGTCTTATCATACTGGTAGGAAAATTGGAGCAGATCCAACAAGTAGCTTCTTCCTGGAGGAGTTGATACGTTTCATCACCAATCTCTCAAAGCACTTAATCACAGTGAATATAAATGTTACTGAGGCAGGTTACCAAGTTCTTCTTAGGCACCTGTATAAGGGAAGCCTGCTTGAAATAGGTGGGTACCTCACACTGCCAAAGCGAGAGGTTAAGATCTCAGTGACAATCCAGCTAGTTGACCAGCACACGTCTTTATACTCAGTCAAGGACCCCATCTCCACCAGAAACTTTCCATGGGTTCACCCTCCTGAAGGATGTTCTTATGTCAGTCTCAGAGACTGAAGTCACATGGTCATCCGTGTCTGTGGGAGTTTGTGAAGGCTCCTCCATGTTTTGATAGTCAATGCGAGCATACAAGGCATTGAGTTCATCTTGGAGCAAAGCCTTGGTGTCAACTATGTCACTTGGTTTCACTTTGCATTCAAGCCCTGCCACAGCTGTCAGCATCCCCCAGTGACTCAAGTTGCAACATTACAATGCCAATATGGTACAAATGACAATTGCACTGCATAAAGGTCCTAAATTAATGAAAACACTAACACTCAAAATAATATTGAGCAATAACATTGCCTTTTCATGCTGTTGAATAACTCGTAACTGTTATCAATGTTATCACTACTTCATAAAGTTTAATAATTTACTGTAAATTGGAATCATGAGATGTTTACAGCCCCCAGCTGCCAGCATATGTCACTGCCCCAGGGTGCCAGGAAGAGATGGATCTTCTAATGCAGCCACTGACCCACCACATGACATGGATTTTTACAGAAAATATTTGCTTATGAATAGGTAGTACATTATTAATAATAGTTTCATAAATTATTCCAGAAATAGGATGAAATTTAAATTTTAAATCTTAGATTTTTTTTCAATAAACCTCACCTAATGGGATGGACAACTTTCTAAACAGATTAATTTAATCGGAGTGATATCCAAAATGTGGCTAGTGGATTCATGCATAACCTATGAAGTCCCCGTTTCTTTATATTTCTTTACTTATTTGCCTTTGTTTGAATTTAGTAAACCCAAAGGTTTAGAAAGAACTATTCTTAGTGTTACTGTTTTTTTTTCATAAATACATGTTAATTCCCTTCCTTGGCTAAGTTAGGTTGCAGAGAAATTTATGAGAAGAGATTTTATACATTGTGATAAACAAAGTTTCATGGCATGAATCCAAAGAGCAAATGTCTGAACCATGTCCTACAAGTGACATGTAACAATTTCCCAAAGCCATCTTGGAACCTGCTGAAATATATTTTTTTGGTGGAGACTGATTATAATGAGATATTCAAGTGTAATACAACTTGAAATTTTTAAGTTGCAAGTTTTGTTTTACATTCATGGATTATTTGGACCTTTATTATGTGATCCTATATGTTTTGATTTAAAGTAACAACTTACAGAGCTATTAATGTTATGTTCTTTTCTAAAATCACACAGATTATCAAATTCGCTGATCAATAACTTCTCCAGGTAACTGAACACACCTATACTGTCAAACCCAATTTTATCCTGAGAAATAGGTTTACAGATGTATTTTGTATACCGGTACATTCTGTATATAATGACCAACACTGTCCTGCGAAGCCCAGATTGTATTCTAATGGTGTATACAGATATTTAGCTGCATTTAAGAATGTATCAGAACAGTTCATCCTTTCAATCTAGAAAGAGAGAGGCTTTAGGATACCAAATTAAACCAAGATTACAAACATACACCCAAAATGAACATGGTTAGTAAAAGAACAATGCTTGTATGAATTTAGCAATAGATTACAAATGGAGTAAGTATTTTGATTTGAATCTTCCATCATAATTTAATTCAGATTGCCTTCTGGTCTTGATTACATGCACGATTGGAGATTTGTTTAAAACAACTTGCAAATTAAAAGAAAATTCTCATCAAATATTATTTGTTTACATAGCTGTGTGTTTCAAGTCTAAACGGAAATTTCTGGAACCAAAACCTGTGTTCAGGTTTTGTCTCACTTCACTGCTAGAGAGAAGCAAGTGCTTTGAGACTATTCTTTGGTCTGGTCCGACACTTACCATTGGCTCATTACACTAAATTCACTAATATTTTCCATTTGTGCCAACTTTCAGAAGAAGCTTTTCAAGTGCCACACTATAATATAAACAATCCTAATTTCTGATTGTTAGTAGATTCTAATCAGTGTTTTCAGTTTTACAGGCTGGAAAATAAATCAGAGAACAATCAATTCTGAATGGATTTAGAAATATTCAAGACCTGTTTGTGTATTTCAGCTGATGAAATGAGGTTACAGACTGCTGCTGCTGTGGATATTATTAATTAGAGTGGATGACAGATGCTGGCATTTAAGAAGATCACAAGCTAAAGGAGCTGAAGGCGGCAAATGTGCTGCATGGACTATCCATAAGTAACATTATCTGCTTTTTGCTCCAGACTCCAGCATATGCAGTCTCTTGCATCATTATCTAGACCAAATTTACCCAAGTGCTGTTGCCAACCCTCTGTAAGGATGTTTGTATGTTCCTCTGTGTGCTCTGGTTTCCTCCCACTTTCCAAAGACATGCCGGTTAGGAAGTTAATTGGTCATTGTAAATTGTCCTGTAATTAGGCTGGTGTTAATAGGTGTGTTTCTAGATTGTGCGCTCTTTGGGCCGGAAGGGGCTGTTCCATGCAGAATCTCTAAATAAATAAATTGTATACCCTGCATCCTGCAGCTGTGATTCCTCGTTTTGGGTGGGAACATTTTGGCTTCAGAGTGTAATATCCACTCCACAGACCCAAATGTCATCTCTGGTTGGCTGGACCCTGACAACTTACACTCGTGTCTCAGTCTCACTGTATTTACTTGTGCAAAATGAGAGCAAAATGGCCCTATCACCAAACTGTTCTGAAGTTTAAACAATGAAATACTATTTTTATACAGAAATTGAGTGCTTGTATACAAATACGGATCGAATTGAAACTTTGTGCACTTCTGAATCCCATTATTTGCATATTTACGTACCAATCATATTATGTATTTCAGGTGTTAATAATCAATTAAGTCTACGTGATAAAGGCCAATCACACATGAGAATTAGTAAAATAACCGTCAAGTAATAAGTGTTGTCCTAGGATTCTGTTCACATCTTTACCTTGTCTCTGTAGGCTCCATGATCTTGGTTTTCAAGCTTGAATAGAAAGGCTGGATGAGAGTTGGGCTTTCAAGGGCCATGTTCAGCCTGGGTGACTGCACCCTGTCTGCACTGTTTCTGTCAGCTTGACATCTTGGCTGTTGCCTTAGTAAACTATAGAAATACTGTACAAAGTGTGCTCTGTTTTGTTAGCACACCATTTTAACCATTGCTTTGCTGTAATTTCCACACAAGCACTACTAGACATTGCCTGCCACTCAGGAAAAGGCCTGTCTACTCCAACACAACACACACAAAATGCTGGAGCAACTCAGCGACCCTGGCAGCATCTATGGAAAAGAGTAAATAGTCAGTGTTTCAGGCCAAGACCCTTGGTCAATTTTGATGGTATCAGAAAGGATCTGGCAAGTGTGGACTAGGACATACTGTTTCTGGCAAAGGTAAGTGGAGGGCCTTCAAAAGTGAAATTTTGACAGTACTAAGCTTGCTTGTGCTCATCAGAAGGAAAGGTAAAGATAATAGGTTTAGGGAACCTTCGTTTTAAAGAGATATTGAGGCCTTGGTTAAGATAAAGAAGGTGCATAGCTGGTGTAACCAGGTAGTAACAAATGATGTACTTATGGTGTATATGAAATGCAAGAGAACACAAAGAAATCAGGAGGGCTACAAGAAGGCATGAGGTTGCTCTAGAGGACAAGGTGAAGGAGAATTCCAAGGGATTCTACAGATATGTTAAGAGCTAAATGATTGAGGAACAACATCATCCCCTCTGCCATCTGATTTCTAAATAGATATTGAACCCATGAACACTACCTCACTACTTTTTTATTTCAGTTTTTCTGAACTACTTATTTTAACTTACTATTTAATGGATATACATATATTTATTAAATGTAACTATATTTTCTGTACATTTATTTATCATGTATTTCATTGTAATGCTGCCATAAAGTTAACAAATTTCATGACATATGCCAGTGATATTAAATTCGATTCTGAGTATGATTGCGAGAGACAAAATTGGTCCTCTGGATGGTAATCCATGCATGGAACTGAAATCGATGAGAGAGATCTTAAATGGATTTTTGCAACTGTATTTATTCAGGAGATGGACGCAGTCTGTAGAAGTGAGAAAACAGCATCGGGGGAAGGACAATTTTGATAGTATCAAAAAGGATATGACAAGTGTGGATTGGGACAGGTTATTTTAGGACAAAGGTGTACCTGGTAGGTGAGAGGCCTTCAAAAGTGCAATTTTGAATGTACAAATCTTGTATGTGCCTGTCAGACTAAAAGGTAAAGGTAACAAGTTTAGGGAACTTTGATTTTCAAGAGATATTCAGGCCATGGTTGAGAAAAAAAGGAAGTACGTCACAGGTATAGGCAGGTAGGAACAAATGAGGTGCTTATGGAGTATAAGAAATGCAGGAAATCTGGAGGGCTAAAAAGAAGGCATGAGGTTGCTGAAGGAAACAAGGTAAATCCTAAGGAATTCTACAGCAATCTTAAGAACAAAAGGATTGCAAGGGACTAAATTGGTCCTCTGGAAGATCAGAATGGTAATCCATGTGGAGCCAAAAGAGGTAGCGGGAGATTACTCAGGAGATGGACACAGAGTGCATAGAAATGAGGGACCACTTCATGGACCCTATACAGATTACAGAGGAGCAAGTATTTGCTGTCAGGAGGCAAATTGGGGTGGATAAATCCCAGGGCCTGCCAGGGTGTTCCCACAGACCCTGTGGGAGGCAAGGGCAAAAATTACAGGGGTCCTAGCGGAGATATTTAAATCACTCGTAGCAACACGAGGTACCAGAGGATTGGAAGATAGCTAATGTTGATCTGCTGTTTCAGAAAGGCTGTAAAAATAAACGAGTTAATTATAGGCCAGTGAGCCTGACATCAATAGTGGGAAAGTTATTGAAAGGTATTTTAAGGGTCTGGACATATGAGTACTTGGATAGACATGGACTGATTAGGGATAGTCAGTATGGCTTCATGCATGGTAGGTCGTGTCTAAATAATAGTGTTTCGAGGAAGCTACAGGAATGTTGATGAATGCAAGGCAGTGATGTTGTTTACATTGACTTTAGCAAGGCATTTGACAAGGTCCTGCATGGGAAGTTGGTCAAGAAGGTTCAGTTGCTTGGCATTCCAGATGAGGTAGTAGATTGGATTGGACATTAGCTTTGTGGGAGAAGCCAGAGAGTGGTAGTAGATGGTTGCCTCTCTGACTGGAGGTCTGTGACTAGTGGAGTGCCGCAGATATCGGTGCTGGGTCTGTTGTTGTTCTTCATCTATATCAATGATCTGGGTGATAATGTATTTAGCTGGATCAGCAAATTTGCAGATGACACCAAGATTAGGGTTGTAGTTGACAGCAAGGAAGACTATCAGAGCTTGCAGCTGGATCTGGACCAGCTGGAAAAATGCCAATGCAGGTAATTGGAAGGTGTTGCACTTCAGTAGGACCAATCAGGGCAGGCCTTACACAGTGAATGGTAGGACACTGAGGAGTTTAGAAGAACAAAGGGATCTGGGAATACAGGTTCATATTTCATTGAAAGTGGGGTCAAAGGTAGATAGAGTTGTAAAGGAAGCTTTTGGCTCATTGGCCTTCATAACAATGTATTGAGTACAGGAGATGGGATGTTATGTTTGTGACACCTAATTTGGAGTATTGTGTGCAGTTTTGTTCACCTACCTACAGATAAGATATAAGTAAGGTTGAAAAAATACAGAGAAAATTTAGAAGGATATTGTCAGGACTGGAGGATCTAAGTTTTGAGGGGTATAGATAGGGTAAATGCAAGCAAGTGTTTTCCATAAAGGTTGAGTGGGACTACAAATAGGGGTCATGGGTTAAGGAGTAAAGGTGAAAAGTTTAAGGGGAACAAGGTGAAATTGCTTCACTCAGAGGATCGTGAGAGTGTGAGAGATCAATTTCAACGTTTAAGATAAGTTTGGATAGGTATGTGAATGATAGAGGTATGGAGTGCAGTGGTCCTGGTGCAGGTCGATGGGAGAAGGTAGTTTAAATGGTTTGGGATGGATTAAATGGGCCGAAGGGCCTGTTTCTATGCTGTACTTTTCTATGTCTTTAAAGAAAATCTAACAATCAATAGAAATTAAATGTGTAACGTGCTGTAAAGTTTCACTAATAATGTAATGGTTTCTCTGTAGCAGCAATGTCTGGGTTATGACTAGAGATAACAGGGGTTGGAATGCTGTTGTTCTTTCTTATGAGTCTGGGAGAAAGATTTTCGCGGTCTTTTGCCGGGGAGAGATGAGGACAGAAGACACGAATGGAGAGAGTTGGTAGACCGCCGGACGGAGTGGACTTGGAGCAAGGGTCTGAAGGGTAGTGACGATCAGAGGAGGTCAATGGTGGATGAACGGCCTTATCAGTGAGCTCCAACTTTGCACAATAGACTGTTTCATAAGAATTGGCCCTTTTTTTTCATTTTCTTTACTAACCATATAGTCAAAGTAAGAATTAATTATAAAGCTTAATTGTTTAATCACATATTGTGTACTGTTTGTTATTTCGGGGTACTGATTTATAACAGGACACATCGTGCAACATCCACCCAAATGAGATTTCTTAAGTTTGGCTGGGCTGGGGGGCTCTCACCCCCTGTATTAAGCCACTAGCCAAAGCGAGTTACAAATGGGGTCATGATTAATTTGATGTTGCACAGACAATAAAATAATCCTCAGATAGGTAATAGATTATAACATTAACACACACAAAATGTTGTAAGAACTCAGCAGGTCAGGCAGCAGCTCTGGAGGAAAATGAACAGTCAACATTTTGGGTCGAAATCTTTCATCAGAAAGGAAAAGAAGGGGGCAGAAGGCAGAGGGGCGGGAAGGAACTGGCTGGTGATAAAAGAAAATACTGCAAAGCGTTACCTGCTTAGGAAGAATGTGCTAATAAAGATATATTGAAGACATTATCATGGGTGCATATCTGATAGGTGCCAGAAGTATATAGAGCAAATGGGTGTTCCTACCAGAATAATGTAATCAGACCTATTCCTTTTACCTCACAACTCTGCAAGGTGTTTTTCCCTTCTGTGTGAATTCCATTTGAAAACCCAGCTTGACTCTCTTTTCGAAGCTGATTTGTAATTAATTCCAGATCCTGACCACCTACTTTTTGTCTAAGTGTTTTTGTTTCTCTGTATGCTGCTTTAATCTATGGCCCGAAATTTAAGTCTGTATCCTTGAATCATCTGTGAATGGAAACAGCTTCCCTCGGTTTACCAACTTGAATCAGTTGTGATTTTATACATCTGTCAAATGTCCTCTGATTACCTTTAATAATAGCTTCTTACATTTTCCCAATAACATAAGTCAATTGGCCTGTTGCTTACCATTTCTTCTTCCCCTTCTTATGTTTCATTCTCTTGCCAGAGACCAACCAAAACACATGTGACTCTGCTCCAGTTTCACAGACTGTTTCAATTTCAGCTATGGACTCACACATACCATTTTGTGAATTCAGGTACAGGAATAAAGGAATTTTACCCCCTCATGCAGCCTGCATTCAACCATAGCAACAAAACATGACATTCATTGTCCTGGCATAATCATAATGTTTTCATCCTGCACTAGGGTCAACACAATGAACTAGAGGATGGCTTCTGAGCACAAAAGCTACCTGCTGCTTATAAACTTCTACCTCTAATGCACAACTTAAATACAGGCATGCATCAAAAGAAAGCTATGCTGTCCTATAAAGTACAATAGACCAGACCCTCAGGGAGCTGTAAAACACTTCCATTGCTTGATCTGGTCTGCTCCAGAGAAGGTTTGCAATATGAAGCAAAGCTGTTATTAAGATGTGTGAAAGACAAGAGCCATCAGCAAATAGCACTGACTTGAAACTACAAGCATACAAATTAGGAGCAGGAACAGGCGACCTGGCTCCTTGACCCTGTTCCACCATCATATAAGGCTCTGGCTGTTTTAATTCTAACCTCAGCACCTCCATGAATATGTGGCTAGACACAGCTCAAATGCCATCTATAAATTTGCTGATGACACAACTATTGTTGGCAGAATTTCAGATGGTGATGAGAAGGTGCACAGGAGTGAGATAGATCAGCTAGTTGAGTGGTGTCATAGCAATAACCTTGCACTTAATGTCAGTAAGACCAAAGAATTGATTGTGGACTTCAAAAAGGGTAAGACAAGGGCACACACACCAGTCTTCATCAAGGAATCAGAAGTGGAAAGGGTGAGCAATTTCAAGTTCCTGAATGACAACAACTCTAAAGATCTATCCTAGGCCCAGCATATTGATGCATTAACAAAGAAAACACAACAGTGGCTATATTCCATTAAGAGTTTAAGAAGATTTGGTATGTCACTAAAGACACTTGCAAATTTCAACAGATGTACTGTGCAGACTATTTTAACTGGCTGGTATGGAGGGGGGCATTGCATAGGATCAAAATAAGCTGCATAAAGATGTGAACCTAGTCAGCTCCATCATGGACACTAGCCTCCTGAACATTCAGGACATCTTCAAGGAGTGATGCCTCTAAAAGGTGGCATCCATTATTAAGGACCCCCATCACCCAGGACGTACCCTGTTCTCATTACTACCATCATAGAGGAGGTATAGGAGCCTAAAGGCACACACTCAATGATTCATGAATAGTTTCTTCCACTCTGCTGTCAGATTTCTGAATGGACGGTGAACATATAAACACTACCTCACCATGCTTTTTTTCTTTTTGCACTATTTATTTTAACATTTATTTACTATAATTTACAGGTTTTTTTATTATTAGGTATTGGAACGTCCTGCTGCTACATAACAAGTTTCATGACATGCTGGTGATATTAAACCTGATTCTGATTCTGTCTAGCTGCAGTAATCTTGCTAAGTCACAATAACCTTTCGCCTTCTAGCTAAGATGAGGGGCAGGAAACCTTATTACATTGCAATATGAGAAGCAGAAACCTCAGTATTTATTAACCATCACCTCATCTTCCCTATGATTCTGACCATCAACCATTTGTGAGAAAAATGTAAAGATGAAAATAAACCTAAAATAAACATTCCAAACTAAATTTATGAATTAAATATTATAATACATATCAATTCAAATAAATCCCCATTTTCCAGTGCCACTCCTCTGTAACTGATGTAAAAACATCTGCTTTCATCTTTTGGAATTGAAACTCAAGCATGCACTAATACCTTCATAGCCATGTGCACATTGATGTATATGCACATTTGTATTTGTGTCTGTATATGCCAAGTCAATGCAGCAGAGTCCACCGTTCAGTTGCCTTGAGCCCTGTTGCCATTCAACAAAGACAATTAACCAGTGGGCAAAACATGCCAACAGCCATTCCATGTTCAAGGAATTTTTTTTACACAGTTATATTCTGACAAAAGTCATCCATGATCCAGAAGAACAGCTTGAGAAGAAGAGTTAACCGGGTAAAGACGAAATGGCCAGTGTATGGCCTGGCATGGCTAGTTTTCAATGATATCTTCAGATGCTTTTGGAGAATAACAAGTGACCATGGAAGACCTTGGTACAGACTCAGTCAGGTTCAGTGTCTAACCATTTTAATTGTTAGAATTAGAATTGTGTCTCACTTGAGCAACAACTATGTTCCCAACTTATGAATTTACAGACATTTCCTATGTACCTTACTCCATTATCTATTTTAATTTATCTGTTGAAAATTCTCACTTCTGAGAAAGATGACGTACAACCACTTCACAGCATAGTCACAACTTTAGTTGGTCTGGTGGGAATTGAATGCAACTATCTTGTGTATCTATGACCATAATGTAATCATCACCAGTACTTTACAGATGTGCCAGCTGTTTTTCAAGTTTTGACACCAAAAGCACATTTGGTTTATTGTGGGTTTATGAAGCCCTGATAAAACTGAAATAAAATGGGAATATGGAGAACTCTCCCACTGGACTGTAATTAAGACTTACACAAGGGAAAATAATGCCGTTGTTTCTTGGGTCATTTCTGAGGAAGGTGAGACCAGTGGAAGCTTGGCTGATTACACTGGAATTAGAACAGGTCCAACATCCTTGCAGGGAGGTTTACCATTGCTGTAGGGATGGGTTTAACTTAATTTGACAGAAAATTTGACATCTTAATTTGGTATCTGGCAGATGCACAGTCAGATGTTAACTAAAGTCCAGGAGGTCCACAGGGCAATGACTCAGGCCCAACCATCTTTTTCAAAGTTCAAAGTATTTTATTTTATGCAAGTACATAGATGTCAACATATACAACCCCGAGATTCCTTTTCCTGTGGGCAATCAAAGTAGAATCAAAGAAAGACCACACCCACAGGTCAGACAACAACCAATGCACAAAAGACAGCAACAAACTGTGCAAATACAGAAGAGGAAAATAAAATAAATAATAATAATAGAAAATAAATAACCAATAAATATCAAGAACATGAGATGGAGGGTCTTTGATAGTGGATCCAGTTCAGAGGAAACAGTTGAGTGTTGGGGCAAGTGAAATTATCCCTTCTTGTTCAAGAGCCTGATGGTTGAGGGGTAATGACTGTTCCTCAACCTGGTGGTGACTCTTGATGCTCCTGTACCTTCTTCCTGATTTCAGAAGCGAGAAGAGAGGTGGTGGGGGTTATTGATAATCGATACTGCTTTCCGTGTAGATATTCTCAATGATGCGAAGGGTTTTACCTATGATGGGCTGGGCTGTATCCACTGCTTTTTGTAGGATTTTCCAAACAATGGCATTGGTGCTTCCATACCAGGCTGTGATAGAACCAGTCAATATACACTTCAGCACAGATCTATGCAAGTTTGTCAGTTTTAGATGAAATGTTAAATCTACACAAAGTTCTATAGAAGTAAAGGCACTGCTGTGCTTTCTTCAATATGGCACCTATGTGCAAGACCCAGGGCAGATCTTCTAAAAAGATAACACTGAGAAATTTAAAATTGCTGACCCTCTCCCACCTCTAATCCCCCAATGAAGACTGGCTCATGGACCTCCTATTTCCTCCTAATGAAGTCAATAATCATCCTCTTGGTCTTGCTAACATTGAGTCAGAGGTTACTGTGGCACCACTCAGTCAGATTTTCAAACTCCCTCCTGTATGCTGGCCCTCGATTTGGCCAACGACAGTGGTGTCATCAGCAAACTTAAATATGGCATTGGAGCTGTGCTTCACTTCACTGTTATAGCTATAATGCAAGTGGAGCAGGGGGCTAAGCACACCTGTGTTGCACCTGTGCTGAGGGAGATTGTGGAGGAGATGCCGCCAATCCCAACTGACTGGGGTCAGCAAATGAGAAAATTGAGGATCCCATTGCATGGAGGTATTGAGGCCTAGGACTTGAAGCTTATTGATTAGTTTTGAGGGGGTGATGGTATTGAATGCTGAGCTGTAGTCAATGAAGCATCCTGACATGCCAGGACGGAGTGAAGAGCCAATGAAATGGCATCTCCTGTTGACCTGTTGTGAAGGTAAGCAAACTGGAGCAGATCCAAGCCACTTCTCAGGCAGGAGTTGATAAGTTTCATACTAACCTCTCAAAGCACTTCATCACAGTGGATATAAGTGTAATTGGACGATAGTCCGAGAAGCAATTTAACACATTCTTCTTTGGCACCGATATAACTGAAGCCTGTTTAAAGCAGTTGGATACCTCAGACTGTTGAACTGACGAGAGGTTAAAGTTATCAGTGAACACTTCAGCCAGTTGTTCAGTACAGGTCTTTAGTACTTGGCCTTGTACCCCATCTGGCCCAGATGATTTCTGTGGGTTGACCCTACCCTCCTGAAGGATGCTCTTACATCAGCTTCAGAGACTGAAATCATAGGGTCATCAGGGGCATTGGGAGTTCATGAAGGTGCTTCCATGCTTTGATGGTCAAAGCAAGCGTAAAAGGCCTTAAGCCCATCTGTGAACAAAGCCCTGTTGTCACTAATGTGGCTCGGTTTCACTTTGTAGGAGGTGATAGCATCTCCTGCCAGAGCTGTTGAGCATCCTTTTCTGCTTCATCAGTGATCTTCCAAGATATCAGGAATAGGCATATTTGCTAATAATCATGATGTACTCAGTTCTCCTTGCAACAACTGAAAATATTGAAGCAACCCATACTAAATGCAACATGGTGAGACATAAAACATGTCTAACAAGTGTTAATATTAGTTATTGAAAACATATCAGACCATGGCCAATTCTATTAAGAGCATTCTAACTATCTTCCTTTGACATCTAACATCTGAATCATAGAATCCCATCATTAATATCCTGAAGTTATTACTGATGAAAACACTAACCTAGGCACATAACTTGGCTACAGGTACAGGTTGGAGCAGGGTTTAATATAGCATGAAATGCCTCATGACTCTTCATAGCCTTTTCATCACATACCTGAGTGGGGCAGATCTAACAAGATGCATAGTAATCCATTTCTCTATATCCAAATCTACCACTTACAATAGCTGTAAGACGTTTAATAACAATAGTCCAGCTTTATCAACAGTACCTCCCAAAAGACAATCAATGGGATCTCTATTAAGTTGGACAACACACTCAAAATGCTCAGCAGGTCAGGCAGTGTCTCTAGAGAGAAATGAACAGTTGACCTTTCAGGCTGAGATCCTTCATCAGGACTGAAAGCAAGGAGGCAGAAAACAGAATAAGAAGGATGGAAGAGAGGGAGGAATACAAGCTGACAGGTGATAGTTCAAGATCAAATTCAAGTTAATTGTCATCTGACTGTACATATATATGACTAAATGAAACAACATTCCTCAGGACCACAGTGTGCCCACAAAGCATATCACACAGAGCCCATACAACAAAATATGACCACAAATAAGTCAATAAAATATAATTCAAAGTGCATGTAGTGTGCAGCACAGGTAAACAGTAAATAACTCGCTGTCCTAGTGACAAGACCTTGGTGATGGTAAGGTATTCCTCAGTCTCACAGCCTGAGTCTGAGGGAAGAAGCTGTTATCCAGTCTGGCAGTCCTAGTCCTGATGTTGCTGACAGTAGTGCATCAAAGAAATTCTGGGATGGGTGGCAGGGATCCTCAACAATGCTTCAAGCCTTTCGTAATCATGATTGGTGAGTGCAGGTGAAGGGGAAGGTGGGTTGGGAAGTGGGGAATTCAAGTGAGAAGCTGAGCGGTGACAGATGGAAGAGGTAAAGGACTAAAGAAGGAATCGAACTGGAGAGAACAGTGGTCCATCCAATAAAGAGAAGGAGGCAGTGACCAGAGGAAGGTGATGGGCATATTATGAGGGCAGGGGAAGAGAAGGGGAGAGATGGTAACCGGAATGGGGAATAGTAAAAAAACATAAGAAGAAAAAAATTTGCGGGGGGGGGGGGGCACAGATGGAAACAGATGGGAATAATTACTAGAAGTTAGAGAAATTGATGTTCATGCCCATCAGGTTGGAGACTGCCCACACTGAATATGAGGTGTTGCTCTTTTAATCTGAGTTTGGCTTCATTGTGGAGTAAAGGCGGCCATGACGGACAGGTCATTATGGAAATAGGAAGTTGAATTGGAATGTCTAGCCACCAGAAGACCTTGCCTTTTGCAGCAGAGTGAAGATTCCCCATCTACATTGAATCTCATCCATGTAGAGAAAGCCAGAATGGATACAATGAAAGACCCTGAGAGACTCACAGCAGTGCCTCAACTGGAAAGACTGTTTAGGACCCTGAATTATAGTGAGTGGGTGCTCTTGGGATCAGGTATAGCACTTGTCACTCTCGAAGGTATACAGTGAGTACCAGGAAGAAGACCAGTGGAGAAGGACAAGTGGACAAGGGAGTTACTTAGAGAAAATCACTATGGAAAGTGCAGAGAGTAAGGGTGGGAGAGCTGTGCCTAGCGGTAAGATCCCTTGAAGATGGCAGAAGTTGCTGAGAATGGTGTGCTGGATATGGAGGCTGGTGGTGTGGTAGGTAAGGACAAGGGAAAGCCCTATCATTGTTACGGGTAGGATATGTAATGAGGGCAGATATCTGGGAAATGGAGGAAATGTGAGTGAGTACATCATTGATGATGATGGAAGGGAAACCCCGTTCTTTGAAAGTACATCTCAGATGTTCTGGAATGGAAAGCCTTACCCTGAGAATAGATGTGGTGGAGGCGGAGAAAGGGAGAGAAGTGAAACAAAATTTTACAAGGGACAGAGTGGAAGAGGCATAGTCAAGATGGCAAGTGAAAGTCAGTGGGTTTGTGAAAGATGTTGGTAGATGGTTTGTCTCTGGAGATTGAGAAAGGAGAGAGGGGTGTCATAAATGGGCCAAGTAAATTTGAGAGCAGAATGGAAGGTAGAACATTGAACAGTACAGCACAGGAACATGCTCATCAGCCCACACAGTTGCTCCAAACCAATTAAATTGGCCATCAAATGGCCAACTAAACTAATCCCTTCTGTCTACACAATGTCCATACCCTTCCATTTCCTTCACATTCATCTGCCTATCTAAATGTCTCTTAAAACACCCTATTGTATCTGGCTCTAACACCATCCCAGACAGCGCATTCCAGGCATCCACCACTTTCTGTAAAAACTTGTCCCTCACATCTTCTTTGAACTTACCCCTTCTCATCTTAAATGTATGCCCTCTGGTATTAGGTATTTTTGCCTACCCTACCTATGCCTCTCAGGAGGAAACAGGAGGTTCACGAGCCAGTCCTCATCAGGGGATCAGAGGTGAAGTGAGTCGGCAATCCTCGCCGTTATCATTTCAGAGGATCTGCCCTGGGACCAGCACGTAAGGGCCATTACAAAGGCAGGGCAGCACCTCTACTTTCTTAGAAGTTGTACACATATGGCGTGTTATCTAAAACTTCGACAAACTTCTATAGATGCGTGGTGTAGAGTACCCGAGTACTCTGACTGGCTTGCGTCATGGCCTGGTATGGAAACACCAATGCCCTTGAACGGGAAAACCTACAAAAAGTAGTGAATACAACCTAGTCCATTACAGGTAAAGTCCTCCTCACCGTTGAGCATATTCACAAGCACTGTTGCAGGAAAGCAGCATCAATAATCCACCCCCCCACCCCCCCCAACAATGAGGCCATACTTTCCTCTCACTGCTGCCTGCCATCAGGAAGAGGAGGTACAGGAATGTCAAATCCCACAGCACCAGGATCAGGAAGTTATTACTCCTCAACAACAGGCTCTTGAACCAGAGGGGATAACGTCACTCACCTTAACACTGAACTTATTCCACAATGCACATCCATTAGATTCAATTTTAAGGACTCTACAACTCATGTCCTCAATATTTATTCCTATTTTTAATTTTTAATTTGCAAAATTTGTCTTTTGCACATTGGTTGTTTGTCTGTCTCTGTTATGTGTTACTTTTCATTGATTCTATTGTGTTTCATTGTACTTACTGTGAATACCCACAAGACTATGAATCTCAGAGTAGTATATAGTGATATATTCATACTGTATGTACTTTGATACTAAATTTATTTTGTACTTTAATGTTTGAAAACTCTTTCCGATCTCCCCTCAGCCTCTGTCGCTCCAGAGAGAACAACCCAAGTTTGTTGAACCTCTTGTTATGCCTACATAATGCACATGCCCTCTAATCCAGGCAGAATCCTGTTAAACCTCTTCTGCAGCTTCTCCAAAGCCTCAACACCCTTTCTATAATGGAGCAACCAGAACTGTATGCAATACTCCAGATGTGGCCTAAACAGAGTTCTATAAAGTCACAACATAACTTCCAGACTTTTGAACTCAATGCCTCAACTAGTAAAGGCACACATGTCATAAGCCTTCTTATCTCCCTATCAACCTGTGTAGCCATTTTTAGGAAGCTATGAAGTTGGACCCCAAGAATCCTCTGCTCATTAACACTTAAAAAACTCCGTCTGCTATTTCTCTGCCAATATCTGCAACTTATCTATATCCGATTGTATTCCATGCCAGCCTTCTATGCTATCCACAACACCAATCTTCATATCATCTGCAAACTTACTAACCCACGCATCTACTTTTTCATCCAGTCTGTTGTCCAAAAAGAAGCAGAAAGTCTTAAGGTCTTCCTGATGGGGGATGGAAATGTATAGGGCAGGGCTGGCCAACCTTTTTCACACACGAGTTCAGATGCACCATACAACTCTTGTACCCTCGTTCAATTCGTGTAAAAATGTTAATATAGACATATTTAGCATTTTTACATGATATATTTATTTAATATAAAAACAAGATAAACATTACTTACCATAATGAGACTTTTGAGTCTGTTTTGATTTTGCCAAGCTTTTAATGTTTGGAGTTATAGATACTGAGAGCAGCAGAGAATTCTTCAAATTTGTATCAGTCAATCGTGACCTCATTTTGTTTTTAATCAATTTCATAGCTGAAAATGCTTGTTCACATCTATGTGTCGTTCCAAAACCGACAGATGTAACTCTGGGCAAATTTTCCTAGTTCTGGAAAATGTTCACAGGGTAATGATCGTCAGAAATTAATCATGTCAGAAGCATTTGGGACTGAGGGAAGCTCATTAAATTTCATGTTCAATAATGAATTTGTTTTCAAGTCAATAAGTTCCATTTGTATGTTACTAGGCACCTTCATGATTTTTTGTTCACTAAGTGAAAATGGGTTTATAAAAGCAAGTATGCAGTCTTAGCAAAGTCACCAAAACAACTTTCAAATGACTCTTGCAATAACTTGAATTTTTCGATATATTTTGTAAAATTGCCATTATCTTCAGCACATTCACTCTGCTCTTTTAAGTGCAGAAACTGACTCAAATCCTCATTTTCTGACTGAGAGGTGATCAGTTTTAACTTCATCTTGAATGCATTGATATCATTTACTAAGCTAGGAAACAATTTGTTCTTGCCCTGGAGTTTCAAATTTAGATCATTGAGATGGCTGGTAACATCAAATAAAAATGCTAAATCAAATAGCCATTTGTTATCACATAAAAGGGCTCTTTCCTCAGGCAGCTCATTTTTCTCTTCAAGAAAATTATGAACAGTATTTTTCAGTTTCCAAAATCTACTCAGACCCTGTCACCTAGAAAACCAACGCACCTCACAATGAGTGATGAGATCGCCATATTTGAAATCTAATATTTCACAATATTCTCCGAATTCTCGTCTGTTTAATCCTCTTGCTCTAATTTTATTCATGCATTTCACAACCAGTAACATAACATGCTGCAAGTTTAAAGTTTTTCCACACAGTGACTCTTGGTGTATAATGCAGTGATATTTTAATAGAGGACAACCTAAAAAGTTTTCAAGCAAAGTTGTTGTCCCAGCGGCTTTGACAACTCTACGTCAGTACAAATGCCGATGAGTTTACTAGAATCTAGTTGTAGATTTTCTAGGCATGTTTTTACTTTGTCAAATATGTCTGATCCTCTTGATTTTCCATGAAGCAACTCAAAACCGCTAAGTTCTTCAAAGATGCTAAAATTATCATCAATTCCTCTTATTAAAATGTTTAACTGGGCTACATCACATATGTTAGCAGATTTGTCAAAAGCTAAAGAAAAGAAAGAACAAGCATGGACAAGGTCTTTCAGTTGTTCAGATACATCATAACAGAGTTCTTCAGTGCTTCTCGTAACTGTTTGTTTTGAAAGAGAAATTTCATCTACTTTCCTTTCGATATTTTTATCACCAAGACATCTTGCAAATATTTGGAGACAAGGCTTAACAATTTCTTCTCCATCAGAGGAAGACTTCTGTTTTTTGGCCAATGCTAAAGCAATTTCGTAGGACACTTATGACATCGCCAAACTTTCACAACTTTTTTTAACAAATATATTTTGTCTCCTTTTGATTTCTTCCCTTTTCCTAATCACATATTCTTTCCGTAACTCAGACCCAAGCATGAGCTTCAGTTTTCCTTCTATTTCAGGCTGATGTTGTGTTTTATAGTGTCTATTAAGATCATGTGAGAAAGTGTTTTCACAAACAATGCACAATCATTTTCCTGACAGACCCGCTATAAATAAGAACTCATTTTCCCACTGTTCACTGAATTCACGCTTACTATCACTTTCTGCTTTTCCTTTGCTTATTTTCTTTTGCACTGTGATGGGTAACTGAATGTAAAAACAAGGCTTAATTTTCGAAGAAGTACAAAACTGCTAATGTTCACAAAGGACGAACAAAGCACAACTCTGTAGCACAAGTTTCAATTGTAAACTGACTGGCAAAAACCTGCCACACACCACTGGTGCAGACACCTGGCACCTCAGGATCAAACAAGTATCAAATGTGTATTGAACAGTTATGGAACAACTGCAGAACAAAAGTTCTTCTTTACTAGTTTGACTCACTGAACATTTTTTTAAAATTGAAAACAGATTAATGTGAAAGAAGATAGCATTCGCCAAAAGATGTGCACCAAATAATAAAATCGCTAAAAATAATTGCTAGGTTTTAGATTTATTCTCAGTAAAACCCATTTCTAGCTCTAAGCTACTTGAATTCCTGTTATAGATTTTTTTTTCTACAAATCAGTTTTTGGTTAATATTTTTTGCATGAGTAGGCTTACTTTTTATTATTATCACTGGGGTGCAATGTGCCACTTCTAGCACATGCGCCATAGGTTGGCCATCCCTGGTATAGGGACTGGATGTCCATAGTGAAAATAAGGCAGTCAAGCATGAAATTGGAAGCTGTTGATGTGGTATAGAAAACATGTCGTGTTACAGACATAGTTGTCATGGATGTGTAATAGACAAACCAAATTTGAAAATGTATCGCTGCTTCTCCATGATCACTGGGTAAAAATCCTAGAATTCCCTATCTAACGGCATGACTATGTTAGATGAAATGCAATCAGAAGTGATACCTACATTCTATAAATGATTCTATTTAAAAACAAATCCTTGGGCAGCCATAAGACATAGGAGCAGAATTAGGCCATTCAGCCCATCGAGTCATCTCTGCCATTTCATCATGGCTGATCTATTTCCTTCTCAACCACATTCTCCTACCTTCTCCCCATAACTTTTCACACATGACTAATCAAGAACCTATCAACCTCCACCTTAAATGCATCCACCAACCTGGCTTCTACAGCCAGCTATGGCAATGAATTCCACTGATTCACTATCCTCTGGCTAAAGAAATTCCTCTTGATCTCTGTTCTGAATGGATGTCCCTCTAATTTGAGGCTGTGCCCTCTAGTCTTAGACTTCCCCAAAAAAAAGGAAATATCCTCTTCACATCCACTCTGTTAAGGCCTTTCAACGTTTGACGTTTCAATTAGATTACCCCCCCCCCCCATTCTTCTAAATTCCAGTGAGTACAGGCCCAGAACCTTCAGTCACTACTCATATGATAACCTTTACATTCCCAGAATCATTCTCATGAACCTCCTCTGAACCCTCTCCAACGTCAACCCAAAACTGCTCACAATACTCCAAGTGAGACCGCTTAGTGCCTTACACTAATGCTAAGGAACTGCAGGGTAAAAAGACCCTGATGGGAGTTATATAGAGACCCCCAAACAGTAGTAAGGGATGTGTTCTACAAGTTACAATGGGAGATAGAAAATGCATGCCAAAAGGGCAAGTTTATAATAGTCATGGTGGATTTCAATATGCAGATAGATTGGAAAAATCAGGTTAGTGCAGGATTCCAAGATGGGGAATTTCTAGAATGCCTATGAGATGGCTTTCTAGAGCACATGGTTGAGCCCTCTAGGGGATCAGCCATTCTGGACTGTGCAATGAACTGGAATTGATTAGCAAGCTTAAGATAAAAGAACCCTTAGGGGCAAGTGATAATACAGGCGTCCCCCCCCCCCTTTTACAAAGGTAGAGCATTCCTATGAAACCTTTTTTAAGCTGAAATGGCTTAAAGCGAAGAACCATTAATTTACATGGGAAAAATTTTCGTAAAAGCGAAAATCCTCTTTGTAATGCGATAACAGGTTACAAATGTAGGTCTTTTGTAAAAACAAAGTGGCGTAAAGTGAACATTCGTAAAGTGGGGGACAGCTGTACAGTCAAATTCACCCTGAAATGTGAGGAGAAGCTAAAGTCAGATGTATCAGTATTACAGTGAAGTAAAGGGAATTACAGAGGCATGAGAGAGGTGTTGGCCAGAATTGATTGGAAAAGAACACAGCAGGGATGACAGCAGAGCAGCAATGGTTGGAATTTCAGGAAGCAATTTCGAAGACACAGAATATATACATCCCAAACAGGAAGAAGTTGTCTAAAGGCAAGATGACACAACCATGGCTAACAAGGGAAGTCAAAACAAACATAAAAGCCAAAGAGAGGGCATATAATTGAGCAAAAATTAGCAGCAAGTTAGAGGATTGGGAAGCTTTTAAAAGCCAACAGAAGGCAACTAAAAAGTCATTAAGAAGGTAAAGATAGAATATGAAAGTAAGCTAGCCAATAATATTAAAGAGGATACCAAAATATGTTCTACGTCCTAGAAGTTTCTTCAGGCACATAAAGCGTAAAAGAGGGAATAGTGGATATCAGACTGCTGGAAAATGATGTTGGAGAGGTAGGAATGGGGGACAATGAAATGGCAGACAAACTGAATAAGTATTTTGCATCAGTCTTCGCTGTGGAAGACACGAGCAGTATGGTAGAAGTTCCAGCTGTCAGGGGTCATGAAGTTACCATTACTAGAGAGAAAGTTCTAGGGAAACTGAAAGTTCAGAAGGTAAATTAGTCACCTGGACCAGATGGTGTACACTCCAGTGTTCAGAAAAAGATGTCTGAAGAGATTGTGAAGGCATTAATAATGATGTTTCAAGGATCACTAGATTCTGAAATGGTTCCAGAAGACTGAAAAACTGCAAATGTCATTCCACTCTTCACGAAGAGAGAAGAAAGGAAACTTTCAGGCTGACCTCTGTGGTTGGGTAGATGTTGGAGTTGATTGTTAGGGATGTGGTTTTGAGGTATTTGGAGACATATGATAAAATAGGCCCTGGTCAGCATGGTTTTCTCAAGGGAAAATCTTGCCTGACAAATATGTTGGAATCCTTTAAAGAAATAGCAAGCAAGATAGACAAAGGAGAATTGGTTGATGTTGTGTACTTGGATTTTCAGAAGGCCTTTGACAAGGTGCCACACAGCAGGCTGCTTAATAAGCTACAAGCCCATGGTATTACAGGAAGAATTCTCGCATGGATAAAGTGGTGGCTGATTGGCAGGAGGCAAAGAGTGGGATTAAAGGGAGCCCATTCTGGCTGGCTGCCAGTGACTAGTGGTGTTCCACAGGGCTCTAAGTTCGGACCGATTCCTTTTATGTTTTATGTCAATGTTTTGGATGAAGGAATTGATGCCTTTGTTGTAAACTTTGCAGATGATATGAAGATAGGTGGAAAGGCAGATAATTTTGAGAAAGCAGAGAGGCTACAGAAGGACTTAACAGATGAGAAGAATGGATAAAGGAATGGCAAACGGAATACAGTGTTGCAAAGTGTATGGTCATGCACTATGGTAGAAAAAATGAAAAGTTTGACTATTTTCTAAATGGAAAGAAATTACAAAAAACTGAGGAATTTGGGAGTCCTTATGCAGGATTCTCTAAAGGTTAATTTGCAGGTTGAGTCTGTGGTGAGAAAGGCAAATGCAATGTTAGCATTTATTTCAAGAGGATTGGAATATAAAAGGGAGGATGTAATGTTGAAACTTTACAAACCACTGGTGAGGCCTCACTTGGAGAATCATGACCACTTTTGGGCTTCTTATCCTAGAAAGGCTGTGCTAAAACTGGAGCGGGTTCAAAGGAGATTCACAGCTATTATTCCAGGATTAAACCGTCTGTCATATGAAGACCATTTGATGGTTCTGGGCCTGTATTCACTGGCATTTAGAAGACTGAAATTGAAACCTATCGAATGGAGAAAGGCCTTGATAGAGTGGATGTGGAAAGGATTTTCCTATGGAGGGAGTGTCTAAGACCAGAGGATACAGACTTAAAATAGAAGGGCGCCCTTTTAGAACAGAGATGAGCAGGAATTTCTTTAGCCAGGGAGTGGTGAATATGCGGAATTTGTTGCCACAAGCAGCTGTGAAGGCCAAGTCTTTATGTATATTTAAAGTAGAGGTTGATAGATTCTTGATTGGTCAGGGCATGAAGGGATATGGGGGGGAAGGCAGGAGACTGGGGCTGAGAGGGAAGATGGATCAGCCATATGAAATGGTGAAGCAGACTCGATAGGCCAAATTGCCTAATTCTGCTCCTACATCTTATGGTCCATGGTATTCTACCTGCCACCCCTTTGCCCATTCTCCTAATCTGTCTAAGTTCTTCAGCAGTCAGTCTGCTTCCTTGGGACTACCACCTATTTTCATATTGTCTGCAAATTTGGCCACAAAGCCATCAATTTCATCATCCAAATCATTGACATATAACGTAAAAAGCAGTTACAACACAAACCCCTGTGGAACACCACTAAGTCACCAGCAGCCAATCTTTAAAGAATCCTTTATTCTCATTCTTTGTCTCCTGACAAAATGCCAATGCTCCATCCATGTTAGTATCTTTCCTGCTATTCCCTGGGTTCTTATCATGTTTTGCAGCCTCATGTACAGCATCTTGTCAAACGCCTTCTGAAAATTCAAGTACACAATTTCTACCAATTCTCCTTTATCTATCCTGCTTGTTATTTCTTAAAAGAATTCCAACCGATTCCAACATCTTCCCATCTATTGAGATCAACCAATAATATCGGGTTGATATTATTGTCCAGCTTACCTCCATAATTCATTTCTCCCCCATTATGGTTTATTTAATTGCCTTTTGTTGGTTTTTACAAATTTCCCAATCCTCTAGCTTCCAACTAATTTTTGCTCTAGTATTTGCCCTCTCATTTGCTTTTATATTGGCTTTGAATTCCCTTGTCAGCTACGGTTATGTCTTCCCGCCTTTAGAACACTTCCTTTTCTTCAGGATGTATCTATCCTGCACCTTCCAAATCACTCCTAGAAACTCCAGCCTTTTTCTAATTATTGAAGCTAACATTTTAAATGTTAATACATTTAATTAATACATTTAAGTCCATTCCAGTGGGATAAAAGTCATGAAATTTGTCACTGCAGTTATTTAAGATCAAAATAACATAATTGTAACAATCATAAGAGTTAGAGTCAGGACCATGGCCAAACACTTCCATGCTTCTTGTAGTACCCATAGACATTAATCGGATTTACTTGTATTAGTTCTGTTGCCTTCTTTGCTTGTGATTCAAACCACTTGTCCTGATGCTTCTGAAATGTCATGAGAGTATCTGGCCCATCACCTGAACGGTAGCATATTGTGAAATCCAATCATACTCTGCAAAAAAAAAGCCCTTCAGATTCACATTCAAACTACCTTCCTTTGACATTCAGCATCTCCCATTATTAAATCCCATATCAATAACCTACAGATAGTGTAATGAAATTTATTCATTATGTACTTCTTTCAAGATTACAAATTGCAAAAGTACATCAAATGTCACAAAAAAACATTTCTCTACTATATATAGAAAGGTTTCTTTATACAATATTGAACTAATGGTTTTGCCAGTTTTACAGAATTGTTTGAATGTTTAGGATTTTATTATTGGAAACCTGTTTATCTTTGAGTAATATGCTGAAATACATACTGTTCCTAAGTAGTATGATGTTATGTTTTTTGGGCTAAAATGGTCTCTTTATTAAACACCGCTACATATAGAAAAAGATACTTAAAGAAAATTATTTCTAACAACAGAAAGAAAATGAAAGATTCAATTCTCTAGTATTTTGTGTTCTTCCTGTTGTGGTACTTGCTAAATTACTCTTTGTGATGGGGCTCATTTTCAATATTGAAGTCTTAATTAGGTTTTGTGGCTTCCTGCATCAGTTCATATAGTTGTCCAATTTGTCCTTCATTAAAGCTTTGCAATTTATTTGGTGTCAGATTGGCTCCATATTGAATCTTCTCCTTTGGATGCTTCGCACTCTCCATAACCTGTGTCTGCAGTATATCTGCATATGCCTGAACAAAGAGAAATCAAAGTGCTGTATTAGGAAGCCATTAAACTGAAAAGTGCCCACTTACCTCACTAGCAATGTTACTTCATCAAACTTGACAAGATTAAAGACATTAAGTAAACAAATGTATCAGAAACAATTTTCTCCTCTGAGATTGTGTTACAGACATACAGTTGTACACCACCAAAATGGGTCACTCAGGCTAATTCTGTAACTCCATGATTCTGTGATAACTATGATGTCTAGCTATGCTAATCCTGTGTGTCCACATTAGGCCCATCCCCGTACTCCTTTTCTATGTTGATCCAAGTACCTTTTGAAAACTAATTATTTCTGTCTCTGCCACTCCCTCTGGAAAATAACTACCATGAAATCACCACCATTTGTATGAAAAACCTGTCCATCAGATTGAAATTATCCTACCTATGCCACTCATCATTTTATGAACCTCCATAAAGTCACCACTAAACCAATTACATTTCAATTAATATAAACCCAGCCCTTCCAAACTTGCCTTTCAGTAAAGCCCTCCATTCCAGATATCCTGTTGAATATCTTGTGCAATCTTTCTAATACAACCACATCCTTCCTGTATTGTGATTACCAAAGCAGTACACATAACTCCCAAGAGCAGCCTTACCAATGTTTGTTTACCTAGCTAACTTGTGCCTGCGGAAGACAGTCAGGTTTACTGTTGAAACATTACTATCAGTATCTGTAAGTATGTGAGTTAAGGCCAAAGGATAGTATGGATAGATCTGATAACCAGTCATAAAGCTTCCGTAGTCAGTTAGCTGCAGCTTGACAACTCTGATAATCAATGTCTCATTTTTGTTATTTCCTGAAAATGAGGAGGGGTGGAGGAGAATACCGACTGTTAAAAAAATTAGAATCTTAAGAGTCATAAAGTAATAGAAAAGTACAGGACAGAAACAGGCTCTTTGGCCCATCTAGTCTGTGCTGAACCATTTAAACTGCTGACTCCCATCCACCTGCACCAGACCATAGCCCTCCATACCCCTCCCATCCATTGAAATCGAGCTCACGTGCACCACTTGCACTGGCAGCTTGTTCCACACCTTCCTGACCCTCTGAGTGAAAAGGTTTTCCCCCATGTTCCCTTTATCTTTCATCTTTCACCCTTGACCCATAACCTCTAGTTGTAGTCTCATCCAACCTCATTTAAAAAGCCTGCTTGCAGTTACCCTTGTACTGGCTGTACCCCTTGACAATAAGTACTCCTGTTTCAGTACTGTTGGGGTGTGCAGCCTACCTGGGGGAAGCGGCAGTGGCCGTGCCTCTGGCACAGAGTCTGGCCCTGTGGCTCAGAAGGGTAGGGAAGGGAAGAGGAAGGCAGTAGTGATAGGGGACTCCATAGTTAGGGGGTCAGACAGGCGATTCTGTGGACGCAGGAAAGAAACTCGGATGGTAGTTTGCCTCCCATGTGCCAGGGTCCGGGATGTTTCAGATTGCGTCCAAGATATCCTGCAGTGGGAGGGAGAACAGCCGGAGGTCATGGTACATATTGGAACAAATGACATAGGTAGGAAAAGGGAAGAGGTACTGAAAAAAGACTACAGGGAGTTAGAAAGGAAGTTGAGAAGCAGGACTGCAAAGGTAGTAATCTTGGGATTACTGCCTGTAACACGCGACAGTGAGAACAGGAATAGGATGAGGTGGAGGATAAATGCATGGCTGAGGGAATAGAGCGGGGGCAGGGATTCAGATTTCTGGATCATTGGGACCTCTTTGGGGGCCGGTGTGACCTGTAGAAAAAGGACGGGTTGCACTTGAATCTCAGGGGGACCAATATCAATAGACAATAGACAATAGGTGCAGAAGTAGACCATTCGGCCCTTCGAGCCTGCACCGCCATTTTGAGATCATGGCTGATCAATTCCTATCAATACCCGGTTGTCCCCATATCCCCATATCCCTTGATTCCCCTATCCATAAGATACCTATCTAGCTCCTTCCTGAAAGCATCCAGAGAATTGGCCTCCACTACCTTCCGAGGCAGTGCATTCCAGACTCCCACAACTCTCTGGGAGAAGAAGTTTTTCCTTAACTCTGTCCTAAATGACCTACCCCTTATTCTCAAACCATGCCCTCTGGTACTGGACTCTCCCAGCATCTGGAACATATTTCCTGCCTCTATCTTGTCCAATCCCTTAATAATCTTATATGTTTCAATCAGATCCCCTCTTAATCTCCTTAATTCCAGCGTGTACAAGCCCAGTCTCTCTAACCTCTCTGCGTAAGACAGTCCAGACATCCCAGGAATTAACCTTGTGAATCTACGCTGCACTTCCTCTACAGCCAGGATGTCCTTCCTTAACCCTGGAGACCAAAACTGTACACAATACTCCAGGTGTGGTCTCACCAGGGCTCTGTACAAATGCAAGAGGATTTCCTTGCTCTTGTACTCAATTCCTTTTGTAATAAAGGCCAACATTCCATTAGCCTTCTTCACTGCCTGCTGCACTTGCTCATTCACCTTCAGTGACTGATGAACAAGGACTCCGAGATCTCTTTGTATTACTCCCTTACCCAACTCTATACTGTTCAGATAATAATCTGCCTTCCTGTTCTTACTCCCAAAGTGGATAACCTCACACTTATTCACATTAAACGCCATCTGCCAAGTATCTGCCCACTCACCCAGCCTATCCAAGTCACCCTGAATTCTCCTAACATCCTCATCACATGTCACACTGCCACCCAGCTTAGTATCATCAGCAAATTTTCTATGCCTTCATCCAAATCGTTAACGTAAATGGTAAACAGCTGTGGTCCCAATACCGAGCCCTGTGGCACCCCACTAGTCACCACCTGCCATTCCGAGAAACACCCATTCACCGCTACCCTTTGCTTTCTATCTGCCAACCAGTTTTCTATCCATGTCAATGCCTTCCCCCCGATGCCCTGAGCTTTGATTTTACCCACCAATCTCCTATGTGGGACCTTATCAAATGCCTTCTGAAAATCGAGGTACTCTACATCCACTGGATCTCCCCCGTCTAACTTCCTGGTTACATCCTCGAAAAACTCCAACAGATTAGTCAAGCATGACTTACCCTTGGTAAGTCCATGCTGGCTCGGCCCAATCCTATCACTGCTATCTAGATATGCCACTATTTCATCCTTAATAATGGACTCTAGCATCTTTCCCACCACTGATGTCAGGCTGACAGGTCGATAGTTCTCTGTTTTCTCCCTCCCTCTGTTCTTAAAAAGTGGGATAACATTAGCCATTCTCCAATCCTCAGGAACTGATCCTGAATCTAAGGAACATTGGAAAATGATTACCAATGCATCCGCAATTTCCAGGGCCACCTCCTTTAGTACCCTAGGGTGCAGACCATCTGGACCTGGGGATTTGTCAGCCTTCAGTCCCATCAGTCTTCTCATCACCGTTTCCTTCCGAATGTCAATCTGTTTCATTTCCTCTGTTACCCTATGTCCTTGGCCCATCCATACATCTGGGAGATTGCTTGTGTCTTCCTTAGTGAAAACAGATCTAAAGTACTCATTAAATTCTTCTGCCATTTCTCTGTTTCCCATAACAATTTCACCCAATTCATTCTTCAAGGGCCCAACATTGTTCTTAACTATCTTCTTTCTCTTCACGTACCTAAAAAAGCTTTTGCTATCTTCCTTTATATTCCTGGCGGGGAGATCTGCTAAGGCTACTGGGGAGAGTTTAAACTAGAATTGTTGGGGATGGGAACCAAACTGAAGAGACTGGGGAAGAGGAGGTTAGCTCACAAATAGAGAAAGCTTGAAGACAGTGCGAGAAGGAGGATAGGCAGGTGATAGAGAAGGGACGCACTCAGACCAAAGGTTTGAGATGTGTCTATTTTAATGCAAGGGGTGTTGTGAACAAAGCAAATGAGCTTAGAGCATGGATCAGTACTTGGAACTATGATCTGGTGGCTATTACAGAGACTTGGATAGCTCAGAGACAGGAATGGTTACTTCAAGTGCCAGGTTTTAGATGTTTCACAAAGGACAGGGAGGGAGGCAAAAGAGGTGGGGGCTTGGCACTTTTGATCAGAGATAGTGTCACAGCTGCTGAAAAGGTGGACGTCATGGAGGGATTGTCTGTGGGTGGAGGTTAGGAACAGGAAGGGGTCAATAACTTAACTGGGTGCTTTTTATAGGCCGCCTAATAGTAATACGGATATCAAGGAGCAGATAGGGGAACAGATCCTGGAAAGGTGTAATAATAACAGAGTTGTCGTGATGGGAGATTTTAATTTCCCAAAGATCGATTGGCATCTCCCGAGAGCAAGGGGTTTAGATGGGGTGGAGTTTGTTAGGTGTGTTCAGGAAGGTTTCTTGACACAGTATGTAGATAAACCAACAAGAGGAGAGGCTGTATCTGATTTGGTATGGGAAATGAACCTGATCAGGTGTCAGATCTCTCAGTTGGAGAGCATTTTGGAGATAGCGATCATAATTCTATCTCCTTTACAACAGCATTGGAGAGAGATAGGAACAGACAAGTTAGAAAAGCGTTTAATTGGAGTAAGGGGAATTATGAGGCTATCAGGCAGGAGATTGGAGGCTTAAAGTGGAAACAGATGTTCTCAGGGAAAAGTACAGAAGAAATGTGGCAAATATTCAGGGGATATTTGTGTAGAGTTCTGTATAGGTACGTTCCAATGAGACAGGGAAGTTATGCTAGGGTACAGGAACTGTGGAGTACAAAGGCTGTAATAAATCTAGTCAAGAAGAAAAGAAAAGCTTACAAAAGGTTCAGAGAGCTAGGTAATGTTAGAGATCTAGAAGATTATAAGGCTACTAGGAAGGAGCTTAAGAAGGGAATTAGGAGAGCCAGAAGGGGCCATGAGAAGGCCTTGGTGGGCAGAATTAAGGAAAACCCCAAGGCATTCTCCAAGTATGTGAAGAGCAAGAGGATAAGACGTAAAAGAATAGGAATAGTAAGAATAAGACGTGAAAGAAGTCTGAAAGTGGGAAAGTGTGTATGGAACTGGAGGAAATAGCAGAGGTACTTAATGAATACTTTACTTCAATATTCACAATGGAAAAGGATCTTAGTGATTGTAGCGATGACTTGCAGCAGACTGAAAAGCTTGAGCATGTAGTTACTAAGTAAGAGGATGTGCTGGAGGTTTTGGAAGCATCAAGTTGGATAAGTCACTGGGACCAGACAAGATGTACCCCAGGCTACTGTGAGATGCGAGGGAGGTGATTGCTGAGCCTCTGGCAATGATCTTCGCATCATCAATGGGGATGGGAGAGGTTCCAGAGGATTGGAGGGTTGCAGATGTTGTTCCTTTATTCAAGAAAGGGAGTAGAGATAGCCCAGGAAATTATAGACCAGTGAGTCTTACCTCAGTGGTTGGTAAATTGATGGAGAAGATCCTGAGAGGCAGGATTTATGAACATTTGGAGAAGTATAACATGATTAGGAGTAGTCAGCATGGCTTTGTCAAGGGCAGGTCATGCCTTAGGAGCCT
Source organism: Hemitrygon akajei (assembly GCF_048418815.1). Classification (NCBI taxonomy): domain Eukaryota; kingdom Metazoa; phylum Chordata; class Chondrichthyes; order Myliobatiformes; family Dasyatidae; genus Hemitrygon; species Hemitrygon akajei. The sequence goes on from NC_133131.1 coordinate 93,833,664, forward strand.
GATAGAATTTTTTGAGGATGTGACTAAACACAATGATGAAGGAAGAGCAGTAGATGTAGTGTATATGGATTTCAGCAAGGCATTTGATAAGGTACCCCATGCAAAGCTTATTGAGAAAGTAAGGAGGCATGGGATCCAAGGGGACATTGCTTTGTGGATCAAGAACTGGCTTGCCCACAGAAGGCAAAGAGTGGTTGCAGACAGGTCATATTCTGCATAGAGGTCGGTCACTAGTAGAGTGCCTCAGGGATCTGTTCTGGGACCCTTACTCTTCATGACTTTTATAAATGACCTGGATGAGGAAGTGGAGGGATGGATTAGTAAGTTTGCTGATGACACAAAGGTTGGAGGTGTTGTAGATAGTGTGGAGGGCTATCAGAAGTTACAGCGGGACATTGATAGGATGCAAAACTGGGCTGAGAAGTGGCAGTTGGAGTTGAACCCAGATAAGTGTGAAGTGGTTCATTTTGGTAGGTCAAATATGATGGCAGAATATAGTATTAATGATAAGACCCCTGGCAGTGTGGAGGATCAGAGGGAGCTTAGGGTCAGAGTCCATAGGACGCTCAAAACAGCTGCACAGGTTGACTCTGTGGTAAAGAAGGCATACAGTGTATTGGCCTTCATCAATCGTGGAATTGAATTTAGGAGCCAAGAGGTGATGTTGCAGCTATATAGGACCCTGGTCAGACCCCACTAGGAGTACTGTGCTCAGTTCTGGTCGCCTCACTACAGGAAGGATGTGGAAACCATAGAAAGGGTGCAGAGGAGATTTACAAGGATGTTGCCTGGATTGGGGAGCATTCCTTATGAGAATAGGTTGAGTGAACTTGGCCTTTTCTCCTTGGAGCAAAGGAGGATGAGAGGTGACCTGATAGAGGTGTACAAAATGATGAGCGGCATTGATCATGCGGATAGCCAGAGGCTTTTTCCCGGGACTGGAATGGTTGCCACAAGAGGACACGGGTTTAAGGTGCTGGGGAGTAGGTACGGAGGTGATGTCAGGGGTAAGTTTTTTACTCAGAGAGTGGTGAGTGCATGGAATGGGCTGCCAGCAACAGTGGTGGAGGCAGATAGGACAGGGTCTTTTAAGAGGCTTTTAGATAGGTACATGGAGCTTAGTAAGCTAGAGGGCTATGGGTAACCCTAGGTAATTTCTATAGTAGGGACATATTTGGCACAGTTTTGTGGGCTGAAAGGCCTGTATTGTGCTGTAGGTTTTCTATGTTTCTATTACCCTATCTATACCCTCATAATTCTGTACACCTATATCAAATCTTTTCTCAACCTTCTACCTTCCAAGGAATAAAGTCCTAACCTATTCAGTCTTTCCCTATAATTCAGGTCCTCCAGACCTGACAACATCCTTCTACATTTTTTCTCTACTTTTTCAGTTTGTTTACATGTTTCCTGTCGGTAGATGTCCAAAATTGCCCACTATACTTCAAATTAGGCTTCACCAATGTCTTATTCAACTTCAATATAAATTCCCATCTCTTGTATGCAATAGTTTGATTTATGAAAGCCTATGTGCCGAAAGCTTTCTTTAAGGCCTATCTACCTGTGACACCACTTTCAATGAATTATGGACCTATATTCCCAGATCCCTTTGTTCTACACTTCTCCTCTGTGCCCTACTGTTCACTGTGTAAGATCTACCCTGGTTGGTCCTACCGAAGTACAATGCCTCACACTTGTCTGCATTAAATTTTATCTGCCATTTTTCAGCCTATTTTTCCAGCTGTTCTCGATCCTGCTGCAAGCTCTAATAGTCTTCCTCCCTGTCCACTACACCCCCAAGCTTGGCATCATCTGGAAATTTGCTTATCCAGTTAACCACATTATTATCCAGATCACTGATGTAGATGGCAAACAACAACAGTCCCAGCACTGATCCCTGTGGCACTCCCCAGTCAGAGAGGCCCCCATCTAATACCAATCTCCGGCTTCTCACAAAAAGCCATTGTCTAATCCAATCTACTACCTCATCTTGAATGCCAATCCACTGCCTTGCTTTCATCAAATTTCCTGGCAATGTCCTCAAGAAACTCTATAACATTGGTTAGACAAGACCTGCCATGCACGAAGCCATGCTGACTATCCAAGTACTCATATGTCCAGTCCCTTACAATACCTTACAAAAACTCACCCACTATTGATGTCAGGCTCACTGGCCTATAATTAACTGGTTTATTTTTAGAGCCTTTCTGAAACAGTGGATCAACATTAGCTATCCTCCAATCTTCTGGTACCTCATCTGTTGCTAAGTGTGATATAAATATCTCCACTAGGACCCCTACAATTTCTGCCCTTGCCTCCCACAGGGTCCAAGGGAATACCCTGTCAAGTCTTGGGATTTATCCACCCTAATTTGCCTCCAAACAGCAAATACCTGCTCCTATGTAATCTGTATAGGGTCCATGAAGTGGATCCTCATTTCTATGCACTCTGTGTCCATCTCCTGAGTAAACAGAGATGCAAAAAATCCATTTAAGATCTCCCTCCACCTCTTTTGGGTCCACATGAATGGATTACCATTCTGATCTTCCAGAGGACCAATTTAGTCCATTGCAGTCCTTTTGTGCTTGACTGCTGTAGAATTCCTTAGGATTTACCTTGTTTCCTTCAGCAACCTCATGCCTTCTTTTTAGCCCTCCAGATTTCCTGCATTTCTTATACTCCATAAGCACCTCATTTGTTCCTACCTGCCTATACCTGTGACGTACCTCCTTTTTTTTTCCTCAACCATGGCCTGAATATCTCTTGAAAATCAAAGTTCCTTAAACTTGTTACCTTTACCTTTTAGTCTGACAGGCACATACAAGCTTTGTACATTCAAAATTGCACTTTTGAATGCCCCCACTTCCTGAAAATAACCTCTCCCAATCCACACTTGCCATATCCTTTTTGATACCATCAAAATTGTCCTTCCTTCAATTTAGAATCTCAACCTGCAGGCCAGACCTATCTTTTTCCAGATTTACTTTGAAACTAATGGCATTATGATCACTAGATGCAAAGTGTTCCCCTACACAAACCTGTCACCTGCCCTGTCTCTTTCCCTATTAGCAGTTTAATTTACAGTATTTGAAATGTAGTGGTTCATACTACAACCCTTAGGTTAAATTGTGTTTTAATTCTGACTTATCTTTATTAGCAAGATTATTCACATATGCTTTAAGCTGCGACTTCGCTGTAAAGGAAATTTTTATTTTAAAGTGGCATATTAATTGCTAAATTCCAGCTGAAATTACTACAATGAGTATGTGTCTAAATATTATGAATTAAGGGAGTTGTCAGTTTTACTTTTGCTCTGATTAAAGTGTTCTAAATATAACTACTGTTTTAATTAATGTACATGTTTTTTCAGAGAACCTCATTCAAAACTAAAAGGTGATTTTCCTGAAGTAGGTATTCTTCAAGTCTCTATTCAAACAATGGCACTACAAGTACTGAATTTAACTATCTGTTTATAAACCCAGTACAGCAACAACTAATGACCAGGCAAAAACACAAAGTATTTTATATGGTTAAATATCAATTAATCATGTGTCTTATACATTTTCAGAAACCATCTGACAGTTTACTGCTAATAAAATCTTATTGGACTGTGAGTAAAATCTGAAGCCTTTTAAGAAATAGTGCCACAATGAAGAATCACCACAGGGAACAGAACAAATGAAAAAAGCTGTATTTCAAAAGCCTAATAAATTTTACTGTCATAATCTCAAAATCTTTCTATGGACTCAGCTTTATTTATTATATCTTGTATTTTTTAAACACCCATAGTATAATGTACACATTGCATGTTGTGTGACTTTCAGTACAAATACTGTATTTATAACTGAAAATTAGAATGCTACAAGAAACTCAAAGAGAATTCTGAAAACAATTACAATTAATATTAATATTTGAAACATCTCTGTCACTTGTTGGAAAATGTTGCAGAACTCTGACTAAATAAACCAAATTTCAGGTGGTAAAGTAGCACTTACTGATAATATATGAATGTGATGATTTGAGCTTTTATTATATCTACCACTAAGGTGCATGTCCATTTGCCTGTGAGATACAGAATCAATCTCAGGCAGAACGATACATTTGTTCCAACTCTTTGGCATATTTAACAAACTTAATCACTGACATCAGTTATAAAGCACCCAAGATTGACTCCTGACTTAGGCAAAACAATCATGCTTTAATAATACCACAATTCAGTTATGAGAAATTTCCATTATGAAAATGTAATTAACGATCAGAAGATTAGAAATGCATTATTTTATTAGTTATAATTCATCTTTTCTTTGCTTGGGAAATTGCACTAATACATTCAAGAGGCAGGGTGACAATCCAAATATAATTCAATTTATGACCAATTCCACTTTTATAACATTTACATTTTTTTATATTCAGCTAACTTACAAGATTAGAATCAAATGGGGAAAGAAAAAACATTTTACACTATTATAATAAATGAGTTACCAAAATCTAGCCTTCTTGACTGTTCAGTAAAAAAGAGCCATGATGATTATGAGGAGGGAGATGAAGCCTAAAAATAGCAAGTTTTTCCCTTGCTCCTTGCCATATTGAAAGGTAAATCACAGTTACCACTTTTGAAATTCCCTTCCTAGCTAGTCAGCCAGATTAAGAGGCTAGCTCCATTAAGTTATTTATGGGGTCATACAACATGGAAACAGGTCAAATAAGCAGGTTTGATACTTTCTTCCCATCTTTTCATAACCAGGTCAAACGTAACTGTTTTTTATTGTAAAATTTCCCTAAAAGTCACTATCTGAAATGCATAAAATGTTCCAGGTTTGACCTCTGCCCTACAACATGTTAGCTCTGATGTTTCACCTTCTGGTCAAAATTTTAATTTTAAAACTTTAACTTTTAATTTTAATTTTACAATAATGATTCAAATTCAAAATTAATATTTGATGGCTGGCTTCCACTTTTTGAGTTTCACATTTGCCTTTTGCATGTCAAGGAGTGCCGGCAATCATAACCCCATGGGAAAGGTGAGCTGTCGATCTACAGGATCATGTCCATAGAGCAATAGGAACGTAGAAGCACAAAGTTAAAATTACACCATCATCAGTTTGGGATTGAACAGAAAAGCAGCACACTGAAGATGTACTTAAGGGTCTGGAGAGGAGCTGCAGGATGCAACACCCATTTCCTCTGTATTCTAAACAACAACGACATTAGAAAAACAATGCAAAGAACAATAGTAAAGCACTGTGTTCAGGATTTCAAACTCTTAAAGTAGAATGGACTAAGATGAGGTGAAATTTGTTACACACTTCCAGGAAGATTTCCTCAGGCAATACATACAGGGTGCAACTTGGAGGAGGGCAAAGCTCAGCCTACTCCTGGGTACTTCGGCAGGGCAAGGTGACAATAGGGGAACTCTTTGGGACCAATGCTCATAATTCTTTTAGTTTTGGAAAGGGGCAGATCTGGATCAAAACTTAAAATTTGAAAACGGGACAAGACAAAATTTGATGATGTTAGACAGGAGTTTGCAAAGGTTGATAAGAATAGTTTATTTGCAGGCAAAGGGGAACTCTGGCAAGTGGGAAGATTTTAAATGTGATTTAGCAGGAGTTTAAGGTCTACAGGCTCCCATCACAGTGAAGGGCAGAGTGACAGGAGGGTAAACAGAGGGTGGAACATATACAATGCCCTGAAATACTATTCAGCCCCTACAACTATTTTCACATTTCACTGACTCACTTTCTTAATGTAAAATATATTGAAGTAGGATTTTGAGCTAATCTACAAAACATTGTGGATCATGTCAAATCAGAAGAAAAATTCCAAAACCTGTCAACCACTCACTAAAAATTAAAAACCAAAATTGTGAGGCTAAAAAAAGTATTCATCCCCTTTGTAATTACTACGCTAACTTTCCTCAGGTGTAATATACTGTATAACCTTACCAACTCACCCAATTTGTTGATGTAGAAAATTGGAAGCTCACCTGTTGTTAATTAATTCAAAAGAATACCGTAAATACCCACTTTTTCTGTAAGGTCCAACAGTATGGTAGATTTTCAACAGACTAAACACCAAAATGAAGACAAAAGAGCATTCAAGCCAAGTCAGGGAAATGATAACAGAGAAGCACAAATATGGGGAAGGGTGCAAAACCATCTCAAAGACACTGAACATACCTTGTGAGTTCAGTGCAGTCCACTGTGAAACCACAGCCACATTGCTTAGGGTCAGGCCACCCCTCTAAAATTAATCACTGGAGAAGAATGGTGCTTGTAAAAGAGGCTACTGTGACGCCAACAGTCACTCTGAGTGAGCTGCAGAAGTCAATGGCTGCAAATGGAGATGAAGTTCATGGCTCCACAATCTCTAAGGCCTTGCACAAAAAGGATATTTACGGAAGAGTGGCAAAGAAATAGCCCTAGCTAAAAAAAAGCATATCCTTGCCCATAAAGACATTGCAAGATACTGTGAAGATGTGGAAAAAGGTCTTGTGGTTGGCCTCAACCCTAAGCAGTAAGTGTGGCACAAATCTAATACCATGTAATACCATCCCTACTGTAAAAGTATGGTGGAGGTAGCATCATCCTATGGGGATGGTTTTCAGAAGAAGGGACTCGAAATCTGGTCAAAATTGATGGGAAGATGAATGCTGCTAAATACAGAGAGATCCTGGATTAAAACCCTACTAGCCTCTGCCAGAAAGCTTAAACTGGGGAGGAGGTTCATCTTTCAGCAGGACAACAACCCAAAACACACTACCAGAGCAACTGGCTTCAAATGAAGAAAACTGATGTCCTTGAGTGGCCCATTTAGAGTGATGCACCATCAATAACTCTCTCTGAGACGTGAAGGCGAGATATCGACTTTTATTGACTGGAAGAAAGAACAAGCAGTAGTTGACCACCATACTACATCCTGGAGACTGAGGGTCGGGCTCAGGCCTCAATCACCTTTATACCAGGGTCTGTGGGAGGAGCCACAGGAGCAGTCAGCAGGGGGCGTGTCCAGACAGGTATATGTAGTTCACCACATAAAAGTTCTGACTTTAACATCACCAGCAAGACCTCAAGATTGCTGTCCACCACTGCTCCCCAACCAACCTGGCACAGTTTGAGCAATTACACAAGGAGGAATGGGCAAACCTTGGTTCATTGCGTCATGCAAAGCTAATGGCAACTATCCAAAAAGACTAATGGCTGTAATAGCTGAGAGAGCTAATAGCTAAGTACTGAGCAAAGTGGGGGGGAGGGGAGTGTGAATACTTCTGAACTGCTGACATTTCACATTTTGAATTTTTAGTTTATCATGCTTTACAATTTTCCCTGATTTTGGGTTCTGCTGTGAAAAAAAGCATGTGATTCACAAATAAAAACTAATAGTTAAATTGATGAAAATACTTGGTTATAATACTAATTTATGTGAACAAAGCTGAATACTTTTTCAAGGCACTGCAATGAAGGAGCTGCCAGAGGAAGTGGTTGAGGCAGGTACAATAACAACTTTTAAAAGACAGCTGAATAGGTACATGGAGAGGAAGGATTTAGAGGATTATAGGTCAAACACAGGGAAATAGGACAAGCTTAGGTTGGTATCTTGGTTGGTTTGGACTATTGGGGATAAAGGGACTTTTTCCATTCCGTATTAATTAATGACTTAGGTGCCAATGATACCAAAACAAACACATCTGATCATTAATTTGGCAAACAATGTCAAGTAAAGATCCACACAACTACTTTGGGGCAAGTCTTTATTTATAGCAATGTAAATAAAAGGTAACCTTATGCAAATTAGAGATTTATTTGGAATGAGAGTAAATGAGAAAATGTGCAATGAAGATATTTTATCCTCAAAGACTAACTACCACCCCTTTAAACATTTCCACAATGGACCTTGTGACTTCATGATCTCTTTAAATAAAATTAAAGCACATAGCTTCAATCCCAAGCACTAAAAATAGGAATGTGCTGAAATGTAGCACGTTTTAAGTAACCAAGAGAGTTAAAACTTTTTCTCACAAAACCCATTGCACAGCCACGTGCAATCACAAAACTTTATTTGTCCATCATCCGCTACTTCTCCATGGTTCATTCAGTGGCCTCAGGCAAGAAGCTGGCAGACTCTCTGATATCCCTTCTCAGACATGGTCTTGATATTAGTGCCAGCTACTCTCCCAGGTGTTCATAAGAGAAAGAGCAAGCCAGTTATCTTTAGTGTCCTAGCCAATGTTCAAACATCACAAGAACAACATAATGATCATTTTCACATTGCTGTGTGCAAGAGCTTGTGCTGCTCAAATTGGCCATCATATTTAAAAAGGAAATAGGTATGTATTTGTGAGAAAAATAGTTAATGGTGAAAAACTGAAAATAGATAGCGAGATCATTCAGTTGATGCAGCAAACTGCCTACTTTTAACCTGTAATATACTTTACACAGATGAAAATTGGACACAATCTGATTAATTGACAGTGCATATTTTCAACACTGAAGAAAGGCTGGATGAAATTATACTTACATTTTTAAACCTACATCCATTTTTAGGATATGCAGTTCTTGAACAGAAAGAATTATGATAGTAGTTAAACTGACATGACTCAGTTTTATTAAATGTTATTAGGTTTTGTGACAATTCATTAGACTCACTTGAAAAGGGAAATGGTCAAGGATTGAACAGATCACAAAAGAGGTTAACAGGATGGGAACAGAGAGAGTATGCTTTAGACAAATGGAATGACTGGAGGCAGGTACATAGATAGGAAAGGCTTAGGGGGATATAGGCCAGACGCAGGCAAAAGGGATTAGCTTAGATAAGCATGCTGTTGACAAGGATGAGTTGGGCCAAAGGGCAATGCTACATTCATTGTAATACATTCCATGCTCTATAACGAAAATGTATGAAATTGGTCAACTCTGTCAATTATAGTTCTAACATTTTGATCTCAATTCTCTCCCCATTCCTGAAGATCTGAATTGATACTCCATCAATGTTTTCAGTAATTTCCCCCCCCCATATATTTTTCTCTTCCTTTTTCCCTTTATTTGTTTAGTGTTGAGGTTCAGAGATCAAGGAGGAGGAAGTGTTGACTCTCTTAATCAGTATTAAGGTGGATAAGTCTCCAGGGTCTGATGGGATTTACCCAAGGTTATTGAAGGAGGCAAGAGACAAGATTGCTGGGGCCTTGATAAGTATCTTCATGTCCTCTCTAGGCACAGGCAATGTCCCAGAAGACTGGCGAGCGGCTAGTATTGTTCCTCTATTCAAGAAGAGAACAAAGGACAACTATAGACTAGTGAGTTTCACATCAGTTCTAGGGAAATTGCCGGTGAAAATTCTTCAGGATAGGATATGTGAGCACTTGGAAACCCATGGCCTAATTAGGGAGAGCCAGCATGGCTTTGTGAGGGGCAGGTTGTGTCTTACCAAACTGATTGAGTTTTTTGACAAGGTGACAAGACAGACTGATGAAGGTAGAGCAGTGAATGTTTACATGGATTTTAGTAAGGTGTTTTACAAAGTCCCTCATGGGAGGCTAATCTAGAACATTAGGGGGCATGGAGTCTGCAGCAAATTGGTTACACCGCATCTGGAGTATTGCACACAGTTCTGGTTGCCACTATAGGAAAGATATATTGAGTCTCTGGAGAGGATGCAAAAGAGGTTTATCAGGATGCTGCCTGGTTTAGAGGGCATGTGCTATCATGAGAGGCTGGACAACCTTGGGTTGTTCTATCTTAGAGCGGCAGAGGCTGAGGGGAGACCTGATATAGGTTTATAAGATTATGAAAGGCATAGATAATGTAGTCAGGGAGTATTTTTTCCCCAGGCTAGAAATGCTTAATGTCAGAAGGCATGCATCGAAGCTGAGAGGCGGTAGGTTCAAAGGGGATGTGAGGGGTAAGTTTTTACTCAGAGAGCCTTGGATGCCTGAAATGCACTCCCTGGTATGGTAGTAGAGACAAATACACTGGAGGTTTTTAAGAGATGTTTAGATAGGCACATGAACATGAGGAAGATGGAGGGTATATGGACATTGCGGAAGTAAAAGGATTAGTTCTTGTGGGGGGGGGGTTAATTTACCTTTTAGCTTGTTCATTAAAACAATGAGGGCCGAGGAACCTACTTCTGTGCTGTACTGTTCTATGATCTATGTTCCGTCTAAGTCTGCATCCATCCTAGAGTAGAATACCTTCTTAGCTATTTTCATAGTAAGTGTTTCTGAGAGGACATTTTCCCTACAAGTGTTTTCAATTAGTTTGGTACCAGTTTGTTCTGGGTATATGTTAAAATATCTAGACAGGTGTGTTTAAAAGTGTAGGACTGGTCGCACTGAAATGTTAGCATTCAGTTCTGTGTTTATTTTGGCCACATGTAGAAGGCCAGCCTTGTTGGCAGCTTGGTGTGGAAACGCTGCCTCTGAAATATCCCTGAATGCTTTTCACCAAAGGCACGCCTGTGGCTGAGGCTGTCTTCTGTCCAGGCAGTCACTTTATAGACAAATAAAATTATTAATATTGAATTAAGTAATACAAAAAATTAACACATTCAATAATGATAATTAAAACACTCTGTCATCTAAATTTTTAATCTATAACCTCAATGATTTTGAAGGGAGCTTAAATCTACAATAGGCCTGAGAATCTAAGCAACAATTCCCCAGTGCATGCAAGGCAAGCCCAGCAAGACCGGACCCTTCTGTTCAACCCCACCATGTGCACCAAGTTTGCAGGATAGTCAGTTTGAATGGTTTATCACCAGATGTTTTGTTCAAAACTACTGGTCACAACCAACACAACTTGTTTCTAAGGTTAAGGGAAATTTACACTGTTTTTGAAATGCACCATTAGATTTCTTCTTCTTAGACTACCTGAGGGAATATATTCTATATCTCACAAGACAGCAAACAACCATGTTGAAAAAAAATGAAATGAATGTCATTACAATGTCAAATCGATCAGAATGGATTAAATGGCTGGTGAATAGTTTTCAGCCATGACATCATATTGATTTTTAGCCAAGCCTTCACAGCAAGCTGCTAATTACTAGACTCTCCAATTTAGAAACATAATATTACATCATCCAGTATCATTAAATTGTTTTATTTTTTCCAGTCTAATTTATGGAACTTGGAGCTGCACTAGATTTAATGGAGTGCCATCTCAGCTTGACAGGATTTAGTCAGATGGAGTCAAATTAAAAATAAAACTGAATTAGAGTCTCTAAAGCCTACGTACAAATATACTGTATGCAGTTCAAAGAGTTCAAGTGTTTTCTAATTTTAAAGTTGCTGCAGGTAGTTGCTGAGTTCCCATTGCTAACACACAATTCTATACTGATGTGTGGATTACAGAAATGACATTGTAGTCACTTTGGGACTTATAGTACAAGCAGTAATAACGAATCAAAAAAAATTCACTGGTCAATCAAAAGCTGTGCTATATAATAAGATCAAACTAACAGATTTTGGTAAGCATTCCAGTTACTGTATCTATACCTACACCATGAAATTAGTACACTGGAAAGCGTGGATGCACAATCTACATTCACGGTAGGGCCATTCTTGAGCCACATTGGACATGAGTGGATGTGGAGGAGCTTGTCAGAAAATTACGCTCACACAATAGATGTCTGGGTTAATTCCCTTTAAAGAATACCTAGGAGTTTGACCAGCCCTTGCAAATAACTATATTTATGTAGTTAATTTCTGATACAGCATGATAATACGCCCTTCCAACCCAAAGAGCCCATGCCACTCAATTATACCCAAATGACCAATTAACTATATGGAATATGGGAGGAAACTGGAGCACTTAGAGGAAACCCATGCAATCACAGAAAGAATGTATAAACTCCTTACAGATAGTGGTGGGAATTAAATCCAGTAAAGTGTTAATCCAACCACTATGCTACCAGGCCCCCTTCTGTATTATAAATGTATTCTGGAACCCAACAGAACTCACAAATGCTGGAAGTATCAGGGTTTCTTTGCATCTGAAATTATGCCACGTGCAGAAAAAAAATTCTTAGTACTACTTGTACTAAGCCAATAAGGGGAGGAATACACTCCATCCATGTTGCTGTCCTGATCCCTCCACCTTACTTAATTCCCAAGCACTGGTTCTACAATCACTTTCATCCCTCAGGCATGGTCTCCTGCAAACACCTACTCTTCACAGTTCAATGAGAACACCTACTGGAAAGACCGTGACGTCTGATGAACAAATAGAAGGCCCCGACATACTATTTCCAAAACTTGTATTGGGAAGAAAAAGGAACCATAATTTCTCAAATTCCTGAGGGGCCCTGTTCTCCCACTGCCAGCTGTTCCACATTAAAAATACAGAGAAACATTATAATTGAATCACTTCCAGGATCAGCATCACTATACCTCTTCACCTTTGAGTGCAGGATAATAATAATATTAGGATATGACAGCATAGCTATTGTAAGTAAAAGTGAGCAAAAAATGAGTAAAACTCAATTAATCCAACACACACGGGACTTTGATAACGCCGTACTAGCAGATTATCTAAAACTACTAGATGTTACTCATAAATACTCCAAGGCACTTTTAATTCACTTTTTTTTAAGGTTTTACGCAGTTGAAAAATACTTTTCCAGTAAAAATGGAAAGCTTCGATAATCTTAAGAAGAGAAAGTCAGGAGAACACTCATAAGACCATAAGATATAGGAGCAGAATTAGGCCATTTGGCCCATTGAGTCTACTCTGCCATTTCATCATGGCTGATCCAATTTTCCTCTCAGCCCTAATTTCCTGCCTTCTTCTTTATCCCTTCATGCCCTGATCAATCAAGGATCTATCAACCTCTGCCTTAAGTATACATTAAGACTTGGCTTCTACAGCTGCTTGTGGCAAAGAATTCCACAAATTCAGCACTCTCTGGCTAAAGAAATTCCTCCTTATCTCCATTCTAAAAGGAGACCCCTCTATTCTGAGACTGTGCCCTCTGGTACAGACTTCCGCCATGGGAAGCATCCTCTCCATATCCATTCTATTGAGGCCATTCAATAGGTTTCAATGAGGTCACCCCCTCATTCTTCTGAATTCCAGTGAATACAGGCCCAGAGTCATCAGATGCTCTTCATATGACAAGCCATTTAATCCTGAAATCATTTTTGTGAGCAAACACGAGGAAATCTGCAGATGCTGGAAATTCAAACAGCACACACAAAATGCTGGTGGAACACAGCAGGCCAGGCAGCATCTATAGGAAGAAGCACTGTCAACGTTTCGGGCCGAGACCCTTCGTCATTTTTGTGAACCTCCTTTGAACCCGCTCCAGTTTCAGCACATTTTTTTTTAAGGGGCCCAAAACTGCTCACAATACTCCAAGTGAGGCCTCACCAGTATCTTAAGAAGTCTCAACATTACATTCTTACTTTTATATTCTAGTCCTCCTAAAATGAATGCTAACATTGCATTTGCCTTCCTTACCACAGACTCAACTTGCAAATTACCATCTAGGAAATCCCACACAAGGACTTCCAAGTCCCTTTGCACCTCAGTTTTTTTATATTTTCTTTCCATTTAGAAAATAGTCAACCTTTTCATCTCTTCTACCAAAGTGCATGACCATACACTTCCTGATAATGTGTTCCAACTGCCATTTCTTTGCTCATTCTGCTAACCTGCCTAAATCCTTCTGTAGCCTCTCTACTTCCTCAAAACTACCTGCCCTCCCCAACTTTCCTTCATTTTGTCTACAAACTTTGCAACAGACCCATCAATTTCATCATCCAAATCCTTGACATATAATGTAAAAAGATTCAATGCCAACACAAACCCCTGTGGAACACTACTCACTGGCAGCCATCCAGAAAAAGCTCACTTTATTCCCACTCTTTGCCTCCTGCCAATCAACCACCGCTTTATCCATGCTATAATCTTTCCTGTAATACCATAGGTTCATAGCTTGTTAAGCAGCCTCATGTGTGGAACCTTGTCAAAGGCCTTCTGAAAATCAAAGTACACAACAACTGATTCTCCTTCTTCTACCCTGCTTGTTACTTCTTTAAAAAATTCCAATAGATTTGTCAGACAAGATTTTCCTTTGTGAAGCCATTGGCCTATTTTATCATGTGCCTCCAAGTACCCTGAGACCTCATCCTCGATAATCAACTCCAGCATCTTCCCAACCACTGAGGTCAGATTAACTGGCCTATAGTTTCCTTTCTTCTACCCCATTTCCTTCTTGAAGAGTGGAGTGACATTTGCAATTTTCCAATTTTCCAGAAACATTTCAGAATCTAGTGATCATTGATCATTGAGGAGTTGCAGTGGAAAGGGTGAGCAGCTTCAAACCCTTGGGTGTCAATATCTCAAAGGATCTATCCTGGGCCCAAAACATTGATGCAATCATGAAGAAGGCATACCAGCTGTGTTTATTTCACTAGAAGTTGGAGGAGCTTTGGTATATCACCAAAGACTCTTGCAAATTTTGAAAGATGTTCAGTGGAGAGCATTCCAACCTGGTATGGAGGCATCAATGCTCAGGATTGCAAGAGGCTGCACAAGTTTGAAGACTCAGCCAGTTCCATCACAGGTTCAACACTCCTCACTATCAATGATATCTGTAAAAGATGGTGCCTTAAGAAGCCAGCTTCCATCATTAAAGACCCTCACAATCCAAGACTTTCCCTTTTCATGTTACTACCATCGAGGAGGAGGTGTAGAAGCCTGAAATCCCAAACTCAATGTTTTAAAAAAACTTCTGCCCCTCTGCCATCAGATTTCTGAACAATCTGTGAACCACGTTTATTGATACAGTAAACTAGTTTAAGATTTTAAGAGGTGAAAGTATCAGTCAATTAATCAAATGAGAGAGAATATCTGACTTGTTTTTTTTTGTTTTTTTTTTAAATTTTTATTAGTTTTTCAAAACATTTTGCAAAATTAAAAACCCCAAATCCCAATGAGGAGCATTAATACAGAGCAAGGTTAAGCATACAATAACAATATGCTACACAGGAAGAGAATTTAACAAAAAAGCACCTAAATTAAAGACAAGTGAGCTTAGTGTCCTCCCCAAACCCCACAACACAAGAAAAAAAAGCAATTCCAGACCAACCACCACACAATATAGAGAGTATAAGTCCGGACAGTCAAACTCCCAGACTGTAAATACACTTAGCAACAGAGGATAATAATGCCTACTGCCAGAAAAAAAAAGGGAGCTGAAAGCAAGGGACTGAAAAGAAAAAAAACCCTAGTCAAGAGGAAGGTTATGAAAGTACTCGATAAAAGGCCCCCAGATCTTATGGAACTTTAAGTCCAAATTGAGAACTGAATAATGAATTTTTTCGAGGTCCAAGCAGGCCATAATGTCGTTAAGCCATTGCGCATGAGTGGGCGGGGCAACATCTCTCCATCTAAGGAGGATCAAGCGTCTCGCCAGGAGAGAGGCAAAGGATAGTATTCGGCATTTGGTCGGACCCAGACATAAATCTGTCTCGCCCCAAAAACCGAACAGAGCAATTCAGGGGTTAGGTTCTAGGTGCTGATTCAGAATACCCGATAGTGTAGTGAAGACATCTTTCCAGAATTTCTCCAAGCTAGGACAGAGCCAGTACATATGGATGAGAGAGGCCACGTCCCTCTTGCATTTATCACAGAGCGGACTAATGCCAGGGTAGAATCGAGATAGTTTAGATTTAGACATATGGGCTCTATGAACAATCTTAAACTGTAAGAGACAATGGCGAGCACAAAGAGAGGTTGAGTTAACCGATTTGAGAACTGAATCCCAGCTCTCCTCGGATAAGGAGATATTTAAATCCTGTTCCCAGGCCATTTTAATTTTATCCACAGGGGCCCGTCGTAAGGCTGCTAGTTTATCTTGGATAATTGAAATTAAACCTTTACCTAGTGGATTAATGGAGAGAAATAGGTCCATAGCATTTTTCGCAGGCATTTCAGGAAAGTTAGGAATTAAAGGAGCAGTAAAGTGTCGGATTTGGAAATATCTGAAAAAGTGAGCGTTAGGCAGGTTGAACTTAACAGAGAGCTGTTGAAAAGAAGCGAAGCAGTTATCAATGAAGAGATCTTCAAAATGTCTAATGCCCTTCCTGTACCAAACATGGAATGCTGAATCGAACGTGGTAGGTAAAAAAAGGTGATTATGTGCGACAGGGCGAGAAATGGAAAACCCCTGGAAACAAGAGCATTTCCTGAACTGAGCCCATATACGCAAAGTGTGTCTAACCAGAGGATTAGCTATTGATCTGGGCAGACTGCTAGGGAGTGCAGAGCCAAGAAGTGCAGATATAGATAATTCTTTAGTGGAGCTCAACTCCATTGCCACCCAGTTAGGGCACTCAGGTTGACCGTGGAAGAAAGACCAGAAGGCAGCACAACGTATATTAGCTGCCCAGTAATATAAGCGAAAGTTAGGTAAAGCCATGCCACCCTCTTTTTTAGATTTTTGGAGGTGGATTTTATTAATTCTAGAGCGCTTATTCTGCCACAGATATGACAAAATAATAGAGTCTAAGGAATCAAAAAAAGATTTAGGAATAAAAATTGGGATAGATTGAAATAAGTATAAGAATTTGGGGAGAACATACATTTTGACAACATTGATACGACCTACCAAGGACATAGATAGAGGTGACCATTGTGCCAGACTCTGTTTTGTAGCATATGAAAGGTTGACAAAGTTTTCACGAAAGAGATCTTTAAACTTCCTTGTGACTGTAATTCCAAGATAAGTAAATTGATTATGGACTACTTTAAAAGGGAGATCTCGAAATATTAGTTCTTGTGCTTCTTTATTAATTGGGAAAAGTTCACTCTTATATAAGTTGAGTTTATAGCCAGAGATCTGGTTAAACTGGTCAAGAAGTGAAAACATTAGAGGTAAGGATGTAGATGGATTTGAGAGAAAGAGTAATAAGTCATCAGCATAGAGAGAAACTTTATGCTCAACACCCCCTCTCCAAATCCCGGTCAGTTCAGGACATTTTCGAAATGCTATCGCCAGAGGTTCTATAGCCAAATCAAAGAGAAAGGGACTTAGGGGGCATCCCTGACGGGTGCCACGTTTGAGATTGAATACTTGGGATTTCTGAAAGTTAGTTAGAACAGAAGCAGTAGGACACAGGTACAGCAATTGGATCCAAGAGATGAAACTTTGGCCGAGGTCAAATTTTTCTAAGACTGCAAAAAGGTAGTTCCACTCTATACGATCAAATGCTTTCTCCGCATCAAGGGAGATAACACATTCTGGAGTCCCAGTTGGAACTGAGTATAAAATATTAAATAGACGCCGAATGTTAAAAAAAGGGAGACGGTTTTTAATAAAGCCTGTTTGGTCATCAGATATAATGGAGGGAATAACGGTTTCTAATCTACGAGCCAACACTTTAGCTAAGATCTTTACATCAACATTGAGCAGAGAGATCGGCCTGTACGAGGAACACTCTGTTGGGTCTTTGCCCTTTTTTAAAAGAAGAATAATAGATGCCTCATTGAAAGAGGGTGGCAATTTGCCGTAGTTAAACGAATCAGATAATACTGAAAGTAACTGAGGAGAAAGAAGTGAGGAGAATGATTTATAAAATTCCACAGGGAACCCATCAGGTCCAGGAGATTTCCCTGAGGACAGTGCAGAAATTGCAAAAGATATTTCTTCTAGTGATATAGGCGCATTAAGTTTGGCTTTGAATTCAGATGAAAGTGAGGGGATATTCAGATTCTGTAAAAATTGATCCACAGAGATATTGTCATTCAGGGATTCAGAGGAATAAAGCCGAGAATAAAAATTTTTAAATGCGTCATTAATTTCTAAATGATCCGATGTAAAGTCTCCGTTCTCCTTCCGGATCTTTGTAATATGTTGTTTGGCTTTAGAACGCCTCAGCTGATTGGCTAGGAATTTACCAGACTTATCCCCATGAATGTAAAAGCGGCTCTTGCTTTCAAGAAGTTGGCGTTCGACAGGTTGAGTGGACAGAAGGTTAAATTTAGTTTGGAGTTCAACGCGCTTCTTGTATAATTCAGGGTTCTTAGTTTGGGCATATAATTGATCCACATCTTTAATCTGGTTAATGAGGTCTGCTCGATCTGCACGGGATCTTCTATTGAGATTTGCTGTGTAAGAGATTATTTGACCCCTCAAATATGCTTTCATGGCATCCCAGACAATCTGGGATGGCACTTCAGGTGATGTATTAGTGTTAAAATAGAAGGTTATCTGGTCTTTAATAAATTTTACGAAATCATCATCCGATAATAAAGTTGAATCGAACCGCCAGTGTTTGTTCCTCTGAGGGAGACCGGGAAAGTTCAGAGAGAGGGTAATTGGGGCATGGTCAGAAATCAGTATACTCTGATAGTCACAAGTGTGGGCAAATGGGATAAGTTGGTTATCGAGTAGGAAATAGTCAATTCTAGTGAAGGTATGGTGAACATGTGAGAAAAAGGAATAATCTCTCTCCGTAGGATGGAGGAAACGCCAAATATCTGAGATACCAAAATTAGAGAGAAACGACTGAATAGCTAAGGCAGATTTGGTAGGTGATCTGGTAACAGAGGACGATCGGTCCAGTTTAGGATCCAACCAACAGTTAAAGTCACCACCCGATATAAGAGAGTATGAGTTTAAGTCTGGTAGTGAGGAAAAAAACCGTTCAAAAAAGTTAACATCATCAAAGTTGGGGGCATACAGGTTTGCTAGTGCAACTTTAGTGTTATATAGTTTACCAGAAACAATAATAAAACGGCCATTTGTGTCCGATATTTTATTATGGAGTTCAAAAGGAATATTTGAGTTAATAAGAATGGAGACTCCCCTAGCTTTAGTGGCAAAGGATGAATGAAAATGCTGACCCGCCCACTTGGACAGAAGCCGGGAGTTATCGAAACAACGAATATGAGTTTCTTGGAGGAAAGCAATGTCAGCTTTGAGTTGTTTAATATGTGAGAATACCTTCCTCCTTTTAACAGGGTGGTTCAGTCCCTTTACATTCCAGCTCACAAATTTAAGTGCACTAGCTATTATCAATTACTAATGCATAAAAGGCAGCAGGCATATAAAAAATCAAGTGGTACAATAGCAGTCTGGGAGCAGAGATGTAAACATAGATTCGTAAGGTCAAAATATAAACATGTCCTAAACAATAAAGAAATGTTGGAACTGGAAAACCCACCCCATCCACACAACCCAAAACTAGACGGCTACCAAAACAAGTAGCTAGCTCTACCAGAAAAATTAACCCAAATACAACTTCCAGATCTGTGTCATTGACAGCAGTTCCGTATAAATGCTATAACAAACAGTAACTAGTTTATGCACTAGAAAACATAACTACAGATTAGAACACCTTCTGCCGAGATATACAACTTAATACAGAGCGAATCGGAAGAAAACCAAAACTAACCTACCCGCGAAATATTATAGAAGAATAAAGTAAGAGAAAGGGAAAAAAAAGGTAAGAAGGAAAAAGAAAAAAAAAGAGGAAGGGGAAAATTATAAATTCAAGACGAGTATTTATCAACCGTTTACCGAGAGGGGAGAAAAAAACATTCAGAGAATGGAAAAAAAAAGAGGATGAAGAAAAGAAAAAGATAAAATAAATAAGTATTTAAAACAGAGGAAAAATAAATCAGCAGTTGAACTGTGAACCGACAAACAGGGAGGCCTTCACTAAAGACTTCAAACCTCCAAAACAAGTTAGATTTAGTTGTAGAGCTCTGTAGGTAAAGTTATACAGAGGTAAAAATAGATTACACACACACCAAATCCCAGGAGAGATTGTCAACAGCCTTTAGAGTTTCAGTGAATAATGTCTGAGTGATTCAAGTGAATTCCGAGTCCAGAGAAAGTAATTTTACTACGAGGAGTACTTATCCACCATTTTAGGAGGTCCGATCAGATTCCGAAGATGACTGGATAGCCGGAAGACTTGCCACAAACGCTTCAGCTTCCCTCGCTGATTTGAACCACTTGAATTCCCCGGTATTAAACTTGATTCTTAGGTCAGCAAGATTACGAAAGGAAGGTTTGAAACCACGATCAAAAAGCACTTTCATTACGCCTTTATACTCAGCGTGCATCTTTAAGGTCTGGGGTGCAAAATCTTCCACAAAGCGAATGGTTGTATCCTGGAAAGAAAAAGAGCCTCTGCGACGTGCCTCCACAATCAGACTGTGTTTTACCTGGTATTGATGGAAACACAAGATTACTGGTCGTGGACGGGATCCCAGAATTCCGGCGGGGACGTTAACTCTGTGTGCCCGTTCCAGCTCGGGCGGGTTTGGAAGCAGATCCTTCCCGAATATCTCACAGAGAAACTCGGCGAAAAACTTCACAGTTGACCCCTTCTCAGTTGCCTCTGGTAATCCCAGAATTCTGATGTTGCAGCATCTGCTGCGATTTTCGAGATCCACCATTTTGGAAAGAAGTTTATTAGATTTTTCCTCTAAGCTGGAACAGAGAGTCTCCAAGTATCGAACCCGACTTTCTAAAGCTTCAGAAGTCGAATCGATGCAAGATAAGTGTTCAGCATGTTTGTCCACTTTATCGTTGATCTGATCCAGTTTCTCTTCTAACTGTTTGAAAGCAGTTTTAATTTGCTTTAAGATTTCGTCTCCGAGATTTTCAAGCGCCTCCATCGTCACGTCCGACGAGGTCGTAGTTTCTTTTCTCCCGGATTTAGAACTCTTGCTAGACATTGTAAGTTAGATATATTCACAGGCAAGTAAGAGATACCGAAATAATTCCTAACTAAGCTTTATAAAATGGAGACATTTAGTGCAAAGGTAGCGACAGTAACGGAACAAAAGTTCGGAGCAGCTAAGTGATCGCCATCTTACCGGAAGTCCTGACTTGTTTTGTTTGAACAATAGTATTCTTAAATACATTTGCAGCAACAGAAAATAGCTGCAAACACTCATGCAATGCATACTTCAACATGACTGTTAGTTCTTTCCAGAACTTCCAAAGTGATTAAAAATTGCAATCAGACTGGATAGACAACACCTCCTTTATGCCTATACTCAATGCTAGTGCCCTGTAAAACTGCATCCTCAGCACCTTACTTTACTCCCTATACATTCCTAACTATGTGGCTAGATTCTGCTCTAAATCGACTTACAGTTTTGCAGATGACACTTTTGTAATGGACCAGATCTAAAACAACAAGATGGTGTACAGAAAGTAGATAGAATGCCCAGTAGCTGAGAGCATAACCATTCGCTCAAGAGTGGCAAAACAAAAGGGCTGGTCATTGACTTCCAGGAGTGGGATGGAATACATGACTATGTAGACCAATTGTGCAAAGGTGGAGATGATTGAGAACTTCAAGTTCCTAGCTGTAAATATCACTAACAATTTGTTCTCCTCAAACCACATGGATGCAATGGCCAAGAAAGCACACCCAAACCTTTACTTCATCAGAAGTAAACAGTCTTCAACAGTCTTGGACTGTTTTAATAACTTTGTGGTTTGATGTTTTATATTCTGTCTTTTATGCTCATTTTTTTTGCTGTTTTTAGCAATTTGTTCTTTTTTTGTGTATTGGGGTTTGATTTTTTTTTAAACGGGTTCTATGGTTTTTCTTTGTTTTGTGGCTGTTTGTGGGAAGACTAATCTCAGGATCATATAATGTACACATTCTTCAATAATAAATGTACTTTGAATTTTGAAGGCTAAGCTGATTAAGCATGTCCCCAATGACCCTCAATGATGTTCACAAATACTTCACAAAGTGGTATGGCAACTGCTCTGCCAGAGATTATAAAAGGTTGCAGAACGTTGTGTATACAGATAGTCCATCACAAAAATCAGCCTCCCCTCCAATTTCACTATCGACACTTTGTACTGTCTCAGGAAAGCAGCTAATATACTCAAGGACTCCTCCCACCCCAATCATTCTCTCTTCTCCCCCTTCTATTGGGATAGAGATACAAAAGCATGAGAACACATACCACCATGCTCAAGGACAACTTCTACCCCACTGTTATAAGACTCAAGAGTGGATCTCTGATATAATAAAGGAGAACTGTTGATCTCTAAATCTAGCTTGTCATGGCCTTTGCACTTTATTTATCTGCCTCCACAGCATTTTCTCTGTAACATTGTATTTTGCATCTTCATTTTAAATGACCTCAATGTACATGTTATGAATGGACTGATGGCATGCAAACAAAACCCTTTCACTGTATCTCAGCACATATGACAATTATAAACTAACTACCACTGGTACGCTGCTCTCTTCAGTGAAATTTCTCTTTGCCCCAGTCGTAAACTGTTCACTCTTCCTCGAAGGCAGAGATTGATCGCTTTGAATAAGTCAGGGCATGAAAGGTTCTGGGGAGAAGGTAGGAGACTGGATCTGAGAGGGGAATGGATCAGCTATGATGAAATGGCGGGCTAGACTCAACAGGTCAAATGGCCTAATTCTGTTCCTATATCATACGGGGCTATTTTCAATCCACATCAGTAAATTACCCCCCATCACCCCCTCCATCTAACCTTGTTAATCAACCTTTTGTAAGGAACCTTATCAAAACTTCTTGGAATTCCAAATAAACCACAACCACTGTTCCCTATTATCAAATCAACCAGGCACATTATCAAGAAACTCCAATAGATTAGTCAAAAAATGAGTAAAGGTCAAAAATCTATGTCAGTTGTGCTCAGCCCACTATTCTTTTCAAAGTGTTCTACTAGTACATCCTGCATAATCAATTCCAGCATTTCCCTGCCAAGGGGTTTGTTCAACACGTGGTTGTTCCCTGTTCTCCATCTCTCTCTTTCTTAAATAGTCAGGTAACATTCACCACCTTCCAATCATAGGAATAATTCAAGAATCTACAGAATCTTTGAAGATGATAACCCAATCATTACTGTCTCTGAAGTTATTTATTTCAAGTCTCAGAGACATAGATTATTGACTCCTTGAGATTTATCAGATTTCATATAAACTAGTAAGTGATGCAAGATATTACTGCCACCCTATGGACCAAATGTAAAACTACAGTCACAATTGGATCTAGGTCTTCCTCATATTACCTCACCTTGTGATAATTCTAAGGCTGAATAATGTCAGCATCTGCGTAATACAACAGATCATGAGCTTACATTCCAAAAGAAAGTATGTAGTTAGACTTCACCATCAGTAGACTATGTGGTTAATAGCAAAAATAACACACAATTGACAACTGCATCCTCCATCATACGAGGATCCAACATTTAAATAGTGAAGACAAGGCTGAAACACCTGCAACTCTGTTCACACACAAGTTCAATAGATCAGATTCCTTGCCTTTCTGCCAAGATCACAACTATTATATAAACCAGTACGTGGGAATATTTCTTTAATACACTTTTTTGTTTGAATAATATATAGCATTTCACCTTATTTTAAGTGATATCTAAAATAACATTATCATTGATTTACTAAGAAATAGAAGCCATTCCTATTTACTTTTTCAGTCTTTCAAGGCATCTGTTAAGCCTCTTTCCTCTGAAGAGTAAATGTAGCAAAAGCTTTTTAAAAATATCTGATCAATACAATTTTAATATTTTTCCACCACTCTGTAATACTTATATTTGTGAATTGCATTCATCACATGGTCAAGTGCTCCCACACTCTTGTGCATTCTTTATTTGGTATCAGAAAACACTAACATTTATTTATCTACAGTGGTCAATGAGACAGTCAACTATGGATCTCAGGCGCACCGCAGTTTGTTAATCTAGAATACTCCTACACTGTGCTCTCTAAATTAAAGTCTGTCCTGAGCCTAATAGGCTCATCAGGCCAGTACTTATGCCGGTGTCCATGGCTTGAAGTGACTGAGAGTACTCCCCCCCCCCCCCACCCCCGATAGGACGCCAACCTATCACGAAGTTAAGCCCCAGCATTTTGCCGGTACCTATTTTCAGCTGGGCAATGTGTGGTTAAGTGCCTTGCTCAAGGACACAACACACTGCCTTGGCTGGGGCTTGAACTCAAAACCTTCAGATCGCTAGTCCAACGCCTTAACCACTTGGCCACATGCCACACTGTGCACTGTACTTTCAGTAATTTCTTTTCATGACACTAACTTTATTATCAGTATAACATTACTTTTTCCAAGTAAAAGCCTTTCATTAAATTCACAAATATCATAATTAAAGTATGTTTCTTCTGTTCAGGCATTCTGTAATATTTTAAGTTGAAGAGAAAATGCTTGAATCTACTATGAATTAAATGCTGACAGGTCACTTTGAAAGTAAAACTGTAATATCAATGTCAGCATGGATTAATGAAAGGGAAATCATGTCTAATAAACCTGTTAAAGTTTTTTTTGGAGGCCATAACATGTAGGATATATAAGAGAAGACAGTTAATATCGTGTATTTGGATTTTCATAAGGCATTCAAAAAGCTGCTGTACAGGAGGTTATTAAAACACATGATACAGGGGACAATATATTGAAATGGAATGAAGATTAGTTAATGAACAGAAAATAAAGATGAGGAATACGGGTCATTTTGAAGTTGGAAGGCTTATGGGGTGAGGCTGCAGCCCCAGCTGTGACATGAATGAGAGGCAAGAATAATAGATCTATGTTTGCTGATGAGGGTGACAATGACAACTATGATGAGGATGTAAAGTGAGTGATGTAAACCGGTTAAGTGAATGAGCAAGAATAACGTGGCAGGCAGAACCTAATATGGAAAGAAGTGAAGTTATCCACTTCCAGAGGAAAAACGAAGTAAGAGTGGTGACAGATTGACAGATGACAGAGGAACACGAGTATCCTCACATATACAAGTACAGCAGGCAATTATTAAGGCAAACAGTATGTTAGCCTTTATTGCCTGGAGGTGAGACTTCATTTGTAGATGCCACTTGAACTGCTGAGGTTTTTCCAGCAGATTGTTTGTTGCTCCAGATTCCAGAGTCTGCAGCCTCTTGAACTGCTGAGGTTTTTCCAGCAGATTGTTTGTTGCTCCAGATTCCAGAGTCTGCAGCCTCTTGTGTTTGCAGCTGGAATACTGTGAATCTTGCCCAGCTTCATGCCATTTCATGCTGCATGAGGCTGTGACTCCAGACAATGTAATTGCACTGGAGTTGATAACAGGAGCTTTTCTGCCACCTGCTGGATTTTCACTCTATTACATAATACTGGAAATAAATACCACTTTGGTAAATTATAATAATGCATCTCAGTGCTTCTTGCAAGTCCTTATTAAAAAGGAATCATATAGCTATTTTTTCAAATATGATAAAACTAAAAGGTCAACAAAATGAAACCTCTTTGCAGGGACAGTTCCTAATTTGCAAAATATTTTCAGTGTTTTCACTGGGTATGATTCCAGCATCCTCAAGCTTTTTTTATCTAATATATATCATTTTGTTTCTATTTCTCTATTCAATAAGAAAAAAGTAATCTGTCACAGATAATGTACTAACTATTCATCTATGTTTAGCTTTAATATAAAAAGCCTTTAAATGTGTACATTTAATCTATGATAAACTGCACAACAAAATCAGGTTTATCTCTGTAGGTAATTCAGAAAGCAACTCTGAACATGAGAAAGGATCTAGTGATTTCCCAGCATATATGACAAATAAAAATTTCTTGGGCTTCCGGCCGGGTACAAGAATTGATTATAAACAATGTTTCAATGGAAACTCTGCCATGTTTTTCAGAGATGATGCCTGGGAATGTCTAGTCCAGTGGTATTTACATCCCTGTAGTCCATCCCTCCTGATTGGTTAATTGTCATCCAATCAGGTTTCCACTCTCCCGCCTTGTTTATAATTGAATTCCAGTTCTTACTCAGAGTGAGACCTTCATCTTTGTTAAAATTCTTTTCCTCTAGCTTTATTTCAATGGCTTCCTTTACCAGTAGTCCCACAAGCATTTTACACAGCACATAGTTTTATGCTGTCAAAGTCAATCCTATGGCCATTGCGAGTGCACTGTTCCGCTACTGCCAATTTCTCCGGACACCCAAAAAGATACATCTCCTCTGCTCCTTGATGCAGGTTTCCACCATGCCAATATATGCTGTTCTGCGTTCACAGGGAATCCTGTAAACACCAGCTGACCCGAGTCCCAGGACATACTTGACCCACATAAGCTGTGACTTGAGCTTCCTTACAGGTTTGCGGATGGTATTAATCCGATGTTTCTTCAGGATCCTGGCAATCCTTCCAAAAACCATGGAAACATTGGGAAGACAGGCAGTAGTGATGGGTTCCTCCTCGTTGTTAGGTTTCCTGGTTTTTCTGTCAGCCCTTAAAAGGATTGATTTTCTTCACCCTGTAGCCATTCTGTAGGAACATCGTGCATAATCATTTTATTTCCTCAGGAAGACTCTCTGGGTCCTAAATAGTTTTTGCACAGTTAACCGAAGTAGAAAGAACCGTTCTAAGCTGGGAGGCGTGATGGTGGCTATTATTGTTGAGGTATAAGTCTGTGAGAGTGGGTTTCCAAAAGACGTCATGTCCGAGGCTACCGTCCGGTTTCCATTGTATTAGAATGTCCAAGAAAGGGAGGCAACCATTCTCCTCCATCTCCGTCGTAAGTTGGATGTTTGGATGTATACTGTTCAGATGGTGGTGGAACTGTTGGAGTGCCTGGAGTCCATGAGGTCACACTAAAAAGGTGTTATCAATGTATCTGACGAAGCATTTGGGGCATAAGGGCAATTAACTCAGAGCCCTCTCCTCAAAGTCCTCCATGTAGAAATTAGCAATAACCAGCGACAAGGGTGATCCCATGGCCACTCTGTCCTTTGCTCATGGTAGGTCCCCTTATAGAGGGAGTACGTCGAAGTAATGTGTGTTCAAAAAGGTCAATGGTACCCTTATCAAACCTTGACCACAGGAGGATGAAGCTGTCCTTAATGGGAACTCTCGATGACAGGACACCACATCGAAACGAACCATTCTGTCCTCTGGGTTCAGCTGGATGTTGGTTATCATTTTAATGAAGCTGGTCAAATTCGTGATGTGATGCTCACAGCCCCAACAAAGGGAGACAGCAAGATCGTGAAATGCTTAGCGAGGTAGTAAGTTGGAGAGTTACGATAGCCCTCAGGGGGAACTCTTCCTCGTGTACCTTAGGGAGCCCGTAAAGTCCTGGTGGTGCCAGCGCATGAGTCTAGAAGTGTCTTGCATATGTCTGCTTGCAGTCCAGATTGCTTCAGTAAAGTGGAGGCCATCCTGACAATTGAATCCACTGTAGAACTCTGTAGAGAGATCACCCAGAATCTGTTAGACATTCCTGTGATATTCCTCAGAGGACATCAGGACCGTTGTATCTCCATTGTCCAATGGTACAATCACGATGGCTGGGTTTTGCCGTAGTGCCTGGATGCTTTGCTCAGTTTGATTGATGACAATGTTTTCTGGGTCCAATGGGGTTATGGCTGCAATTTGTCCAGATAGTCTGTTGTACTTCCTGACCAACCTCACAGTGTTCCTTTGTGAACTGGTTCACCTTGGGCAGTGGTGGACCTTTCGATATACTCCCATTCACCAGGAGACACGAGGGCTGACAATTCCAGGTGAAGACTCAGTAGTCAGTTCACGTTGAGGCCCAATGGAATGGATACGTTCCCTAATCAGCACTAGGGTAGCTCGTTGTAGAATGCGTTTAACCTCCAGAGAAACCACCACGGAAGGCAACCTCACAAACTTAGAGATGATCTCCTTGTTCCAGCATCTCAGAAGGGAGGTTAAAGAGTAAATAAGCCTCACTTTCTCTTTATGCAATGATTCAAAGCCAGGATCCTGAAAAAGTACTGGATTAATGCCATCCACAAACCCATAAGGAAGTCAAGTCACAGCTTATGTGGGTCAAAGATGACCTGGGACTCAGGTGGCTGGTGCTTACCGGGGCAGGTGGGACACACAGTGGAAACCGCACCAAGGAGCACAGGAGGTGTATCTGTTTGGGTTCTCCAGAGACATCAACGGTAGCAGCACATTGCATTCGCAATGGCCGTAGCATTGACTTCGACAGCACAAAT
Source organism: Hemitrygon akajei (assembly GCF_048418815.1). Classification (NCBI taxonomy): domain Eukaryota; kingdom Metazoa; phylum Chordata; class Chondrichthyes; order Myliobatiformes; family Dasyatidae; genus Hemitrygon; species Hemitrygon akajei. The sequence goes on from NC_133131.1 coordinate 93,861,660, forward strand.
CTACTGTGCCATGCTTTGGTGAAGGAAGGCATTGAAATAAACCTAGAGGAAAAGAATTTTAACAAAGACGAAGGTCCCGCTCTAAGATCTGGAATTCGATTGTAAACAAGGTGAGAGAGCAGAAACCGGATTGGATGAGGACTAGCCAATCAGGAGTGATGGACTACGGGAGTATAAATACCACCGGACTCGACATGCCCACGCATCATCCCTGAAGAAGATGGCAGAGTTGGGTAGCAGTTATAATTGATGTTGGTGCCCGGCTGGAAGTCCGAGCTAAGTTTATAACTTTGAACATGTTTTAGAAGTGTTCTGAGAATTAGAGAGAATAGTGGATAATGATGTCGATTGCTGTAGAAATACTTTAATTCTGGAACAACGTTGAAGAAGCAGGCAAGCTAACACTTGTTTACAAATTGACCGTCAGTGCTGGGGTCCCATTTATTTCACTCTTTGTTTTCCCCGCAAACATTTACTAGTTAGCGACATTGATTGAGCTGTTGCCGCTGACGGTTTTGTTGTTGCCGGTACCGGTGCGGGCGGTGGAGCCAGAGCTTACCGGCCGTTCCTACCTGCCATTCCTCCAGGAATCTCGCCGCTTCCGACGCACCGGCCACTTTGTTCTTCCTGAACTCGTCCTTGACATATTGGTCGCCCAGGAGACGCAGGTCGCTAGGTAACCGGCCATGGAGGCGCAGCAGCCGCTTGTAGAGCGCGCACACTCGAGCGGTGTGGGCCCCGGCCATGTGTCGCCTAGGCAACGATCGTTGGGGTTCACGGTCTCTCGCCGCCTGGGTTGTATCGTCTTCCTGTTGCGGTACTGCGCTAATATACCTCTTACTGCATTGCCGTGTGTTCCTGGGGGTGGGACTGAATAGTTACACAACTGTCATTCAGCACTTTCGTCAAAACGGGGGGCGGGGGGGGGGGTATCGACACGTGATGCTCGGTGAAGATATTTTCCTGGCCAACTCGCCCTCTGTAACATTGTTCCGGAAGCCGTGTTGCTGTTGGGACAGTTATTGGTGTTGTACGAAGGTCAGAGACTCAAAGCGAATGCCGGCGGTTACTATGGAATCAACTCAAGCCGCTGGCATCCCTGCTCGTTACGAGAAACTGCGGCGGGCGCATGCGCGCTGCGCTCGTCATGCTGGCGCTTCGGGTTTTAAAGGATTAATATTGTGCGGTGGGATGCTACTAGTATTCGCATCTCCTCTAATTTCGGCAGTTGACCCGCGCTGTTACAAATACTTTACTTAAATGATTTGGTTTGGGAAGGAGAAAGCATGATTTAGATGTGCTGTAGAGATACTTAGCAACTGAAAAAGAACATTTTTAAAAAGTTTAAAATTTCACTTGTTATTGGTAACTTCGTTTAAAAACAGGACAAGGGTGTGATATGTTTATAGCTTGGGGAGAATAAGGAAGCCCCATTTCGAACTCTACAGCTCAGGAAAGGCCCTTCGATTCACTATCCCTGTGTATATCATAGTTAGCCCATCACTCCTGGGGCGTAGGTCGTAGACAGTTCTGTTGGTTTGTGCGAAGTTCTGGGTTTTTACGGGATGGGGTTGCAGTCCCATGCCCAGCCCTCCTTTTCACAGCCAGGGTTGTAAAAGAGCATTGTCGGGATGCATAACTGCTTCGTACAGCAGCTGTTCTGCCTGTGACCATTAGAATTGTTGACACAGCTCAGCATATTATAGGATCCAGCCTCCCTTCGATTGACTCTGTCTATACTTCTCAATCTCTCTGTATAGCAGCCAGCATAGTCAAAGACTCCACCCACTCTGGGCATTCTCTTTTCTTCCCTGCCTCATCAGGCAGAACATACAAAAGCCTGAAGACATCTATAAGCAGCTCGAGGACATCTATCCCACAGTTATCATGGACTTGAATGGACCTCTTGTATGATAAAATGGACTCTTCACCTCACGATGTACTTTATGATCTTGCACTTCATTATTTACCCACACTGCACTCTTGGTAGTTTTTATGCTTCGTTCTGTATTGTTGTTGCTTTACCTTATTCTAGCTCAATGCACTGTGTAATGAATTGATCTGTATGAATATTATGCATGACAAGCTTTTCACTGTATCTTGGTACATGTGACAATAATAAACTAATAAGCCAACACTTGTCCAAAAGCTGTGTAAATGTTGCTGTGTACTAAGATAATCTTCTTGGGTAATCCCTCTGAATTAACAGCAATTTGCTTCCTCTCTAGTTCTGAGGTGAGAACCTCACACTCTTCCCAGATATCACAGATTGTATTTGACAGGACATTGAGTGGTTAGTTTGTGAGGTGCAATGCCCTTGCAACATTTAATTTGGATTATTTTTTGTTCCGCTGACACATGGACTCAAGGTACTCAATACCATTGGAAATACGCTTCCAGGAGTTCCCAAGAGTTTGTGGGGCAGTGGGAATGTTGCATTCTTCAGGGATCCTGAAAGATTAAGCATATGTAGCTTACAACTAAACTTGTAAACACAACACACTTCTCACATTAATTAGATAAATTGCCAAAAACTCATGTTCTGCCACAAGTAATCTCTTCCCATGACAGAGCTTACAACAGAGTATCTGCTTCGGGAATCCCTTGCTGGGTGTGAAAATAGAACAGGCTTCCTATGCAAACTGACTCAATGTTACTAAAGCCTCAGTGCTTGGTATGTTGGCATGGGAGAGGCCACTGATGTTGGTTCCCTTGTCTGTGAATTTGGAGGAGCTGGTGGGGAGAACTTTGGTGGTAACTTTCCAGTACCTTGCAGTGTCTGCTGTAGGTAGTCCATGTCGCAGAAATATACTGTATAATCACTGTTGCCCTCCTATTTATAACTGAAATATCTACATGGAATCAAAAGATAACAGGGCTCTCACTGCGCCAAAAGCATGCAGTTACCCACCATTACACATGTTGTAGGCTAACAAGTGTCATTATGAAAACAAAGCAAGCACTGGGTTTCAGTTCCAGTAAGTGAAAAGTGTGCAAGTTAATTTAAATGTTTTCAAACCTTGATTTGAGCACACTTGGTGTTCTGTCCACCCACTTGATTTCTGTATTAACAAAACACAGTAGCACAGGAACAGGCTAATGATGAGTCCTGATGAAGGGTCTCAGCCTGAAACGTTGACTGCTCGTTTCCACGGATGCTGCCCGGCCTGCTGAGTTCCTCCAGCTTGTTTGTACGTGTTGATTTGACCACAGCATCTGTAGTGTATTTTGTGTAGGCTAATGATGTCTGTGCTGTACATAATGCCACTTTATTCTCATGCCATCTGCCTATAGATGCTCCATATCCCTCAATTTCTGGTTTTCACATGTGAGCATAGAACAATACAGCACAGGAGCCATCAAAGTCAAGTCCACGGCCACGTGCACATGTACACGTCAGCGAAAGTGCAACAAATTTCCTCTGCAGCGATATCACAGGCACACAGCATCACACAAGCAGCACTCCCGAGGGAAAAAAAACAGATCAAGCTCATTAATATCATGAAAAGGATATAGAGACATGGGTTATGGTGCAATGTCAGACTGGGTTTTTTTGCATCGTGAATGTGAGTATGCATCTGTGTGTCTATCCACAAATGTATGCAGTCCCCCATGTAGCAGAGCATGGTCTCAAAATCATTTCCGCACTCTGTCATCAAACCAAGTTATTGCTTTGTAAGTCAATCTATTAGCTGATCTGTAACAGCCACTTCATATTAAACAAAATCCTACATAGGCATCATCCTGTCTTCAAGTGGAATTGAAGCAAGTGATCTTCAATCCCAAGGGATCACACAAAAAGAAGGTGGGAGACTTTAGAGGATCTCAGCTGATTTAAGTATCAAACGGCATGTCTTTAAGAATACTTCCAGTATGCTCTTTGTTTCTGATAATGATAAGTTAGCTAATGAAAATTTCCCCTGGTTTATCTTCCCTTCCCTTCAAATCTGCTTCTTTCACAGCTCTAATCACATTTCCCATCCTCCTCCCACCCCCTCACTTATCAAAGTCCAGCACTGGTAGCCTGTCGTGTTCCTGCATGTTCTCCCTCTAGCGGCTGTGCCCCTGCTTCGCATACCCCTCTCCCCACCTTGTTCCACTGCCTCTCCATAGTTTTTCCCTCGCTTTGTCTGCCTCCATCTATCATAGACCTGCCACTGTCTCCCAACTCCACCCCTGCTTCCCAGTGGAGAATGACCACTGATAGGAAAGCAACAGTATCTTAAATACCCCATGGGTTACAACAGTGGTGTGCAGAAGAGCAACTCTGAACACACAACACATTGAACTTTGAAGTGGATGAGCTACAGCAGCAGAAGACTGGATTCCTGGTAATTGGGGCAGCCACTTATTTGGGACAACTCTTAAAGAACAAAAACAAATTGAGAAAATAGCCAGGATTCCCTTCATTTATTTGTGAGACTGTGCGGCTTAATTGGGGAAAGAGACCATTGCCAAACATTTTCTAACTAGCATCAGTTGCATGTATGTCATGTCGCCATTAGACAATACATCATGCCTAGAGTGAATAGATTTTAAATAGCAACAACACACCCAAAATACTGGAGGAACTCAGCAGGCCAGGCAGCATCGAGGAAGGGTTTCAGCCCAAAACATCAGCTGCACTCTTTTCCCAGACGCTGTCTGGCCTGCTGAGTTTCTCCAGCATTTTGTGTGTGTTGCTTGGATTTACAACATCTGCAGATTTTCCCTTGTTTGAGAGTTTAAGTAGTGTCACTTACACGTTTGTGTTCAAAAGCAGTGATTTTTGTCACAGGTAGTTGGCAAGTAAAAAACAGTAAGACAGTTCAGAACAGATTTGCTCATTGAAGTTTCAAGCATTCAGGCTTAGAGATGGCCGGAGTGTAATTGACGTGACTTCATCAAGTTGGAAACTACAAAAAAATTGAAGGTATTGACAATCATCTTGAATGTTACAATTAAAATGAAGATATGAAGGAGGTAGTTGTTGAAGGTTTTCCTTGAAGGCAGTCTATTATCCGCACTAGGTGTCTGTGTTAATTTTGTTCATTTATAGTCAATCAAAAGAACATGTCAGTGTACACTGAATGAATTCCTCTGTTAATAACTATTAGGAACTAATGCATAGCCTTATAGTATTGTAGTAGCTTTGATAGTTTGTTTATTTATCTAACTTATTCTGTATTTCATTCAAATATGTAATGTTTTACTCAGTTAAATGGTGGTTTGTCTTTTTTATACCTCTTTAACCATTTTCATGAAACTTCAGCTAACTGGGGCTCTCGCTTAATTGGGCCAAGGTGTGTTCCGATTAACTAGAATCCACTATGTAATATTTTGTTTCTGTTATACTCCCACATTAGGAGTAGAGTGTATGAACAATGATGATAAACAGGTAAAGAATTCTCAAGAGAACAAAGCTTATGACTAGTTTGTCATGACAAGTTGTGATGTCTGAGACCAAGTCTATAAGAGAGTCTATAGCGGAAGTTTGTCATGACAAGTTGTGATGTCTGAGACCACGTAAAACATTTCAGTGACAGTTACTTGTTGCAATTTCTCAAATACACCAAAAGCAGTGTCATCCAGCACCAAGTGTTGATTTCTGGATATGCACAATCATTTTGGTAGGAACCCTGAATAAACATTGGGCATCCTCTGTAGATTGGACTGGAGATGCTCAACAGCATTAAGATTTTGGGTATGGACAGCAATATGGCAAATAATGAAATATATTAAAAACAAAAGTAATAAAAATTAAGAGCATATTGAAGTTCTTGCAAAACAATATTCAGAGTATCAGTATTCACAGATTATTAATGTTTTATTCAGTGACATATTAGAATTAATTAAAAATGTAACTATTATGGAACATGGATAATAATGACCAAATTATGACAGAATTTAACATGTTTATAAAAGAAATCCATCTTCCCTCTTAGATGGGTAGTTTGTACTCAAATTATTTCTTTTTTCCAGGTCTTCTGCTGCTCATTTACAATCAATCTTACTAACCAACCTTTATTGCAATCCATCTCTTTACAACTCCCTGAAACTATCCCACATAGATCTGATTATATTTATCTTAAATATGATTTTAACAATTATAAGGAGAACAGGGATAGTCACAAATGTGATCCTTAGGTCATTCAACACTGTTGATATTAGTTCCCAGGAAAGACTTGGTCTCAGACATCACAACTTGTCATGACAAACTTCCGCTATAGACTCGCTTAGTCATAAGCTCTGTTCTCTTGAGAGTTCTTTATCTGTTTATCATCATAGTTCATACACTCCACTCATAATCTGGAAGTATAACAGAATGGTATAACAGAAACAAAATATTATTTGAATTTCTTGCATTCATTCCTGTTCTGATCTAAGATTGCAAAGTGGCTCCATTAGTTGGAACTTCCCAAGCAAATACTTCATTAGCAGAATCATGTTCTTATATGGGGCTAATACTAATATGCGGTACTTCCCTGCTTCTAGGCATTGCTAAACTGTTGGAGACATTTGATGCATGGGACTTCAATTCCTGAAAGTTCAGATTTGTGCAAGTTTTAAAAACATGGTTGAGAAAGAGGATCTAATGAACATGGACAATGTGTATTACTTTATTTGTTAATTATTAGCTTTCATCAGAAGGTACCAATTTCAATTTTGAACTCAAATATTTGGACTTGGGTCCAGACAAGGTGATGTGCTGAAAGATTTCTATACCATGTGCTGTGCTAATATTTTGATCAATAACATAAATAAATTAATGATACTTTCAATTCCAAAAATAATTTTATATTAGCAAACACGAGGAAATCTGCAGATGCTGGAAATTCAAACAACAACACACAAAATGCTGGTGGAACACAGCAGGCCAGGCAGCATCTATAAGGAGAAGCACTGTCGACGTTTTGGGCCGAGACCCTTCATCAGGACTAACTGAAAGGAAACATAGTAAAAGATTTGAAAGTAGTGGGGGGAGGGGGAAATGCGAAATGATAGGAGAAGACCGGAAGGGGTGGGATGAAGCTAAGAGCTGGAAAGGTGATTGGTGAAAGTGATACAGAGCTGGAGAAGGGAAAGGATCATGGGACGGGAGGCCTCGGGAGAAAGAAAGGGGGGGAGGGAAGCACCAGAGGGCGATGGAGAGCAGGCAAACAATGCACAAGCAGCATCAACCCTTCCCCCACTTATTCTAGCATAAATCATCAGCATTCCCAACACCCACCATGCCAGCAACATCAAAGCTCCCAAAGAGAGACCATGGTCTACAGTACATCAAAAACTAACTGCTCACTCCAGCATTTCAATATCCCACCGGCTCTCTCTCACTAACAAGGGAGAGACAGATAACGCTCTGAGTGGGGAAACAAACAGTCGCTATTTTGATGTTACAGCTGGTCTGAAGCATTGCTTTTATTTTGAGTTCCCTGACTTGAGAGCCAGCAGCAAACTTTTCCTCACCATCAAGAGACAGAGAGAGCAATCGATCACGAAGGGTAGAGGCCTCCAACAGCCACTCTCACTGTCTTCAATGTTCTGGCTCCCGCAGTTCAGAACACCGGCGAGAATTCATGTCCACAGGGTAGCGCAAGTCTGCGCCTGAACTTCAGGCTGAACCTGTGCATATTGAAACTGAGGGCAATCGACGAGCTCCAAGAATGGCACACACTCTTGATCAAAGACCCCAACAGGACCCCAGCCACCCTGAAATGGAAAATAGAGACATTGGAAGAGGAAGAATTTCTCTTTTCGCTGTTTCGCTGGTGGGCTAGAAGAAGTTGCCTCTGGTGCCATCTTGAGATTCACCCAAATTCATTTGTAGTTATTGTTAATTAGATCTTGTATTCTTTTGCAACAAGAAAATACTGGAGGGACTCCGCAGGTTGAGCAGCTTCTGTGTAGGGAAAGGAATAAACAGTGTTTTGTTTTGAAACTCTTCATTAGGACTGAAAGTGGAGAGGGAAGATATCTGAGAGGAGGAGGAGAGGGGGACGCATGAGACAAGTGAGTGGTTGACCATAGGCAGTTGGAGCCAGGTGGGGAGAGGGAGACAGAAGCATGTGGATAATAGATGGAAACAAACAGAAAATAAGGCAGATGGAGCTAGATGGGGGATAAGGGGAGTTGAACATGGATACAGCTAGAAGGGTGATAAGTGGAAACCGATAAATAAGGAAGGTGAAAATGGTAACCATTAGCAGATGTTACGTATCCCGTAACTGGATCACTTACCAGCAAAGATAGAGAGGTCCGCTGAAGTCTGATGGTACCATTTTCAAAAGTTTTTATTTATAAAGGGGCACAAAAGTAAGGTTAATACAAACATTCAGATACCATAAGTCGTCAATACTCAATCTAAAGCGCAGGTATAGTAATAACCAATAAGAAATAAACTCTATCGTTGTCTAGGGGTAATGTATATATTGTCCGCTGTATATCTGAAAGTCTCTTGCGGTCACTGCAGTTCCACCAGCTGCCGTCTTTTGTGGTGTCGCGTTGGTGCACTTTGTTAAAGAGAGAGAGATAGAGATTAAATGAAACAGTTACCCGGCGGGTCTTTCCAACCTTTAGGAGTTTGATTCGTCGGAGTCTCGTTGGGGAATGGACGCTCACTTGTGGCCTCCCCTGTAGCTAAGCCATTCTCTCGTGGTGAGGTCGCCAATCCCAGGCAAGGAAAAGACGCCCACGAACCCCACCACCGGCTGTCGCTATTAAACGCTGTCACAGGATTTCTAGCGTGTCTTCTGGTGCGTCTGGGGGGCCGTCTTTACAACCCCTCTTTTATCTGAACTCACGGGGTCTCAGATGTCAATCAGGTTGGGATGATGCAATCTCTCTCCATCTCTCCACCCACGTTGCCCTGAGGGTATACACGTAGTACAGTTCCCAATTCACAAAGGTGTCTCCACGAGACAATGACCACAGTCGCCAGCTTTGCCTTGCCGTGAAATGAGGGACACCGCACGTATCTCTCTCTTCTCTTGGGTCATTGACCCTCCCCCCCTTCACTAGGGCTCTGGCGATTCTCACAAAGGAGGGGGCTGGGATCATAACACAGAGAAGCAGATGGAAGCAGGGATCTGCTGGGTGAAATGTGTGGATAATAGCTGTATAGAACCAGCAATGAGTGGAAAGTTGGTGATGGGCAGCTGGATGGAGTTTTGGTATGAGACGGGACTGTAAATGGATTGGAAGAAAGGGGGTTATTATGTAGAAGAGATGCGTGTTACCAGAAATTGAAAATTCTATGTTCTTACATTGGGTTGTAGACTACCAAGGGAGAATTTGAGATTTTGTTTGTCAGTTTTCATTGGGAGCCTCACACAGGAGAAGCACAGTTCGAAGTAAATCCCCTATTATCAAAGTGCATATCTGCCACCATATACAACCTAGAGATTCATTTTCTTGTTGACGTATTCAATAAATCTATAGAAAATAGCCATAACAGAATAAATGAAAGACCGCCCAACTGGGGTGTTCAACCAGAGTGCATAAGACAACAACCAGTGCAAATACAAAAAGAAGAAATGACAATAGTAATAAATAAGTCAACAATAAATATTGACAAAATGAGATGTAGAGTCCTTGAAAGTGAGTCCATAGGTTGTGGGGATATTTCAATGATAAGCAAATGAAGATGAGTGAAGTTATCCACTTTTGTTCAAGAGTGTAATGTTTGAGGAGTAGTAACTGCTCCTGAACCTGGTGGAGTGAGTCCTGAGGTTCCTGTACCTCCTGTATGGGAAAGATTATTGACAATGCAAGGGGCACTACATATTTTCAACATCTCCCTTAGTCAAGCCATTGTCCCCAGATGCTTCAAAACCTCCACAATCATCCCTGTAGCAAATAAATCAGTTGTAGCCTGTCTGAATGATTACCGTCCCATTGCCCTGACCCCCATAGTGATAAAATGTTTTGAACGGCTTGTCAAGCCTCGTATCACAGCCAGCCTCCCCTCATCACTGGATCCTCTACAGTTTGCTTATCATCCAAATCACTCTACGGAGGACACAATATCCACCACACTGCACACGGTCCTCTCTCACTTGGACACTAAAGACACTTAGGCCAGAATCCTGTACATTGATTTCAGTTCAGCGTTCAATACCATCATCCCGCAGAGACTAGTGGAGAAACTGTCGCTGCTCGGCCTTAACACTGCCATGTGTCGCTGGATTCTGGATTTCTTGACAGAGAGACCACAGTCAGTCCGTATTGGCAGGAACATCTCTGACTCCATCACACTGAGCACTGGATCCCCACAAGGCTGTGTGCTCAGCCCATTGCTGTTTACACTGTTAACACATGACTGTGCAGCCGGATTCAAGGAGAACCTGATCATTAAATTTGCTGATGATACCACAGTGATGATACATCAGCAAAAATGATGAAACAATGTACAGGGAGGAGGTCAAGCACCTCCAGAGCTGGTGCAGTGACAACAACTTGTTGCTTAATGTCACCAAAGCCAAGGAGATGATCGTTGATTTCAGACGGTCTCAGCCTGAGCAAACACCCCTCAGAAAATGCGGCTCCACAGTGGAGAGAGTGGAAAACATCAAGTTCCTTGGGGTGCAGATCTCGGACAATCTCACCTGGTCCAGGAACACCACTGGGATTGTGAAACGAGCCCAGCAGAGATTGCACTTTCTGAGGAAGCTTAAACAAGCATCACTCCCCACTAACATCTTAACTACATTCTACAGAGGCATGGTTGAGAGTGTGCTGACCTTTTGCATCACAGCCTGGTACTCCAACTGCAGTGCTGCCGACAAAAAAGCCTTGCAGAGGGTGGTTAGGGGAGCACAGAAGGTTATTGGGGCCTCCCTACCTTCTGTTCAAGACCTCTTTCAGAGTCGATGCCTCCAGAAAACACGGTACATCATTAAAGACCCCTCACACCCTCTCCATGAACTGTTTGTTCTTCTGCCATCAGGTAAATGTTACAGGAGCATCAAAACTAAAACCACAAGGCTACTAAACAGCTTCTCACAGGCAGTCAGACTGCTAAATAGCTGCTCTACCTGACTCTGGACAATTTTAACTTGCACTGGACACTTATAACTTGTTTTTAACTGACATGTGGCTGTTGTGTTTTACTAGTTATTATTTACTACTTCTTGTTATGTTTATTATTTAGTGTTGCATCTGTTATGATATGATTGCACTGCTCCTGGGAAAAGCTGTCTCATTCTGCCCTGCAGAGCTGATGTACGGTTAGAATGACAATAAAGTTTTTGAATCTTGAATATATATATCCTGATAAATATCTCTCTCCTGGTGATTGTCTCAGTATCCTCACAATCCTTTGTAGGGACTTCTGGTCAGATGCCTTGCAATTTCCATAAAACACAGTGATGCAGCTGGTCAGATAATCTTGATGGTGCTCCTGTAAAAATTGGTTACCATGCGGGTGTGGGATAGGTTAGTGTCACTTTTCTCCATCTCTTCTGGAAATAGATGGTGTTGAGGGACAAGTGAGATCATCTATTATGTGCCCTTGTAGAAACTTAGTGCTTCAAACTTTCTCCATGGAGGAGCTGTGTATGTGCAGTGAGGAGTGGTCAGCCTGCACTGTCCGAAAGTCTGCAATCATCTCTTGGATCTTGTCCACATTGTGGTTTCAAGTTGTCGTGCTTGCACCATTCTACCAGACACTTCACATCCTCTCTGTACACCATCTCATTGTTGTTGTTGATGAGGCCAACCACTGATGTGTCATCAGTGTACTGATGATATCTAGCAATGCAGTCATGCATCAGCAGTGGGCTGAGCATGCAGCCTTGGGGAGCGCCGGTGCTCAGCTTGATGGAGTTAGAGATGTTTCTGCTAACATGGACTAACTGGCCTTTCTGTCAGGAATTCCATGATCCAATTTACTCTCCAGCTTCAGATGAATTATCATATTAAACACTGAGCACAATTTTCCAGGTGCGATGGGGCAGAGTGGAGTGCAGAAGCTGTGACAACATCAATGAGCCGATTTGAGTGATAAGTGAACTGGAAAGGGTCCAGTGTAGCAGGAAGATGGGATTTAATGTAATCTATAACCATCTGCTCAAAGTACTTCATTATTGTTGTGGTCAGTGCCTCTGGACAGTAGTCATTGTGGCAGGTTACTGTCGCAGTCTCGGGCACCAGGATGATCATGGATGCTTTGAAGCCTGAGAGGACAGAGGATTGTTCTGGAGGGAAGCTGCAGTAAAGGAGGAAGTCATGGGAGGATTGTCTACGGAGTCTCTGTGGGTGGAGGTTAGGAACAGGAAGGGGTCAATAACTCTACTGGCTTTTTATAGACCACTCAATAGTAACAGGGACATTGAGGAGCAGATAGGGAGACAGATTCTGGAAAGGTGTAATAATAACAGGGTGTCATGGTGGGAGATTTTAATTTCCCAAATATTGATTGGCATTTCCCCAGAGCAAGGGGTTTAGAAGGGGTGGAGTTTGTTAGGTGTGTTCAGGAAGGTTTCTTGACACAATATGTAGATAAGCCTTCAAGAGGAGAGGCTGTACTTGATCTGGTATTGGGAAATGAACCTGGTCAGATGTCAGACCTCTCAGTGGGAGAGCATTTTGGAGATAGTGATCACAATTCTATCTCCTTTACCATAGTACTGGTGAGGGATAAGAACAGACGAGTTAGAAAGGTGTTTAATTGGAGTAAGGGGAAATATGAGGCTATCAGGCGGGAACTTGGAAGCATTAATTGTGAACAGATGTTCTCAGGGAAATGTATGGAAGAAAAGTGGCAAATGTTCAGGGGATATTTACGTGGAGTTCTGCATGGGTACATTCCAATGAGATGGAAAGGATGGTAGGGTACAGAAACGATGGTGTACAAAGGCTGTTGAAAATCTAGTCAAGAAGAAAAAAACTTACGAGAAGTTAAAAAAACTAGGTCATGATAGAGATCTAGAAGATTATAAGGCTAGCAGGAAGGAGCTTAAGAATGAAATTAGGAGAGCCAGAAGGGGCCATGAGAAGGCCTTGGTGGACAGAATTAAGGAAAACCCCAAGGCATTCTACAAGTATGTGAAGAACAAGAGGATAAGACGTGAGAGAATAGGACCTATCAAGTGTGACAGAGGGAAAGTGTGTATGGAACTGGAGGAGACGGCAGAGGTACTTAATGAATACTTTGCTTCAGTATTCACTATGGAAAAGAATCTTGGCAATAGTAGTGATGACTTATCGTGACTGAAAAGCTTGAGCATATAGATATTAAGAAAGAGGATGTGCTGGAGCTTTTGGAAAGCATTAAGTTGGATAAGTCACTGGGACCAGACAAGATGTACACTAGACTACTGTGGGAGGCAAGGGAGGAGATTGCTGAGCCTCTGGCAATGATATTTGCATCATCAATGGGGACGGGAGAGATTCCGGAGGATTGGAGGGTTGTGGATGTTGTTTGCTTATTCAAGAAAGGGAGTAGAGATAGCCCAGGAAATTATAGACCAGTGAGCCTTACTTCAGTGGTTGGTAAAGTGATGGAGAAGATCCTGAGAGGCAGGATTTATGAACATTTGGAGAGGCATATGATTAGGAATAGTCCGCATTGCTTTGCCAAAGGCAGGTCATGCCTGACAAGCCTAATTGAATTTTTTGAGGATGTGACTAAACACATTGATGAAGGTAGAGCAGTAGATGTAGTGTATATGGATTTCAGCAAGGCATTTGATAAGGTACCCCAGACATGGCTTCTTGAGAAAGTAAGGAGGCATGGAACCCAAGGGGACATTGCTTTGTGGATCCAGAACTGGCTTGCCCACAGAAGGCAAAGTGGTTGTAGATGGGTCATATTCTGCATCGAGGTCAGTGACCAGTGCTGTGCCTCAGAAATCTGTTCTGAGACCCCTACTCTTTGTGATTTTTATAAATAACCTGGATGAGGAAGTGGTGGTATGGCTTAGTAAATTTACTGATGACACAAAGGTTAGGGATTTTGTGTATAGTGTGGAGAGCTGTCAGAGATTACAGCCGGATATCAATAGGATACAAAACTGGGCGGAGAAGTAGCAGATGGAGTTCAACCCAGATAAGTGTGAGGTGGTTCATTTTGGTAGGTCAAATATGATGGCAGAATATAGTATTAATGGTAAGACTCTTGGCAGTGTGGAGGATCAGGTGGATCTTGGGGTCCGAGTCCATAGGACACTCAAAGTTGCTAGGTAGGTTAACATTGTAATGAAGAAGACATACAGTGTATTGGCCTTTATCAATCGTGGGATTTAGTTTAGGAGCCGAGAAGCAATGTTGCAGCTATATATATAGGACCCTGATCAGACCCAACTTGGAGTACTGCGCTCACTTCTGGTCACCTCACTACAGGAAGGATGTGGAAACCATAGAAAGGGTGCAGAGGAGATTTACAAGGATGTTGCCTGGATTGGGGAGCATGCCTTATGAGAATTGGTTGAGTGAACTCGGGCTTTTCTCCTTGGAGCAATGGAGGATGAGAGGTGACCTGATGGTGTTGTATAAGATGATGAGAGGCATTTATCATGTGGATAGTCAGAGGCTTTTTCCCAGGGCTGAAATGGCCAACATGAGAGGGCACAGTTTTAAGGTGCTTGGAAGTAGGTACAGAGGAGATGTCAGGGGTAAGTTTTTTATGTGGAGAGTAGTGAGTGTGTGGAATGAGCTGCCGGCGATGGTGATGGAGGTGGATACGATAGGGTCTTTTAAGAGAGTCCTGGATAGGTATATGGAGCTTAGAAAAATAGAGGGATAAGGGTAACCCTAGGTAATTTCTAAAGTAAGGACATGTTTGGCACAGCATTGTTGGCCAAAGGGCCTGTACTGTGCTGTCAGCTTTCTATGCTTCTATTTCTGTTACAACCTCAGTTAACTAAGCCGCAGAGTCCCTTGGCACCCAACCAGGTATCTTATCCAACCCACCACCCGCAACCCTGCAGTTCTACGATGGGTTCTTTATTGTTACTGGTGACTTCAACCATGATAACTTCAAAACAATCCTAGATAAATTATATCAGCATGTTGACTTTGCTGCCAGAGGTGAGAAGACATTAGACTGCTTTATAATAACAACATCTCTAGTGCATGCAAAGCCGTTCCTTTCCCCCCATCCAATTCTCTTACTGCTTATCTGTTATGCTAATTCCTGCATACCACCCTCCAATTAAACATTTCAGACCAGTTCAAAAGGAGATAAAGATCTGACCAGAAGGAGCAAATCAGCCTTACAGGACTGTTTTGAAAACACAGACTACAACATATTCAGGGAGGTGGCTACCAAAGATCATCATATTAACATAGATGAATATTATAGATTTGTAACTGGCTACATTGTGAAGTGTACTGAGGGCGTCACCATTATTAAACACATCTATGTGAGGGCAAAATCAGAAGCCATGACAGACAGCAAAGATCCAGGCACAGCTGAGAGATCAGGATGTTGCTTTCATATCCAGGGATAAGACAGCTCTCAGGTCAGCAAGCACTGTCGCAGGAAAACAGCATCCCTCTCCACCCTGGTCAGGCTCTCTTCTAACTGCTTCCTTCATAAATGTACTTTGATAATAAATTTACTATGAATTTTGACCTGTGCTTTCCTGCACCATCAGGAAGGCTAAAAGGATAATTCACGGAGAATATCCAATCATTTCTGTGATGCCAGAGACATGAGTTGCATGTGGCAGGGCATTCAGACCATAACAGATCCAACCTGTGTGTTGACGACAGCAACACTTCCTGATAGGTCGATCTTTTCTGTTTAGTTTGATGTATGGAACGATGTGCTGGTGAGGAAGGCCTCCCCCTTCCTCCTGAGGATCAGGCACTTGGCTGCAGCTGATGTAAGAAATACCTACAGGGTCAACCTACGTAAAGCTGTAGGACCTGATAACATACTGGTTATCTAGACCAACAATGTCCTCCGACTCCTTGATCACGTACTCATCCAGACTCACAACCACAGTCAAGTATCCTTCCTGGGAACTTGTCCTCTCCAGCTCCTTACCTTTCCTACCCAACTGGCTTCACCTATCACTTTCTGCTTTCTTCCTCCCCCCCCCCCCCCACCTTTTTATTCTGTTGTCTTCCCCTTTCCTTTCAGTCCTGAAGAAGGACCTTGGCCCGATATGTCGACTGTTTATTCATTTCCATTGAGGCTGTCTGACCTGCTGAGTTCCTCCAGCATCTTGTGTGTGTTACTTTGGACTTACAGCATCTGCAGACTTTTTCATGTTTATTATTGTCTATTTACGTTGCTGAGCAGATCCTAAGTATTTGTGACCATATGGTCAGGTGTGCAAATCATTATACATTTGTCCTAAGTTTGCGTTCCACAATTTAATTGGATGAAAATGTTATTTTATGAAGGATATCTTTGACTTTACACTTGTTATGATTGATTTATTCCTTTTATGTAATTTGTAGTGTTTTGTCTCCAGGTACCTAATCCGTTCCATCCTTCCTTCTCTTCCCCACTCTGGCCTAACACCCTTTCTCCTCACCTCCCTCCCTTCCTACCATGGTCCATCCTTCTCTCCTGTCAGACTCCTTCTTGCCTTTTCTACCTATCACCTCCCAGTTTCTTACTTCATACCCCCTTCCCTTTTCTACCTATCACATCCCAGCTTCTTACTTCACACCCCCTTCCCACCCGCTTGCCTTCACCTATCATCCTAGCTTATCTCCCTCCCCCAACTTTTTTATTCTAACATCCTCCCTCTTCCTTTCCAGTCTCAATGAAGAGTCTCGGCCCAAAGCGTCGACTGTTTATTCCTTTCCAGAGATAGTGAATGACCTATTGAGTTCTTCCAGCGATTTGAGTGTGTTGCTTATCTCATATACTTTCAACATAATCACAGAAACATTATTTGCAGTTTGTTTAGCCTCTAACCTTGTATTGTTAATTCATAATCTTGACAAGTAATTACTTTAGTGCCTGTTAAAAACGTTACAGATGCTAACATGCACCAAATAATTTTACTATATATCTGTAATATCGCATTTTACTTGAACAATTATGTGTAAAATGAAATGAAAATTAGTGTATCTTTTATTAGCCTTGAGATTGGTTTTAAATCTGCTTCTGAAACGTGCATATGACAATATTGGCACAGTTATGTCTACAGATAATCAGCAGTTTCCACTTGGCAGTGTTGCAGTAACTTATTCTTCCTACCTGGTGAAGTGGTCTCTGATTTAGATAGGTTGTTGTGGTACCATGACACAAGATTCACAATCTCTTCCCTGTACTATGTCTCCTCATTGTTGTTGATCCTGCTGATTACAGTGGTATCATTGGTGAACTTGAAGATAGAGTAGGTGTTGTATTTGGCTACACAGTCATGGGTATACAGGAAGTAGAGCAGAGACTGAACACACAGCCCTAGGGAGCACAAGTGTTGAAGGTCAGAGTGGATGAAATGTCATGGCCAGTTCTAACCGACTGAGGTCTGCCAGTCAGGAAGCCAGTTACAGATTGGTTCTCCAAGGCCAAGGTCCAGCAGTTTAGTGATGAGTTTATTTGGTTTTATGGTGATGAAGACTGAGGACAATAACTAGCACTCTGACATATGTATCTGTCAGAGCTGAATGTAGAGCAGCGAGGTGGTGTCCACCAATGACCTATTTTTCCTGTATGCAAATTGAAAGATATCTAGATTGTGCAAGAAGGTTGTGCTGATGTGGGCCATTACCAGTCTTTCAAAGCACATCATTCTGGTCGATGTTAGAACTACTGGTTGGTAGTTATTGAGAAATGACACTTTTTTGGGGGATGGCCATGATGGAGTTTCCTTGAAGCAGATGGGAGCAGTAGGCTGTTTAAGGGAGAGATTGAAGATGTCAGCAAAAATAGTGACTAGCTGATTGGTGCGTGATTTCAGAACTCATCCAGGGATTGCACCTGGCTCAGCTGAGAGTTTACCTTTGTGACTTCTGACTCTGGGAGTGCGGTGGGTGTGGGGATCTGGGAGGGTGCAGATGCTGCAGAGCCACCATGCTTTATTTGCCTGTTCAAAACAGGCATGCTGAGTTTCTCCAGTAGTACAAAATTGTTGTCAGAAATTGCCCCTTATTTGACTTGTATCCCATAATGGCGTTTAGGCCCTACCACAGTCACCTGGCATCTGCTGGATTGAATTAAATCTATAATTTACTCTAGTATTCTCTCTCAGTTTCCCCGCTAGCTTTATGGAGGTCATGCTTGGCTTTCTTGCACAATGCGGGGTCATCTGTCCTGAAAGACATGGTAGACCTCCAGCTTCATCCAAGGTTACTGGTTAAGATAGACTCTAGCTCTCTTCATCAGACACAGTTGATGCCACATTTCCTGGTGAAATTATTGATGTTGGAGGCATTCCCATTCAGGTCAGGTGAAATCCTGCACAGCTGTAGAATAAAAAGTAGGTGGCCTGAAGCACCAATTCCATTGTTTGAAAGGCCTAGGCAGGTTACTGCTATTCAAAGTAATCAATGCTTCTCAGAAGATTGATAATTAAAGAAGAGTGAATACGCAGCAGGATAAGGAGTTTCAATGATGCTGCAGGAATGCATCAGTGCCTACCATTTGAATCTACATGTGCCCCTGGCAATATTGACTGAATCAATTTGCTGACTACCTTGGCTATGTATTTGATGGCAGAATCAACTTCATTAAAACTCTGATAAGACTGCCTATTTCCATCTTTGTCACATAGCTAATCTCCTCCCTGCTTCAGCTCAGTTATTGCTGAGATGTTTATTTCTTTCCTGGCGGACTCCCAACTCCCACTTTCATTTAAACGTACCAAAAATGTTGCCCATGTTCTGAGTCACAGAGATCCTATCCATTATCTCTCCAGACTCTCTTCGGTTCTCTTGTGATGGATATTCTCTGTCTAGGGCAGGGGGCCTTTATGCCAAACTCAGCTTTCTAACAAAGCAGCTGACACTTCTAGAGATCAAAGAATAGTTTTTGAGTAAGTTAAATTTCAACCAATGTCCTTTGTTCAGTTCCTTGTCGTAAATGGGAGAGAGTCTTCGGTTCTTAATGTAAATGGCAAATAATAATCCGTCTGAAGGTAAAATGACAGCTTTACAAACAAATAGCACTGTCTATAGAGCACAGGTTGTAGCCCACAGCTAAGGACTGATAGCTCAAAAGATTCAGTGTATGATAATGGGGTTATGTTAATAGGGCCTGTATCAAACCAAACAACATTGGCTAACTTATTTAGCTCTGGGAAATTTGCAGACAAGATTGATACTATCACTTAGCACATCAAATAACTGATTATCAATAACTGGAAGGGCTCTGTATTCAGCGAGTCAGCATTTACAGAATTAATTGTATGTATCTGGGAACTCTGTCCCCGGAAGCCTTTAGACCATCTGTGTGAAAAGGTATCTGAAAAAAGTGTTACGTGTGTGAACTCACCAAATGATAAATAAACAGTATAAATGTAAGAGAGCAGTCTGGTTTATTAGGAATGATCAAAGAAATAGCAAGAATGACAGAAAGACAGGGTGAGCTAGAATCTACTTCTCTGCCTTTGATTTCTGTGCTAGACAATTCATTTGTGTGCAATTTGTTGTATGTCCTTTTAGCTTATAGGAATTGTACATGTTTTGGAAATACTTCTTGTTTTAGAAATTATTCATAATTTGGAAATATTTTACAATGTAGAACTTCTCAATGAGTTTAAAATGTGTTGAATCTAAATTTAAATGTGTATCACTAAAAATAAATGACCTGTGTTTGAACTGCTTTGTTATCTGGCAGTATCTCCTCTTTGGTAGAGAGGAGGGTCGCACTGCTCAAATAGTGAATATTGGTAGTTAAATTCACCATGGAAGATAAACAGGGAAGTGAACAAGCATTTGAAGAGTAGATGATACCCTTTAGTGACAGTACCCATAGATATCTATATTGTAAAGGGCTTAAGATCTTTGTCTAGGTTTAGAACTTCATGGTCAACAAACCCAATACCATCATAGTTGGTGCCCAAAGTGGTCATGTTATACCAAAAGTATTATTTTAGAAAAAATTATTATTTAGCAGTAGTCCAACTCAGAGTGTGTCTGACAAGTGCTGAGGCACCCCACCTAGTACTAAAATTGGCTGACATCCTGGTTCCAAAGTTGCACAGGCAAATGCTGGTCAATACTATGAATATGAAATATGGAATAATTCCGCAACTGCTTCTCATTGAACATGATAAATATTTTATTCAAGTCAGAGACTGGAATGATGAAGAATGATCTTAAAATGGGAATACATTCCTGTGAGCTATGACTTCCAGTCCTTAGCTGTCATGGGAGATACTGAACCATCTTCGCCATTACCCAATGTGGCATGACACTGAGATACATCCTAGGATGTGCTAGGTCACATCATCAGTGATGTACCCTGGGGTCATTTGGTGTTTCGGGTCTTTCAACATCAGACATCCTTGTCCAGGTGACTCAGCCAGGGTTGATCAGGCCTTAGCTTGTGTCCAGCAACATTGGTCCACGGGTCACACCTCTTGATTCATAGCCATTTGGAGGCTCGCTCAGCATCCTCTGCAATTCAGATTCAGTTTATTGTCATTTATAAACCACAATATACAATGCAGTTAAAAAATGAGACAATGTTCTCCAGAATGATATCATGAAAAACCACAAAACAGACCACACAAGAAAAACCACATAACGTTTGGTCCTTATGGCTCTTATCTTTGCAATTCCTGTAATGCCAAGGAGAGAGTAGGCTCTGCAGAGCAGATAGCCAGCAAAACCCCTACACCCCAAGTCTATAGGCTCGCATTGTGCCCTCCACCCATGTCTCTGGTACTGCTCTACCGCTTCCTGGTATTTGGCTTTCTTACGCTCAAACGCATCCTCCATCTGGTCTTCCCAAAGCACTGTCAATTCTATCATGGCCACCTGTTTTGAGATTTCTGAGAGAATGACCATGACCATGTCAAATATGATACAGTGATGGATCAGCAATAAAAATCCAGAAAGATGAATCCATTGAATTATAGGCAGGAACAGGGATTATAAAAGGAAAAGTTGAATTGGAAACAGAAGTTGAATTTGAACTAGACAAGTTGCAAGTGGATCCTTTAGGGAATCATACAGCTGAATTTGCAGAGTCTAAAGCCCTAGAATTACGTATAAAACAAGTAAATACAATAGAACCAGTTCTGATATGTCCTAATTATGTTAGAACATGGTAGAAAGAGATCTTCCCATTGGATCAACTACACAGTTGGAGAACACACAGAGGTAAACTACTTCCATGCTTGTCCATGTGGAGGAATATTTATGAGTTATTATTGACTCAGCCATTATTAGAGGTGTTACGCATCCCAGATCATACTGCAGGCCACTTTCACAGCTATGATAATAAACTCACAGATGAACAAACAAAGCAAGCTGTTGGATGGACCTTACTAAGGTAAGGGAGGTCAGGATTTTGGTAGTAACTGAGCAACAAACAAAATTAACCGGGCTGCTGTTTTAAGAATCTCCTGGATGCTACTAAATCCAGTTCCAAATGATTTCCAACAAAGTACAAATATGAAGCTGATGGTGGAGGTAAGTTTAGATATGCCGCCCTACGAAAGATAAGAAGCAATTACTTCCTGCCCACAAATGAGAAGCACCAATTGAAAAGCTCACCAAGGAATTGGACACATACATGGTGGCGGACAAGTGTGCAAAGTTAGCCATGTTATACTGGTGACTTAAATGTTGAGTGATAGTAAGTAATTTGTTACAAATTGTAAAGAATGTCTAGCCTGTCATAAAGGAGCAATCAGAAGATCACCTCCTATAAGACAAAACCAACTGTATCAATGTAGGTGTGGCAAATTGATTATATACGCCTATTTCCAGCAACAACCTTACCGGAAATCTCATAGGGATATTCTTGTGATTGTTGATCTTTGTGTGGGATATACTTGTTTGTCCCCATGACTTCTTGTAGTGAGGCCGCAACCATCACAGCAATCCAAAACCCCATACTTCCATTTGCTGGCAACCAGTAGACATGCTGATCGAGGGTCTTCCTTCATGGTAAAGGCTTTCAGACCATTTCTGAACAAACAGGCATACAAGTGAATTGCAGCACTCCATTTCACTGCCAATTAAGGGCATTGTGGAGCGAAGGAATCAGGAGATTAAATGAGATTAAGCATTCACCCTAGAAGCCAAAAGAAGGGCTACACTTGCCTGTGAAATGCAACTGTCCGAAAATAGGAGTACACAAGAATTTTGCGACTTATTTTTTAATGTACGATGTCCACCTAAATACAACCCTGATCACTAACTCAGGCCAACCATCTCCTACACCCAATATAACTCTCCTCAAGGAATTGAGAGAGTTTTTGGGAATTGACAAGCAAGCTGAAGAACCTGACAAGAAACTTTGGATACCACAAAAAGGGGACTGAGTCCAAGAAAAGAAATTCCATGAAATAATTCTGACCTTAGTTTCCATCCTAGGTGGAAACCTCCTTGTCTTGTTACTCAGGTTATTAACAACAGGACTGTGGTAATTGAGACTGGGAGGGGAAACAAACTGAATAAAGTTATCTCCATAGATAATGTCAGAATTTCCGCAGCAGGAATCATCCCTCCAGAACCCTTATGTTAAACTAGTACATGGGTCTACCACAGAACCCCTACCATCCCAATGGGAGGTGAGTGAGACGTATTGAAATGATAAAACATGTTTAGATCTAAAAAGAAATGTAAAACTTCCTACTCACTTGAGGAAGATCTCATAGATACATTTCCCTAGGATAATACACCCAAAATGTGTTGTTTTCAGAGTAAAAAACTCTGGGCCTTTTGGGACTTTTCACTGGGTTGCAATCATAATAATCTATTAGGCATTGGGCAAAAGCTAATAAAAAGGGGTGTAAGTGGAACAGCTATTGTTAGAGTGAACAGTGTTAGAGTGGTCAAGCTTTGGCTCAAAAGGCTTATGTGAGAACAGTTAAGTTTCTAGTAATGTTTTCTCTCTGTCTATTAGTGAGGTTAGAATAGGTTCAGGGTTAGATCTCCTGTCTCCCTGATAACTACATCTGCATGAAGTGCATCGAGCTGCAGCTCCTTAGCGATTGTGTTAAGGAACTGGAGCTGCAACTGGATGACCTTTGACACACAAGAGAATGAGGAGGTGACAGGAGCTACACGACGGTAGTCAGCTCTACGTTGTAGGAGGCAGGCACCTGGGTGGCTGTCAGGAGAAGGAAAGGGAATAGGCAGACAGTGCTAAGTACCCCTCTGGCCATTTTTTTTCAATAATATGTATTCTGCTTGGATACTGTTGGGGATGGGAGGGCTACCAGGGAGATCTGCAGCTCCCAGTTCTCTGGCACTGAGTCTGGCTCAGTTGCTCAGAAGGGAAGGGGGAGGAAAGGAGTGCAGTACCTGACAGGGGATCTTCAAGGAACGGTGTCTCAGAAAGGCAGCGTCCATTATTAAGGACCTCCAGCACCCAGGGCATGCCCTTTTCTCACTGTTACCATCAGCTAGAGGGTACAGAAACCCGAAGGCACACACTCAGCGATTCAGGAACAGCTTCTGCCCCTCTGATATCCGATTCCTAAATGGACATTGAACCCATGAACATTACTTTGCTTTTTAAATATATATTATTTCTATTTTTGCATGATTTTAATCTATTCAATATACCTATACTGTAATTGATTGATTGACTTCTATATTGTGTATTACACTGAACTGCTGTTGCTAAACTAACAAATTTCATGACGTGCTGGTGATAATAAACCTGATTCTGATTCCATATTAGAGGAGCACACAGGAGATTCTGAGGATGTGAAAGGGTGGGATGTTTGTTGCCTCCTAGGTGAAAAGGTCAGGGATGTCTCAGATCGCATCCACAGAATTCTAAAAGGGGAGAGTAAGCAGCCGGAAATCATGGTACTTATTGGTACCAATGACATAGTTAGGAAAAGGGAGGAGGTTCTGAAGACAGAATATAGGGAGTCAGGTAGAAATCTGAAAAATGGGACCTCCAGGGTAGTAATCTCTTGATTTCTGTCTGTACTACCCACCAGTTAGGATGAATAGGCAGATGAATACATAGCTGACGGAATGATTCAGGGGGCAGGGTTTCACATTTCTTGATCACTGGAATCTCTTCTGGGGAAGGTATGACCTTGCAAAAAGGACGAGTTCCACCTGAACCCACAGGAACAGGATTGCTAGAGCTGTTGGGGGGGGGGGGGGGGGTTTAAACTAATTTGACAAGGGGATGGGAACGGGAGTGATAGGGCTATGAATGGGGCAGTTGGGATACCAGTAAATCAGTATGTAGTGAGACTGTGAGGATTAACAGGCAGACGACAGGACAAAATTGCAATCAGTGGGTTGAGTTGAAGTGTAACGAGGACAAGATCAAAAAGGGTGATGAATATAGGACTAAAGGTTTTATATCTGATTGCACATAGTGTATGGAATAAGGTAGATGAACTTGAAGCACAGTTTGGCAGGTATGACATTGTAGACATCACTAAGTCATAGCTGAAAGATTATAGCTGAGAGCTTAACATTGTATCAAAAGGACAGGCAGGCAGAGGGGGTGTGGTGGCTCCATTGGTAAAAAATGAAATCGTATCCTTAGAAAGCGGTGACATGGAATGGGATGATCTGAAGTGGATAGGTTCTTGATTAGTCACCTCATCAAAGGTTAAGGGAAAAGACAGGAGAATGGGGATGAGAGGGATAATAAATCAGCCATGATGGAATGGCAGAGCAGACTTGTTGGCCCAAGTGGCTTCTTCTGCTCCAATGTCTTATGGTGTTAGTAGGAAAGACTCAAACTCCAGGAAGAAATGTTGCACTTGCTATACTTTATGTTTTATATTTATGCTTAAGACAATACTGTTCAGTGCTGCATTACTTGCTACTTGCTTTTTAGCAAACAAAATTGCATACACTTGCTGGCACTGTATTCCATCTGCCACCTCTTTGCCCATTCTCCTAATCTGTCTAAGTCCTTCCCTGGCTCTCCTACTTCCTCAACAATACCTGTCACTCCACCTATCTTCGTATCTTGTGCAAACTTAGCCACAAATCTAACATTTCTGTCATCCAAATCATTGACATACAACATAAAAAGAAGTGACCTCCGAGGCCGACGTGTGAGTAGACTTCAGGAGGGTGAACCCACGAAAAGCATCTGGCTCAGATAGGGTACCTGAGCCAGTACTATAGACCTGTGCTGATCATCTGGCTGGAGTGTTCACTGTGATCTTTAACCTCTCGCTTGCACAGTGTATGGTACCCACCTCCTTCAAGTAGGTTGCAACTACACCAACGCCAATGAAGAGTGTGATACCCTGCCTTAGTGATTATCACCCAGTAGCATTTACATCCACAGTGATGAAGTGTTTTGAGAGGTTGGTGATGAAACATACCAACTCCTGCCTGAGAAGAGACTTGGATCCACTCCACTTTGCCTACTGGAGCAAGAGGTCCACAGCAGATGCCAAACCTGGAACATCTGGACAGCCAAGATGCATACATCACAATGTTCTTTATTGACTATAGCTCAGCATTCAATACCATCATCCCCTCAAAACTGATCAATAAGCTTCAAGACCTTGACCTCAATACCCCCTTGTGCAATTGCACCCTCGATTTCCTCCCAGTCAGTTCGGATTGGCAACAACATCTCCTCCACGATCTCCATCAGCGCAGGTGCACCATAAGGCTGTGTGCTCAGTTCCCTGCTCTACTCAGTTTACATTTAATGATTGCGTGGCTAAGCACAGCTCCAACACCATATTCAAGTTTGCTGATGACACTACGGCTGTAGGCTGAATCAAAGGTGGTGCTGAATCATCTTTAAATTCCCAAGTGTTATTATTTTGGAGGACCTGTCCTGGCCCTGTATGTATATTAACTGGTTGCATCACAGTCTGGTATGGAAACACCAACGCCTTTGAATGGAAAATCCATAGTAGATATAGCCCAGTCCATCATGGTAAAGCCCTCCCCACCATTGAACACATCTACATGGAGCACTGGTGTAGGAAAGCAGTATCAATCATCAGGGACCCGAACCATCCAGGACATGCTCTCTTTTTGTTGCTGTCATCAAGAAGGTTGTGCAGGAGCCTCAGGACTCACATCATCATGTACAGGAACAGTTACTACTCCTCAAATATCAAGCTCTTGAACCAAAATGGATAACGTCATTCAACTTCACACCCCAGCATTGAAGTGCCCCCCACAAACCTATGGACTTACTTTCAAGGGCTCTCCATCTCATGTTCTTGATACTTATTGCTGATTTATTTATTATTATTGTTTCTTTTCTATTTGCAATGTTTGTTGTCTTCTGCAGTCTGGTTGAACGCCCCAGTTAGGTGGTCTTTCATTGATTCTGTTGCAGTTATTTTGTACAGACTTAATTGAGAATCTCCCCAAGAAAATGAATCTTAGGGTTGTATATGATGATATATATGTACGCTCATAATAAATGTGATTTGAACTTTGACCCCTGGGGAACACCACTAGTCACTGCCAATGATTTCTCACTCACCTATTTGGATATTACGTGTTTACTTTCTCTCATGGTTAACTTTTTATATATTATGGTTCTTAAGATTTGAGATAATGTACTTTGTAAGTATGTTGTTCCTTACTAATGATGTCATTATATCATTATGGTTTACACATTTGATTTTACAATGGTAAAAGACTTACCAGGAGGAGAAGATGGCTACCCCAGGGGAACGCCCTACTCCTGACAACTTCTTTTACTTATGCTGTTGTAATTTATTCAAAACTGGTACTGGCCCCCAAGACCTACAAAGCATTGTATTGTTACAAGGTAGAACTATTTGGAATGTGTTTTGTTATTCACTTACTATTTGGACATAGGTATATATTGTGTTTATGGTACTCCAACACTGTAACAAACAGGACCACTAGGCCTATTAATACTGTTATTTGTGTTACACTTAATGTTACAAGAAATATCTATATATTTGGTTGACAAAATCCCGCGGTCTAACTGGATGGCCCTTCCTCAGTTAAAGTTTTCTGAGAAAACACAACAGTTCAGAAGATATGTCAGTTCTTCTCAGTCAGTTCCAGTCCTTGACAATTTAAGAGTACAGAATCACCAAGATGGGAAGAAACGTAAGCAGATGGTATGCTTGGTATCAGAGAGCCAAGCGCCAGCATACCAATGTTCACCCCCATGGGAGACACATAACCGACCCTTATGTTCTGACATTTTTTCTGGTCATCCAGAATTATAAGTACAGACAGAATCCTCCACAGGAGTACTATGTCTTTCCTTACCTCATGACACATGTAAAGGTAACCTGCCTCTATAAATGTTTCATCCTCTATGTAATTATATTGTGCAATCATGTAACTGATGAATATGATTTTCTATAAAGTGTAAGATTTATAATCCTTAGGCAAAAGAAGACAATACACAATCTGTAACTTATTTACAAGACTTGTTTTCAGAGAACCTGAATAAAGCTGCCCAAAGCAACATGAACAACCCTGTGAAAGAAATGAACTATCTTCAGCTCAGTGAAAAATATTACCATCTGACCTAATGAATTGATGTTGACAGAGAAAGTGACCCAGACTTGAATCAAGGAAATGGCAAGAATTGTTTTTGAGGAGAAAGATCTTATAGACGGACTAATATGGATATAATATGGGCATTAATGCATCATTGTCATGCGTTTATGAAAAATCTTATAAGGGTAACAATCCTTTGAGTTTTTGGAGATGCATGGAGCGAAAGAGAAAATTACACAGAAACCACAATATTGGGAATACTTAATGAATTATTTGAGCAGCCAATCAAGGAGAGCTCCAGAAGGTTTCAGACCATCTGCGTGAAAGGAGTGAAGTCACCAAGTGGCAAATAAAATATAAATAAGAGAACTGAAGTATAAAAGAATATAAATGTATATAAGAGAACAGTCAGGCTTATTAGGAATGGTCAAAGGAACAGCAAGGAGAATGTCAAAAACATGGGGTGAACTAGAATCCATTCTTCTGCCTTCGATAAATGATCTTGCCCTGCCACTCAGCCTTTCCTTGTGACCTTTATCTGAAGGGATACATATCCATGAACATGTGAATGACTGAAAGATGTAATCAAAATATTACAGAAAATGAAAATTTTAAAAAACTGCAGATACTGTAACCTTAACATAAAGACATGTGATGGATGATTTGTTCATCTGCAACTGGTTGGTATGTCTGTTTAGCTTATAGGTATATCTGTGTTTTGGAAATTCTTTGTGTTTCAGAAATCATTTGTAATTTGGAAATCTTTTATACGACAGATTTCTCCAGTTTTAAATGTGTTTTAAGCATTGTTTCTAAACTTAAACTTAAAATAAATAAACTGTGCTTAAACTACTTTGTTAGCCGGAAGTATCTCCTCCTTGGTAGGGAAGGAGGACCCACTGCTAGTGGGTATTGGCAGCTAAACTCACCCGTGGAGGATAAACAGGATCTAGCCTTTGAAGAGTAGATGGATATGGTACAACCTCCCTTTAGTGACGGTATCCGTACCTATATATTATCAGATAGGGCTCGTGATTTTTGTTTAAGTTTAGAACTTTGCGGTCAGCAAACCCAATATCATGACAATCTGTTAAACAAAACTTCAACTTTACAATGTTCATACTTGCTTAAGAACTGCCCCTTGTTCTTGTCACCTCCAAACCTCTGCAGCCTTCTCTATAACCCACTGTGATCTCCACATCACTGTTTTAGCCTTCTGCGAATTTCCATTGTTAATAGCTGCATTATTTGTTGCTGTGGCCTTATGACCCAGAATTCACTCTTTCCAATTATCTACCTCTCTTTGTCACTACTTATAACCCTTTTCTTCAATAAAGTAATTGGATATAATATCTCGTTATATTTCCTAATGTGGTTTGAATGTCACAGATCGTATCGGTTTCTTGAGACATTTAATACCTCAAAAATGTTATCCGAGTACAAGTTGTTAGCTAAGGTATTGATTAGGAGCATGCTGGAAAGTAAGTGACTCAGTCTATAACTGTAAAACTAACATAAGAATCTGGCTCCTTACTGAGAGAAAAATGCTGACTTTAAAATCGTGCGTTGCATTGTTTGAGAATGTAATGTTCTCACTGGAAGATATAAAATATTGTACCATCAGGAAACCGTTTGTGTTCTTATGGGAAGAAATTTGGGAAGCTAAAAACTAAGATGTAATTTCTGTTTCTGTTCACTCTGGTAACCTATCTCTGTCATGTTGACTGCTGCTGTTCTCAAAAACCTGTTGTGGGCGACAGGTGCTGCAGCTCGCATAATTATCTCAGTGAGCGGTAATCAGTTTTACTTGCACTGCTGCTGTATAAAGTTTGCATGCTTCCTCTGTGACTAAAAGGGTTTCTTTTATAGTCTCCTTCCACATCAATACACAAAATGAATCATAATTCATTTTATTACCAACAAAGTATGAAATACATTCCGCTGTAACACACAGCATTTTGATTTCTTCTTCCAAAACAAGACGGTTACCATTTTTTTCAATTAAAAATTGTATGATTTTTGAACTTTTGCGTAAAATTATTCCCCTTGCAGACTTAAGCCAAAAGTAAATTCCCGGCAACAAGCACGTGCTCGCGATGGCTCCCCGCGGCGCGCGGCCGCTCCCATCCGCTGATTGGCCGGCAGCTGCGTCTCGGCAACAATAGACCGGGGCGCAGCCGTGGAAGGGCTTCTTGTCTCATTGCAGTGTGATGCCCATGCGCGCCAGCTGACTGCTTACAGACCAAGAGGGAGGGGTCAGGCTCTAAGTGTCTGGCTGTGCATCCTTCTCAATTTATTTATCCCAGCATCATTTCAGCAGGAAATGCCCTGTTATTCATCCAGTACAATTTTAAGTGAGTTGGGTTAAAATAGGTAAGGTAATATGCATTTGAATCTTGCTGCATCATCGTGATATTTCTTGCTCATCCCTTTTCTTGCTCATAATTCATTTCATTATCCTTTTGACTGTTTTGTTTAGAGTAGCCGAGGTTATTTAAGAAACTGCGTGTGTCTGGCCTTGTTTTGTGTTGCGCTAAGGTCTTTTGCATTTTCCAGCCTATATATTGCTATGTTTGCAGTATCTGACGCCTTCTGTATTTTATTACTTCTCTGTCTTTTCCACCAGTTTTAACAATTGAATGCATATAGGCGAAAGTGTAAGTTTTTCAGATTGCAATGAAACCACTTTGTCTGTAAATGTCATCCTCCACCCCCCACCCACCCTTGTCCGTGGGTAAGTGCAGGAGTGGCTATCTAACGTCCATAATCAAAGAAAACACCCTGATCCAAAATACCATTTCATTCCCCTTATATGTGTGTACTAGAATAGCCAATATAATTAATGTCCCTTTCCAATTTGCTTGACAAATCAGAAGCCATTTTGTTTAATATTTTGAAAGGAAATTTTTAGTTTTATTAAAAAAGGAACCAAATATCTCTGAGATAAAAATAATTTGAATCTCTGGTTATTAATTAGTAATTGACGTCAAGTGTTGATGGATGAGTCAAATGCCATTGTAATTGAAGTTAGCTTTCCAAAAGCCTTTGACAAGGTATTGAATGAGATTTCTTCTTCCCTTGAGGTGAAGAAGAAAGGGTGGGTTGAATAAAAACTTGTATCTAGACAAAATATTTGTGAGAAAGCCTGAGATATGAGACCAAATGCTGGAATCTGGAGTAAGAAACAAGCTGCTGTAGTCCAGGTGAACCATCTTGATCTGAAATGTTGACTGTCCACTTCCCTTCATAAACAAATGACTTGGAGTTAAGTATAATCTGAGCGGTTATTGCAGTGCACCTTAATAATTGGATACAGTAAAACTCCAGTTGCTTTGTTGGACTGGTAAGTTTTCCAAATTATTCAATGTTGGTATTAATGCCTGGGATGAAATGTTACAGATCTGAGGAGATGAGACTGGATAAGCTGGGCTTGTTTGTTTGGAGTGGAGGAGTCTGAGAAGGGAGCTGAAGAAGGTATAAGCAAATTGATAGACACAGATGGGATAAATCATGTGTTTTTCACATGGTAGAAGCCTCTGAAGCCAGAGGACTCAGGTAAGCAGTGAGAGATTTAATGGGATCAGAAGATTTTTTTTATGCCCCAGTTTCCCACACAGAGGTTGCAATCTGGTATACACTGTTTGAGAAGGTGGAGGAGGAAGGTAAACCACAACATTTAAGAAGCATCTGGGTGAGACCTGAATTGCCAATGCATTAATATTGGTAAATGAGATTAGTATTGAGAGGTACTTGATAGTTGGTGCAGATATCATAGGCAGAAGAGCCTGTTTTCTGTGAAATTTACGTTTTTCAGATGTCATGGAGTCTTATAAAATTTCCAGTAACTAGTAGATATTCAGTGAGTGAGTCACAGTATGTTTCAAGGAGCCTGGGAAACATCGCCAGGAGATCCGGGAGCTGAAATCATTTGGATTTCTGAATAATCAGATACCAGGTTACAGGAGCTTTATAAAGGGTTGAAATAATGTTCACCCCTAAAGCTAATGTTGTATGTCTGGTGTTAGCATTGTAGTTAAATTACTGTATTAACAGAGTCCTGGATTGTTGATCAGATCTGTAGAATCTCACTACAGCCATTCAAATAACTGAATTGGAAATTTAAAAAAAATTAAAATCTAAGCCACAATATCTTGAAGTGTTTGGTTAGTTATCTGCGGTTTATTAATGTTACTCAGGATAGGAATCTGCAGGCCTTGCCCATTCAGAGCAGTATCTAACTCCAGCACATCAGCGTGGTTCACTAGTTAAGGCCTCCTCAGTTGATGGTATTTAACAATGGAAATAGATGTGGGCATTCTGAGTGGCATTCACATGTTATTAACAATAAAAACAACACTACCTTTTGTCATACTGCTTCTGAAACAGGGAAACTTGCATAGAGAAGGGCACAATGTGATTTGATGTATTTTAGTGGGTTTTAAGTTTTTTTGAAAGAATTATGTATTTGATGCAGTTTTGAGTTGAAGAGCAGTAATAGAGGAATGAAACACAGTAAGTACGAAACCTAAAACAGTAGGTTGCAAATGAGATGTCATGGTGTTTAAACAACTCAATGCACCAATTCGACCACACCTTTATAACATTCGCTACAGTGGAAAGAAGGTATTTGAGCCAGAATAGTTTAGAACAGCCTTTCTCAACTTTTTTGCCCTAGAGGCACCCTTGAAATAATTTTCAGATCTCAGGGAATAAATTCCCTGCATAAAAATCTGTCTACAGCTCATGGTACATTAGTGTGATCAGTGAGTTATAGATATAATAATCCAAAAATAGTTGTCAATGTTCTTTTGAGTAGAAAATGAATTTTTAGCCAACCTTTCTTGGGGGAAAAAACAGGTAGTTTAGCTTACATTTCTTGAAATTAATCTCTTCATAAATTTTATAAACTCACAAGGCAAACAATTTTTCAATTCTGGGTCAAACTTGAGATAAGCACCTTCAACTGAAATGAGACAATTTCTATTCTTGCTCTTGTTAAACAAGGAAAAAAAACTTGCCCACACATGTAACAAGTTGAAAACTGCAGCAAAATGTTCATTGCTTTCCCATGAATCGCAGGATCCTCCTCTTGCGCAGAAATCCAGAACTTGTCCGGGGCAGGTCACTGTCATCTTGAGTGCACGATCAAGCTGTAGCTCACAAAGTTCTTCTTCTCTCAAAGTCAAGGTCTCAGACTGAGGGGAAGATTCAGAGAAAAGGTCCCTCACCCAATCATACAATTGTGTTGAAAAGGAGGAAAAATGTTCAGTTTTGTTCTGCAGTTCTTCAATAAGACTCAAGACTTTATGATCCTTTCTCACTCTCAAGCCCAAGCAGCAGTGGAAACATTTCAAAATTTCCTTTTGCAATATGATTTTTCCAAAGATTCACTTTCCTTTTAAATCCATGAACCTTGGGCAGTTTTTATAGTACTGTAGAGGTACCTAATTTGTTACTCAGTTAAATGATAGTTTCCCTTTATTATACTTCTAACTATTTTCATGAAACTTCAGCTCATTGGGGCCGCTGATTAATTGGGCAAAATGTACTGGTCCCGATGTGCCCCAATAAACCAGAATCCACTGTATAATTTTTTTAAAAACTAGTAGTGCAAATTGAGAACAAAATAGTGAAGTAGTGTTTATGGGTTTGTGGCCTGTTCAGAACTGAATGTTGTACCAGATAATACTATACTCCTGCTACTGTTGAGACATGAAAGACCACGGATACCAGATTCTACAGCGATAAACACTATGCTGAAGAAACTCAGTGTGTCGAGTAGCAGCTGTGGAGGGAAAAGAACTGGCAGCATTTTGGGTCAAACCCTGCATCAGGGCTGAGTGGAGAGGGGAAATAGTTGGAGTAAAGAAGAGTGGTGAGAGGGGACCAGAGGTGATTGGTGGCATGAGAGGAAGGATGGGGAGACCGGGCTAGATAGGGCAGTGGGAGGGGCAGAGTTGGGAGATGATGCAAACGGATGATAAATAGAGGCAGACTAAGAAGGACAGATGGAGCCAGGTGGGGAACAGGAAGAGTGAAGGTGGAGACATCTGGGGGGGGGGGTGGGTTTGTGTGGTGTAAGTTGGAACAGACTACCAGTGCTTGTGTCTGATCATTAAGGAAGATATAGTGGGAGCCATTAGGGGAGAGATGAAAGGCAGATGCAATCAGAACTCATTTGGATGGTGGAGGGAGGGTTTGGGGGGGAAGAACTGCTAAATGAAATGTGGGTGTTAAGTGGATGGAACTAAGGGAAAGTGTGATGACACTGGTGAATTCTGAGGGGTGGAAATGTTAGGGAAAAGGGACAAAAGTGGATTTGAGGTGGGGGCGGGAGGGAACACCAATTTTGACAGTTACCTGAAATTAGAAAATCTGATGTTCGTGCATTGGTTTGTGGACTACCCAGGTGGAATGAGGTATCATCCTTCTAGTTTGTGGTGGGTCTCACACTGACAGTTAACGAGGCTGACGATGATCAAGTCAGTGTGAGATTGGGAAGGTGAATTTAAACTGCACGAAACTGGCAGCTTAGGATTGCCATTGCAGATAGACACACAGGCTTTGTAATTTGTTCACCTGGTTTGTGCTGATGGTCATGTCATGATCATCAACTGCAGTAGACGAGATTGGAGTAAGTACACATGAATCTTTGCCTGACCTGGAAAGGCTGCTTAGATCCCTGAATTGTAACTATGAACCGAATCACTGGAGAGATAATACTGGTGATATAAAAAGCCTTTGTTGATCAAATCAAGTAGGCATTCTCTTGTAGATCCTTTCAAACTTTGCTGAACTCAAAGTACATTAAGTTTTTATACTGTTAATTCAGGTAATTGGATACAATTTCAGTGGTTGTACTGACATTGTTCAATATTTTGTGTATGACAAATGGTTCAGTTGAGTTGGGTTGAATGCTCAAACACCTTTTCTGGGCAAAGTAATGCACACAGTTGGTAAAAGCTTCAGAGGATTGAGAACCCAGACACCCAAAATTAGTATTGTGAGAGCTAACTTTGAGTATAAAAATATCCCAGTTACTAATGGAGAGCAAATACGATAATGATCATGTTTCATATAGTAAATGACAAAATCAGACTGGTTTGGAAGCTGCTTTGAACTTGGTCACCATGATGCATTCATGAAAGAGTGTATCACCCTGAGGGGGGAGGGCATGTGAGTGGCTACAGTGCTCTGAATTTTTAAAAATGTTAACATTACTGCAAAATTTTTGCACTGTATTCTTTTGTGTATGTAGTGGATTCCAGTTCATTGGGCCATTAGTTAATCTGCTTATCTGGAGACTGTTGATGAACAGTTTCTGACTGGTGTTAGTTGTGGGCACGTTGTGTGGCCATTAGACACTACACCGTGCTCAAAGTGAACAGTCTATGTATTTGTGTTTTAAAAAGCAGTGACCTTTGTCACTGATAGCGAGTAATAAACCGAAAGATGATTCACAACTGTTTTTGTCACTGCGGCTTCAAACACTCAGGCTTGGAGATGCCAGAAACGGCCAGGAGTGAAAATGAAATAATTTTTGCTACTTCAGCAAATTAAGAACTATGAACAATTTGAATGATACAAGAGAATGAAGGTTTGGAAGATACAATAGTTGAAAGCATTGTTTGAAGGCAGTCCACTATCTGAACAAGGTGTCTGCACTGATTATGTTCATTTACAGTTAAGTAAAAGAACATGTCAGTGTACACTGAATGAACTTCTCTGTCGATAACTATTAAGAACGAATATACCATTTTATAGAACTGTAGTAGTTTCAGTATGTTCTAATTTGTTCTGTATTTCATTTAAAAACATAATCAGTTAATTTTTCTTTTTTATATACCTTTTTAAATATTTCCATGAAACCTGCTAATTGGCACAACTGCTTATTAGGAGCAAAATGTACTGGTCCTGATGTGTCCCAGTTAACTGGAATCCACTGAATTAATACAGTTGTTTCAAGTACAGTAGTTTTATTAAAAAAGACCTACATCAACACTATCTCTACCTTGTTGCTTTAAGATACAAACTATAAGAATTCAAATACAGGTAGATTCTGGTTAATTGGGACACAATGGGATTGCATTTTGGCCCAATTAAGCGGCTGCCTCAGTCAGCCAAAGTTGCTCGGAAATATTTTAAAAGGTTTTTTAAAAAGAAAGACAAACCACCATTTAGCGGAGTTACAAATTATGTATTTAAATGAAATACAGAACAAATTAGAACACTACCAATATTGCCACAGTGCTGTAAAACTTAGTTTTTAATAGTTATTGGTGGAGGAATTCATCTGGTGTACAGTGCCGTGTTCTTTTGAGTGACAAAATGAAAAATCAGTGCAGACACATGATGAAAATGGTTGGTTGTCCGTTATATACAATAACGAGAGGAGACGTGTGGGTTTTTTAAGTGGAATGGCAGAAGTTAAGGAGAGTTCTGTGCTGGACTGGTCTGATATGTTCTCTTCCATTTCATGCACATCTGCCCTCACCCCATTCTCCTGCCACCACACTAGGGTTCCTCTTGTCCTCACCTACCACCCCACCTGCCTTGCACATCCAAGTTCTCCGTAATTTCTATCATCTCCGAAAGGATCCTGCCACCAAGCACCTCCTTTCCTTCCCACCGCTCTCACTTTCCGCAGACCCTCTTGTCCACTCATCCTACTCCACTGATCTCCCTTTTGGTACTTATCCTTACAAGTGCAACAAGTGCCACACCTGCCCCTACACCTCCTCCTTGCCATTCAGGGTCTCAATCAGTCCTTCCTAGTGAGGAGACACTTCACCTGTGAGTCTGTTGGGGTCACCTACTGTATCTGGTGCTCCTGATGTGGCCTCCTGTATATTGGTGAGACGAGCACCCACACTCTGTCCACTAGTAAAAGCAGGATCTTCCAGTGGCCACCCATTTTAATTCTACTTCCCATTCCCATTCTGACATGTCAGTTCCTGGCCTCCTCTACAGCCATGATGAGAGCACACTCAGGTTGGAGGAACAACACCTTATATTACATATAAGACACCTCCAACCTGATGGCAAGAACATTGATTTCTTGAACTTTCGGTAACTGCCCCCACCCTCCACTTTCACCATTCCCCATTCCTGTTTCCTTCTCTCACCTTATCTCCTCACCTGCCCATCGTTTCCTTCTGGTGCTCCTCCCCCTTCCATTTTTTCCATGGCTTTCTACCCACTCCTATCAAATTCTCCATTCTCCAGCCCTTTATCTCTTACACCAATCAACTTCCCAACTCTTTACTTCATCCCCTCCCTCTCCCACTTTCACCTATCACCTGCCACCATGTACATCTTTCTCCCCTCCCTTCATCTTATTCTGACTTCTTCCCTGAATTTCCAGTCCCAATGAAGGGTCTCGGCCTGAAACGTCGACTGTTTACTCTCTTCCAAAGGTGCTGCCTGGCCTGCTGAGTTCCTCTAGCATTTTGTATATGTATGTTGCTTTGAAAATATGGCTGATCCTTTCTGCACTCTCTTACCTTTGCAAATTAAGAAATCATCTGAAAATTTCTTTTGGCAGAGCCCAGTGATCTCGAATTCAGCTTTTCTGAGCTCCTCCACTAAGAGACAGTCTTGACTGATCTGTCCTTTGGCCTTCTCCATCTCTCTCTCTCTCTCCAAAGAATACCCTTGTTCTTCATCCAAGTCAGACTGAGTAGGAGCGATGTTCAACTGCTTCCTCTCTGACAAAGAAACAAGAGCAGGTTCTTAACTCTAAGAATCCAGGCCACTGTCATCCTCAAATGGGTCTAGGCGAGAAGTGATGGAAAATCCATGTTACTGTGTCCTCTTCAATCTGCATGGCATTCATTATAACACTTTTCTTGACTTCCAGATAATCTACCAGAAGTTCTCCAGAACAATTAGAATTCACAGGCCATTTTCTTTGTCTGAAGAAGACGCTGAGGCATAACACCCTTGTCTCATTCTTCTAGAGGTTATATTTGCCAGGTTACTTGAAGTGCTTACATCCCTCCATTGAGATGTTTGTGAGACCTTAAGAATTTCTGAAACCATTTGCAATGAAGGTTCAGAACCGGGAAGTTTGATTCCTGATATATTTAGGCACTGAAGTACTATTGGTCAAAAACACTGAGTTGTAAAACTTCCTCCACAATGTGTCTATACAGCATGCCATTGTAGTAGCAGTCAGCTCCATACGAAGGATAGAAACTACAGACAGACAGACATACTTTATTGATCACGAAGGAAATTGGATTTCGTCACAGTCGCACCAACCAAGAATAGTGTAGAAATTTAGCAATATAAAACCATAAATAAATAATAATATGTAAATTATTCCAAGTGGAAGTAAGTCCAGGACCAGCCTATTGGCTCAGGGTGTCTGACACTCCGAGGGAGGAGTTGTAAAGTTTGATGGCCACAGGCAGGAATGACATCCTATGATGCTCAGTGTTACATCTCAGTGGAATGAGTCTCTGGCTGAATGTACTCCTGTGCCTAACCAGTACATTATGGAGTGGATGCAACTTGGACAGCATCCTCTTTTCAGACACCACCATCAGAGAGTCCAGTTCCACCCCCACAACATCACTGGCCTTACAAATGAGTTTGTTGATTCTGTTGGTGTCTGCTACACTCAGCCTGCTGCCCCAGCACACAACAGCAAACATGATAGCACTGGCCACCACAGACTCGTAGAACATCCTCAGCATTGTCCGGCAGATGTTAAAAGACCTCAGTCTCCTCAGGAAATAGAGACGGCTCTGACCCTTCTTGTAGACAGCCTCAGTGTTCTTTGACCAGTCCAGTTTATTGTCCATTTGTATCCCCAGGTATTTGTAATCCTCCACCATGTCCACACTGACCCCTTGGATGGAAACAGGGATCACCGGTTTCCCATGATAAAAGCATTGTGCAACAGGAAGTAGGACACTGCTATATAGCCATGCTTGTGTCTTTAAAGTGGTATAAATGTGTAGCATTAACATCTCTCAAATCCAGGTGTTTCAAACATCTAACAACTTTGAAGTCTTCCAACTGGCAGAGTTCTTCAGCCAGTTTATCCATTCATAGCAACTGATGTTGGCACATTGTCATCCTAGCTAAGTCCCTTTCTTATGTAGATCTTGAAGGATCTTAGCAGATAGCATGACCAGACTCAATGTTCCTAAGGGATCATAATGGAACTAAATGTGGAGAGAATCCCCCCTTCTGGTGAGTGGTCTATCTTGAATCGTAATCTTGTAAGTATCAGACTGAATGCACCTTTGCACAGCCAGTAATCTCTCCACCGAGGGTATATTTTGATCCAAATCCTTCATGTCTTTTACTGTTGCTCTTCTGATATCACTGCTAGCATGCTATATCTGTTGCTTATTCACTTTGTGAGTTGAAAGCTGCCTTTAGCAAAATGGATACAAGATCATGACAGAGGGACACCACTTTTTCCTTGGAGGACACTGACACAAAGGAGTCATCAACATAGAAGCTATGCAAAACCCTATCCACTGTCTTCCAGCTGAACTGGTCTTCCATTGTCTTCTGTGCATTTTCTAAGGGCGAAGTTGGCACAGATTGGCGATCTTGCTCTAAAGAGATGTACCGTTATCCTAAAGTCCACCATACCTTGGCTGAGGTCACCATCGGGCCACCAGAGAAACCTCAACAGATCTGCATCTTCTGTTGGTACTTTAACCTGATGAAACGTTGATTCAGTATCTGCCATGATCACCACTTGTTCTTTTCTGAATCTGGTAATGACTCCGATCAGTGAGCTAGTAAGATCAGGTCCCTATAAAAGCTGAGCATTGCAATATTCCCTGAGAAGTCACTCTGCAGTCATACACAATGCAAAGTTTCCCTTTTTGGGGATGATAAACACCATGATGCGGAATATACCAGGCTTTCCCATCATTGCATTGCAGATCCTCTGCTGGCACTCTTTCAGCATAACCTTTGGAGATGATATCGTGGTCAGTTCGAAATGACGAATCCTTCATAAACCTCTTGGAGTCAGAGCATGCTGTTCAGCAATCTTCCCGTTATTTGGCATGTTAACCTGCTTCTTTCTCAAAAGTAAACTAACCAGGTAGTGCTCTAATCGCATAAGGTTCATTATTGACATGGCAAATCGCTTGGAAAGGCTCCAGTGCTTTAGGCACATTTGTCCTTATCAGCAGCTCAATTTCTGAATTGATCTCTGGCAAATGGACATTTTTCAGGTGAGACCTTCCCTGGAGGTGCGTTTTTTATGGTGTGTTCTCTTTCTGGACAGGCATACTTCCCTGTGTATAGATGTTGGATAGTCACAATAGCTTTCACTATCTAAGCCAGCTACTTCTAATCCTGATACAATATAACTACGGTTGGCACGTTGCCTAGTGGGCAAGGCATCAGACTAGTAACCTGAAGGTCACTGGTTCGAGCCT
Organism: Hemitrygon akajei; assembly: GCF_048418815.1. Classification (NCBI taxonomy): domain Eukaryota; kingdom Metazoa; phylum Chordata; class Chondrichthyes; order Myliobatiformes; family Dasyatidae; genus Hemitrygon; species Hemitrygon akajei. The sequence continues at coordinate 93,901,589 of NC_133131.1, forward strand.
CAGCTGAGGCAGCGTGTTTGTGTCCTTGAGCAAGGCACTTAACAAGGCACATTGCTCTGCGACATCACCGGTGCCAAGCTGCATGGGTCCTAGTGCCCTTCCCTTTCTAGGCCTGCAGCTTGGGCAACTGCCGGTCTCCCTTACAACCCTGCCCAGGCCTGCGCCCTGGAAACTCCAGGCGCAGATCCATGGTCTCTCGAGACCAACGGATGCCACCATAGCTACTCAAACTTTCTCTTGACCCATAGTGCGTAAGAGAATGCTAATTTTTTTTCTGTGTGAGTTTGAGCTTGTTCATTAGCAGAACACTGCTGTACTTCCTTGATCTAGGAAAGCATAAGTAACCACTGTCTTGTTACCCTTTGTAGACTTCACTTGTATTGAAACTATGGGCACGATCACCAGCCCCTGTAAGGCCATTACATACCACTGTTGAGTCGGATTGTTTCACAGCTTATTTAGATTCAGCACTCTTTTCGTTAGAGTGAATGTGAGGTATGTTGGGATGCTTGCCACTGCAAAACCTTGTATGAAAGAGGCTTGTTGCATTCTCTGCTGACGTGTCCTGTACAAAAATAGCCAAAGCAGACACCATTTTCTTTTAGGAAAGCAGTCTTCTCACTATGAACCTTTTTTCTCCAGCTGAGTACACAAATCCAAGGTATGTTCACCCTCACAGAACAGACAAACCCCCTTCGTCTGACAAGATGATTTCCCTTCCATTAGTTCCAGGTTCAGATTTAGCTTTGCAACACACACATGAAATGATGGAGGAACTCAGCAGGCCAGGCAGCATCTATGGAAAAGAGTACAGTCGACGTTTCAGGCCAAAATCCTTCAACAGGATTGGCAAAATAATGATGAGTCAGATTGAGAAGGTGAGGGGGGCGGTGGGGAGGAGGTGATAGGTGAAACTGGAAGGAGGAGGGGTGAAGTAAAGAGCTGGGAAGTTGATTAGTGAGAGAGATACAGGGTTGGAGAAGGGGACCTCTGATAGGCAAGGACAGAGGACCATGGAAGAAAGAAATAGGCGAGGCACACCAGAGGAAGGTGATGGGTAGGCAAGGAGATGAGGTGAGAGAGAGAAAAGGGGATGGGGAATGGTAAAAGACAGTGGTGTGGGGGTCATTACCAGAAGTTTGAGAAATCCATGTTCATCCTATCAGGATGGAGGCTACCCAGCTGGAATATAAGGTGTTATTCTTCCAACCCGAGTGTGCCCTCATCGCGACAGTAGAGGAGGCCATCGATTGACATGTTGGAGTGGGAATGGGAAGTGGAATTAAAATGGGTGGCCACTGGGAGATCCCGCTTTTTCTGGCTCGGAGAACCCAATGTAGACTGGGAGACCACTTCAAGCATCTACTCTCTGAAATGTTGACTATACTCTTTTACATCGATACTGCCTTGTCTGCTGAGTTCCTCTAGCATTTTGTGTGTATTGCTTGGATTTCCAGCATCTGCAGATTTTCTCCTGTTAGTTTTAGCTGTACTTCTCACTTGGTGGCAAAGTTGCTTCCCTTAGCTTAAGAACAAAATTGTGACTTAGTTTTGCGTGCACCTTTGCGTACTGCAGGTGATGGAGCATTGTATTTCTTCCCAAGCACCAAGTGTGTCGCAATCTTTACTTGCCTTTCAATAAAATCAACAATGTCAGTGAAAGTAATCTTATAGTTGTCTTTCTTGCAGTTCACAGACCACCATTCTTCATTTATCCCTAAGCATATAGGACAATTTCTTTATGACAGTCGGCATATTAGCAGGCATGTCCAACTCAAGCAAGTACTGCATCTCTTCCATGGCATTGCAACAGCCTCTAAGAAAAATGACTAGTTTTGAAGAGCTTTCCTATCTTCAAATTTGATAGGTACTCAAGAAAGCCTTTTGCATGTAGGCAGATGTAATTTTCTGTGCATAACCAAAATGTTCCTGTAGTAAAGCCTTAGCGTTTAGGTGCCCTCTCTTAGGCTCAGCATGTTGGTAACTTCTGTCATTTTCTCAAGAGTGACCTCTAGTGTGCTGTTCAAGGAAATGGAGGCACTCAGAATAACTGTCAGGCTTGTTTTTAACACTGTTTTCAAAAGCCCTCATGAATGCATGATACTGCAATGGATTTCCATCGAAGATTTGAATCTTTTAGGCAAAAATGAAATGTGTTGCTATTGCATCAATATGGTTGTTATTTTATTTTGCTTCCTCATATCAGTAGTACTATTTTGATCTTTATCACTGAAAACGAGTGTTTCCGTGTAGTAGGTTAATGTCCCCATGAGTACCTTGAGCTATTCAGTATGACATAGGCACTCACCACACTTGAAGCTCTTAGCACATTAACTTTGGCCACATGTGTAACAATTTCTTCTTCCAATTTAAACTCTTCCTTCCTTTTCCATGGCTGTTCTGAGAGGACAGCTCAATCTTCTAGTGCATGTTTGTCCTTCAATAATTGTCGATGTGTGATTAATGCAGCTAAATCAGCTTGTGTTTCAATGCAGGCAGAGGAGGTAGATGCAGAAGATTTTCTTACTGCAGCAGAACTTTGAGCGCTGATGTTGGACACACTGTCATCCTGTTTCATGTCATCCTGTGGGTCAAGTGCTCTATGCTCAAATCATGCCTTGGAAATTGAGAAACGTTGTCTCAATTTCCATCGGACAATGTATTCCGTTGTTGCAGCAACATGACCTTCAATATAAGACATTTGGGTCAACCATTGTTTTGTATCCTCTATGAATACACTGCATTAGCGATCAATGTTTGAAAAACATTGATTCTGTTCTTCATGTTCGGCCTTGGGAAGTAATAAGATTAGTATGCAATGTTGCATAGCAACAGCCTCACAGAGAATGGAGAAATTGTCAAGATGAGGTTGCACTTGTAAGGCATTTTCTTTAATTTTCATTAGTTGATGGTATTAAACCTTTAATTTTGATCACATTTGGTTCACACTCCTTTTGAAGACTTTCATTTGGATTAGCTTTAGTTTTCAATTCAATTTCTCTTTTGCAAGCCTGCACTCCTGGGTGGTTGGTTCCAAAACCATGCCTTGATACACTCGTGTTACTTTCTCTAGTTGCACGACTTGCAATTAACTCTTTCTTTGCCTGCAACATCGGCAATATTTGATTCAATAACCAAGTCAACAAACAAACCAGACCAAACAAACAGCTTTCAATTCAAACGTTGGCAACTGGAATAGTTCAGCAATTCAAGAAAACAAAGTGATGGACCCTTAGGCAAACACTACATGACTGAACAATGGTCTCCGATGGACGGTCAGCACTGACAGTCCAAAGCTGTGTTCAAATCACAAACACACAACATGAATCAACAAAAGGTCGCAGATAATCCGACCACAAGCTGCTTTTGTTTCTGATGTATTGAGTGTTATGATTTAACTTTGCTAAGGGGTCCGAGACAATCCTTTGTCATAGACTGGTGTTTGTTTGATATAACTCTTTTTGTTGACAAAATGTAGCAGTTACTTGAAAACAAACCAAAACAGCTGAGAAACTAAGCCAGGGTAATCGACACTGTATGACGAATTTCCAGAAAGATATCCTTTATTATGGAACTGGCAAAGACCAACAATCTTGTATCAATTTTTATAAAGAAAACAACAAATCTAAATTAGTGATTTTAGCATTCAAGTAGCTTAACTAAACATTCTAATTAGCAATATAACTGAGCAATACAAAGCATAATTAGCAGTTGAATTAAATTAGCATTCCAATTAGCGAAGCTTACTACGTGGTCAACAAAAAAATCATTTCCCCCTTGCTCAGTCCCTCTGGCTAACAACTAACTAACCCGAAGCATGAACATGTAACTACACTCATTTGGCTGTACCACGTGACAGATTACCCATAATAATGGCATCACAAAATAGACATAAAATTGATATGTTGCTCTGACGATGCCTTTCGCTCTCCAGGAAGTGTTGTGAATTCGCCTTCCTGGCCGATTGATCTCACAGTACACCAGAGCTGATTTCACATGCTAGGACAAGCATGTCCCTGTCTCACTGGGGCATGAGATCTGACAGCTACCCTCACGTGGTTTAGCCTGCCTTTCAAAGTGGTGTACTGAGGTGTGGTTGCTGTTGCATGCAGACAGCTACTTGGAGCCACTGATGAGGGCTGAGTGGTGAGGACCAAAGGTGAGTGGCCAGCCCCATGGTGGATATGATTAGCCATTTCACTAGAGGTGCTACCCGTCTGTGGACAGATAATTGACTGCTTTCATACAGTGCGTTTGACATTTGCATCCTCCAAATCTTTGTGTTCATTGTAACATTCACAATGATTGTCAATACCTTTTGTTGAAGTAGTGAAATAAGTTCACTTTCACTCCCAGCTGTTTCTGACATCTTTGAGCCTAAATGTTTGAAACTACAGTGAGCAAAGCAGTTTTGAGTTGTCTTGCTGATAATTTCTTGCCAGCTGTCAGTGTCAAAAATCACTGCTTTTTGAACACAAATATGCATCTGATGCTCTTTTTTTTTAAAAAAACTGTTTACCCTAAATATGAAGTAGTGTTTTGTGGCTATACAAGTGCATGCACCTAACACTAGTTAGAAACTGTTTCGTAACAGTTTCCTGTCCCAATTAAACAGCTTAGTCTCACAACTAAATGAAGGGAAACCGGACTATTTTCTCAATTAGTTTTTGTTCTTTAAGAGTTGTTCCAAATAAGTGACTGCCCTGACAAATGGTATGCCCAATTAACCAGAATCCACAGTATTTTCCTTGTTTTTCTTTGAGACATTATAAATCCTTCTTTAGTAATGCAATATTGGATTATTTGGGAATTCATGACTCATTTATTTTCGTTTACAAAAGGTGACCAGAAGATCTACAAATGTAGGAATGAAGTTATGGAAAATCATTCCTGATAGACTGATGTTTTCATGTCCAGTAACTTTTTAATGTGAGGTTAGAGTGTAATTGTGAAATCACAGATGTAGTTTGTTCATTTGTTTCACCTTTGTCATTGTACTATTTTACTCAGTTTTTTGGGATATAAATATGCTTTTCTGGTTGCCATTCTGCTGCTGACTTTGAATACTTTGTTCTCAGGTCAGTGTACTGTAATGGTATTGTACAGCATGTTACTGAATAATGCATAGCATGACTGGCAGGACAAAATTAATTATTTTATCTACTGCCTTTATTTAAAAAAAACATAATACTTTCGGTCTTAATATGCAGTAATGCATATAATCGCATTTTAACATGAAAGTTGCATGGCTAGCAGCTATTGTCTGGCGGTACTAGGATTAAATGAAGCAAACTGCCTATGCGCAAATGCAAACGGTCAAAAATAGGTCTGACTGTTTATGTTGGTATATAACCCTAACCTCTGAGGTTATTTGATTTCCTAGGACATAAGGTGACTCTGGCCTTGTTCTGTATTGCAACTGAGCTCAGTTTCCTGGTTAAAGGCTGGCAGCATTACACTTCCTCCAGCTAGAACCGGGCCAGAATTTAGGTAAGAATTATGGTGGTGGTAATGTGGCACATGAATGAAGGAAAGTGTTCATTACCCTGTCTAACCTCGTGGAGTTTATCGCAGTCAATGAATAATAAAGTAGGCCAAATACAAAAGCCAATGTGGGAATGAAGAAGGGAATTAACATGAATGGAGCCTAAATAATGTTTGAGCCCTCCATAATGGCAAGATTATTGTGAACAAACAGTCAGTACAGTATACTATGAATTCTGCAGGGCTTCAACCTAAAACATCAGCCATTACACTTTTTCCCACGTGCTGCCTGCCCTTGAGTTCCTCCAATAGATGATGTTTTGCTCCATATTACATTAAATCTAGCACAAGTGCTTCAAATGGATGGTGTTTGATATCTCAGATGATGGGAAGGGCGTTGGTAGAATGCCTTTTTTTTGTTTTAACTTTCTGTGTGTCCTTATTGCTAGCTGATTTCTAACCATGTGCATTGCTATCAAATTCAACATAATTGATCTAAAGTTGAACATGAAATTTGCAGATGCTGGAAATTCAAACAACACACACAAAATGCTGGTGGAACATAGCAGGCCAGGCAGCATCTATAGGGAGAAGCATTGTCGACGTTTCGGGCCAAGACCCTTCATCTCAGCCCGAAATGTCAACAGTGCTTCTCCTTATAGATGTTGTCTGTTGTCTGTCTCCAGGTAAATGCCACAATGCATCTGATTTTTTTTACAGAATTTTTGGAAGTTACAGTAAATAGGCACAACTACTCGTGCTTGTCGATTGCACTAGCTATTTTCATTGTAAGAATGGAAAATAATAAATGAAGTGCTTAATTTTTTCCCTCTTGCTCTAATACCACTGCCAAGGAAGTTTCAAGCGCAGATAAAGCAAAAAAAACTTGACTTTTATGTTATTGTGTCCCTTCAAGCAGTGTACTAGAATTTCAGTTTGTTATGGATGGTCACGTTTTGTACAGGTTTACAAATTCTATGATTCCATTCCAAGTGAAGAAAAGTACTCAGCAACTTTATATCAAGGGCACTATTTGCTATTGAAAGTTGTGTAGCAATTTTTTGCATTATAATTCAAAATCTAAGTTATAAGCAATCTGGTCATTGAAGTTGTAAGGCCTGATACTCCTGAACATTCTTTCTTGCTACCCTGAATTGATAAGAGAGTTGGCAAACGGGTGGTATTTTAGACTTGTCCTGGAATTACTGGACTTGGTTGAGGGGAAAAGGCTGGTGTGAACAGCAGCCTCAGATGAATGTAGGGGCTGGATTACCTTTCACCATTCACAGTGTCACCTTGTAGGAAACAAACCTTTTTAACCATACTGTGATTTATTCTTTAAATTTTAAAAGTTTAATGTATGCTGGCTGATTTAAAAATCCCGCAGTGCAGGTGTCAATGTGTGTATCCTATCATAAATGTATCCCTAAATTGCTGCTTTAACGCATCAAGGAGAGGCCTTGCAGTAGTTCAGACGGGTGGGATTTTGAGGAGGGCAAAGGAGGGCACTAAATAACACTGGGGACAAGATTAAGGTCCATCCGGAATCATTTTGTAAGTATGTTAAGGTAAGGACGAGGAGGGGCCACTAGGGATCAGTGTGTGCAGTAAGAGAATGTAGGTGAGGTCTTAGTTGAATACAAGCAAGAATTATTCATTTAAGGAGAAAGACAGTGTAACTGAAGAATTCGGTGAGGGGAATGGTGAAATTCTAGCGAAAAACTACCACTTGAAAGGGGTATTGAGGGCTCAAAGGTGGATAAATCCCAAAGGCCTGATAGATTGATAAAATTCCAGCTACTTCAGGATAAGAGGAAGGAATTTCCTGAGGCTGCAATTTTCAAATTTTCTCTGGCCACAGAGATGCCTGGTGGCTAAGCAGCAGCAAATACATTATCTCAATTCAAGAAAGGATGCAAAGATAAGCCAGATAATTAGAGGCAGGTGAGCCTAACATGAGAGCTAGAGAAATTATCGGGAAGATTTCTGAGTGTCAGGGTTATAAAGAACTGTCAGCGTAGCTTTGCTAAGCGGAGATTCTGACTGATGATTGAACTTTTCAGAGGTAACTGGAGATGAATAAGGTGCGTGTGTTTGATGTAGTCTACATGGACTTCAGTAAGGCCTTTTTTATAAGGTCCCACGTGGGGAGTGGTCCAAAAAGTAAGAGCTTACTAGATCTGAAGTTACATTTCTTGTGGTAGGTAGAGACTGGTTGTGTTCAGAAGCCCTTGACCATCAGTGACCTTCAGGGATTGGTGCTATGATCCTGGTTTGTCATATATGTTAACAATTTGGATATGGGAGGTTCAATTAGTAGACGACATCCTACTAAAATTTCACTATCTTAATACACGAGACAACAATTTACTGATTATCTCTCGAAATCTACCTCTCACACCTTAAACCCTCTAGTTTTTGACATCCCCATATATCCATATCTATGCCCTTAGGACTTTATAAAGCATTGACATTGCCCATTCACCACCTTCACTCCTACACATCAGTTAAACTGTACTGCTGGTCACCATGGCATAGGAAGGATGTGACTACAGTGGTGAAGATGCAGAGGAGATTCTCCAGAATGGATTGTTTAACTGTTGAGTAGAGACTAGAGTGGCAGAATTTGTTTACATTAGAGCACCAGAGGCTAAAAGGAGACCTGATTTAAAAGGTAAGAGATTGAGTAGCCCTGAGTGGATGATGAGAAAATTTTCTTTTGGCAGAAATATAACTAGAGGTACTGGGTTGAGGTAAAGGGACAATTAGCCCGACTTTAGTTGTTGGTAGGATATTCTTTACTAAATGAGGCTTTGGGATACTTGAAGATACATGATCAAGGTAGCTGAACCATAGTTTCCTTGAGGGAAAAATCTTGCTGACAAATCTTGAGGAAATGACATGCAGGACAGATGAAGAAGAGCCAGTGGATGTTGTTTACTTGGATTATCAGATGGCTTTTGACTCATTGCTGCATATCAGGCTGCTAAACAAGATATTCCTGCCCATGTTATTAGTGGAAAGAAACAAGCATGGATGGAAGATTGACTGACTGGCATAAGGCAAAGGCTGTGAATAAAGGGGGCTTTTTCTGGATGGCTTTCAGTGAATAGTGCTCTTCCACAGGGACTTGTGTTGGGTCTGCTGTGTTTCATGTTATATGTTAATGATGTAGATGATATAATTGGTGACTAAATATGCCGATGATACAAAGACAGTTGGAGGGGCAGGTAGTATTGAGAAGCAGGGAATCTGGAGGAGGACCTGAGCAGATTTAGGAGCAAGGGCAAAGAAGAGGCAGCTGGAATACAGTGTAGGGAAGTATATGGTCATGTGCTTTAGTAAAAGGAATAAAGGCATAGATAATTTTCTTTTTTTGGTAATTTTTTTAATTGAAGTTCATCATCAAACAAACATTTCCATAAGATGTATTTCAGACATTGTGCATATATATCATATAATCACATATATCACAAATCTCCACAAAGTATTTATCTGGGGTATACACTTATAGAAAAGAGTGGAAAGAAAAAACAAGCAAAAGGAAAGAACTATGTACAAGTAAGGAGTGATCTTTTTTTTATAACAGATTCATTGATTTGTGAGAATAAAATCAGGCCTATGAAGCATTATGTAGTTAAACCATTTTCCCCAGTATGAATCAAATTGTTCCAGCTTATGATTAACAGATGCTGTTATCTTCTTCATTTTGTAAATGTCCATTGTAATTTCCATCCATGTATTTAAAGTTGGGCTCTCCTGTGATAACCATTTCCTGGTAAGAGTCTTTTTACCAGCCATCAACAGTATATTCATTAAATATTTATCTCTTTTCAACCATTCTTGAGGTACATATCCAAAATATATGCTCTTACTCTCCTAGGGTATTTCACATTTAAAGATGTCTTGTAGGGCATTGTGTATCCCCCTCCAATAGTTTTTGATAGCAGGGCAGTCCCAAAAAATATGATAATGATTTATATTTTGATTTCCTCAATTTCTCCAGCAAACAGGGAGGTTACTATCATAATGGGATTTCTGAGAGGGTGTAATAAAATATCTTATCAAGTTTTTCCGTCCAAACTCCCTCCATTTCTGTGAACTGGTACACTTCCATTGATATCTCCATATTGTCCATTCTTCCTCAGATATAATTATCCCTCCTTCCTTCTCCCATTTTGTTTTAATGTATGAAGTCGAATGTGTTTTAAGATTTGACAACCCCTTATACATGCTTGAAATGATTCTGCCATTATCTGAATTATATGCTTTTCTAAAGAGCTCTATCAAGCAGGTATTTGCCTTGGTTGCATTTTTAAGCGTCTTATTAACATATTGTCGCATCTGTAAATACCGATTTTAAAAAAATCTTGTTTTTCTAATAAGTGTTTCTCTTTAAGCATTTCAAAACTGAACAGTGTTCCTTCTTTTATTATGTTGCAAAGAACTGTTATTCCTTTAGCTGTCCAGTCCATAAATCTAGCATCCAATTAATTTGGTGTAAAATCCAAGTCATATGCACACCACTTAAGAATAGCAATATCTCCCTCTAGATTATATTCTTTTATAGTAATTTTCCATATTTTAAGAGTCAATTTCACCCATGTGTTATCAATAGTGTTTATGTACCTTTGCAGGTTGTTATCAGCCAAAATTGCTTGTATGGGGATGGGAAGTACCCGCTCTTCAATGTTTTTCCATTGAGCGTCATATGATGGGTTGCACCAACATATCACAGCTCTCAACTGTGCTGCAAAATAATAATCTCTAAGAGAAGGTAGGCCCCATCCCCCCTTTTCCTTTGCTAATTGCAAAGTTTTGAGACGAACTCTAGGCCTTTTACCCTGCCAAATATACCTTGATAGCATCTTGTTCCATTCATTGAATTGATTTTGATTAATTTCTATTGGTAGGGTCTGAAAGAGATATAACAGTATGAACAGTATATTCATTTTAATAGACTCAATCCTTGAACTGAGACTGAAAAAAGGAATCAGGTTCCATCTTGCCACATCTTCCTTAAATTTTTTATATGAAGGCTGATAATTACATTCTGAGGGGTATCGACTTTCAATTTCTCTTGGTGGGCTATAGTAATATGAAAGTAATTGGGTTTTATCTATGTTGATTTTGTATCCTGATAATTGACCATATTATTCAAAGGATTGCATCAATTTAGGTAAAGAGTATGTTGGTGCCCTAGATAGATCAAAATGTCATCCGCATAACAAGCCAATTTATGCTCTGTCCTTTTAATAGTAATTCCCCTGATATCTTCATTTTGTCTGATGTATTGAGCTAATGGTTCCAGATATAACGCGAATAGTAGTGGTGACCATGCACAACCCTGTCTCATGCCCCTTTCTAGGGCAAGACTATTTGATAAATATCCATTGATTTTAATCCTAGCAGTAGGATTGTCATATAGTGTCTGTATAGTTTTAATAATTGTGTCTTGGAAACCAAATCTATGTAAAACTCTGTAAAGAAAATTCCAATTAACCGAATCAAATGCTTTTTCAGCATCCACGCTTATCACTATTGCTTCGATTTTATTTTTTTTTGTATATGATCCATAATGTGAAGTGTCCTTCGTATATTGTCTTGTGTCTGGCGTTGTCATATAAAACCTGTCTGATTGTTATGTATCAGTATAGGTAGAAACTCCTCTAATCGTTTGGCCATGATGGAGGTAAATAACCTATAACCTACATTAAGAACAGATACTGGTCTAAATGACCCGCATTCCATTTTATCCTTGCCTTCTTTCGGTATAGCTGAGATTATCGCTTCCTTCCAACTGGGTGGCATTTGTGCCTTTTTTAGAGCCCAGTTCAGTGTGGGGAGTAAAACAGGAATTAACTCATTATTTTTAGATATATATGTGTGTGTGTGTGTGTATACACACACACACACACACACACACACACACACACACACACACACACACACACACACACACACACACACACACACACACACACACACACACACACACACACACACACACACACACACACACACACACACACACACATTACATACATACACATATATGCAAACATATATACTCATTTTGGTGGGGAAAAAGGAGTAAGAGCGTATAAAGAATAACAACTAAGTAATATAAAATCCACATTATAATAAGTATTTCTCGAGATAGGTATATCACCGTGTACTTTTGCTTCCGTTTAGCTTCTCAACATTTTTAAAGTTAGCCAAACCTTATGGCTCTTCTAAAGGGGGTGAGGACTGTCTTTGGGGAAACTCCCGGTCTCTTCCTGATATTTCTCTCAGCCTCCTCCCATCTCCTGCCTTCTTGTTTCACGCACTATTTCCCAAGCCGAGCGGGATAATTCCTCAGCTAGGCTTTCCTTCGTTTTAGTCATGCTGATGGGCAACCCTCTGGCCTTCATGTCTGTAGTCGCCTCTTCTACTGTCTGGTACAACCGTGTCCCGTTGTCATAAAACACTCAAAGTTTAGCAGGGTATGGAGTTTGAAATCCAATCTTATTTTGCTTTAGTACTTGCTTTACTTTGGAGTATTCTTTGCGTTTCTGGAGGACCGCGGGGGCGGGGGGGTAATCTTGGTCGAAATATATTAATTTATCTTCTAAAAACACTCTTCTTACCCCAGGCCCTTTGTGGAATCTCCACCTTGGTGCTGTACCAAAGGAATTTAATTATCATTGAGCGTGCCTTTCTATCCTGGGTAGGTTTCGAGACTAATGCGCAGTGGGCTCTTTCGACTTCCAGCTCCATAGCCGGGGAAAGATCCAACGCGTCCCGCAGTAACTTTCCGACAAACTCCGTCATAGACGAGCCCTCCGCTCCTTCGGGAACATTGTAGATTCTGATATTTTTCCGCCGTGATCTTCCCTCCAGGTCAAGCAGTTTACCTTCTTGGTGATTTAATATTTTCATTGTCTTACTCAGTATCCATTCCATGTTTTGAACGCAATCTTCCACCTTCTCAATTCGAGTTTCTGCCACTGCTATTTTTTGATTGATGCTGGCGAGCTCTGATTTAATATCACGGAGCTGCTGCTTTATATCTTTCTGGACCTCCATTATTTCTTTCAGGATTTTGAAGATATTCGCCGCTTCGCCTGAACGAGGCGTGGCGTCTGCCTCGCTAGCACGCGGTCGGGTTGGAGAGCTGCTCGCTGCACTCTTCCCAGCCGCAGTGTCGCTTTTTTTATTTCCATTCCTTTTCCCCATTCTTGCCCCTCTTTTCAGTTCAAATATTTTTTGAAAAATATTATATATGATGGGTTAACGGGGCTTAATATGCGTTTTTCCGGAGGAGCTAGTGACTTAAGCTGCCATTCTCGACGATGACATCACCGGAAACCGTAATTTTCTATATAAGGAGTAAATTCAGAAATTGGAGGTGCAAAGGTACTTGGGAATCTCAGTGCAGAATTAGGCCATTTGGCCCATTGAGTCTATTCCACTTGTCCATTATGGCTGATTGATTATCCCTCTCAACCTCATTCTCCTGCCTTCTCCCTCCAACCTTTGACATCCTGACTAACCAAGAATTTATCAGCCTCTGCTTTAAATATACCCAATGACTTGGCCTTCACAACCGTTGGTGGCAATGAGTTCCACAGATTCACCACACTCTGGCTAAAGAAATTTCTCCTCATCACTTTTCTAAACGGTCATCCCTCTGTTCTAAATCTGTGCCCTCTAGTCCTAGACTTTCCCATTATAGGAAACCTCCTCTACATGACTCTATCTCAGCCTTTTCTGGTTGGCAGTTGGTGCTGTTGACTTCCACAGAAGGTCTGTGTTTGAACCACTTTTCATGTTATTTGTCAATGATTTGGATGATAGAATCGATGACATCGTTACCAAGTTTGCAGACGATACAAAGATCCACAGATAATGTGGCAGGAATTGAAGAAACGGGGTCTGCAGAATGACAGATTAAGAGAATGGGCAAAGAAGTGGCAGATGGAGCATAGTGTATGGAATTGTAAGGTCATGCACTGCAGTAGGGGGCATAAAAGCATAAGTTATTTTCTAAATGGGGGGGGGGGGAATTCAAAAATCAGAAGTACCAAATGACTTCGGAGTCCTTGTGCAGGGTTCCCTAAATGTTATCTTGCAGACTGAGTCAGATGGAAAGGAGGGCAAATGTAATGTTAGCATTCATCTTGTGAGAAGTAGAATATGAAAGAAAAGATGAAATGCTGAGGCTTTATAAGGCATTGGTCAAACCACATTTGAGTATTGTGAGCAGTGTTGGGCCCATTATCTAGAAAAGATGGGCTGGCATTGGAGAGGATCCAGAGGAGATTTACGAGAATTATTCATGGAATGAAAGGATTAACATATGAGTGTTTGTAATGTGGAGGTGGGGGGAATCGCATTGAAACTTATTGAATATTGGACTGTTTCATCATGTACCTTCAAGTACACTGAAATCTCATCTTTAATAATGGATTCCACATCTAACGTCTTCCCAGCCACTGAAGTCAGGCTAACTGGCCTATAATTTCCTTTCTTCTGCTTCCCTCCTTAAAGAGTGGAGTGACGTTTGCAATTTTCCAGTCCTCTGGAGCCATTTTGATTCTTGAACGATCATTACTAATGCCTGCACAATCTCTTCAGCTACCCCTTTCAGAACCCTAGGATGTAGTCCATCTAGACCAGGTGACTTGTCTACCTTCAGACCTTTCAGCTCCCCAAGCACCTTCTCCTTCATAATAGCAACTACAGTCACTTCTGTCCCCTGACACAGTGAAGACTGGTGCAAAATACATATTAAGTTTGTCCACCATTTCTTTGTTCTCTATTGCTATTTCTCCAGCATAATTTTTCAACTGTCCGATTTCCACACTCTCCTCCCTTCCTTTTGCTCTTTTTATCTGAAAAATCTTTTGGTCTTTATATCATTGACTAGGTCACCTTTGCATTTTATCATTTCTCTCTTTATGGCTTTCTTCGTTGTCTACTGTTAGTTTTTTAAAAGTTTTAATCCTCTAACTTCCCATTAATTTTTGCTATATTATATTCCCTCTCTTTCCCTTTAAAGTTATCTCTGATTTCCCTCATTAGCCATGGTTGCCTCAACCTGCCTTTAGTATACAACTTTATTTTAAGTGTTTTGACCTTTTGAACTGTCCCCAGAAACTTCAGCCAGTGCTGTTCTACTGATATCCCTGCTAATGATCCCCTTCCAATGACTTTGGCCAGCTTCTCTCTCATGCCTCTGTAATTCCCCTTACTCCACTGTAATACTGATAGGTCTGACTTTCGTCTCTGTGTGTGTGTCTCTCTCCTCAATCCCTCCCCAGGGTGAATTCTGTCATTTTATGATCACTCTCCTAAGGGTTCCTTTACCTTAAGCTCCCTAACAAAATCTGGTTCATTGCACAACACCCAGTCCAGAATTGCCTTTCCCCTAGTGGACTCAACTACCAGCTTCTCTTAAAACCCTTTCTTGTAAGCATTCTTCAGCTTCTCTGTCTTGGGGTCCAGCACTATCCTGATTTTCCCAATCTAGCTGCATATTAAAATACCCCATAACTATCATAGTATTGCACTTTAGACGTGCCTTTCCTATCTCACATTGTAATTTGTGGCTACTGTTCAGAGGCCTGTATATAACTTCCATCAAGTAATTTTTACCCTTGCAGTTTTTTAACTCTACCTAGAAGGATTCTACATCTTCTGATTCCATATCAATTCTTTCTAAGGATTTGATAATCATTTTTTATGAACAGCTATCCATGCACTCTGCCTGCCTGCCTTTTCAATATAATGTATATCCTTGGATGTTAAGCTCCCAACTATGATCTTCATTCAGCCACAACCTAGTGATGCCCGCAACGTCATACCTGCCAATCTCTAATTATGCTACAAATTCATCTATCTTACTCCGAAAAATTGTGTACATTCAAATATAACACCTTCAGTCCTTTTTCATCACCCTTTTGATTTGCCCCCCCATGTTACACTTCAACTCATTCCATGACTACAATTTTGCCCTATTATCTGACTGTTTCCCAGTCTAAATATGTACTGCGTCTACTTTTTTTTATACCATCTGCTTTATCACCATCTCCCTGCCAAATTAGGTTAAACCCTGTCCCCAACAGGTCTAGCAAACCTGCCTGCAAAGATATTGAGGGCTCTCGAGTTCAGGGTGTATTGTGTCCTTCTTGTACAGGTCATATCTTCCCAGAAGAGATCCCAATGATCCAGAAATCTGAAACCCTGCCCCATGCACCAGTTCCTCAGTTATGCATTTATCTGCCAGATCATCCTATTCTTACCCTTCACTGGGAAGTGGCACAGGTAGCAAACTAGAGATTACTGAGGTCTTGTTTTTCAGCTTCCTACCTAACTCCCTGTATTCTCCCTTGAAGACCTCATCCTGCTCCCTGTCTTTGTTGTTGGTATCAATATGTTCCATGACTTCTGGCTGTTCACCTACCGTCTTCAGAATGCTGTAGACCAGATCCGAGACATTCCTGAAACTGGCACCTAGGAGGCTGGATAGAGTAGACATGATGAATCTAGGACCAGAGAGCGCAGCCTCAGAATAGAAGGACATCCCTTTAGAACAGAGATGAGGAGGAATTTCATTAGCTAGAGGATGTTGAATCTGTGTAATTCATTACCACGGCCAGCTGTGGAGGCCGCTTCTGTCTCTGTGACTCACAGTTGAAATTTTTAATTTAATCTGCATGTGGAGGAACATTGATCCTGACCCAGTGGTTCTGCCCTTCTTGATTTTTGCAGGAGTTCAGTTACGTAACATGTACAATAATGCTGGAGGGCGGCACGGTAATGTAGCGGTTAGTGTAACAGTATTGCTGTGCCAGTGATCCCAGGTTCAATCTGCACTGCTATTTGCAAAGAGTTTGTACTGCATGTTCTCCCCATGACTCTGGATTCCTCTGGGGGCTCCAGTTTCCTTCCACGTTCCAAAGGTGTGTGGGTCTGGAGGTTAACGGGTGTAATAGGGTGGGCATGGGCTCATTGCACTGGAAGGTCCTGTTAGCGTGTTGTATTTCAAAATTAAACTCAGCGGGTCAGACAGCATCTATGGAAAGGAATAAGCAGTCAACATTTCAGGCTGAGATCTTTGATCAAGACTAGAAATGAAGTTGGCAGAAGCCAGAATGAGAAGGTTGGCAGAGAGGAGGGAGTACAAACTAGAAGGTGGTAAGTGAAGCCAGGTGGTTGGGAGAAGGGAGATGAAGCTCCTGCAACCAGAGTGTGGCTTCATCATGGTGGTAGAGGAGGCCATGGATAGACATGTCGGAATGGGAACAGGAAATGGAATTAAAACCGTTGGCCACTGGGAAATCCTGCTTATTGTGGACAGAGTGAAGGTACTGGACAAAGAGGTCTCCCATTCTATGTCTGGTTTCAGTGAAGCAGAACAGGTTGCATCAGGAGTGCTAGACACAGCAGAACTGCAAGTGAAGTGTTGCCTCACCTGGAAGGACTCCTTGAGCTATGACCCTAATAGACTTACAGATGAAGTGTTGACTAATCTAGAAGGACTGTTTGGGATTCCGTTTTGTTAAGTGTTAAGCATCACATCACCCATGTGTGTAGACTTTGTGCTTGAAGGGTTGGATTATTGTACAGTATTGAAGCAATATTTATCACTTGAGTTGGTATTTTCCACTTACAACAAACTTACTTCCTGATTGCAAAATCCAGATTGTCCTGAAATGGTAATTAGGTGATTAATGCTGGAGTAAATTACTTGTGATTTTTATTGGTACGTTTTTAATCTATTGTACATGGAGTCTAATATTTTAACCATTTATCTGTGGTCTTTCAGGTGCATCAACATGTCAGACAAAAGTGATTTAAAAGCAGAACTGGAGCGCAAAAAGCAAAGACTGGCTCAGATACGAGAGGAGAAAAAAAGAAAAGAGGAAGAACGGAAAAAGAAAGAGGTCAGTCAATGTGGGAACAATAGTTAATGTAGAACACTTAAGGTAAAAGAAATGGGTAGTGTAATTGATTTGAACAAGTTCACAGGGATCACATTTTGAAGATTACTTGGTATAATGGTCAATTTATTTAATTGTATTTCTTGCTGGTTGGAGCTGTCAAACGAAGCTCTTTATTCCACATTCCATCAGGAACCCTCCTCAACCCTTCCACCAGGTATCGGCCTATTGAAGTATTCATTTAATAGGTTCCCGAATGGATTCAAGGTTCAAATTGCCAAATACAGGCAGTCCCCAGGTTATGTACGAGTTCCGTTCTTGAGTCCGTCTTTAAGTCGAATTTGTATGTACATCGGAACAAGTACATCCGGTATTATTTAGCATCAGTCAAACATTTGTCTTAGTATATAGTATATATTTTATCTTTCTATGCATACAAAACACTTAAGAAATGTATGTATTCCAATAATTAAACCACTGCATTGCTTAGTAATAATTGTAGCTTTCATCGGGGCAGGGCCTTTCAAATGCTCCATTATTCTCACTTTATCCGTTATCCTTTAAAATTGTTCCAATCGTTGACCTAACGCTTTTCCAATGACCGATGGCATTTCACCTCTTTCCAAACGCTTTATTATTTCCACTTTATTTTCAATCGTGATCGCTTCCCGTCAATGGAACAGAAACACTGTGGGCAGTGGGTCCCGTGCTGTGCCGGCTCCCGAGTTCGCTGGGTCCTAAGGACCACCGCATTGAGACAGGCCAAATGGGACAAGTGGGGGCTGTGCTGGGTTTGGGTATTTGATCCTCCACAATATTCCGCATGGGAATTTAAACTGGAGGTGGCTGTGTTTTTAAGCGGTCGAGTTGCGAGCTCAAAATCAACCCGGCACGGATGGTACGGGAGTCACTGGATCGACATCAACCTGGCACGGGAGCAGTCTGTCACTAAATCGAACTCACGAACCTCCTTTCTCCAGCCTGGCGCTGATCTCACTGCGTCACCAGCCGACCGGAACGGGGGTTGGGGCGGGGTCAGGGTCAATCTTACTAAGAACAATTTAAGCCAAATACAAAGTTAAACACTCAACACAGTGTCAACAGCAACGACTTAAAGTGGCGGACAACGTCACGATCCGACTTAAAATGGCGGACGGCATTCTCCTTCCTCGGTTCGTAATTATGAGTTGTCCATAAGTCGGACGTTCGTAACTCGGGGACTGCCTGTACTTTATGACCTCTTGCATAGATTCATTGAATCTCAGTGTTGAATGATTGTTAAAATTGCATTTTAAGCACCTCTAGAAGTGAAAGTGGAATAGATTCTCAAATTGTGAGAGTTGGTTAGGAAGGATTGGTAAAGCAGGAGTAACTTCCCTCCTGCTTTGTAGTGGTGCTGTTGTGAATGAATTATTTTCTAGACATTGGGGGTCCTGCGAATTTTATTTATTGCTGACATTGACTTCTCTGGGATGAGCAACCCTGCAGATATTACTTCATTGTTTAGTGTAACCGAGAGTACATATATCCAACAGTTCCACTTAATCATGCTGGAACTTCTCCTGGGTACGCTGTGGTCAGTGGATATTGCAAGTTTTGCAACTCGAGCAAAACCAAACATTTATCAAAAGAAGAGGCAAAAACCTCAGTCCTTGCATCATATGGCATGGAAACAAGCTGTTTGGCCCAAGATTTCCATCTAAGCTAGTCCATTTGGTCCATATCCCTCCTCAACCTTTCCTATGCGTTACCTCTCCAAGTACCTTTTCAGTCTTGTTAATGTACCTGCTTCAACTGCTTCCTTTGGCGGCTTATTCCATATAGTGATCGAGCCAAAGTCAAGTTTACTGTCATATGTCCAAGTACACGTATACACAGGGACAATAAGTAACTAACTTGGAACAGTGTCACGGGCATATAACCTCATATAACCAGCATCCACAAGACAACTGTAAACACAATTTTTGCAAGAGAAAACACAACTGGAACAAAGAAAAATCCATTTTAGTGTGAAGAGGTCATAGTCTGGAACCTGGTGGTGTGAGACTTTTGTACCTGCTGCCGATGATATCTGCAAGAAGATGGAATGATCCAGATGGTGGTGATCTTAGATAGATGTTGCCTTCCTGAGGCAGTGCCCTCTGTTGGTGCCTCCAATGGTGCAGAGGGATGTGCCTGTGATATGCTCAACACCACTCTGCAGCTTACTATGTTCCTGCACATTGAATTGCTGAACCAGACCATGACGTCACCAAACAGGGTACTTTCAGTAGTGTGTCTGTAGAAGTTTGTTAATGTTCGATGACAAGCTAAGAAAGTAAGAGCACTGGCACATTTTTCTTGTGATTGCATCTATATGTAGAGCCCAGGGCAGGTGATCTAATGTGTTAATACCCAGGAAATTAAAACGGATTCTCTCCGATTTCCTTCCTTCCCCACACTCCCCACCTTCCCCACGTAGGCTGGCACATATTTGCCCTGCTTCCCCTTGCTGAATTGGCTCTTTAGTTTTACTGACACTGAGCGAGGGGTTATTTTCGCAGCACCATTCATCATGTGTTCTGTCTCTGGTAAACAGTCACACCACCTTTGATTTATATAGCATTTAGAGCTGTGCTCAGCCACACATTTGTGTATGTAGAGAATACAGCAGGGGGTTAAGCATGCAGTTTTGAAGTGCACCTGTGTTGATGGTCAGCAAGAAAGGGAACTTGTGACCAAGCTTCACTGAGATCTGCCAATGAGGAAGTTGTGTCCAGTTGCTGCAGGGGGCACAGAGTCCCAGGTCTTGGAGCTTAATTGTGAGTTTGGATGGGATAATTTTGTTGAATGCTGAGTTGTAGTTCTACATACTATAGGAGCCCACCATGTAGAATCTGATCAAAGTCCTTAATGAAGTCCATACAGACTATATCTACTACCATACCCTCATCAACCTTTTTGAGTACCTCCTCAAGAATGCAAATCAAATTAGTGAATCATGGTCTTCTACACACAAAGCTGTTACTGACTATCCCTAATCAATTGATGTCTTTCCAAACACACAAATATCTTATCCCTCAGAATCCATTCTAATATCTTCTCCACCTATGATGGAAAGCTTACTGGTCTATAGTTCTGTGGTTTTTCTTGAGGCACAACATTGGTCTTCTAGCATTTCATCCATCACCAACGATGATGCACACACCAATCTCATCCAGAGCTCCTGCAGTTTATTCTCTAGCTTCTTGTAGTATTCTTGATCAGGCTCTGGAGATTTATCTACCGTAAGTTTTAAGACATGCAATATCTCTTGTATTGTAATTCCCAAGTTCTTCCCATTTACTGTCTCAAGGTCCGAATTGTTCAAGTCTTCCTCCACTGTAAAAACGGAGGAGGAATACCTATCTCCTAAGGCTCTATACAAAGATGTTCACTTTGGTCTTTATTTTCTCTCCCTAGTTGCTCTTTTTCCATTAGTTTACTGAGTAAATTTCTTTTTGGTTTTTCTCTATGAAGCTATCTCTTGCCCCTGTCATGCCCTTGTTGCAGTACAATCTTGCATCCTCCTATACTTCAGGGACATGCTTGATCTCAGCTGCCTGTACCT
Source organism: Hemitrygon akajei (assembly GCF_048418815.1). Classification (NCBI taxonomy): domain Eukaryota; kingdom Metazoa; phylum Chordata; class Chondrichthyes; order Myliobatiformes; family Dasyatidae; genus Hemitrygon; species Hemitrygon akajei. The sequence continues at coordinate 93,922,592 of NC_133131.1, forward strand.
GACCAGTGCATCCTTTTTTGTGATCAGAGCCTCAGTATCCCTTATCATCCACATTCTCTACTTCTCCCAGTGTTACCCTTCACTGTTTCAGGGAAAAGCAGGTCTTGAAATTCTTCTTTGACTTCTAAAAGTCTTCCACTTTCCAGATGTCTCTTTCTGCACAAATAACCCACTCCAATCAACTTTTGCAAGTTCCTGTCTCGTACTGTCAAAATTTGTCTTATCCCTGTTTAGAACTTTAATTTGTGTACCAGAACTGTCCCTTTCCATAACCAATCTAAAGTTAATAAAGCAGTAGTCTCTGGTCCCAAAGTATTCCCTTACTGGCACTTCAGCCACTTGTGCCTTGTTTAGATCAAGCTTTACCCTCTCTCTGGTAGAGCCTTCAATATTTTGTATGAGGAATCTTTCCTGAACACTTAACAACTTTCACACCATCTAAGCCCTTAGTACTCCCAGCTCATTTTTGGAAAGATAAAATAGCTTACTATGATAATCCTGTTTTTCTTGAAATTTTCTGGGATCTCCTTGCATATTGATTTCTATAATTCCTGTTGACTGGGAGCGGACCTACAGTACACTCCCAACATAGTAGTCACTCGTTTGTGTTTCTCATTTCTACCCATAAAGCCTCACTGTCCGATCCGTCAGTAATTTCATCTTGAACTATTATAATCCCTTGCACCTTTGAGTTCCTTAGGCAAAGTCCATTAAGTGAATTTTGTTTTCTAGTTAAATATCTCATTACATTTTGAATACTAATGGTTTTTGATAACCATTTTTAGAGAATCAGAAGAGCAGTTTCCAGGATTTCCTGGTACTCTAGGCCTTCATGGTACCATTTTCACCCATCCAGATTCTGCCGGCTCACAAAGCAATTGAAGCCTAAGCAGAACAAGCTAGTAACTGGAAAGAAAAATTGCTTGGTACTTCACATGTAAAGAATGGGGAAACAGTTCAACCGTATCTGTGTGGGACTTTCTGGAAAGATCAGTTGAACAGAAGCTTAAAATGGGAATTTAGCAGCTATAACAGGGAAGAAAACCATGTCTCATTACTTTTAAACTTTTCTCCAGTGTTACAGATGATCAGATGTTGTTTACTGTGTGAATTTTCGTGGATTATTGTATTGTGTGCTGGTAATGCATAATAGAAAGGTCAAACTTCTAAGAGGTTCTTCATTTTGTGCACTCTGTGGGCAGTTACACATTGTGGGCTCATAAACAGATAGAAATCCAATCAGCACAATTTTCCTTGGTGCTTTGCCCAGAGAATTTAAATGACGACCAGTGAAGTAAAGGAGTTTTTGCCTTACAGTCGACTCCTTTTAAAGTTTCAGTTATATTTGTGGAGTGTTAAATATTTTGCTAAATGGGCTTTAAGCTTTGAAGGAAAACTGAATATTCCTGCCTAACTTGTACCATTCCATTTGGTTCATGTTTTATTCATCTTGTACGATTAAGTGCTTTAGTGCAGAATTTCTTTTTTTTGATTCACAGAAAAGCAAAATCTGTTTTATCCAGAACTCTCTTGTAGAATTTTCTGTTGTCCTTTCAGGCTGAGTTGCATCAAAAGAAAGAGACTCCCCCAGAGGATTCTGATCTTGACCGCAAACGCAGAGAGACAGAGGCTTTGTTGCAGAGCATTGGTATAGCCCCAGAGCCAGCATTAGGTAAGGAGCATGCTGTCATACTGTGTGACCTTGTTAAGGCTGACAATTTAGCATATATTCCAGATTCTTCCTCCTTCCTCGTAATTTTAAAAGTGAGGAACCCTGGGAGTAAGTTTAAAGAAATAATGCATAAGTAAGGAGAACATACCTGTTCAGGGGCATCTTGATATTGGTTGATAACCTAGTTGGTGTTACTTTCAGGAATTTGACATTGTACTTTACAAGCTTCTTTGAAAATGTATAAACTGAGTTCATTTTGACTTTTAAAACTTAAAAATCTGATCAAAATCAAGATTTTATTTTCTTATTCCAGTCCATTACCCTTATTGACCCTGTATTCCTTCATGTAATCACCTCATCTAATTGTTGGAACTGTGCCTGCTAGGCAAACAGGTGATCAATATTTTTAATGCACTTATTATACAGATTGCCAATTGCCCCTTTGGGTCCTTGACAGCTTCATTAGTCTCATTTCTGCTTAGCCTGCCTTATGTCCCTACAGTGTTCATTAGTGTTTAATTATCCTAACGCCTGTAAAGAAATTTTTCATTTCTAACATTTTTGTGGGTGGATAGGTGTATACTGGAATGTTAAAATACTTTAAAGAGTTCAGCAGGAAAGTAATGCTAGTGGTTATAATTCTCTTTGGAAAATAGTGATGCTGACAGGAAATTTGTGGATTAGCTGGCAATGTTTGGAAAACAAATGAATAAATTAAAATTGGAAGATGAGACAAAATTAGATGAATTTTTTAAAAAGCACATGGATTGTAAACTGACAAGCCTTAGACCTGCTAAGCAATGGGAGAGCTAATAAGCTAGATAAAATAAAATATAGTCAGTAGTAGGTTTGTTTCTTTGTGCCTATAGTGCCATTTAGTGTGATCATTTACCTTGATACCATTTTTCTGCACTGGCTCCATATTTCTTGATATGCATTAATGTTTAAAAGTCAGTTGCTATCTTGAATATTCTGAGTCCCTTGACCTTGGCAAAGAACTATAAAAAGTCCTTGCCTGCTGAGTGAAAAATGTTCTCATCTTAGTCTTGATGGCTGACCTCTGGTTTTGAGGCTGTGACCCTGACTTAGTTCTGGACCAGTGAGGTAGAAGAAGCGTTATCTTTGTATCTAGCATGTCAAGTAGACTAGTGAGAATTTTGTATGTCTTAGTGAAATCACCAATCATGTTTATAAGCTCTGGCTTAAAGATTAAAACTGCTCCTTCCCAAGTCCTTTTTCCATATGCTAGTTTTTTTTAAAAAAATCTGATAAACCTTTATTGCAATCTCTTTTTCAATTATATTCTTCCTTGGGTAGGATATGTAATGTTGTACACAGTATTCCAATTACCCTATATAACTACTCAAATAATGCTAATACAGGCCTAAAAATTGTTTGTCTTATTTGCTTGCCATACCTGTAGTTTCTCGTACAAAGATTATTGATCCTTCCTGAATATCATTATCTTTTAACCTTTCTTTAAAGAAATGGTTTTCTACCAAAGGAAATTACCTCTTTCTTTAACATATTGTGCCAGCCATGTCTTTGTCCATGATATTTATGTGTGGCTTCTCAAGCTTTCTATTTCTGGAAGACTGAAGACCTCTCTGTCCGATGTTAAATAATGATTTTTAACAGCACCCTCTTATGCACCCTAAATCTCTTCTCTGGTACTTTCCCCTATCCTTCAAATTGATCCACCCCAATTCTCTCAAATTTCTTAACTGTTGGCAATAGCAACTTCCATCTCCCATTCTTTCTTCTATTGTAGCCTCCTGAATTCAAAGATTCTAAAGTTCAAAGTAAATTTATTATCAAATTACATATGTCACCAAACACTACTCTGAGGTTAGTGTATGGAACACAATAGAATCAATGAAAAACTGCACACACAATAACGGACAAACAACCAATGTGTAACTAAACTGGCTGGTGGTGTAATGGCATTTGCACTGAACTTTGAGATGAGTATTCCTGAGTTCGAATCCGGCTAGCTACTTGCATGCTTTCTATTTGTGCTGGGTTGAGCTTCAAGCTAGCCACTCAGCCTTTTCTTAAAAAAAACACAGGCAAAATGCAAAAGAAACAGCAAGATTGCTACACAATGCACCACAAGACACAGAAAGAAACAACATCAACCAATGTGGAAGCGACAGCAAATTATGCAAATACAAACAAAGAAAATAAATAAATAAAAGATATTGAGAATATGAGTTTGTAGAATCCTTGAAAGTGAGTCCGTAGGCTGTGGAATCAGTTCAGTGGTGGGTGAGTGAGGTTATTCACTCTGGTTCAACAGCCTGATGGATGAGGGATAATAAGTGATTCTGAACTGTTCATGTACATCTAACTCTGGGCTCCTTGCAGATTTCCTCCATTTGGGTTACTGTCACTGCCACAACACTGGAACAGCTCTGACTAAAGTCATTCATGAGCTCCCCTGCGTTTATGGAGGTAATCTACTCCTCCTCTTCAGTTTGGCTGCAGCCTTTGGCATGGATGACCATTATCACCCTCCTCATCTGGGCAGAATCACCATTGTTTGATTCTCTTTCTATCTAGCTAGTCACTGACTGTCTCCTCTATCACTAATATAACATCTCAGTATAAAATCCCAAAGGTCTATTCTGGTAATTATTATTTCTTTTGCCTCCTTAAGATGCTGAACACTGTAGGCATATCCTCATATTGGGTTAGTTGTTAATGCAAAAGATGCATTTCACTGTACGTTTTGATGTACAGGTGATTAATAAATTATTCTAATCTAATCCTAAAAATTGACCTCTAATTTTGTGGTTATTTACCCCAAAATATGTTTATATGGGTTAGTGTCAGCATTTTCAGTTAATAAGGCTTTGATGTCTTTGTCTTTGCCAGTTAAATGGGGGTCACATTAACTTTGACCAGATTGTTTATTAAATTTGTTAACACTTGTGTTAAATAGGCAAGTAGGTAGTTGAAGAAGTCATGGTATTAATTGTATTTAAACCTTGTTTTTATTTAAATCATCTGCTTTCTGCAATATGAGCTTTACAATGTATGTTTAAATGTTTTGTTGCCTTTTGTTGAGCTGTTCAAAATATTTTTGATTTCATTCTGGTGTTTGTGTTAGCAGTGGTTCTTTGCAAATACCCAACAATAAATGTGCATTTAATTACATATTGTATGTGTATATATATTATGTGTTTTTTGAGGGTTTCAGCTGAAAATCTATTCAATAACTTGTATCCAAAATCTTTTAAAAGCCGATAAAATAATTTGTGGAAAATTTTCTTTCTTTTGTTTTGTAACTATTAAAATGGGAAGTTTTAACGTTGTAGCTCCAACAGCTGCGTCAGATATCATCTGTTTCTCTGTATAAGGCAAGAGAATTTCAACCTAATTTGATGATTTCGGTTGGTCATTTGTAATACAATGTTTGCTCCTTTGTTCCTGGCAGCTTGATTTGGCTTCTTTCCTGTGTGATGATAGTAGTCTCTGAATTCATTGCACGAATTGGAAACGTTTGGACTACTTGCACATTTAGATTGTTTCCTGGCTATTTTATGGTGAAGGTTGAAACCCTACTGCATTTTAATGCAATTGTGCGCATTCCAAACTCATTTTGAATGATTATTTTTGCAGAGATAGAAACTCAGTGTTCATTTGACTTTCTTCCCTTTTTTTTTTTCTTTCCTCTTGCCTTTTATTCTTTTGAATTTTGCCATTGCAATTCTATTTTCTTCCATATTCCATGTTAATTTAATATTTTGGGTTTGGTTTGGTTTCTTTTTTTTCTTGTCTGACACTGCTCACCATCAGTGCAACCTTTGCAGCTAGTAACATGGGATGCCTGTTATTTTCATTATTTAGTTCCAACCCCCATGTCTCCCTCCTCGAAATCAGTGAGCACACCCAGTGAAGCTGGAAGCCAAGATTCTGCAGACGGCGGACATGTTGGAAGGTAATTAGCTTTTATTGTCAATTGTTGTTCATTTTTGTCGGGTGTCTTTTGCACTGTGGCTTTGAAAAGAGCATCGACACTTACCTCTATTTCATGCTGAAGTCCATCCCTTACCAAATTTATTTAAACACTCACAATATCTTAAACTTTATTTAACGTTGTACTAAAAGTAATTGTGACTACCTGGAATATGTCCCTCTACTCTGAGAACAGGTCTCCATCCCAAAAAATCTGAAGCCCTTAAACACTATTTCTCCTCTACTTGGATTATGGTCTGTCGATCTTGTATGTATTAGCACATGATATATCAATTTACCAAGAGAATGTTGTCCGATCCTGCTCTTTAAATTCTACTGTAGATCTTGCAGCTCTGATAACAAACTTTTGATCTGAGCCTTTATGCTGAGACAAGAAACTCGTATTAGGTGTAACTAATCTTGCTAAAATGGATGCATGCAGGCAACTGTAATATTTTTTTTTAAATGGCACCAAAAGAGTGATATATTCCCCAAGGCACAATATTTTTTGTACCAGGTTTTTAAAAGAAGTTAGTAGGAGATCAAGTAACATCATTATAAATGTAACACTTATCCAACAGGCTGGTATATGTCTAGGGGAAAAGGAGATCCAGCCACTCACCAACCCCGCCTCCCGTACACGCAGGTACTGTGGGAATCAAGTTTATGCCGCACGTACCACACAATATCAAACTCACACCAGATACCGTTACAGAATACACTTTAAAGATTTTACTAAAACTAAAAGAGTACTATGCAATACAGTATATATGAAGGAAAATAAAATAAAGCAAAAGGCGCCAACTTATCAAAGTTCAGTCAGTTTAGTGCACATCGTTGGAGCTCAACCATCGAACCATTCGACCCCTCGTCGCTTGCCTCCGACCTCCACGTCCTCGCACCTGGGACCACCCTGGTGGTCGACCGAGCAGTGCAGCGCACGTCCACCTTCCTCAGCGTCTCCTTCCCGCCTCCCCTCAAAAGACTGTGAAACCCCCCAAGCTCCCAGCCTCACAAGACAAAATAACATTCCCCATTGGTTAACAAATGAATACAATCCCCATATCAGCAAGTCCAAAGCTAAACAACTACGAGAAAAAAACACTTAGACATAAAAGCATTCCTACTCTAGCAAACCAAAGAAGCCATTTTGATTACATACACAGTACATTGTACATAAATAAAGAACCATACTTTGTCATCAAAGGAATCATGACATAAGCAGAGTACAGTGCTGTCACATTTTCTCTATGGGACACTTAGACCATGTGACAAAGGACACTTGCATATTCAATGTGTGACCCTTCATGCTGTGTTTTGGGAGAGAATCACTAATATACACCTCGCCTATGTAATTTTTCATTGAGTGTAGTAATGATACAGATAAACATATAGTTATTTTGTCAATTTCATTTTTAAGTATTCTGATAGGAATACCTTGGGTATTTAGTAATGGCAGATTATTTAACTTGCAAAATGTTTGGGTGTGAACTGGCACTTTAATGAATTTTCAGAGTCAATTGGGTCATACGATGAGAGGGGTTTGTGGAGTTGGGTGGTGAAGGAAAATAACAATGTATAAATTATGGTATGGGATTTTATTCCCTGTGATTAGGAAATCTGAAACCTAGCATAACCAGGCTTCACTTGTACCCAGTTACGTCATTTAAAAATGTATTTATTTATTTATAAGGTATTGATTGATTTCGATACAGTGTAGAATGGGTTCTTCTGGCTCTTCGAACCACGCTGCCCAGCAACTGACCTTTCTAACCCTAGACTAATCAGGGAACAATTCACAGTGACCAATTAACCTACTAACTGGACTGTGGGAGGACACTGGAGCACCCGGAGGAAAGCTACGCAATCATGGGAAGAACATGCAGACTCATTGTAAACAATGGTGGGAATTGATCCTGGGTCACTGATGCTGTAAAGTATTGTGCTAAACTGCACAATCATGGGGTGGATGTTGCAGGCTCATTGTAAAAAAAATAAATGGTGTAAATTGAACCTGGGTTGCCGATACTGTAAAGCGTTGTGCTAACGGCTACGCTACTGTGCCACCTCTAATGGTTAGTTGCCTTGTTGATTAAAGTAATGGGCTGGAGTTTCAGTTCTGATCTGGAATGTTTTGTATTCTAATTCATTAGATTATTTTTTTAGGTTGGCATAAGGAAACGCAATACTTAAGTTTCTACTTTATAAGCAAAATATCTTGTGTTGGATATCTGGAAAAAGTTGTAGCATACTAGGAAAATAACTTTCGATGAATCAGGCATTTTTTGTTTAAATTGCTGTGGTTTTCTTTTCTACTGTCTCTGAAGCTGGATTTTTACTTGTATGTGGGTTGCAAGGACATTTTGATAACTTGACCTGAAGCAATGGAGTTGTCACTCGTGTTTGCATGCTGGCATTGCTCCTAAATTTGGATTGTTTTTTGGGCCTCCAAGACAAGCAGTGACCAACTTTTCTTGTTTAAATTTGATGATCTGTTTTTATTTATTGGATTTTTTTTTACAGATCAGTCTGCCTGTTCTTGTTTTTGATCTTTTCCTTTTGCAATTCCTGGAAATGGCCACTGAGTTTATTTAACTTCCATGATTAATTGTTATCTAGTCATGAAGAAGACTACTTTGCTGTTGTATAAAAAAGAATGCTTTATATAAATAATATAGAATACTAATCGTTAGTGTAATTGTTGACTGCATGATGATATGGACAGTTGTAGGAAGCATTGAGTCCATGTGAGCTTGTACTTATTTTTCAGATTAGAGACCTGTGAGATTGTGATTTGGGATTATGGACAGGTGCAAGCTGCATTTGTGGAGTTGGTGCAGAATTGTCAACCCAAGCCATGTCTGTACTCTGGTTACAGAACCAGGAATAGTCATTAATTATTGAAACAGGGAAACCAAAGATTGCAGTGTTCATATTGGAACCAAAATACTAAAGAGGGTTAAATGATAGTGGCAAAATGTAAGATTTCAAGAGTTTAGGCTTTTTATAATGTACTAGTGGTTGAGAGATCTAGACAAGAACAACAGTTGAAGGAAATTAAAACAGTTGGTAGATTTCATTCCTGGCTCAACAACAAGTTCACAGCCTTGAGTATTAATTAGATAGTAATGCAAGAGTCAATAAAGATAAGCCTGCATGAGAGATCAGTAAAGTTATTTCAATATCATGATCTTAGTAGCATTAGTATTTAATTTGCTTTATGAAGGCAGTATTTTATGAATTGTATTTTAATAATTAGAATTGATAGCTATTTGGCCTTTAGAGGAAAAAAGTGTAAAATGCATCATTATGACAGCACCCCATACTAATCTACAAGAGGTTTGTAATTTGCCTATCGCCACAATAGGTCAACGGCAGACACAATCTTAATGGCTCTCCACACGGCTTTAGACAATCTGGACAACACAAACACCTATGTCAGGATACTGTTCATTGACTGTAGCTCAGCCTCAGCATTTAATACCATAATTCCCATTATCCTGATTGAGAAGTTGCAGAACCTAGGCCTCTGTACCTTCCTCTGCAATTGGATCCTCGACTTCCTAACCGGAAGATCACAATCTGTGCGGATTGGTGATAACATATCCTCTTTGCTGACGATCAACACTGGCGCACCTCAGGGATGTGTGCTTAGCCCACAGCTCTACTCAATATACACATAACTGTGTGGCTAGGCATAACTCAAATACCATCTATAAATTTGCTGACAATACAACCATTGTTGGTAGAATCTTAGGTGGTGACGAGAGGGCGTACAGGAGTGAGATATGCCAACTAGTGGAGTGGTGCCGCAGTAACAGCCTGACACTCGACGTCAGTATGATGAAAGAGCTGATTGTGGACTTCAGGAAGGTTATGATGAAGGAGCACAAACCAATCTTCATCGAGGGATCAGAAGTGGAGAGAGTGAGCAGCTTCAAGTTCCTCAGTGTCAAGATCTCTGAGGATCTAACCCGGTCCCAACATATCGAAGTAGTTATAAAGAAGGCAAGACAACAACTATACTTTATTAGGAGTTTGAAGAGATTTGGCATGTCAACAAATATGCTCAAAAACTTCTATACTTGTACCGTGGAGAGCATTCTGACAGGCTGCATCACTGTTTGGTATGGAGGGGCTTCTGCACAGGACTGAAAGAAGCTGCGGAAGGTTGTAAATCTAGTCAGCTCTATTTTGTGTACTAGCCTACAAAGTAGCCAGGACATTTTTAGGGTGCAGTGTCTCAGAAAGGCAGCGTCCATTATTAAGGACCTCCAGCCCCCAGGGCATGCCCTTTTCTCACTGTTACCATCAGGTAGGAGATACAGAAGCCTGAAGGCACACACTCAGCGATTCAGGAACAGCTTCTTCCCCTCTGCCATCTGATTCCTAAATGGACATTGAATCTTTGGACACTACCTCACTTTTTAAAATATACAGTATTTCTGTTTTTGCATGTATATTGAATAGATTTTAAATACATAATTGATGTACTTGTTTGTTTATTATTATTGTTTTATTTTTTTTCTCTGTTCTAGATTATGTATTGTATTGAACTGCTGCTGCTAAGTTAACAAATTTCACATCACATGCCGGTAATAATAAACCTGATTCTGAGTTCCTGAACGGTTTTGACAGGAAGGATGTGGAGATATTGTTTCCTTGGTGGGAGAATCTAGAACTAGTGATCTCTGTTCAAGTTAATAAAAGGGTCACCAGTTGGAGACACAAGTGATTTTATTCCTCCCTCTGGGTCTATCAGTTTGAGGAAGAAAGTCTGTGAGTATTTTAAAGGCTGAGGCTCTGTTATCCAGGAGTGAAAAGTTACTGATGGTTGGAAAGAACACAGAATTAAGATTATAATCAGATCAGCCATAGAAGTACAAAAGCAACAGGCTTGGATAGGATCCTATTGTGAATTGCAAGAAAAATGGAAAATGATGTATCCAAACCAATGATGTTGTAAAAGGGGGGAACTAATCATTAATCTTCAGAACATAGCACTGAATGAAACTTAAAATATTAACTGACCTGGTGCTCCCCAACTACAAATCCCCTCCAACTACACAGTATTGTCATTGAAATCTGTTGACTTTCTTCTATCACTGCAAGGATTAAATTATTTCCCAATTGCACAGTGAACTACAGCCTCTCCTCTTGGATAATTAAGGAAGATAAAAAAACAATCCTTGCATTGTCCATGACAAGCTTATCCCAAGAAAATGAAAACAAAATAAGTAATGGAAATTGTCTACTGAAAGCAAGCAGATGCTGCATACAAAGGGAAAAATCAGATGCTATAAAATTCCATTTGGTGCTACATAACTTGCTAGATCAAACCACATAATACAAGTCGGTGAACATCCTTTAAAAGCAAGTTATAAGTATGCAGCATTTTTGAAATTAATCCCCAATTCATTTTAAGGTTGAAGCTGCTCTAAATTTATCTGGGTTTATGCCAAGTTTAAAAATTGCAGATACTATAACGAATGTGTTTCAGAATTGTTTAACTAAGTATTTCTTCACATAGCAAAGAAAGCCAGTCTGTTAACTACAGAAGATTCAAGAATGTGTAGGATCATGATACATTTCCTACTATATTTCACTATACCGAACTTCTGGATCTTACAATATTATCTGCATTCCTCTTCAGAATTAGGTTTATTATCATCGGCATGTGATGTAAAATTTGTTAACAGCAGCAGTTCAATGCAATACATAATATAGCAGAGAAAAAATATAATAATAAATAAACAAGTAAATCAATTACATATATTGATCAGATTTTTTAAAACGTGCAAAAACAAATACTGTATATTTCTTAAAAAGTGAGGTAGTGTTCACGGGTTCAATGTCCATTTAGGAACTGGATGGCAGAGGGGAAGAAGCTGTTTCTGAATTGCTGTGTGTGTGCCTTCAGGCTTCTGTACCTCCTACCCGATGGTAACAGTGAGAAAAGGACGTGCCCTAGGTGCTGGAGGTCTTTAATAATGGACACTGCCTTTCTGAGACACTGCTCCCTAAAGATGTCCTGGGTACTTTGTAGGCTAGTACCCAAGATGGAGCTGACTAGATTTACAACTTTCTGCAGCTTCTTTCGGTCCTGTGCAGTAGCTCCTCCATACCGGACAGTGATGCAGCCTGTCAGAATGCTCTCCACGGTACAAGTATAGAAGTTTTTGAGTGTATTTGTTGACATGCCAAATCTCTTCAAACTCCTAATAAAAGATAGCCGTTGTTTTGTCTTCTTTATAACTACATCAATATGTTGGGACCAGGTTAGATCCTCAGATCTTGACACCCAGGAACTTGAAGCTGCTCACTCTCTCCACTTCTGATCCCTCTGGGGATTGGTATGTGCTCCTTTGTCTTACCCTTCCTGAAGTCCACAATCAGCTCTTTTGCCTTACTGACGTTGAGTGCCAGGTTGTTGCTGCGGCATCACTCCACTAGTTGGCATACGTCACTCCTGTATGCCCTCTCGTCACCACCTAAGATTCTACCAACAATGGTTGTATCATCAGCAAATTTATAGATGGTATTTGAACTATGCCTAGCCACAGTTATGTGTATATAGAGAGTAGAGCAGTGGGCTAAGCACACACCCCTGAGGTGCGCCAGTGTTGATCGTCTGCGAGGAAGATATGTTATCACCGATCCGCAGAGACTGTGGTCTTCCGGTTAGGAAGATGAGGATCCAATTGCAGAGGGAGGTACAGAGGCCCAGGTTCTGCAACTTCTCAATCACTTGTACTAATCAAGTTTCCTCATGCTCTTACCAACTCAGATGGATACAACCTTTCCTCATTACACAGTTGGCCCATTCTTGGAACCATTCTTGTAAAACTTCTAAGCTGCTCCCAATACGTTAATATTAATTACTTCAAAAGGAGACTAATATTTAACATAGTAGTCTACATGTATTTTTACCAATGCCTATAAAACTGAAGCATAGCCTTCCTATATTTATATTGAATTTGAATGCAATGTACACCATTCTGTCAACTTTCCTCTGTGTGTGTGTGTGTGTGTGTGTTTGTGTGTTACATCTAGACCCTTCTATATCTGAGTTCTACAATCTGGTGGAAGTAGCATTTGTGCTTTACAAAACAGATCTGATGAATTGTACATGGTTGGCAAAATTTTTTTTAAAAAGGTCACATTTCCTTAAATCATTATATTAAAGTAGGAAAACCTCATTCTGAACCAGCACAATGAAATATCTTTGCCAAATAGGGTGGGGTAGCCCCAAACAGAGAGAACCCTTATGTTAATTAGAAAGTCTCAAATGATTACCAGTAGAGAAGGTGACATGTTCTTGTGTGTTGTGTGCAAGAGTGAATGAGACATTTATGATTTGATGTTAGAAAGAGCTGCTACTATGGAGTGTCAGGTTCATTCATGATCTCTGCTGCTCTCTGTGTGAAATTTGCATGTTCTTTCTTTGCTTGGGTTTCCTAAATTCAGACACCTCTTCAGGCCTTGAGGCTTATCACCCTAATTTGCCCCAAGGCAGCAAGCTCCTCCTCTTTTGTAATCTGGATATGGTCCATGTGTCTGTCTCCTGAGTAATACAGATGCAAAAAATCTAACCATGCTGATTGTTAAGTCGGCACTGTTGTTGCTTAGTGTCCTTTCGCTCTTAATATATCTGTTGAAGCCCTTAGGATTCTCCTTCACCTTGTGTGCCAGAACATCCTCATGCCTTCTTTTAGCCCTCCTGATTTTCCTTTTAAGTATTCTCTTGCATTTCTCGTACTCCTCCAGTGACTCATTTGATCTTTGCTGCCTTGCACCCCCTTCACAAGGGCCTCTATACCCCTTAAACCAAAGTTCCATAAACCTGTTATCCTATCCTTGCCCTTTCTTCTAATAGGAACTTATAAACTCCGTACTCTTCAATATTTCACTTTTGAAGATCTCCCACTTGCCAAGTATCCCTTTGCCAGAAAACAACCTGTCCAAATCCACACCTGCTAGATTCTTTCCAATGCCACCAAAACTGGCCTTTCTGCAATTTAGAATTTTGTCCCAAGGACCAGTCCTATCCTTCTCCATAATTATCTTGAAACTAATGGAATTAAGATCACTAGATCCAAGGTGTTCCCCCACTGTTCTGTCTTGTTCACTAATAGGAAATCCAGTATGGTTCTTGTTTGCTCTCACTCTCTCACACACCTTTGTATATTGATGAAGGAAACTTTCATGAACATATTTGCCAATCTTTATTGCATCTATTCCTTTTACAGTATGGGACTATCAGTCTATGTGCAAAGTTAAAATCACCTACTATCATAACCTTTATTTTTCTTGCAGCTTTCTTTGTTGGCTGTCTGGCTCACTCTACAAATTTGCTCTTCTAGATCCTGCTAACTATGGGGTAGTTTATAATACGCAATTAACATAGCCATCCTTTTTTTAATTCCATGTTTCCACCCATTTTGCTGCAGTAGATGAGCCATCCTGTCTGCTTGTCTGAGCACTGTTGTGATATTTTCCCTGACTAGTAATCCCATCCCTCCCCCTTTTCTCATATCTAAAACATTGGAATCCTGGGACACTAAGCTACCATCCTGCCCATCTTGCAAACAAGTGTCACTAATAACTACAATATCACAATTCCACATGCTGATTCATACTTTAAGCTCATTTGCCATGCCTACAATATTCCTTGCATTGAAATAAGTACAACTCAGAACATTAGTCCCACCATACTCAACCTTCTGGTTCCTATCCTTTTGTATGTAGGTTTAATGTCTGCTTTTTCTTACAACCACTTCACTAGCCTTGCTGACACTCTTGTTCCTATCCCCCTGCAATTCCAGTTTAAAATTCCCCAGAGCAGCATTAGGAAACTTTCCTGCAAGGATATTGGTTCCCTTCCAGTTAACATGCAAACCATCCCGTTTGTACACATCCCACCTTCCCTGGAAGAGGGCCCAGAAGAATATTTCTAGCCCTCTCTCCTGCACCATCTCATTAGCCACCTGTTGAACTAAATATTATTTTCCCATTTCTAGCCTCGCTAGCTATAGCATGGGTCCTGTTCTTTAACTGAACACAATTCCCTGCACTCACTTTGTAAGTGTGCAACTGTACTAATGTATTTCAGAGTAGTCCAACTATGGTTGTCTGTTACAATCATCTGACAAAAACGGCACTTGATACGCATTTTGTGACTGTATAATATATTATCTGCAAAAGCATTCATTTTCAACTTCTTCATGGTCAAAAGCCGAAGGTTTCATGTACCCACTGGACAACCAAAAGGGGATGGCACCATACTGTAGTGGTTAGCACAACTTTCTAACAGTGCCAGCGACCCGGGTTCAATTCCCATCACTGCCTATAAGGAGCTTGTATGTTCTTCCTGGACTGTGTGGGTTTCCTCTGGGTGCTCCGGTTTCGTCCCACTGTCCAAAAAACATACTGGTTGGTAGGCTAATTGGTCATTGTAAATTGACCCGTGATTGGGCTCGGATTAAAATAGGGTTGCTTAGTGGTGCGGTGTAAAGAGCCATAAGGGTATATTCTGTGCTATATGTCAATACATAAAATTAAAAAGAAAATGGAACGTTTATTGTGACCAAGATGTACACAATGATCAAACATGGTATAAAATTGTAATTTATTTTTCTTGTTTATTGGGTATTTGGCAATGAAAGTGATTTGTAACAAGACCCTTACTGGATTTCACCATTGCAATGAATGTGGCAGTGCTGAATGAAATATCATTTACTTCCTGTCACCTTTGCTACACAGAGAGACAATCAACTACCCCATTTTAGGTTTTTAGAAAGCTCCTTTAAGCTACCATACATCATGATGAACTTGTCTTTTCAGGAAAACTCACTGACCTCTTCCACTAATACTTCGTTTTATTTTCCTCTCATCCTGCATATTTTTATGCTTGGATATTCAGTTTGTTGAAAGCTGCCATTAAAAACTTTCCAAGTGATTTTCAAACATCAGTATTTATGTATTGGACACCAGAAAGAACAGAGACTTGGCTGCTTACTGAATTTTATCCTGATCTAGAAAGTTGGTTTTAATATGGGGGAAGCAGGTGAAAGTGAAATGGAAATTGAATTGGCAAATTTGTCTCCAGATAAGATTGAAGTCGGATAAAGGCCAATGAAATATAAAGACAAAAATAAATGTAAAATAAATCTCAGCATCTAATTCTTTGCACATTGGAATGAGATTGAGCACTTTAAATGTTAATACAATAACAATGATCATATTTAAAGGGTACTTGGGTTGTTAATTATCTTTTGAGGCAAGTTTAGAAAGGAATTTGATGTACAAAACCTGCATGTTCTTAAAATTCTGTTATCAGCTAGCAAAGTGAAACATTTTTTGCGCACGGCAGACAGTAAAAAAAAAATCAACATGTTTTGGAATTTTGTGACTGATCTGTGTCTCTCAGTTTCTTGAAGTCATTAGCCAGGTTACTCATGAATGCCACTATTTATCATTAATAGAAATACCCAGAGTTCTGTGTTTAACATAAATCAATTATTTGCAGATAGAGTCGACCTTCACTAATTTGGCTACCTGTAATCCAGTTCCTTCGATAATCCGGCACTTATTTCAAATTTTCCGCGCAAATGTAATTTTGAATTTCCCGGGCCACTGTACCAATCTGCTGTGCATTGTTTTGGTTGCGCTAGATCTGTTCACGTGTTGGCGTGCTCTTGTAAGCACAGACAGGCGATTCCTGCTTGTTTTCCTGCAATTATGGCCCCCGTGAGTAAAGGAAATGCACCTCGTGCTGTGAAGCAAAAACACCACACATTATCCATTAAAGATAAGTTTGAACTCTTGGAAAAAAAACTGAACAGTGGTATATCGGTGAAAAGCTTGTGTGAGTGTTACAACATTGGCTCTTCTACGGTGTGCAATATAAAGAAACAAAAACTGCTACATTTTTTTCGCTGATAGTGGCTCAAAGAAACGTGTAAGAAAAACAATGAAAGACGGAAGAAGTTCGGAACTAGATAAAGTACTGATAATGTGGTTTAATCTTCGTGAAGGTGTTGAACTATCTGGAGATATGGTGAAGGAACAAGCAAAAGTGTTTCATGAAGAGCTAAGACTAGATTATGAGAGTGATTATAGTGAAGGTTGGCTTCATCAGTTCAAGCAGCGTCATGGCTTACAGTTTTGTGTAGTGTGTGGTGAAAAACGTTCAGCAGACAAGGAAGCAGCAGCAGAGTTTGTTGATGAGTTTTCCAAGTTCATCTCTGATGGAAAAATTAAGCCCCAAGCAGGTGTACAATGTTGTGCCAGTTTCAGCACCAGTTCCTGATGCTTCACTCATTTTTCAAGATGAAGATGCTGATGATCCTGACAACCCCACACTTGCAGACATGTAACTTTGCTTGAAGGTTTATTAAACATCCCACTTTAGAAGTGGAAGTGCTCAACTTTTCTGTACAAGTTAATTCCTGCACATTTACCTGTACCTTTTATTTTATCTGTGCCTGTACAGTATATTACTTTATTAAAATTCCACTTGTTACTCATTTAATATTTCTGTTTCATTATGATCTAACTTGTACTGATATACATAATATTTTAAAGGTATGATGAGGCATTTAGCTATTGTTTAATGTGATCCTTCTGTAATTTGGCATTTTCACTAATTGGGCACTCCTCAGGTCCCAATGGTGCCAGATTAGTGAAGGTCGACCTGTACTGGAAGTCTGAAATAAATATACTAACTTCTTACTGAGCTTGTTGGAAATATTACCAAATATATTAAATGTTGTTAATTTTAACTTGCATTCTTTCCTGTCATTAATCATGTATTGTTGGTTAACGTTCTGCTGAGTTAATGTCTCTTTTTTTTTGTCTTATTGGATGAACTAATTAGGGCACTACAATGGGATACCGATCCTTCTGTACTGCAGCTTCAATCTGACTCTGATCTTGGGTATGTAACTGTTTTTAATATTCACCATGATGTTGTACAAAAACTATTGAATGATCTTTTGTGATGTATGTATGTTTAATGTTTTTGCTAATTGCCTGAACTTTAATGTTGCCCACATAATTTCAAGTGGTAACAGTATTTAAATTTGTAGTTCGCATAGGTATTCCTTTTTTGTTTAAAGAAAATTGTTGAGATTACTGGTAAAGGAACATCGGATATGCAATGTTGAGAATTTGCTTTTTTTTAAGTACATTGTTTTTAGAAAATAAGAGAAAATTAAATGTGACTTTTGTTGGAGTGAGTGAAGTTCACTGTATACTTTAAAGAAAATGACAGTAATTTCATAAATGGAAATTATAATATTTACCCCACTGTTCAATGCAGCCGCCGCTTGCCTAAACTTGTGATTTCAAAAATTACTCAAGTTGATTTTTTACCTCGAGAGGTGGTGTCGTACTCCAAAGAGACCCAAACGCCAATTGCTCATGAGCCTGAAGGTATCTTGTTTTACTGATCTGAACTAAGAAAATATTGATGAACTAAAAATGTATTGTAAGTAAAATGTAGACTGCAGAATATTATTTGTAGCTTGTTCACCTCCTAAGCATTTGATAAAATTCATTAATTGCCTTGTATCTATTGTTTATCGTTCCATTCTGTGCATTTGCTATTCCTAACCTACTGCTTTTCCTGTTCCCCACTTTCTATAACTTAGTTGCTGTCCCCTTCCATGTTCTCCCCTATGTATTACTATTTTGCATGCTGCTCTCCATTATTTTCTTTCAGCACCTTCGACGAACCTTTTTATGTTGTTTTATGTACTCTGGACAAGATACGAGGGGTATTTGATAAGTTCGTAGCCTAAGGTATTAGGAGATGAGTTATTAACTTCAAACTTTCTGCATAATCACTCAAAGAGTTGACCGGCATGTGCATGTAACGAGAGCTGTATAACTCATCTCCTCCTACCTGAGACCACAAATTTATCAATCACCCCTGCTGTGGACACTTCCTGGAGGTCCAAGATCCATATGCTCCATGACCGCTGGGCTAAGTATGTAAATGTAGGAAGGGACTGTGTTGAAAAATAAATGTGCTAGGTTTTCTAAAATTGACTCCAACCTTAGGCCACAAACTTATCAATCACCCCTCGTAAGCAATTGTTCCATTGCTTGGCGGACTTCCCATTATCCCACATGGTTTCCCTGATTTATCCCCTCCCCTCACTGCACCCCACATACTGCCTCACTAGTAATCTATTCAGCATACCTCATATACTGCACCTTAAGCCCCATTTTGGTCAATAGTTTACATCTTATTTTCAGTTTATTTTTATTGTCAAAAAGAATTTGCAATGAATCAGTGTTCACTGTCTGCTCCGGAATGCCATTCAATAGTGTCTTCCCTTTTCAAGAAGTGTTACATTTAACATTTAAGCTTAATTCGTACTTCCTAAATCTTAATGCATATGACTATCCATTTCATTACTTGCAAGAGCAGGCAGAGTTGTTCAATCACAGGAATGTTGGGATTAGAATGGGGCTTACTCTAAATTGGGATAAATTGTTAGCTAATAACTTTTTTGTGGGTTGGGGTGAAAAGCAAGATAAAGGAGCTGGGAATTGAATGGAAATTTGGATTCAACTATTCAATAAAGTGGGAGGTAAACCAAGGACAATGAGAAAATGTAGGAGTGAAAGCATTGAGCAAGTGGCCTCATAAATTTGGATTATCATGGGCAACACTATGTTGCTATGGTTACCTGAAAGCTCAAGAACCTAACCCCACTTTGCAGATACTGTGAAGTGGAACTGCTTACACATAAAATGTCCATTATAGTTTACTATAAAGTATAGTAACTATTAGCGTAATAATAAAGAAGCAACACACACAAAAATGCTGGAGGAACTCTGAAGGCCAGGCAGCATCGATGGAAAAGAGTAAACTGTCAATGTTTTGGGCCAAGTTCCTTCATCAGCACTCTTTGTTTATTCTTTTTCATGGATGCTACCTGGCCTGCTGAGTTCCAACAGCAGTTTGTATGTGTTGCTCTGAATTTCCAGCACCTGCAGATTTTTTCTTGTGTTTATAAATACGGAATTCATGAAATGAGAGCATGTTATAGATGTACATGTGGTTTTGCTATTGGGGAATGAATCTGAATTTGTATACAGTACTGTAGTTGAGAAGTGCGAAAAATCAACATTGTTGCTAGTGGGAGGCATTTGACTTCTGATTAATGTTCATACAATTTTCAAGCTGAAACTTGTAGAGTTCCTTGTGTTGATTAACTTTCCTGTATACGAGCTGGATTATCCGGTAGTTGAATATGTCGAGAAACTTTGCTGCAAAATTGGCCATTTCACTGAAAAGTAGCCATCTTCAATGAAATTTATCTTGTGCATATTTTTTCGTACATCTGTACTTCCAACAATAAGCTTTTGATGGAACAGTATTCACCATCGAGCAGCCAAATGGTGAACAGCAGCTTCACTGGGAACTAATATATAATGTCAAAAGCTTGCCTGGTTGAACAAAATGGGAAAAGGCTGATGTCATAAACATAACATTGATGTACTTTAAGAGTGAGAGGTTTTTAAAAACTGCATGCTTAATTAAGATAGCTTTTGCATAAATTATGACATTTGCATAGATTTTTATTGGTAACATGCTTTTTTAAAAGAAGTTTGGGTTTTGCCAAGAGTTACCAAGTCAAATCCTTGGTGGACTTCTAACAAAATTTGTGTCTCGGCGGCAAGTTGCATGATATTTGGTGGGAATTGTTTTAGTAGAGGGAGGGTTGAGAATGCTCTTGGTAGAAAGGAAATTTGGGCTTTAGCTCAGTTTAGTTTTCTTAAAAGGAAAAGACATTTTAATAATAAAAATTAAAATTGCATGTAGTTGAGAAGGATGATGTTCCTGATATGGTGAATATACAATGCCTTAGAAAAATTATTCAACCCCCAACCCTTTGCTCACATAAATGAGTATTGCAACCAAGGACTTTGATCAATTTAACTGAGAATTTTTGTTTGTCAATCACATGCACCTTTTGTCACAGTAGAGCCCAAAAAAATCATAAAGCATAAAAAAACTAAAAATTCTAAAACTGAAATGTCAGCAGTTCAAAAGTATTCATCCCCCTTTGCTCAGTGCTCAGTCGAAACACCTTTTGCAACTTTTACAGCAGGTAGTCTTCTTGGATAAGCTGCTTTTAGCTTTGCATAATGTGATGGAGCAAGATTTGCCATTTCCTCCTTGCAAAATTGTTCAAACTGTGCCAGGTCAGCTGGGGAGCAGTGGTGAACAGCAGACTTGAGGTCTTGCTAGAAATGTGATTGAGTTAAGGTCAGGACTCTGACTGGGCCACTCAAGGGCATTAATTTTCTATATTTGAGTCCAGTCCATGGTTGATCTGGCAGTGTGCTTTGGGTCATTGTCTTGCTGAAAGACTAACTTTCTTCCCAGTCTAGGCTTTCTGATAGAGGCTAGCAGGTTTTTATCCAAGATTTCTCTGTATTGAGCAGCATTCATCTTCCCATCAATCATCACCAGACTTTCAGGACCTGCTGTTCAAAAGCATCCTCATGGCATGATGCTACCTCCACCGTACTTTACAGAAGGGATGGCATGATGCACAGTGTTAGAATTATGCCACACACAGCTTAAGTTCTGAAGCCAGTAAGTTCCACTTTAGTCTCATCTGACCACAAGACCTTCTTTCACATCTTTGCAGTATCTATAAGTGACAATTTACAGAGTCTTTGCAGGCAAGGGTATGCCTTTTTTATGGCCAGAGCTGCTTCCTGCCATTCTTCCATAAATAGGCTTTTAGTGCAAGACCTTAGAGATTGTGGAGCAATGCACGTCATCTCCAGTTACAGCCACTGACTTCTGTTGGTTTCACAGTAATCTCTCTTACAAGTGCTGTTCCTCTCTGGTGACTGTTTAGAGGGGTAGCCTGCCGCGGCGGTATGGCTGTGCTTTCATATTTTTTCCACTTTTCACGATGGGCTGCCCTGAGCTCTGAGATATGTTCAGTACCTCTTGAGATGGTCTTCTATCCTTCCCTGGATTTGTGCTTCTCTATTATCATTTCCTTTTGACTTTTCTTTGGTCTGTTGAAAATCTACCTTAATGTTGGGCCTTACAGAGAAAGGAGGTATTTATTCTTATGAATTCATTGAAAGCAGGTGAACTTCTAATTTTCTAGATCAACAAATTGGCTGAGCTGGTAAGGTAATGTGTACATTGCAGCTGAGAAAAGTTAGTGTAGTAATTACAAAAAGGGGGGTATACTTTTTTCCAGTCTCAAAATTTTGGTTTTTAACTTTTAGTAAATTCTTGTAAGGTTTTGGAATATTTATTTTGATTTGTTATGATGCACAAAGTTTTGTAAATTATCTCAAAAAAATCCCCCAATATATTTTAAATTTAGAAAATGAGACAGTAAAATGTGAAAATAGTCGTGGGGTCGGAATGATTTTTCAATCTGGTATAAATTCAGTCTGGTTTGATTCAAGAAACATCAGATTTAAATATATATTGAGCTCTATCTGTGGTGTCTGTTTATAAATTCTCATGAATGCAGTAACATTTTTGGAAGTATGGTGTATACATTGTGCTTTTATGGCTACCAAAAAGCTTGGATAACAAATACAAAATGACTAACAACATTTCTGTTTCTTTAGTCATGTAATTGTGAAGCAAATAGATTGCACCCTCTAGTGGTGGTGACTGAAGTTTATTTATAATAAAAGTGTTTAAGTAACATTGCATGCTTTTATGCACATTTTATCAATTTTTCCCCCAAACAGAAGACTTTTGTCCCATTCCTTTACTCACAGCCTAGATAACAGACTACAAGTTTTCAGAACTTGCAAAGAATTTGGCCTTGCTCTTTGTAAATTTTTTTGAGGGAAGGGAGGTCAAGCCGTCATTGGCATAGTGTCTTTGAATTGGGTTGCTTTTTTGTGAATCTGTTGAAAACTGTATGGGAATAAGATGTTCATTGTTCCTTGTGGTAACTCAAAAGTTAAGATCTCAACTTTTACAATGAAAGCAATTTAAGGATTTCTAAAATTCACTATTCCTCAGTGCTGATGGAAACCCAAATTATTTATGGGATATTAAGTGTTATTCGGACTTGAGGATAATAAGAAAGATTGTGTGATTTGTTGTTGATCTGAAATCCTGTTGCTAGTTAGATCTCAAAGTTTGAGAGAAGGGAAGAAAAAGGATGAAAACAGATTTATAGAAAAAAAGGATTTTGCTAATCCTGCTGTTTAGATTTGCATGTTTTCAAATGAAAGTGAATCTTTAGTGATTTTAGTTTGAAGTCTAATAGAAGTCTACTGTTATTTTCTGTAGTTAAAATGTCAAATATCTGTTTTATTTAAAGTTGGTGAGTTGAGGTTGATAATTTGAATAATTTATCTTTAATGCAATCATCCAATTGAGGTACATGTTCATTTTAAAGGTAATTTCAAGGGAAATCTGTGATCTCACATTAAGATAAAATGAGTTTATAAAATGCAATTCTGCCTCGTTGTAGTTGTAAATCACTTCATTGCCACTTTCCATATTCTTTACATATGTTGAACATTATTGCAGAAAATTTATTGGGTTTGCAGCCTACCAACCTGTTCTGGGGCTGCCCTAGACAAAGAGAACTGGATGAGTTGACTCTTTTGCCATTGGAATGTGGGTGATTAGGAATTCTTAGTGGATTGGCTTTGGCTAGCAGATTGAAGACTTGCCTCAGCAATACTTGATAGTGTTTGTGACAGAAAGCGAGAATGGGTGTGGTGCTTTGCTGTCTGTCAAAATTCCAAGACATTTGCTTTTTCTTTGTTTACAGCAACAGATACTTAAAAAAAGTAGAGTAACAGATTAAAAAAGTAAATTTTTAAAAAAATGCCTTTCCCAATCTCCGTTTAATGGGGGTTCTAATTCTGTGCCAGCTCTGATTGACCTATGCTCCCAGATATTAATCCCCTAATAGATGAAGGCAGAACAACAAATCTGAGAGTTGCTTTTTCTTGATTACCAGTGATTCTTTTAAGTTCAGGGTGTAGCTAGCACTATCTGGCCTAACTGGTCAGCACTCATGAAGAAACCCAGTTTCTCATGTCAAGTTATTTTCCTGCTACAGCAAGCTAATTATTTGTAAAGTTTCTTTAATGGGCTGATTTATTTTTTCATTTTTGTGTTTTGGAAATGTACATTCCTGAGAGTGCTGCTGTTTCCAGATTATGATTTCTTCTTGCAAACTGACTTTGGAATAGCTGGTAATTTTGAACGTTAGTGCTCTGTACATGTGTTTGCACCCCACAAGAATCTCCATCTTGCTTATTGTTATCCTGTCAACAATTTCTTTCTCTTCTCCACTCTTATAAGATGCATAAAACTGGTGAGAATCCATGAGTGCATTTAGTGTAAAATGTATGTGTCTATTAGGGATATTCAGTGGACCCAAATGCTAAGTAACTTCTCTTGGGGTAAAGTCAAGTGAGGAGTGATGCCAAACCTGTAAGAATCAGAATCAGGTTTATTATCACTGGCATGTGTCATGAAATTTGTTAACTTGGATCTCCGGTAGATGCAAGTCTGATCCCAAATTTATTTTGATATATCATCACAATCCTGAATTTGCAGGTTCATATGTATTTTGTGAAACCCTGGTTTCCTTGGGCTGTGTACGTCTAGGGAATGCTCACTCTGGTCCCACCAAACCCATGAGACTGGGATGACTCTCCCATCCCATACCCCAGTTTATGTGAATGCTGTATAATTTGCTGCCCTGTTACTACTCTGTGCCAAGAAATAATAGAAAGCACACTGCATGCGATTAAAGGAATTGTATTTATGGACGTTAACTAAAGAATTAGTAAAGAGAAGAGGAAAAAAACAAAAAGGGCCCATTATAATCAAACAGTCAAATCTGCACAAATTGGAATTCAACTCTTCCATCAGTCATATTCACCAATCCTCAGTAGACATCTGCTTGCCCCATTGAATCACAGTCCCCCACTGGGTCGAATCCTACAACTGGCTGTCTTCAGCATCTTCTCTCCATCTCCCACCGAACAAAGACCCCTGCTCATACCGGTGTCAGGCAGACAAAAAAACCCACTCCCCTGGTTGGATGACTCACACTCCAAAGCACCCGTTACCTCTAACCATAACCCAAACCCTGCTTCTACGGAAGGACAGTTACGTCAGCAGTGAAACCTTTACTAGGGCATCACACCTGTTTGGGCAGTCTTGGCTGATATTCATGTTGAATGTACACGGTGGTACTGGAGGGAGAGTGCCAATATTTAGACTTTTCCTAATAAAGGAATGATAGATACTTTATTGATCCCAAAGGAAATTAAAGTGTCACAGTAGCATTACAAGTGCACAGATATAAATATTAGAAGAGAAGTAGAAAGAATAAAAAAAATAAGTTATCACAAACAATTTAACAGGAGGGTGTCATCACTTCCCTAGCTATAGGTTGACTCGTTATAGAGCCTAATGGGCGAGGGTAAGAATGATCTCACATAGCGCTACTTGGAGCAGCGCAGTTATCTCAATCTATTACTAAAAGTGTTCCTCTGTTCAACCAAAGTGGCATGCAGAAAGTGAGAAACATTGTCCAGAATGCCAGGATTTTCCATCAGGTTCTTGGTTCTACCACAGCCTCCATTGTGTCAAGTTTGACTCCTATAACAGAGCCAGCCTTTCTAATCCGTTTATTGAGCCTGTTGGCATCACCCGTGTTGATGCCATTGCCCCAGCACACCACAGCATAGAAGATTGTACTGGCGACAACAGATTGCTACATCATGTGAAGGAGAGGCCTGTATTCTCCAAAGGACCTCAGTTTCCTCAGGAAATAGAGGTGGCACTGGCCCTTCTTGTACGCAGCCTCTGTGTTGGTGCTCCGCTCAAGTCTGTCATCCAAATGCACCCCCAGGTACTTGTAGGTCTTCATTGCATCCACGTCCTCACCATCAATAGTAACAGGGAGCAGTGCAGGCTTGGTTTTCCTAAAGTCCATCATCATCTCCTTCCATTGCCACTGATGGTCCCCCTCACCTAGTTTGTGTATCTATTAATAGATATGTTGCCTTATTTGTATTATGTGGCTTGAAGATGAGAACTGTAACCAAAGATCGGCACACACAATACTGAAGGAACTCAGCAAATCAGGCAACATCGATGATGGAGGGAAATGAACGGTCGATATTTCAGGCTGAGACCTGTCATCTGGACTGTCCAGATGAAGGGTCTCGGCATGAAACATTGACCCATATCCTACCAAAGTTGCTGCCTGACCTGCTGAGTTCCTCCATTATATTTGTGTGTTGTTCAAGGTTAACAGCATCTGCAGAATCTCTTAAGAAATTAAAGATTACCTGTTTGAAGGAAAAGCTTTATTTCTGTTGCTAGCTGAAATCAAGCCTGCTGCTTTGTGGAGAATGAGGTAAAGGAGGTAAATTGGATCCTGTTGTATTTAATTTTGGTGTGCAAAGGTGGAAAAATGCCTTTGTTTTTGAAATGTCCGGGATCACATTGAATGGCGTTCCTGGTGGATCTGGAATATGTGTCTTTAAAAGTTGTTTCAAAGACCATGATACAAATTAATCTGTCATGTCTGTTGACTTTGTGCATTTTCTTTATTGTGTGTACACTAGGAATTAGTTCAGCACTTAAGCAAATGCTGAAGCACCAACCTATAAAGGTTTTAAAAACAATTTTAAGGGAAGAGACTCTGCCTATTTGTACTTCCCTGATGTATATGATCACTTTGTTTCTGGTTCTCTCCCTGTGAATCGATGCTTAGCTTCCTCTCCTTTGATTTTATTACTCTTTATACAAAGGCAACTGGAATGGTACCTGGCCTTTAAATTGTGGACTAATCAAATTGTATAGGGTCAGTAGATAATTGGTCTTACAGGTAATCGGGTCTACTGGTTATTTGGGACAACTCTAAAAGAACAAAAACTAATTGAGAAAATAGCTGGGATTCCTTTTCTTTATCTGGGACACTATGCAGCTTAATTGGGCCAGGACATGTTTGTTGAACAGTTTCTAACTAACTTGCATGGTCAGTAGACACTACACCATGCTTAGAACAAACAGTTTTTAAATAGTGTCGTGTATGTGTGTGTTTAAAAAGCAGTGATTTTGTCTTTGATAGTTGGCAAGAAATTATTTGAAGGTCAATTCACAACTGCTTTGTTCATTGTGGTTTCAAAAATTCTGGCTTGGGAGATGCCAGAAATGGCTGGGAGTGAAAATGAAATGATATCATTACTTCAGTTTAGAAACTATGTAGAATTTTGAAGATACCCACAATTAATCTGAATATTGCAAAGACAATGAAGATTTAATCAATGTATCATACAATGAAGCATTGTATGAAGTCAGTCCATCATCTACACCAGGTATCTGTGCTGATTTTGTTCATTTATAGTCAAGAATGCGACACGGATGAATCTGTCGTCATTAAGTGTTAGGAACTAATACAGTTTAACAGCACTGCAGTGGTACTGGTAGTATTCAGATTTGTTCTGTGTTTCACTTCAGTGTATAAATTGTTCCTCAGATGGTAGTTTGCCAGTTTGTACCTTTACAACTATTTCCACGAAACTTCAGTAATTGGGCATCCACTTAGTTGGGTCAAAATGTACTGGTCCCGATATGTCCCAATAACTAGAATCCACTGCATTAATTATTGTCAAATTGTAACAGGTCAGAATTTCCTGGCAAGTTACCGTACAGTCACCAATCTTACTATTGACTAATGCAGTATCTGCTCTTGAATTCAGGCGATGTCCCAGGTATCAGTAAAGTGTAAGCTGATCCTGGCAAGGACATGTAGAAGAGCAGGTCCTTGTGACTACAAACACCATGACATGGTGGAACCAGTTAGTAACCATAGCAACAACTGTTTAGCAACTCATAAAGTTCATACAAGATTAGAGCCATGTCTCCTGGTATTCCAACTCAAATATTTTATCAGTGTTATGGCTGTTAAAACTTAGTTATAAATTAAAAAGCAGAAACTGAAGATAGGAATAAGAAAAGGCTGCTCTGCTCTTTGAGTCTGCTATGCCATTCAATATATTCGGGACTGATCATCAAAAACTAAACTTGGAAAACTTTATTACCAGTTACTGGCCATTAATACTGTTCATGCTGTTACTGGAAAGACAGTAGCATAGATAGAAGATTGGCTGACTAGTGTGCAAAGAGTGGGAATGATGGGGACCTTTTCTAGTTGGCTGCCAATGACCACTCATGTTCTGCAGAGGTTGGTGTTGTAACCGCTTCTTTTCACATTAAAGGTCAATGATTTGGATGATGAAATTGATGGCTTTGTGGCCAAGTTTGTGGACAATGGAAAAATAGGTGGAGTGGTTGGTAGTGTTGAGGAAGCTGGGAGTCTGCAGAAGGACTTGGACAGATTGGGAGAATTGGCAAAGAAGTGGCAGATGGAATACAGTATAGGGAAGTGTATGGTCATGTACCTTGGTAGAAGCATTAAACGTGTAGACTCTTCTAAACTGGGGTTGTGGGGGGGAATCCTCACTGAAACCTATTGAATATTGAAAGGCCTAGATATAGTGGATGTGCAGAGGAGGTTTCCTATTCTGGGGGAGTCTAGAACTAGAGTAAAAGCCTCAGAATATAAGGACACCGTTTTAGTACAGAGATGATGAGTGTCAAGTCAAACTAGAGTTTCTAGAAAGTATTGGGACCTAGAGGCAAAAGAAAATAAAATTTAAAAGTAATAGCAAGAATCCACTGATAGACCGGATGGAACCCACTGCCTGAATGCTGCTTCTGCCCGGAACACTGGGGGAGGGGGGGGGGGGACCCCACAGCGTCACAACAGCAGTCTGGGAGCAGTGTTGGAATCTGCGGTAAGATGCTGAACTTTAAATAACTTGAGAGACTGTTTCATGGAAAAGAGCATAGCTGTCACTGTGTTT